>NC_090380.1:119090087-119717170 GCF_036365525.1 Heterodontus francisci | reverse complement strand
ATAGAACAATGGACAATCTTTAAGGAGGAGATGCTTCAGGTAGAGACCAGGTATCTTTCAAGAAGAGCAAAAGGTTGGGGAACCAAAGCCAGGGCTCCTTGGATGACAAGGGAGATAGAGAATTGATGAAACAAAAAAAGAGGGTGTATGATGTCAGGTGAATTCTTCAAGTGGGAACCAGGTCAAATACAATAAGCTGAGAGGGGAAGTGAAGAGGAAAATAAGATTGGCAAAGAGAGAACATGAGAATAGAATGTAGTCAACATAAGTGGGAACCTAAAAATCTTCTTCCAGCATGTAAATAGTAAGCAGGTAGTAAGAGGCAGGTGGGGCCTGTTTGGGACAAATTTAATTCTTCCTTGGGATGTGGACATTGCTGGCAAGGCCAGCATTTGTTGCCCATCCTTAATTGCCCTTTACAACTGAGTAGCTTGCTAGGCCATTTCACAGGGCACTTAAGAGTCATCCACACACAGAATCACAGACTCGTTACAGTGCAGAAGGAGGCCATTCGGCCCATCGTGTCCGCACTGTCTCTCTGAAAGAATTCCCTCAGTTCCATTCCCCTGCCTTCTCCCTGTAATCCTGCACACTCTTCCTTTTCATATAACTGTCTAATTCCGTTTTTAATGCTTCAATTAAACCTGCCTCCACCACCTTCTCAGGCAGCGCTTTCCAGACCTTAACCACTTGCTGCGTGAAAAAGATTTTTCCGCATGCCACTTTTGTTTCTCTTCCGAAATACTTTAAATTTGTGTCCTCTCGTTCTCGATCCTTTCACGAGTGGGAACAGTTTCTCCCTATCGACTCTGTCCAGACCCTTCATGATTTTGAATAACTCTTAACAAATTACCTCAGCCTTCTGTTCCCCAAGAAAAACAGTCCTAACTTCTCCAATCTATATTCATAACTGAAATTCTTCATCCCTGGAACCGTTCTTGTGAATCTTTTCTGTCCTCTCTCCAATGCCCTCACATCTTTCCTAAAGTGCGGCGCCCAGAACTGGACGCAATATTCCAGCTGAGACCGAATGAGTATCTTTATACATTGCTGTGGGTCTGGAGTCACATATAGACCTGACCAGGTAAGGATGACAGATTTTCTTCCCGAAATGACATTACTGAACCAGATCAGTTTTTACGACAATCGATGATAGTTTCATGGCACCATGACTGAGACTAGCTTTCAATTCCATCACAGAATTCCCAGAATCTGACCTGCTCTGGTAGCCACAGCAGTTATGTAGCTGGTCCAGTTCAGTTTCTGGCCATTCGTCATCCCCCACCCGAATGTTGCTAGTGGGGCATTCGGCGATGATAATCAAGGGAACATCAAGATGAACATCAAAGGGAGATGGTTAGATTCTCTCTTTTTTGAGATGTTCATTGCCTGGAACATGTGTGGTTTGAATATGACTTGCCACTTATCAGCCCAAGCCTGGATGTTGTGATGGTCTGGCTGCATGTGGACATCTGAGGAGTTGTGAATAGTGCTGAACATTGTGCAATCATCAGCAAACATCCCACCTTCTGACCTTATGATGGAGGGAAGATCATTGATGGAGCAGCTTAAGATGAAGAGAATGCTGACAAAATATCGGTAGAAGTAGAGATGGCAGAGGTAATGAATGGAGTGACAATTGACAATTGAGAGGCATGAGGTACTGGAAAGGTTGGCTATGTTTCGAGTGGATAAGTCTCCTGGTCTGAGGGGTGGAGATAGCGGAAGACCTTACCATAATCTTCCAGTCTTCGCTAGATACGGAGGAGTTGCCAAAGCATTGGAGAGTGACAAATGTGAAGAAAGGCTATAAAGACAGTCCTAGTAACTAAAGGCCAGTTGGTTTAACATTATTGGTGGTTAAAGTTTGAGAAGTAATAATCAGGGACAAAATCAACAGGCACTTGGAGAGATTTGAGTTAATTATGGATAGCCAGCACGGATTTGTGAAAGGCAGATAGGGCATGACTAATCTAACTAAATTTTTGATGAAATAACGGAGGAGTTTAATGAAGGGAATGCAATGGATGTTGTCTGTTTAGATTTTAAGAAAGTATTTGACAAAGTGTCACATAAAAGACGGGTTAACAAAATTAAAGCTCATGGAATAGGAGGGTCAGTGTCAGCTTGGATAAAAAATTGGCTGAAGGACAGAAAACCGTGGTTATTTTTCAGACTGGAGGATGGTAAACACTGGTATTCCCCAAAGGTCAGTGGTGGGACCAGTAGTGTGTATATGCTGGGGATGTTGGCCGCCTCGAGGACTTCTGTGTTGGAGATACGGTCCTGCCACCTGATGCCAAGGATTCTCCGGAGGCAGCGAAGATGGAATGAATTGAGACGTCGCTCTTGACTGACATACGTTGTCCAGGCCTCGCTGCCGTAGAGCAAGGTACTGAGGACACAGGCTTGATACACTCGGACTTTTGTGTTCCGTGTCAGTGCGCCATTTTCCCACACTCTCTTGGCCAGTCTGGACATAGCAGTGGAAGCCTTTCCCATGCACTTGTTGATTTCTGTATCGAGAGACAGCTTACTGGTGATAGTTGAGCCTAGGTAGGTGAACTCTTGAACCACTTCCAGAGTGTGGTCGCCAATATTGATGGATGGAGCATTTCTGACGTCCTGTCCCATGATGTTCGTTTTCTTGAGACTGATAGGCCAAATTCATTGCAGGCAGCCGCAATCCTGTCGACGAGTCTCTGCAGACACTCTTCAGTGTGAGATGTTAATGCAGCATCGTCAGCAAACAGGAGTTACCTTAGGTCTTCGCTCTTAGATGGGCAAAGTTGAACAACCTGTCACCTGATCTTGTGTGGAGGAAAATTCCTTCTTCTGAAGACTTGAACACATGTGAGAGCAGCAGGGAGATGAAGATCCCAAACAGTGTTGTTGTGAGAACACAGCCCTGTTTCACGCCACTCAGGAGAGGAAAGGGGTCTGATGAGGCGCCGCTATGCTGAATTGTGCCTTTCATATTGGCATGGAATGAGGTGATGATAGTAGCTTTGGTGGACATCCGATCTTTTCTAGTAGTCTGAAGAGACCACGTCTACTGACGAGGTCAAAGGCTTTGGTGAGATCAATGAAAACAACGTAGAGGGGCATCTGTTGTTCGCGGCATTTCTCCTGTAGCTGACGAAGGGAGAACAGTATGTCAATGGTGGATCTCTCTGCGCGAAAGCCACACTGTGCCTCAGGGTAGACACGCTCAACCAGCTTCTGGAGCCTGTTTAAAGCGACTCGAGCAAAGACTTTGCTGAGCAGAGAGATTCCACGGTAGTTGTTGCAGTCACCGCGGTCATCCTTGTTCTTATACAGGGTGATGATATTGGCATCACGCATGTCCTATGGTACTGCTCCCTCGTCCCAGCACAGGCAAAGCAGTTCGTAGAGTGCTTAAAGTATATAGGCTTGGCACTCTTGATTATTTCAGGGGTAATGCCGTCCTTCCCAGGGGCTTTTCCGCTGGCTAGAGAATCAATGGCATCACTGAGTTCCGATTTTGTTGGCTGTTCGTCCAGCTCATCCATGACTAGCACAGACTGGGCTGCATTGAGGGTGGTCTCAGTGACAACATTTTCCCTGGAGTACAGTTCTAGGTAGTGCTCCACCCAGTGGTCCATTTGCTTGCATTGGTCAGTGATTGTGTCCCCTGATTTAGATTTGAGGGGGGCGATCTTCTTGATGGTTGGCCCAAAAGCTCTCTTAATGCCATCACACATTCCTCTGATGTTTCCAGTGTCAGAGGCCAGCTGAATATGACTGCATTGGTGTTGCCAGTAGTCACTTGCGCAGCGCCTGGCTGTTCTTTGTGCAGCGCTTTTGGCTGCTTTCAGTGCTGCGGATGTTAACTCGCTGGGGGCTTTCTTGTAGTTCAACAGTGCAATGCGCTTAGCGGCTATGACAGGTTCCAGCTCTTCAAAGTGAGATTGAAACCAGTCTGCATTCTGCTTCACACGTTTGCCATAGGTGGTCATAGCTGAGTCATAGATGGCATCTCTAATGTGAGCCCACTTGGTCTCTGCATCCCCTGTAGGAGTGTTTTGAAGGGCTTTTTCAAGTGAATTTAGAAACTTATGTAACAGCTGTGGATAAGAAATTCTGCTGGTGTTGATGAGCAGGCGGCCCTTCTGCTTGGAGTGATGCAGCTTCTTTGGTTTGAGTCTAACCTTGCTGCACACCAAGGAGTGGTTGGTGTCGCAGTCTGCACTGTGGAAGCTGCGTGTGATTTGAACACTGTTTAAAGAGGCTCGCCATGTGACGATGAGGTCCAGCTGGTGCCAACGACGTGATCTTGGGTGCCTCCAAGAAACCTGGTGTCAGGGTTTAGTATGAAAGAACGAGTTGGTGATGCAGAGGTTATGATAGGTACACAACTCCAGCAGTCTCTGTCCATTCTCATTCATCCTTCCAATGCCATAGCGGCCAAGGCAGGAGGGCCATGAGTCATGGTCGGCCCCAACCCTGGCATTAAAGTCCCCCAGCAGGAACAGATGTTCGGTATTGGGGATGCTACTGATGATATTATGGAGTTCCTCGTAGAACTGGTCTTTAGCTTCAGGTGGGGAGCAGAGTGTTGGAGCATAGATGCTGAGTCGGTGTACTGGACCAGAGGCAGATCATATAAGCTTAATAATGTACAGGGACAGGGGGACCTGGGGATCCATGTGCATAGATCTTTCAAGGTGGCAGGACATATTGAGAGAGTGGTCAACAAAGCATAGGAGATCTTGGGCTTCATAAATAAAGGCATTGATTACAAAAGCAGGGAAGTTATGCTGAACCTTTACAAAGCTCTGGTTAGGTCCCAACTGGAGTATTGCATCCAGTCCTGGTCCCCACACTTTAGGAAGAATGTGAATGTCGTTGAGAGGGTGCAGAGAAGGTTTACCAAATTGGTTGCCGGGATGAAGGATTTTAGCGACAAGGTTAGGTTGGAGAAGCTGTGGTTGTTCTCCTTGGAAGGAGAAAGGAGATTGTGGGAGATCGAATAAAGGTGTCCAAGTTTATAGCAGGTTTGGATAAAGTAGACAAAGAAAAACTGTTCCCATCAGCTGATAGTACAAGGAGTCGGGGACACAGATTTAAGGTTTTGAGCAAGAGATGCAGGGGAAATGTGAGGAAAAACACTTTTCCGCAGTGACTGGTAATGACCTGGAACTCACTGCATACGAGGGTGTCGAAAGTGGAGATGATGAGTAATTTTAAAAGGAAATTGGAGATGCACTTGAGGGAAATATACTTGCAGGGTTACGACGATAAAGTTGGGGAATGGAACTGATTGGATTGCTCTACAGTGAGCTGGCATGGACTCGATGGGCTGAATAGCCTCCCTCTATGCTCTTCTGACTGTCCATGACTATTTTCTGCAGTGGTTAAATAAAATCTAATTGTCACCATATTAACACTCAGTGAATGTCAGGACTTGACCCTTGATATTCCTTAGTGCTGCAACACAAAATTGAAGGCTACAAGCTTCTGGTTAAATGATACTATGCATGAAAAATATTTCAGCTAAATGTTGAAAAATTTTTAATAACTCACTTGTTTCAGGAAAAATGTACACAATACATTCCTGACACTCAATCCTTGATGTACAGCAGCCGTTCAGTATTGTTAATTTTTTAAAAATGAACTTTAAGTGCCAGTTTTTTTTCTATCTTGTTTTTCTCATTTCCTTTTCTTTGCTTTCAGACAGCTAGCTATTCAGGATGCTGCCATTCACACTTCCTCCACACACATCTTTTCTTTCTTTCCTTCTCCCATTACCACTTCCTTTGGTCTTGCACCATGAAACCTTTTGTCATTTAATCTCTCCTGCCCCCACCCCATTACAGAACTTCCCCTTTGTTCTTCCCACCATCCCCCTTTTACTTGTTCAGAACCTATTACATTTCTAACTTTTCCCACAGATCACAAAGATCACAGACCTGAAATAAAAACAGAAAGTACTGGAAATACTCAGCAGGTCTGGTAGCATCTGTGGAATTAGAATTAGAATTAGAATTAGAATATTACAGCGCAGTACAGGCCCTTCGGCCCTCGATGTTGCGCCGAGCTGTGAAACCATCTGACCTACACTATTCCATTTTCATCCATGTGTCTATCCAATGTCCACTTAAATGCCCTTAAAGTTGGCGAATCTACTACTGCTGCAGGCAGGGCATTCCACGCCCTTACTACTCTCTGAGTAAAGAAACTACCTCTCACATCTGTCCTATATCTATCACCCCTCAACTTGAAGCTATGTCCCCTCATGTTTGCCATCACCCTCCGAGGAAAAAGACGCTCACTATCCACCCTATCTAACCCTCTGATTATCTTATATGTCTCTATTAAGTCACCTCTCCTCCTCCTTCTCTCCAACGAAAACAACCTCAAGTCCCTCAGCCTTTCCTCGTAAGACCTTCCCTCCATACCAGGCAACATCCTAGTAAATCTCCTCTGCACCCTTTCCATAGCTTCCACATCCTTCCTATAATGCGGTGACCAGAACTGCACGCAATACTCCAGGTGCGGTCTCACCAGAGTCTTGTACAGCTGCAGCATGACCTCGTGGCTCCGAAACTCGACCCCCCTACTAATAAAAGCTAACACACCATATGCCTTCTTGACAGCCCTATTAACCTGGTTAGCAACCTTCAGGGATTTATGCACCTGGACACCAAGATCTCTCTGCTCATCTACACTAACAAGAATCTTCCCATTAGCCCAGTACTCTGCATTCCTGTTACTCCTTCCAAAGTGAATCACCTCACACTTTTCCGCATTAAACTCCATTTGCCATCTCTCAGCCCAGCTCTGCAGCCTATCTATGTCCCTCTGTACCCTACAACATCCTTCGGCACTATCCACAACTCCACCGACCTTAGTGTCATCTGCAAATTTACTAACCCACCCTTCTGCACCCTCTTCCAGGTCATTTATAAAAATGACAAACAGCAGTGGCCCCAAAACAGATCCTTGCGGTACACCACTAGTAACTAAACTCCAGGATGAACATTTGCCATCAACCACCACCCTCTGTCTTCTTTCAGCTAGCCAATTTCTGATCCAAAGCTCTAAATCACCTTCAACCCCATACTTCCGTATTTTCTGCAATAGCCTACCGTGGGGAACCTTATCAAACGCCTTACTGAAATCCATATACACCACATCCACTGCTTTACCCTCATCCACCTGTTTGGTCACCTTCTCGAAAAACTCAATAAGGTTTGTGAGGCACGACCTACCCGTCACAAAACCGTGCTGACTATCTCTAATGAACTTATTCTTTTCAAGATGATTATAAATCCTGTCTCTTATAACCTTTTCCAACATTTTACCCACAACCGAAGTAAGGCTCACCGGTCTATAATTACCAGGGCTGTCTCTACTCCCCTTCTTGAACAAGGGGACAACATTTGCTATCCTCCAGTCTTCCGGCACTATTCCTGTCGACAATGACGACATAAAGATCAAGGACAAAGGCTCTGCAATCTCCTCCCTAGCTTCCCAGAGAATCCTAGGATAAATCCCATCTGGCCCAGGGGACTTATCTATTTTCACACTTTCCAAAATTGATAACACCTCCTCCTTGTGAACCTCAATCCCATCTAGCCTAGTAGCCTGAATCTCAGTATTCTCAACAACATTTTCTTTCTCTACTGTAAATACTGACGCAAAATATTCATTTAACACTTCCCCTATCACCTCTGATTCCACACACAACTTCCCACTACTATCCTTGATTGGCCCTAATCTAACTCTAGTCATTCTTTTATTCCTGATATACCTATCGAAAGCCTTAGGGTTTTCCCTGATCCTATCCACCAATGACTTCTCGTGTCCTCTCCTTGCTCTTCTTAGCTCTCCCTTTAGATCCTTCCTGGCTAGCTTGTAGCTCTCAAGCGCCCTAACTGAGTCTTCACGTCTCATCCTAACATAAGCCACCTTCTTCCTCTTGACAAGCGCTTCAACTTCTTTAGTAAACCACGGCTCCCTCGCTCGACAACTTCCTCCCTGCCTCACAGGTACATACTTATCAAGGACACACAGTAGCTGCTCCTTGAATAAGCTCCACATTTCGATTGTTCCCATCCCCTGCAGTTTCCTTCCCCATCCTACGCATCCTAAATCTTGCCTAATCGCATCATAATTTCCTTTCCCCCAGCTATAATTCTTGCCCTGCGGTATATACCTGTCCCTGCCCATCGCTAAGGTAAACCTAACCGAATTGTGATCACTATCACCAAAGTGCTCACCTACATCTAAATCTAACACCTGGCCGGGTTCATTTCCCAGTACCAAATCCAATGTGGCATCGCCCCTGGTTGGCCTGTCTACATACTGTGTCAGAAAACCCTCCTACACACTCTGGACAAAAACTGACCCATCTAAAGTACTCGAACTATAGTATTTCCAGTCGATATTTGGAAAGTTAAAGTCCCCCATAACAACTACCCTGTTACTCTCGCCCCTGTCGAGAATCATCTTCGTTATCCTTTCCTCTACATCTCTGGAACTATTCGGAGGTCTATAAAAGACTCCCAACAGGGTAACCTCACCTCTCCTGTTTCTAACCTCGGCCCATACTACCTCAGTAGACGAGTCCTCAAACGTCCTTTCTGTCGCTGTAATACTCTCCTTGATTAACAATGCCACACCCCCCCCCTCTTTTACCATCTTCTCTGTTCTTACTGAAACATCTAAATCCCGAAATCCCGGAATCAGAGAGAAGCAGAGTTAACGTTTCAGGTTCACAGACCAGGAACAGCACCAGACATACCTAAAAATGAGGTGCCAACCTGGTGAAGCTACAACACAGGACTACATGCTTGCTAAACAGTAGAAGCAGCATGCTGGAGACAGAGTTGAGCAATCTCACAACCAAAGAATCGGATGAAAGCTCTGCAGTCCTGCCACATGCAGTCATGAATGGTGGTAGACAATTTAAACAACTAATGGTAGGAGCAGGTTCCATGAACATTCCATCCTCAGTGATGGTGAAACTCACCACCTGAGTGAAAAAGAAAGGCTGAAGTGTTTGCAATCAGCTTCACCCAGAAATGTCACGTGGAAGATCTATCTCGGCCTCTTCCTGAGGTCTTTAGCCAATTCGATTCACTCCACATGATATCAAGAAACAGTTGTGCGCACTGGTTACAGCAAGGCTATGGGTCCTGACAACATCACGGCTGTAGTACTGAAGACTTGTGTGCCAGAACAAACAACACCTCTAGTCAAGTTGTTTCAGTACAGCGGCAACACTGGCATCTACCTGATAAAGGGAAAAATTGCCCAGGTATATCCAGTCCACAAAAAGCAGGGTAAATCAAATCCAGCCAACTTCCATCCCAGCAGTCTGCTCTCGATCATCAGCAAAGTGATGGAAGGTGTTGTTGACAGTGCTCATGCAGCACCTACTCGCCAATAATCTTCATGCCAATGCTCAGTTTGGGTTCTGCTAGGACCACTCAGCTCCAGGTTTCATTACAGCCTTAGTCAAAACATGAACAAAACAGCTGAATTCCAGAGGTGAGTGTAACTGCCCTTGACATTAAGGCAGCATTTGACTGAGCGTGGCATCAAGAAGCCCTCGTAAAATTGAAGTCAATGGAAATCATGGGGGAAAAGTCTCCATTAGCTTGAGCCATACCTACCAAATAGGAGGATGGTTATGGTTTTTGGAGGCCAATCATCTCAGCCCCAGACCATCTCTGCAGGAGTTCCTCAGGGCAGCGTCCTAGGCCCAACAATCTTCAGCTGCTTCAATAATGACCTTCCCTCCGTCATTGGGTCAGAATTAGGGATGTTCACTGACAATTGCAGTGTTTAGTTCTGTTCACAACTCCTCAGATACTGAAGAAGTCCTTGCCCGCATGCAGCAAGACCTGGACAACATTCAGGCTTGGAATAATAAGTGGCAATTAACATTCATGCCACACAAGTGCAGGGCAATGACCATCTCCAAGAAGAGAAAATCTAACCACCTCCCCTTGACATTCAACAGCATTACCATCACTGAATCCCCCACCATCAACATCTTCAGGGAGTGTGGGGTGAGGGTGATGGGGGGGGTCATCACTGACTAGAAACTTAACTGGATCAGCCACATAAAACCTGTAGCTGCAAGAGTTGGTCAGAGGCTGTGTATAGTGCTGCACTTGATTCACCTTATAATTTTTTTAAGCTTTTCCACCATCTACAAGGCACAAGTCACGGGTGTAATGGAATACTCCCCACTTGCCTGGATGAATGAAGCTCCAACAACGCTCAAGAAGCTCTACACCATCCAAAACAAAGCAGCCTGCTTGATTGGCCCACCATCCACTGCCTTAAACATCCGCTCCAGCCACCATGGATGTGCCATGGCTGTAGTCTGTTCATCTTAAGATGCACTGCATCTTTGAAACTTCTTTGACAGCACCTTCCAAACCCACGACCAAAACTGTCCCAGAGTACAAGGGCAGCAGGCACTGGAACTTTTTTGGTCAGATATTTGACTGAAAAGAAACTGAGGACAAACAACCTCAAGTATATGTACCTGCTAATAGCAAGCAACTGTAGCAGGCAGGGCATTTGTTTTTGTTTCATGTATGATCTCTGGGAAAGTGAAATAAAATTATTGAATAGAGGAATGTTAGCAAAAGGATCGTTCCTGTGCATTGCAACAGATAGAGGTTGACCAGAATTCTTTTCATAGAATTGTGTTTGCACAGAAAAACCTTTTTACATCATGTAAAACTGACTATTCCCACCTTCTGACAGAAGCTTTTCTCACAATATATTTACACAGTGCACACACAAAGTCATTCTTTCCCCAGTACAGCTGAAAGATTATGATATCTCATTTACATAGGTGAGCAGAATTTCCTGTGCTAACGGAATTTACATGCATCATAAGGTTGGCAACGGTTATTGTGGCTAATGTAACTAAATCTTAAAGTAGACTGTTTAAATTGCTCTCCGTTGGAGAACAGACTATTTTCCACTATGCAAGAGGAATAAGTAGTCAACAAATTGAGTTGAATCCAGTTCAAGCTCTTGCCTGAGGCCATGCGAAGGTTATCAGAGCATGAAGGGGAAATTTGAAAGGGATGCAGAAGGCTGAGGAACATCAAATACTTTGATTCTGTTGCTTTGAATAATTGTTGAATGTACAAAGCTTTTTTTTTAAGAACTAACCAGAAATTTTAATTTTTTGCCTTATACTAACTGCTGCTGATCTTGAGGAGGAATATAGCAATGCATTTCACCAAAAAGATATATATTTTTTAACTGATTGGTAAGCTGAGCATCCTATATTCTGACATTAAGTGATGTCAAAAAAGATGTCAATGTCACCTTTGCTGCATATAGTTGACTTGCTTAAAATAACTGGCACATTTTGTTCAGATTTCATCCCCCTCCTCCAAAAGTGTCACTTTTCACCAGAATTTCATATGCGCAAACTTCAAGCCAGAAATGCAAGTAAAAATTTGGCTCCAAACAAGTTCACAGTTGGACAGCCAAACAACAAGGTAATGTGATGTTACTCAGCCATTCAGTCTATAACCAAACTGTTTTTCATGGGCTTTCAAAGAACATATTACAAACAAAAGGAGTAAATCAATTGATTCTTTATAGGTATGAAGAACTTGAAAAAAAAGGAATGCAATAAGACATCATATTGCTCCACAGAATCACAGAATAATACAGTGCAGAAGAGGCCCTTCGGCCCATCGAGTGTGCACCGATGCTTTAAAGACACCTGACCTGTCTACCTAATCCCATTTGCCAGCACTTGGCCCATAGCCTTGAATGTTATGACGTGCCAAGTGCTCATCCAGGTACTTTTTAAAGGACATGAGGCAACCTGCCTCTACCACCCTCCCAGGCAGTGCATTCCAGACCGTTACCACCCTCTGGATAAAAAAGTACTTCCTCAAATCCCCCTTAAACCTCCTGCCCCTCACCTTAAACTTGTGTCCCCTCGTAACTAATCCTTCAACTAAGGGAAACAGCTGCTCCCTAGCCACCCTGTCCATGCCCCTCATAATCTTGTACACCTCGATCAGGTCACCCCTCAGTCTTCTCTGCTCCAGCGAAAACAACCCAAGCCTATCCAGCCTCTCTTCATAGCTTAAATGTTCCATCCCAGGCAACATCCTGGTGAATCGCCTCTGCACCCCCTCCAGTGCAATCACATCCTTCCTATAATGTGGCGACCAAACTGCACATAGTACACCAGCTGTGGCCTTACCAAAGTTCTATACAACTCCAACGTGACCTCCCTGCTTTTGTAATCTATGCCTCGATTGATAAAGGCAAGTGTCCCATATGCCTTTTTCACCACCCAATGAACCTGCTCTTCTGCCTTCAGAGATCTATGGACAAACATGCCAAGGTCCCTTTGTTCCTCGGAACTTCCCAGTGTCAGGCCATTCATTGAATACTTCCGTGTCACATTACTCCTTCCAAAGTATATCACCTCACACTTTTCAGCGTTAAATTCCATGTGCCACTTTTCTGCCCATTTGACTATCCCGTCTATATCTTCCTGCAACCCAAGATACTCAACCTCACTGTTAACCACTAAAATAAACGCAAAATACTGCAGATGCTGGAAATCTGAAATAAAAACAAGAAATGCTGGAACCACTCAGCAGGTCTGGCAGCATCTGTGGAAAGAGAAGCAGAGTTAACGTTTCGGGTCAGTGACCCTTCTTCGGAACTAGCAAATATTAGAAATGTCAAAGGTTATAAGCAAGTGAGGCGGGGGTGGAGCAAGAGATAACAAAGGAGAAGGTGTAGATTGGACAAGGCCACATAGCTGACCAAAAGGTCATGGAGCAAAGGCAAACAATATGTTAATGGTGTGTTGAAAGACAAAGCATTAGTACAGATAAGGTGTAACGGACTGAAGATTAAACAGCAGCAAGTACAAACATGAAAAAAAACAGTGGGTAAGCAAACTGAACAAACTAAGATGAATTGAAATAAACAAAAAAAAATGTAAAAAAGAAAAAAAGAAAAGATAACTAAAAATGAAAGTAAAATGGGGGGCTCATCACGCTCTGAAATTATTGAACTCAATGTTCAATCCGGCAGGCTGTAGTGTGCCTAATCGGTAAATGAGATGCTGTTCCTCGAGCTGGCGTTGATGTTCACTGGAACACTACAGCAAGCCCAGGATAGAGATGTGAGCATGGGAGCAGGGGGGAGTGTTGAAATGGCAAGCAACTGGAAGCTCAGTGTATCGCATCTGCTCTGATAATGCTACCTTCCATGACGGTGCTTCTGATATGACCTCCCTTTTCTTCAACTGAGGATTCCCCCCACTGTTGTTGACAGAGCCCTCAACCCTGTCCGGCCCATTTCCCGGACCTCTACCCTCACCCCTTCCCCTCCCTCCCAGAACTGTAATCGGGTTCCCCTTGTCCTCACTTTCCACCCCATCAGCCTCCATATCCAAAGGATCATCCTCCGCCATTTCCGCCACCTCCACCGTGATGCCACTACCAAACGCATCTTCCCCTCCCTTCTCCTGTCAGCATTCCGAAGGGATCGTTCCCTCCGCGACACCCTGGTCCTCCATTACCCCCACCACCTCGTCCCCGTCCCATGGCACCTTCCCCTGCAATCGCAGGAGGTGTAATACCTGCCTATTTACCTCCTCTCTCCTCATTATCCCAGGCCCAAACACTCCTTTCAAGTGAAGCAGCGATTTACTTGTACTTCTTGCAATGTGGTATACTGTATTCGCTGCTCACAATGTGGTCTCCTCTACATTGGGGAGACCAAACACAGACTGGGTGACCGCTTTGCGGAACATCTCCGCTCAGTCCGCAAGCAGGACCCTGAGCTTCCAGTTGCTTGCCATTTCAACACTCCCCCCGCTCCCATGCTCACATCTCTATCCTGGGCTTGCAGCAGCGTTCCAGTGAACATCAACGCAAGCTCGAGGAACAGCATCTCATTTACCGATTAGGCACACTACAGCCTGCCAGACTGAACATTGAGTCAATAATTTCAGAGCATGACGGGCCCCCCATTTTACTTTTATTTTTAGTTATTTTTTCTTTTTTTCCTTTTTACATTTTTTTTTTGTTTATTTCAATTCATCTTAGTTTGTTCAGTTTGCTTACCCACTGTTTTTTTTTCATGTTTGTACTTGCTGCTGTTCAATCTTCAGTCTGTTAACACCTTATCTGTACTCATGCTTTGTCTTTCAACACACCATTAACATATTGCTTGCCTTTGCTCCATGACCTTTTGGTCAGCTATGTGGCCTTGTCCAATCTACACCTTCTCCTTTGTTATCTCTTGCTCCACCCCCGCCTCACTTGCTTATAACCTTTGACATTTCTAATATTTGCTGGTTCCGAAGAAGGGTCACTGACCCGAAACGTTAACTCTGCTTCTCTTTCCACAGATGTTGCCAAACCTGCTGAGTGGTTCCAGCATTTCTTGATTTTATCTCACTGTTAACCACTCGGCCAATCTTTGTGTCATCCGCGAACTTACTGATCCTATCCCCCACATAGTCATCTATGTCGTTTATATAAATGACAAACAATAGAGGACCCAGCACAGATCCCTGTGTTACGCCACTGGACACTGGCTTCCAGTCACTAAAACAGCCGTCTGTCATCACTCTCTGTCTCCTACAGCTAAGCCAATTTTGAATCCACCTGATCAAGTTACCCTGTATCCCATGTGCATTTGCTTTCTTGATTAGTCTCCCATGCGGATCCTTGTCAAAGGCTTTGCTGAAATCCATGTAAACTACATCAGCTGCACTACCCTCATCTGCACACCTGGTCACATGCTCAAAAAAGTCAATCAAATTTGTTCGGCATGGCTCCCTCTGACAAATCCATGCTGACTATTCCTAATCAAATTTTGCCTCTCCAAGTGGAGATAGATTCTCTCCTTCAGAATTTTCTCCAATAGTTTCCCTACCACTGACGTGAGACCCACTGGTCTGTAGTTCCCTGGCTTATCTCTACAACCTTTCTTAAATAGTGGGACCACATTAGCTGTTCTCCAGTCCTCTGGCACCTCTCCCGTGGCCAGGGAGGAATTAAAAATTTGGGTCAGAGCCCCTGCAATCTCCATCCTCGTCTCCCACAGCATCCTGGGACACAAATCGTCCGGACCTGGAGATTTGTCCACTTATAAGCCTGCCAAAACCTCCAATACCTTGTCACTCCCAATGACAATTTGCTCAAGAACCTCACACTCTCTCTCTCTGAGTTCCCTATCTACATCCTCATTCTCTTGGGTGAAGACAGAGGTGAAGTATTCATTCAACACCCTACCAGTGTCCTCTGGCTCCACCCACAAATTTCCCCCTTGGTCCCCAATGGGTCCGACTCTTTCCCTGATTATCCTCTTCCCATTGATATATTTGGAGAATATCTTGGGATTTTCCCTCCTCTTACCAGCCAGAGCTTTCTCATATCCCCTCTTTGCTCTCCTAATTGCTTTCTTAAGCTCCATCCTACACTTTCTGTACTCCACTAATGCTTCCCTTGATTTGCTCTCCTGGTATTTGCTAAAAGCCTCTCTTTTCCTTCTCATCGTACCCTGAATGTTTCTGGTCATCCATGGTTCTCTGGGCTTGTTGCTCCCACCTATTACCCTAGAGGGAACATGTTGGGCCTGTACCCTCCCCATTTCCTTTTTGAATGACCCCCACTGCTCTTCTGTAGATTTCCCGACAAGTAACTCTTTCCAGTCTACCTTGGCCAGATCCTGCCTTATTTTACTAAAATTTGCTCTCCCCCAATCCAAAACCTTTTTTTGCACTATCGCCAAAGTCGCTATCACCAAAATGCACCCCCACCAACACATCAACCACCTGTCTTCTGGCTTCATTCCCCAGAATTAGGTCCAGCACTGCACCCTCCCTTGTTGGATCCTCTACATATTGAGCTAAAAAGTTCTCCTGTATACATTTTAAGAACTCCACTACATCTAAGCCCTTAACACGATGACTATCCCAATTAATGTTGGGTGGCACAGTGGCGCAGTGGTTAGCACCGCAGCCTCACAGCTGCAGCGACCCGGGTTCAGTTCTGGGTACTCCTGTGTGGAGTTTGCAAGTTCTCCCTGTGACCGCGTGGGTTTCAGCCGGGTGCTCCGGTTTCCTCCCACAGCCAAAGACTTGCAGGTTGATAGGTAAATTGTCCATTGTAGATTGCCCCTAGTGTTGGTAGGTGGTAGGAGAATGGTGGGGATGTGGTAGGGAATATGGGATTAATGTAGGATTACTATAAATGGGTGGTTGTTGGTCAGCACAGACTTGGTGGGCCGAAGGGCCTGTTTCAGTGCTGTATCTCTAAAAAATTAAAAATAAAAAGTTGAAATCTCCTAATATAATTACCCGATTATTATTTTTACACACCTCTGCGAATTGCGCACATATTTGCTCCTCAATTTCCAGCTGACTATCTGGGGGTCTATAATAAACACTTAGCAATGTGGCTGTCCCTTTTTTATTCCTAAACTCTACCCATAAAGCTTCATTTGATGCCCCCTCAAAGATATCATCTCTCCTTACTGCAGTAACTGACTCCTTAACTAATATTGCAATGCCCCCTCCTCTTTTACCCCCTCCTCTGTCTCGCCTGAAGATTCTATATCCCGGGATATTGAGCTGCCAATCCTGCCCCTCCCTCAACCATGTTTCCGTGATGGCTACTATATCACAATTCCACGTGTCAATCCTTGCCCTTAACTCATCCGTTTTACCTGTAATACTCTTGGCATTAAAGTAGAGGCCATCCATCCTGGTCTTACTCCCTTGAAACTTACTTCTGCTGTATTCCATCTGACTTGCTTGCTTTCCTGTGTTTAGTTGTGTTTAGCTCCAAATTCTATTCTCTTGCTACATAGCAGAATGCAGATTTATATGGTTTTAAACCAAACAGTGGAGCAAATGATAAAATTTGGGAAGAGGTGGTAAATCAAAGAGTAGAGACAAGGCAAGAGAGAAAGGTATTAATATGGGAAATGATAAACAGACTGTGACAGGAAGGGACAGAGAGTACAAATCCAAGAGTAACTCAACAGATATGGCTAGAGGTTACAAAAATAATAAAAGGACAAAACTAAAGGCTCTGTATTTGAATGCACATAGCATTTGAAACAAAACAGATGAAATGATAGTGCAAATAGAAATAAATAAGTATGATCTGATAGCCATTACAGAGACATGGCTGTTGGATGACATGGATTGGGTCTTGAACATTGAAGGGTACCTGACATTTAGGAAGGACAGGAAGCTAGGCGTGGCTCTGTTAATTAATGATGGTATTAGCACTACACAGAGGGATGATCTAAGTTCAGGAAACCAGGATGTAGAAGCAATTTGGGTCGAGATGAGAAATTATAAAGGCAAGAAGTCACTTGTGGGAGTGGTGTACAGGCCCCCCTAACAGTGACCACACAGTAAACGGGGTATAAAGGAAGAAATAATGGGAGCTTGTCAGAAAGGAATGGTGATAATCATCGGGGATTTTAATCTACATATAGGCTGGAAATATGAGATGGGCAAAGGTAGCCATGATGAGGAGTTCATAGAATGTTTTCGGGGTAATTTCTGAGAACAGCACATTCTGGAGCCAACCAGATCTGGTATTGTGCAACAAGATAGGATTAATTAATTACCTCATAGTGATGGCGCAGTGATCATAATATGATTGAATTTTACATTCAGTTTGAGGGAGATTGTGTTGTGAGGAAGATTAGAGTACGGCAGAAAGCTAGATAGAAATATAAAAAGATAGTAAGAGTTTCTGTAGATATTTTAAAAAGATATGAGTTAACAAAGTGAGCTTTGGTCCTATAGAAAGTGAATCTGGAGAATCAATAAGGGAAAATAATGAGATGGCAGATGAATTGAACAGGTATTTTGCATCAGTCTTCACTATACAGGTTACAAGTAACATCCCAGAAATAGCTGTAAATCAGGAAATGGAAGGGACGGAGGAACTCAAGAAAATTACAATCACCAGGGAAGTGGTACTGAGCAAATTGTTGGAGCTGCGGGCTGACAAGTGTCCAGGTCCTGATGAACATCATCCTAGGGTCTTAAAAGAAGTGGCTAGTGAGACGGTTGATGCGTTGGTTTTAATTTTCCAAATTTCCCTCGATTTGGGGAGTGTTCCATTAGATTGGCAAATAGCCAATGTAACTCCTTTATTCAAAAAGGGAGACAGAAAGCAGGAAACTACAGTCCAGTTAGCTTAACATCTGTCATAGAGAAAATGTTGGATGCTATTATTAAAGATGTTATAGCAGGGCACTTAGAAAAATTCAAGGTAATCAAGCAGAGTCAACATGGTTTTATGAAAGGGAAATCATGTTTAACCAATTTATTGAAGTTCTTTGAAGAAGTAACATGTGCTGTGGATAAAAGGGAACCAGTGGATGTACTGTACTTAGATTTCCAGAAGGCCTTTGTTAAGGCACCACATCAAAGGTTATTGAGGAAAGTAAAAACTCATGGTGCAGGGGTAACATATTGGCATTGTTATGACCAAGGTGGGTCTTTTCTAGTTCTACTTCTCCACAGGTCACAACATATATTTAAATGTTTACCCAGTTACTGATACGGTCAATCATGGACTCTATTTTTATGCCAGAATAAAATACATGAACCAGATTTCTTTAATAAACAACAAAATTATCAGTTCATTATAAAACAAGACATAACCAGTAATGAAGCAAAACATGAACACACAGATTGAAATATGAAAGTTCTCTTTTATCTTACACACACACACATACACCAGTTAACCCGGAAAAAATAGAGGTTTCCTTTTTAGAGCTCTGTTACAAAAAAAAATACTTGGCCAAATACTTGCTAATTCTTGAAGAAAAAAAAAGATATGGAAAGGTGTCAGTTGTGCTTTTTTTGGTTTTGCGTCCCAAATTCGCATAGATGGCTGTCATTGGTATCTTTCTCTGGAGCAATTCAGTCAGGCAACGTTGAGGATTTATCTGGCAGGTTTTTCCAGTGACTCAGGAGAAATGCAGCAACCGGGGTTTCAGGCAGGCCTTTCAGGAGGAATGCATTATCAATTTCTCTATTTCGTAAACTCGCTTCTAAGAGCTTCTCAAAGAGATGGAAAAACTGGCAGGTTTTTCACAGAGTCAGGAAAGGCCGAGTTGGGGTGTTGTCCTTCAGGTTGATTTTTAAAAGTCAAACCGACTATTCAAAGCGAAACCAAAAACAATCTCAAGAGTCAAGCCTCCTGATCCCTATAAATCTTGACCTGTCACTTCTCCATTAACATCTTTTCTAAGGCAAAAAGCCCCTGCTGTGTATTTATCTGAAGACAGGTGACTTCCTGTACTTTTTGTTTGCAAACAAGTCCAAAAAATCTTATGATGACCTTTTTTTTTAAAAAAAAACAAAAATTCCAGCATCTTTGGAATCATTTTTCAGTTTTAAAATACAAGTCCTCAAAATTTAACAAAAAACTGAAATACTTTAATAACACCTCCACCTTTTTTCAACCATTTTTAAATGTGTTTCATTACAAAGTTTGGGGCGGGGGGGGGGGTGGTGTTATGATCAGTATATACAAGTGTCTCGGCAGACATAGCCCTCAAAATGCTTAAGAGCTAGTAATAAGCCTAGGATTTCTTTTTCCACTGTTGACTATCTTTTTTGGCATCAGTTTAGCATTTTGGAAAAGGAACCCACTGGCCTTTCTATGCCTGATTCATCATCTTGTAACAGGACTGCACCGAGCCCAGGTCATTAGCATCAATTGCTACCTTGAGGGATTAATGAAATTTGGAGCAGCCAACATTGGTTCATTAATCAAAATGGCTTTCAGCCTCTCAAAAGTTTATTGGCACGCCCCTGACCACACTACCTTGATTTTCTTTTTTTTTCAGCAAATCTGTCAGTGGAACAGCTATAGTACTAAAATTTGGTACAAACCTGTGGTAGAAACCACACATCCCCAAGAACCTCATGATTTCTCACTTAGTCCTAGGGGTGGGGAACATAGGAGCAGGAGTAGGCCACTTTCGCTGTTCTTGGCAACATCTGTCCTTGCCCTACTATATGCCCGAGGTAGGTTACTCTGGCTTTTACAAATGCACTTTTGGCAAGGTTTATCACAAAATCAGCCGATTGTAATTTTCTAAACAGAGCTTCTAGTTGTTCCAAATGGTCCTTCTAAGTGTCACTTATGGTAGGGAACATGGGATAAGTGTAGGATTAGTATAAATGGGTGGTTGATGGTCGGCACAGACTCGGTGGGCCGAAGGGCCTGTTTCAGTGCTGTATCTCTAAACTAAACTAAACTAAACCAGCACCTAACTAACACCACTGGGGAACACCAGCTGCTTTGACTGGGTTCAATTAGGTGGTTTTCCAGCATGTATTGGATTTCTGCCTTCACCTGGGCCTGTTTCTCTGGACTTAAGTGATAAGGATGCTGTTTTAGAGGAAAGCATTGCCCTACATCCACATCATATGTGGCTAAGGTAGTACATTCTGACTTATCCCTACAGACTCTTTTAAATGCCATGAGTAGCCTTGTTAGGTCTTCTCACTGTTCTGCAACTAAATAGGAAAGCATAGTTCCCAATCTCCGTAACAATTCAGTATCAGCTAACCAGATAGTAGGATGTTCAATTTGAAAATTGTCTAGGCCACCTTCTGCCTCATCCGTCACTGTCCTTAATACCTGACATATCTGTGCTTGTTTATCCTCCTCCCGGCGATGATATTGGGGTGAATTTTATGAGTGCACCACAAATTGCAGTGGCGCGCTCTGATCTCAGCGATCTGGCCATGCAGATCCGCCATCGCTGAGCCCCTGCGATATTTCACACGGGGGCTCATTTAAGTGGAGGGGGCAGCGCAGTCCACCCCCCGATGACGTAGAGGAGGCTGCCACTTTGTCCCCGGCGATGGTGTCCAGCGCCATTTTTAAACGGCTGCAAGCCCTTACCAGAAATTCTAATTTTTAAGGGAAACATTACCTTTAATTTGAATGAAAACAGTAAAGTACACATCAAAGCCCCTCTTCCACCCCCTCGATCATCAACCAATAAATTTATTTCCCTCTCCCCCACGAAAAACCACTTTGCCAGTCTAGACCTTTCACCTCCAAACTTTATGATCTTTGCCCTTCAACCCCTTTCCACCATCCGTTTCCTGTCACCCAACCTGAAAATTAAACTCCTCCCCGCTTCCCACCAGTGTCTCGCCTTGAATCTCCAAACGGGGAACGGAAGGCGCAGGACCTCTGGCCACCAGCCGGAATATTGGCATAAGATGGCTGCCCAGTCCAGCTAAATTAATTAACATGTATTTGCATAAATGTTATTTGGCAAAGGAAGACCACATCGTTAAAATGCAGCGAGGCCTTCTCGGCGTGGGAGGTCACAGCAGACCTCTCCTGAAAAAATTTTCCGCGCCCCTCCGCCACAACCCCCAATGCCAGAGGACTAGTAAAATACAGCCCATTGTTTCAGCATATTGATCTGACACAGCCAATTATTTTTCCGGTGAACTGGGATATCAATCAAATAATTTACTTTACCAATTCTTTTGACGACTTTATATGGACCACTGAACCGTGCATTTAGCGGTTCACCCTGTAAAGGCAGTAATACTAACACCTCATCCCCTGGTTGAAATGTTCGGGTCTTGGCATTCTTGTCTGCCAATTTCATCACAGTTGTTTGGAAAGCTTTAAGATGTTCCTCAGCCACTTTGCAGGCTCTCGTGAGCCATTCCCGGAACAAGGATACATAATCTAGCACAGAGGATTTGTCTCTTTGTTCTAAAAAACTTTTTAAATCAGTTTTAAAGGAGCTTTTATCTCATGTCCATAAACTAATTCAACAGGACTAAAACCGGCATACTCATTCATAGAATCCCAAGTGGCAAACAAAAGAAATTCTAGCCCTTTATCCCAATCATGGGGATATTCATGACAGTATGCCCAGATCATCGTTTTGAGGGTCTGATGGTACCTTTATAAAGTCCCTTATGTCTGTGGGTGGTATGCTGAAGACTTAACTGTGTTATACCCAAATTACCCATAACTTCCTGAAAAGTTTTGGACATAAAATTGGAACCTTGATCCGACTGAATCTCAATCGGTAATCCACAATGCATGAAGACCTGGGTTAACTTCTCTACCACTGCCTGAGCAGAAATTGTTCTCAAGGGAATAGCCTCTGGGATCCGAGAGCCATAATCATGACAATGATACATACTGGTGTCCCGCTTTTGTTCTCGGTAAAGGTCCAACACAGTCTACCAACACTCAACTAAATGGTTCCCCAAAAACTGCTTCGGGAATTGAGGTGCTGGTTTTATGGCAGTTTGCAGCTCTCCCACAATCTGGCACGTATGGCACATTTTACAAAACTGCACCACATCCTTGGAAAGACCTCCCCAGTAAAAATGTCGACTTATACATGATTTGGTATTCCGGATCCCCAAATGACCCGCTATAGGAATTTCATGCGCTATCCTTAATATTCCCAGCAATATTTGGGCAGTACCACTATCTGGTAAACAACTGTCCATTCTTCGTCTGCAGGTCTGTGAGGAGGTCTCTACTTCCTCATCAGAATGCCATTTTTCATTTTGTATCATTCCAGAACTCTTTTTGCCTCAGCTTCAGTTACAGCTGATTGTGCCACTTTCCTTAACTCTGGATTGGCTTGCTGAGCCTTGATCAGAGAAGACTTGCTGAACATTTCCTTTGGGTTATCCAAATCCCCAAAGAAAGTTTCAGATATTTTATCTCCTGCAATGGAACTTGTTTAGCCATTGCTCGAGTCACTAAACACGAAAGAAAAATTCATGGAACCTTTCCCTGCAACTCCTCTGTCTCTTTAAACTTCACTTGTTTTATCCGTGACTACTGGAGAAACTACTACCTTCACGCCAGCCAAACCATTCTCCAGGTGTAGGTCAACTTCGTCTATCGGCAAACTATTTACAACTCCTACAGTTACTGTTCCAGACATTAGGTCACACTCCAGATGCACCCGATACAAAGGTACGGTATATACTCCCCACCTATACCATTCACTAAAAACTTATGTGCTCTCTGGTAGAAAAGTTATGCCTTTCCCCAGTAGAGGTGTTTAGGTTGCTCCTGTATCCCTAAGTATAACTATAGGTTTACCTGCCTCACTTGAGGGTTAAGGCATTACTTTTCCTTTTGACAAGAATTCTCTGTAACTCCCAAGTAGCTTGTTCACGTCCCCCACACTCACAGTGGTTTTTGTACTTGGCCTTAGAGCTGTAGTCAGAGCTACAGCCTGATCTGTCATACTCTCGGACAGGGCCCCTCTCTTTGCATTGGCTTTGTGTATCCTAATAAGTCCTATGGGTTTACCCCGCAACTTCTAGCACTCTGCACAAAGGTGTCCCACCTTGTGGCAATTGTAACTCTTAGGCTTGCGCACCTTTCTGGCCTGAGGAGGAGATCCTGGGGTGTTCCCAGTTGTCCCTTCTTGTCCCCAGCTACTTGCCTTCCTTTCACCCTCCCACCTTCTAGGGTTTGTGGGGGTAACGGACAAAGGGTTTGGGCCTATAAACAAGCTCGTAATCATCAGCGATTCCCACGGCCTATCTAGCTGTTGAGACTTTCTGGTTCTCTACATGGTCTCCTACTAACAGAGGGAGTGAATTTTTAAAGTCTTCCAGGAGAATTAGTTCCCTAAGGTTCTTATACATGGCCTCTACCTTTAGTGCCTGCATCCAAAGATCAAAATTAATTTGTTTTACCCTCTCAAATTCTACTTCAGTCTGCCCAGACTGTCTCTGGAGGTTCCGAAATTTCTGCCAGTAAGCTTCAGGGGCCAACCACTGAGCGGCAAGAATAGCCTTTTTTGCCATTTCATAATCTGCAGAAGCCTCCTTAGAAAGCATGGCATAAACGTCATAATCTCTGCCCATCAACCTGCTTTGCATATGTAGTGTCAAGCTTTCCTTTGGCCACTTCATCTGTCTGGCTATCTTTTCAAAAGTAATGAAAAATGCCTCCACGTCCCTTTACTCAAATTTCGGGAGGGTTTCTACAAATTTAAACAGCTCTCCACTGGGTCCTGGGCTGGAGTCAGATCTTTCCTCACCAGAATTTTCCTTGGAGTCAAGGCCACTCTTTTGACTTAGGTCCAGCTTGTTAACTTTAAATTCCCTTCCTTCTCTTTCTCTTTGAAATGCTCTCTCTTTTGCCCTTTACTCTCTGTCAATTTCAAATTTTTTCATGGTCAATTCTCTTTCCTGTTCAAGCTTAAGTTTTTTCCCAGTTCTTTATCCTGCTCAAGCTTAAGTTTTTTAATTTCCATTGCTTTTTCTTTTTCTTTGTCAAGTTCAAGCTGCCTCATCTGTAACTGAATTTTAGCTAATTCAACTGCACTACCCTCTGGTTTGCCTTCTTCTTCTTCCAAGTGCAAATGCTGTGCTATTACTTCAATTATGTCTGCTTTCTTAGCTCCTTTTAACTCTAATGCCAAAAAATCCTTTTGTCTAACCTTGGTTAAGTTTCTCAAATCACTCAGGGATACATCCTACCATCCGCAGAAATGTCATACTAACTAACAAAGACATTCTGGTAGTGTAAACTTTAACTTGTTCTCTTTTCAAATATTATTAACCCACTTATAATTGCACGTAGTCGGCAATGGATCATCCCACAGAGCCCCCAAATATACGATACGACCGAAGCGGGAAGAGTGCACTGTCTTTTCTAGTTTCACATTTCTACAAGTCACAATATATATTTAAATGTTTACCCAGTTACCGATATGGTCAATCATATATTTTTATCCCAGAATAAAATCCACCAATGAGCTTTCGTTAGTAAACAACAAAATTATCAGTTTATTACAAAACAAGACATAACCAGTAACGAAGCAAACCATTATCACACAGATTGAAATATGAAAGTTCCCTTTTACCTTAGCCCCTCACACACACACACCCCGGTTAACAGAAAAACATAGAAATTTTCTTTTTAGAGTTTGTAACAAAAACGGACAAAAAAGAATACTTGGCTAAATACTCGCTAATTCTTGAAAAAAAAAGAGAAGATATGGAAAGATGCCAGTTGTCCTATTTTTGGTTTGGTGTCTCAAATTCGCGTAGACAGCTGCAGCAATTCCATCAGGCGACGTAGAGGATTTATCCAGTAAGTTTTCCCAGCATCTCAGGAGAAATGCGGCAACCAGGGTCTCAGACAGGCCTTTCAGGAGGAATGCATTATCAATTTCTCTATTTCTTACACTCACTTCTGAGAGCATCTCAAAAGGGGCAGTGGTATACAGTCGGGAGCGAGTTGCCCTGGGAGTCCTCAACATCGACTCCGGACCCCATGAAGTCTCATGGCATCAGGTCAAACATGGGCAAGGAAATCTCCTGCTGTTTACCACCTACCACACGCCACTCAGCTGTTGAATCAGTACTCCTCAATGTTGAGCACCACTTGGAGGAAGCACTTGGAGGGTGGCAAGGATGCAGAATGTACTCTGGGTGGGGGACTTCAATGTCCATCATCAACAGTGGCTCGATGCACCATTACTGACTGAGCTGGCCAAGTCCTAAAGGACATAGCTGCTAGACTGGGTCTGCGGCAAGTGGTGAGGGAACCAACAAGAGGGAAAAGCATGCTTGACCTTATCCTCACCAATCTGCCTGTCGCAGGTACATCTGTCCATGATAGCATTGGTAGAAGTGACCACCGCACAGTCCTTTTGGAGACAAAGTCCCGTCTTCATATTGAGGATACCCTCCATCGTGTTGTGCGTGCTAAATGGGATAGATTTCGAACAGATCTATCAGGTCAAAACTCGGCATCCATGAGGCACTGTGGGCCATCAGCCACTGAATTCAACTCAACCACAATCTGTAACCTCATGGCCCAGCACATCCCCCACTCTACCACGACATCAAGCTGGCGGATCATCCCCGGTTCAATGAAGAGTGCAGGAGGGCATGCCAGGAGCAGCACCAGGCATACCTAAAAATGAGGTGTCAACCTGGTGAAGCTACAGCTCAGGACTACTTGTGTGCCAAACAGCGTAAGCAGCATGCAATAGACAGACTTAAGCGATTCCACAACCAGCGGATGAGACCTAAGCTCTACAGTCCTGTCACATCCAGTCGTGAATGGTGGTGGAATTAAACAACTAACTGGAGGAGGTGGCTCCACAAATATACCCTTCCTCAATGATGGGGGAGCCCAGCACATTAGTGCAAAAGATAAGGCAGAAGCATTTGCAACAATCCATCGTGGTATCCTCCTGAAGTCCCCAGCATCACAGATGCCAGTCTTCTGCCAATTCGATTCACTCCACGATATATAAAAAAACAACTGAATGAACTGGATACTGCAAAGTCTATGGGCCCTGACAACATTCTGACAATAGTACTGAAGACCTGTGCTCAAGAACTTGCCACGCCTCTAGCCACTATGTTCCAATACAGCTACAACACTGGCAAATATCCGGCAAAGTGTAATATTTCCCAGGTATATTCTGTACACAAAACGCAGGACAATTTCAACTTGGGCAATTACCGTCCCATCAGTCTGCTTTCAGTCATCAGTAAAGTAATGGAAGGTGTCGTTGACAGTGCTATCAAGTGGCATTTGCTTAGCCATAACCTGCTCACTGACCCTCAGTTTGGATTCCGCCAGGGCTACTCAGCTCCTGACCTCATCACAGCCTTGGTTCAAACATGGACAAAACAGCTGAACTCAAGAAGTGAGGTGAGAGTGACTGCTTGTGACATCAAGGCAGCATTTGACCGAGTATGGCATCAAGGAGCCCGAGCAAAACTGGAGTCAATGGGAATCAGGGAGAAAGGTCTCCACTGGTTGGAGTCATACCGAATGCAAAGGAAGATGGTTGTGGTTGTTGGAGATCATCTCAGCTCCAGGACATCACTGCAGGGGTTTCTCAGGGTAGTGCCCTAAGCCCAACCATCTTCGGCTGCTTCATCAATGACCTTCCTTCAATAAAAAGGTCCAAAACGGGGACGTTCACTGATGATTGCATAATGTTCAGAAACATTCACAACTCCTCAGATACTGAAGCAGTCCGTGTAGAAATGCAGAAAAATCTGGACAATATCCAGGCTTGGGCTGATTAATGGCAGGTAACATTCGCGCCACACAAGTGCCAGGCAATGACTATCTCAAACAATAGAGAATCTAACCATCTCCACTTGATATTCAATAGCATTACGATTGCTGAATCCCCCATTATCAACAACCTGGGGATTTCCATGGACCAGAAACTGAACTGGAATAGCCATATAAATACCGTGGTTACAAGAGCAAGTCAGAGGCTAGGAATCCTGCAGCGAGTAACTCACCTCCTGACTCCCGAAAGCCTGTCCACCATCTACAAGGAACAAGTCAGGAATGTGATGAAATATTCTCCACTTGCCTGGATGGGTGCAGCTCCAACAACACTCAAAAAGCTCAATACCATCCAGGACAAAGCAGCCCACTTGATTGGCACCCCCTCCACCACTGACGCACAGTGGTAGCAGTGTGTACTATCTACAAGATGCACTGCAGCAATGCACCAAGGCTCCATAGACAGCACCTTCCAAACCCGCGACCACCTAGAAGGACAAGGGCAACAGATGCATGGAAACACCACCCTCCAAGTTCCCCTCCAAGCCATACACCATCCTGACTTGGAACTTTATCACCGTTCCTTCACTGTTGCTGGGTCAAAATCCTGGAACGCCCACATCCCATGAATGAATAAAAAAAAAAATCTATTTTGCACTATTACCAAAAGTTAAAACAACCCCCTAAAATCCTTACATGCTGGTGATAATTTTTGCTTTCATCACAGTAATCAAGAAGAAGCGATCACCCAGTAGGGAATTCCTTTCTCTTTTATTTTAATTGAGGCATTAAAATAAATTAGCTAAACATGCTGTTCTTGTTCTTAATATTGTTTAATATAACTCCTTAATGAAGGATTTGTAATTTTCAGCCTGACTCCTATGGTCTGTCAGCCTTGTGTTTACTAGCAGTCAGAGAGATCTGGAGGACATGCAGATTCCCGTATTATTTTCAGTTATAACCCAAAGGGAAACAGGTACATTGTGCAATGACATACTTTACCAGTTACTTTACCTGTAAGGTGGTGTGTCAGTTCATATGAAGCCAGAATTTGCCTTTGCAAGTGGACTTTTATAATGAAAATTGTCAGGAAAACCCTAAATGCCAAATGGGAAATATTTATTTCATCGGTTAGAAACTTACATTAGACTTTAAATGGGAAAAAAACCCGTCAAAAGACCCGTAACTGTCAAAAATCTAATAGTCAAGATGGCCACTGCCATTTACATCCGAAACACTAGGAGATTGAACAGGAGACAAAAGGTCTCACAAGATGCCCAGCCAGAACAATGCTTTGGCTAACTGAGTAGATTAGCCAGATGATCCTCATTCATGAGCCATTCAAAATCATCCTGAGACATTCATCAGTGGAGACATTCTTCTGGGGTGGGGGGTAAACACTGGCGACCCCACCTAAGAAGAGTTTTGGGTTTCAGACTTTGGACCTCACTAAAAACAAAGGGGATTGATAGAACCATGTGATTGCCTGCTCATCTCTGAAGAAAATAGAAGTTTTGTGACACAGACAGCAGACAGACAGTAACTGAGTGCAGACCAGCGAAGAAGGCAGCTTCTCCCTTGTCTCTCTCTCTCTCCCCAGAAAATATCAAGAAAAGAACCGTCTGCGTGTAGGGGACCCTCCAAGCCTAAAGACAGCTACAGCCAGCAACCCAGGGAAGCGAACCAACTACCAATTCTGCCTTCAGGCAAACTCTTAGCAAAACAAGCCAACCAAAGTGCACGGTGACTGGCAAGGACTTCTAGAATACAGCTTCAGTCGAGGACCACTGGATTTACAGACTGTATTTAAGTTCCATTTATTCTGGACTTTACTCCAGCGACCAAATATGTTGCCCTCTGTAATTTATTTGTGCGTCTGTGAGATTCTCATGTGAATGTGTGCGTGAATGTAAAGATTATTTTTAGTATTTTTCAATTGGGTTCGAGTGTTAAGTATAATAGACTTACCTCATCCTTGTTTAAACTCAAGAAAGCTGTCTCATTGGTTCTTTTGCAATCATATTAAAGGAAAAAGGTAAAACACTCACAGAGGTGGTAAGCACAACCATTGTTTAAAAGGAATAAAGCCTGTTGTGATCAAATAAGAGGAAGGTATAAGAGGGGAGCCTGACACCCCCGCCTCACCTGGCCGTAACACAATGAATAAAATGTATCCAGAGAAAGCCCAAATGATAACATCTCTATTTTCTATCTCTAGAACAAAGATATTCACAAATTTCCAAGTGACCCCAAATCAGGTACTGTAAGTAGAATCCGAGTTGCTTCAACTTTGATGGCTCAGCGCTTTGGTATAATTCACTACAATAATAAGTCTGTTCCCGCAAGAATGTCTGGTAATCTTGGTGCGAGGCTCGGTCCATTTCTGTGGGTGTTTTCGATCATGTAGGGGTTTCCCTGAATGACAGCAGCCCAGACTGGTTTTCTGGAGCTAAGTGAGCACTTCTGCTCCTCCCGGCTGCACAAAAATGCATTAAAACCCAGCTATGATCTCCTCTTCAGTTGGACCACCAACTGGTAGTAAGCGGGCTAGGGTGCACACCATACCCAGTACTGGTGAAAAATGATAAATGAGGTATGCTGTCTAACTCCACCTCCTGTTGTTTAACATTCACGTCTCACCCGCTAACCAGGTGTTACTTCCTGCTAACTTTAGGTGTGAAATTGTCTGGGAGTTTAAAATTCCCATCCCTCATATGTGTCATAGGACCCTGATTTTTTATACTAAAAAGATCTACTGATCATGACGTAGAATCAGTTTGGGTGGAAATTAGGAATAGCAGGAGCCAGAAAACACTGGTGGGTGTAGTTTACAGGCCCCTGAACAATAGTTATAATATTGGACAGAACATTTAGTGGAAAATTATTGGAGCGTGTAAAAAAGGTAATGTAATAATTGTGGGGGACTTCAATCTGCATATAAACTGGGACAATCAAATTGGCAACAGTGGTCTAGAAAAAGAGGTTCTAGAATGTGATCGTGACAGTTTCTTGGAGCAATATATTGGAGAACCGACAAGAGATAAAGCTATCTTACATCTCGTTCATCAGCTGAGGGTGGGGGGGTGGTGGCGGGGATGGTAGATGGTAATCAGCAGGAGGTTTCCTGGCCCATGCTTGACCTGATCTCATGAGACTTCATGGGGTCTGGAGTCAAAGTTGAGCACTCGCAGGGCAACTCCCACCCAACTGTGTACCACTGTACCACCACCTCTGCTGGGTCTGTCCTGCCAGTGGGACAGGACATACACAGGGATAGTGATGGTCGTGTCTGGGACATTGTAAGGTATGATTCCGTGAGTATGGCTACATCAGGCTGTTGCTTGACTAGTCTGTGGGACAGCTCTCCCAACTTTGGCACAAGCCCCCAGATGTTAGTAAGGAGGACTTTGCAGGGTCGACAGGGCTGGGTTTGCTGTTGTCGTTTCCGGTACCTCAGTCAATGCCAGGTGGTCCATCCAGTTTCATTCCTTATCGACTTTTTAGCAGTTCGGTACACCTGAGTGGCTTTCTGGGCCATTTCAGAAGGCACGTAAGAGTTAACCACATTGCTGTGGGTCTGGAGTCGCATGTAGGCCAGACCAGATCAGGACAACAGACTTCCTTTTCTAAAGGACATTAGTGAACCAGATGGGTTTTTGTGACAATCGACAATGGTTTCATGGCCATCATTAGACTAGTTTTAAAGTTCCAGATTTTTTTTTTATTCTTGGAACAATATGTAGATAGTCCAACTAGGGATGGGGCCATTCTGGACCTGGTATTGGGGAATGAGCCCAGCCAGGTGGTCGAAGTTTCAGTGGGGGAGCATTTCGGGAGCAGTGACCATAATTCCATAAGTTTTAAGGTACTTGTGGATAAGGATAAGCGTAGTCCTCGGGTGAAGGTGCTAAATTGGGGGAAGGCTAATTATAACAATATTAGGCAGGAACTGAAGAATTTAGATTGGGGGCAGCTGTTTGAGGGTAAATCAACATCTGACATGTGGGAGTCTTTCAAACGTCAGCTGATTAGAATCCAGGACCAGCATGTTCCTGTGAGGAAGAAAGACAAGTTTGGCAAGTTTCGGGAAGCTTGGATAACGCGGGATATTGTGAGCCTAGTCAAAAAGAAAAAGGAAGCATTTGTAAGGGCTGGAAGGCTAGGAACAGATGAAGCACTTGAGGAATATAAAGACAATAGGAAGGAACTTAAGCAGAGAGTTAGGAGGGCTAAAAGGGGTCATGAAAAGTCATTGGCAAACAGGATTAAGGAAATATATAAAGAGCAAGAGGGTCACCAGGGAAAGGGTTGGCCCACTCAAGGACAGAGATGGGAATCTATGCGTGGAGCCAGAGGAAATGGGCGAGGTGCTAAATGAGTACTTTGCATCAGTATTCACCAAGGAGAAGGACTTGGTGAATGATGAGCCTAGGGAAGGGAGTGCAGATAGTCTCAGTCATCTCATTATCAAAAAGGAGGAGGTGTTGGGTGTCTTGCAAAGCATTAAGGTAGATAAGTTCCCAGGGCCTGATGGGATCTACCCTAGAATACTGAGGGAGGCAAGGGAAGAAATTGCTGGGGCCTTGACAGAAATCTCTGCATCTTCATTGGCTACAGGTGAGATCTCAGAGGACTGGAGAATAGCCAATGTTGTTCCTTTGTTTAAGAAGGGTGGCAAGGATAATCCAGGAAATTATAGGCCGGTGAGCCTTACGTCAGTGGTAGAGAAACTATTAGAGAGGATTCTTCGGGACAGGATTTACTCCCATTTGGAAACAAACAAACGAACTTATTAGCGAGAGACAGCATGGTTTTGTGAAGGGGAGGTCATGTCTTACTAATTTGACTGAGTTTTTTGAGGAAGTGACGAAGATGATTGATGAGGGAAGGGCGGTGGATGTTGTCTATATGGACTTTAGTAAAGCCTTTGACAAGGTCCCGCATGGCAGACTGGTGCAAAAGGTGAAGTCACACGGGATCAGAGGTGAGCTGGCAAGATGGATACAGAACTGGCTCGGTCACAGAAGACAGAGGGTAATAGTGGATGGGTGTTTTTCTGAATGGAGGGATGTGACTAGGTGTTCCGCAGGGATCAGTGCTGGGACCTTTGCTGTTTGTAGTATATATAAATGATTTGGAGGAAAATGTAGCTGGTCTGATAAGTAAGTTTGCGGACGACACAAAGGTTGGTGGAGTTGCGGATAATGATGAGGATTGTCAGAGGATACAGATCGGTTGGAGACTTGGGCGGAGAAATGGCAGATGGAGTTTAAGCCAGACAAATGTGAGGTAATGCATTTTGGAAGGTATAATGCAGGTGGGAGGTAGACAGTAAATGGCAGAACCCTTATGAGTATTGACAGGCAGAGAGATCTGGGCGTACAGGTCCACAGGTCACTGAAAGTGGCAACGCAGGTGGATAAGGTAGTCAAGAAGGCATTCGGCATGCTTGCCTTCATCGGTCGGAGCATAGAGTATAAAAATTGGCAAGTCATGTTGCAGCTGTACAGAACCTTAGTTAGGCCACACTTAGAATATTGCGTGCAATTCTGGTCGCCACACTACCAGAAGGACGTGGAGGCTTTGGAGAGGGTACAGAGGAGGTTTACCAGGATGTTGCCTGGTCTGGAGAGCAGTAGCTATGAGGAGAGGTTGGAAAAACTCGGATTGTTTTCACTGGAACGATGGAGGTGGAGGGGCGACATGATAGAGGTTTACAAAGTTATGAGCGGCATGGACAGAGTGGATAGTCAGAAGCTTTTTCCCAGGGTGGAAGAGTCAGTTACTAGGGGACATAGGTTTAAGGTGAGAGGGGCAAAGTTTAGAGGGGATGTGCGAGGCAAGTTTTTCGACACAGAGGGTGGTGAGTGCCTGGAACTTGCTGCCAGGGGAGGTGGTGGAAGCAGATACGATAGCGACGTTTAAGAGACGTCTTGACAAATATATGAATAGGAAGGGAATAGAGGGATATGGGCCCCGGAAGTGCAGAAGGTGTTAGTTTCGGTAGGCATTAAGATTGGCGCAGGCTTGGAGGGCCGAATGGCCTGTTCCTGTGCTGTACTGTTTTTTGTTCTAATTGAATTCAAATTCCACCTTCTGCCATTGTGGAATTCGAACCCATGTCCCCAGGGGAATGAATACGCTGGTTACTAGTCCAGTGACAATACCACTATTCCACCGCATCACGTGCACAGCACCACCACCTCCCTGTCTACCTGAATTTCCAAAAGGCCTTCTGCCTTGTGAAGAATGGTAAAACAAGAGTTAAAGATGAGCAATGCATGTCTGTGAACACACAACATCTCCCTTGTGTACTCTATGGTACAAAGCTTACTTGGGTCAAATGGATTACAGTTAAAGACTGATGGAGAGAGTTCTTTACTTGCCTGTTGTACAATTTAATGATTGCCCCCCAGGTGCAACAAAATTGAAACTGATTTCCAGTCATTCATCATGAGAAATACTTCGTAATTTATTGATAGATCCACGCTTTACAGCTTGATGAATTAAATGAGCACAGAAAACAAGTTTAATATGCTTTATCCACAGTATTCTTGGTTTTTTTATTGCCTGACTATGTTTGCATTTTCCAGTCTCCTTGAAGAGCATAAATTCAAAGGAAGCCTGTCTCACCTGAAAGTTGAAGAAATTTGGGTGTTGCCGAGAAGGGGCATTAGTCACTTATACCCAAATTTTCTTGGATCTTTTTTGCTGGAAATTGGTGTTGTGCCATTATTATATTTTTTTGGGGTGTAAATTGACGTTTGAAGGCAGCAGGATGCAAAAACCTTGATGATCTCTGAACCTTCTCTCACAATTGTATACAAGTCATATTAAAGTTCCAATAACCGGTCTGAACTCAAAAGCCTTTATAGTTCTAACATCCTGAACAATGTTGAACAATTTATAAGAACAAATTGTAAGATGTAGGAGGAAAACATTCTAGAGTGGAGTGGTTGTTGTGAGGATCTGGATTTCAATTCAGCTCAGACTCCTCTCTACTGGCTGCAAGGGTCATATGTGAGGAAATGAGTTTGAGCTAGATCTGGTATGCACAGCCCAACAGGACAGAACTGCAGTAAACTAGCAATCGTATTAAAAAGGATGACTCATTCAGAAAATTGAAAATCACTGGTGTCGTTCTGAGATTAATGCTAAGGCACATTGTTGGGTATAGTAGGCAGAACTTTACCCAACATCTAACCTGAGAGTGCATTGTTCATATCCACAAAAACGTATGTGGGTTGACCTGGACTCAGTTTTTGTGGTCAGCCTATTTTAATAATCCTGTTAACTGATCTCATAATACCACCTCTGGTCAGAAACACTCCATTTGCCAAAGGGGGAGGCACAGTAAGACAAAAAACATATGTTCTGCAAGATTTAAAGACCTGCAGCAGCTGAAAGCAGCAAGCAAAGAAAAACTGTCTACTTCTTAGATAAATTTAGTCATTACATAACTGCATACACTGCCAAAATTAATCACACACATCTTCCCAAGAAACTATCGTTTAAATGGAGTATAAGGCTTACTATAATAAAAGCAAAATACTGCAGATGCTGGAAATCTGAAATAAAAACAAGAAATGCTGGAAATACTCAGCAGTCTGGCAGCATCTGTGGAGAGAGAAGCAGAGTTAACGTTTCAGGTCAGTGACCCTTCATCAGAACTGGCAGAGGCTAGAAATGTAATAGGTTTTAAGCAAGTAAAGTGGGGGTGGGGCAATAGATAACAAAAGAGGTGTTGATAGGACAATGTCACAGAGAATAACTGACCAGAAGGTCATGGAGGAAAGGAAAACGGTATGTTAATAGTGTGGTGAAAGACAAAGCATTAGTACAGAGAGGGTGTTAATTGACAGAAAACTAAACAGGCTGGCCCCTAGCACAAACATGAAAAAAGTGGGTAGGCACAGTAGAAATGAACTAAACAAACTAAAATCAAATAAACACATAAAAAATAACTAAAAATAAAAATAAAAAGGGGGGGCCCGTCATGCTCTGAAATTATTGAACTCAATGTTCAGTCCGGCAGGCTGTAACATGCCTAATCAGTAAATGAGGTGCTGTTCCTCGAGCTTGCTTTAATGTTCATTGGAACACTGCAGCAATCCCAGGTCAGAGATGTGGGCATGAGAGCAGGGGGGGGGTGTTGAAATGGCAAGCAACCAGAAGCTCGGGTCAGGCTTTCAGACTAAGCGGAGGTATTCCGCAAAGCGGTCACCCAATCTGCATTTGGTCTCACCAATGTAGAGGAGGCCACATTGTGAGCAGGGAATACAGTATACTAAATGGAAAGAGGTACAAGTAAATCGCTGCTTCACCTGAAAGGAGTGTTTGGGGCCTGGGATAGTGAGGACAGAGGAGGTAAATGGGCAGGTATTACATCTCCTGCGATTGCAGGGGAAGGTGCCGTGGGAAGGGGACGAGGTAGCGGGAGTAATGGAAGAGTGGACCAGGGTGTCGCGAATGCTGACAGTGGAGGGGAGGGGAAGATGCAGAGGAAGTGTAGAGGTGCGGGAAATGGGCTGGACACGGTTGAGGGCCCTGTCAACCACAGTGGAGGGGAATCCTCAGTTGAGGAAAAAGGAAGACATATCAGAAGAGCAGTCATGGAAGGTTGCATCATCACAGCAGATGCGTCAGAGACGGGGAAACTGGGAGAATGGAATTCCACCTCAACCCTCACACCTTCCCCTCCCTCCCAGAACTGCGACAGGGTTCCCCTTGTCCTCACTTTCCACCCCACCAGCCTCAACATGAGCCTGGAAGATCAAAAGTTTGATTCCCGTTTTGTGCTGAGTTAGCTCATCTCAGCCAGATGGTGATCGTGGCACTACAAGTAGCCTCAGCTCTCCTGGGTTAGAAATAGGAAAACTCAGCTAGGATTCCCACTCCTGACCGCTAGCTAGTCTTTAAAACTGAGGCCTAAAATGAGCTGCTATGTTTGTCACAAGTTGGTAACACAGTTTGATTAACCTTTGGCAGGGCAAAGAGGTAAAAGTTGCTTTTTTCTTTTCTCTCTCACTGCTGTACCCCCAATCATTATCAGCATGAACCAATACCTGGATGCTCCATCAACAGCTTGCTCAGTATCTAAACTGAAGTTTCATTCAATTTTACTCACTGACTTAATTTTCACTATAGGGCAGAGGTTAATGATTAGAAATAGATTATTTTCTTTCCAAAGGTTAGTACCCCACTATATTTAATTAAGAAATTAATATGGCTGTATAATTTGTTTAAACATTGTGTTATTCCACAAATATAATTAGGTTAAAAAAGTTCATCCTAAAAAGAAAACAATACAATGTGTATTCTATTGCACTTTGGAGATGCTATATTAATATCAGAATTATAACAATATGTATCGTGATAAGACTCAACTTTTCAGATTAACTTATAAAGGTAACAAAAACCCACTGAAGAACTACATGCAGCTCTGTCACACATTCCTCTGTGTCTAATACTGTATAACTGTCCAAACTGTACACAGGATATAAAATGAAAAAGTTCAGGAGACGTCTATTTTCAGCAACTCTAGTTTTAGTAGTTTACTCAAAACAACGAAGTGCTTCTGTAACAAGCTCAAAATAAGTCTGCAGGGGTTCAATTTATGAATCCAAAGAATTGCATCGCAGCAGCTGTGACTGGCATCTGGTCAGGTCCCTGAGGGACCCATCAGCAGCTGAATCCCCTTCACTCAATATGTCTTCTGAGATTCTAAAACCAAAGTTTAGTTCTTAACAGATAAACCAATTCATCCCAAAGACTGTATGTCATCCTTCAGATGCCAAGCTAAGACTTCTAACCACCAGAGAAAGGGCAAGATTTTTTCCCAAAAATATACTTTCATAAAATTTGTAAAAAAAAACATTACAAACAATTCAAATTGGACATTTCATAAAGTGCAATACAGATCAGTTTCTTTCAATACAGTGCATGAGGTGCCTCACTACCCTTGCCATTTCAGGTTATAGTTGCAATGTACTTTTACATACATACCAAAAACATTTTGTGGTGCGTACAGCCCAAGGGGTTAACAGTTTCCAGCTTCTCGGTATACTATGGCAGGAGGACCTTACACAGTGGCCTTTCCTAATTGAGCCTTTGTGGTAGCTGCCCCAAGCTTTAGCGTGTCCCTCCACACATAGTAATGGACCTTGGAATGTGCCAGTCTGTAACACTCGGTCGTGGACAGCTCTTTGCGCTGACAAAGTTCCTTAATACCTGATGGTAACAAATCAGTTAATGCTCAGAGAATACATTTAAAGAGGGGTTCCCTCTTCACTCACAGTGGGTGGCACAGTGGTTAGCACCGCAGCCTCACAGCTCCAGCGACGTGGGTTCAATTCTGGGTACTGCCTGTGTGGAGTTTGCAAGTTCTCCCTGTGACCGTGTGGGGTTTTCACTGGGTGCTCCCACAGCCAAAGACTTTCAGGTTGATAGGTAAATTGGCCATTGTAAGTTGTCCCTAGTATAGGTAGGGGAATTGTGGGGATGTGGTAGGAACATGGGATGAATGTAGGATTAGTATAAATGGGTGGTTGATGGTTGGCACAGACTTGGTGGGCCAAAGAGCCTGTTTCAGTGCTGCATCTCGGAAAAAAAAATGAATACAAAGCAATAAATTAATTGATAGAAAACAATCAACATTCCCTAAGATGTAATTTTTCTTCATTAAAGTATATGGCTGAGTTATTTCCTCCAAAAAGGAATACATTTTCGAGTAACTAAAGTAGTGCATATTAAAATTAAAACACTACTGGTATCCAATGTTTTAAAAAGATGCACTCTACACCTCCAGCATGTTACTCACTAGTCAGGAGGTCCGAAAAGGTAGTTCTAATCGATAATAAAATAGCAAAATGCTCCAGATGCTGGAAATCTGAAATTAAAACAGAAAAATGCTGAAAATACTCAGCACGTCTGGCAGTATCTGTGGTCACAGACCAGAAACTTTAACTCTGTTTCTCTCTCCACAGATGCTGCCAGACCTGCTAAGTATTAGAAACATTTTCTGTTTTTACAGATTCATCAGAAGAATAAAGCAGGGCTTATGAGAGAAGGTTGCATTAAGTTAGCTTGGATTTCCTTGAGTATGGGTAATGTGTAATGAGAAAGGATTAGTTAACAATCTTGTTGTGCGGCGTCCCTTGGGGAAGAGCGACCATAACATGATAGAATTCTTCAATAAGATGGAGAGCAAGAGAGTTGATTCCGAGACTAGGGTCCTGAATCTAAATAAAGGAAACTAGGAAGGTATGAGGCTATAGATTCTTTTTTTTACTTTGGCCTCCTTGTCTCGAGAGAAAATGGGTAAGCGCCTGGAGGTGGTCAGTGGTGTGTGGAGCAGCGCCTGGAGTGGCTATAAAGATCAATTCCAGAGTGACAGGCTCTTCCACAGGTGCTGCAGAAAAATTTGTTTGTCGGGGCTGTTATACAGTTGGCTCTCTCCTTGCGCCTCTGTCTTTTTTCCTGCCAACTGCTAAGTCTCTTCGACTCGCCACACTTTAGCCCCACCTTTATGGCTGCCCACAAGCTCTGGCGAACGCTGGGAACTGACTCCCACGACTTGTGATCAATGTCACAGGATTTCACGTCGCTTTTGCAGACATCTTTAAAGCGGAGACATGGACGGCCGGTGGGTCTGATACCAGTGGCGAGCTCGCTGGACAATGTGTCTCTGGGGATCCTGCCATCTTCCATGCGGCTCACATGGCCAAGCCATCTCAAGCGCCGCTGACTCAGTCGTGTGTTTTAGCTGGGGATGTTGGCCGCCTCGAGGACTTCTGTGTTGGAGATACGGTCCTGCCACCTGATGCCAAGTATTCTCCGGAGGCAGCGAAGATGGAATGAATTGAGACGTCGCTCTTGGCTGACATACGTTGTCCAGGCCTCGCTGCCATAGAGCAAGGTACTGAGGACATAGACTTGATACACTCGGACTTTTGTGTTCCGTGTCAGTGCGCCATTTTCCCACACTCTCTTGACCAGTCTGGACATAGCAGTGGAAGCCTTTCCCATGCGCTTGTTGATTTCTGCATCTAAAGACAGGTTACTGGTGATAGTTGAGCCGAGGTAGGTGAACTCTTGAACCACTTCCAGAGCGTGGTCGCCAATATTGATGGATGGAGCATTTCAGACGTCCTGCCCGATGATGTTCGTTTTCTTGAGGCTGATGGTTAGGCCAAATTCATTACAGGCAGCCGCAAACCTGTCGATGAGACTCTGCAGGCACTCTTCAGTGTGAGATGTTAAAGCAGCATCGTCAGCAAAGAGGAGTTCCCTGATGAGGACTTTCCGTACTTTGGACTTCGCTCTTAGACGGGCAAGGTTGAACAACCTGCCCCCTGATCTTGTGTGGAGGAAAATTCCTTCTTCAGAAGACTTGAACGCATGTGAAAGCAGCAGGGAGAAGAAAATCCCAAAAAGTGTGGGTGCGGGAACACAGCCCTGTTTCACGCCACTCAGGATAGGAAAGGGGTCTGATGAGGAGCCACCATGTTGAATTGTGCCTTTCATATTGTCATGGAATGAGGTGATGATACTTAGTAGTTTTGGTGGACATCCAATCTTTTCTAGTCGTCTGAAGAGACCACGTCTGCTGACGAGGTCAAAGGCTTTGGTGAGATCAATGAAAGCAATGTAGAGGGGCATCTGTTGTTCACGGCATTTCTCCTGTATCTGACGAAGGGAGAACAGCATGTCGACGGTCGATCTCTCTGCACGAAAGCCACACTGTGCCTCAGGGTAGATGCGCTCGGCCAGCTTCTGGAGCCTGTTTAGAGTGACTCGAGCAAAAACTTTCCTCACTATGCTGAGCAGGGAGATTCCACAGTAGTTGTTGCAGTCACCGCGGTCACCTTTGTTTTTATAGAGGGTGATGATATTGGCATCGCGCATGTCCTGAGGTACTGCTTCCTCGTCCCAGCACAAGCATAGCAGTTCATGTAGTGCTGAGAGTATAGCAGGCTTGGCACTCTTGATTATTTCAGGGGTAATAATGCTGTCCTTCCCAGGGGCTTTTCCGCTGACTAGAGAATCAATGGCATCACTGAGTTCCGATTTTGTTAGCTGTATGTCCAGCTCATCCATGACTGGTAGAGGCTGGGCTGCGTTGAGCACAGTCTCAGTGACAACATTCTCCCTGGAGTACAGTTCTAGGTAGTGCTCCACCCAGCGGTCCATTTGTTTGCATTGGTCAGTGATTATGTCCCCTGATTTAGATTTGAGGGGGGCGATCTTCTTGATGGTTGGCCCAAGGGCTCTCTTAATGCCATCATACATTCCTCTGATCTTTCTGGTGTCTGAGGCCAGTTGAATATAACTGCATAGGTGTTTCCAGTAGTCATTTGCGCAGCGCCTGGCTGTTCTTTGTGCAGTGCTTCTGGCTGCTTTAAGAGCTACGGATGTTAATTCACTGGGGGCTTTCTTGTAGTTCAACAGTGCAATGCGCTTAGCGGCTATGACAGGTTCTAGCTCTTCAATATGAGATTGAAACCAGTCTGCATTTCTCTTCGCACTTTTGCCGTAGGTGGTCAAAGCTGACTCATAGATGGTGTCTCTGATGTGGGCCCACTTGGTCTTAGCCTCCCCTGTGGGAGTGTTTTGAAGGGCTGTTACAAGTGAATTTAGAAATTTTTGTAACAGCTGTGGGTGAGAAATTTTGCTTGTGTTGATGCGCGGTTGGCCCTTCTGCTTGGAATGATGCAACTTCTTTGGTCTGAGTCTAACCTTGCTGCACACCAGGGAGTGGTCGGTGTCGCAGTCCGCACTGTGGAAGCTGCGTGTGATTTGAACACTGTTTAAGGCGGCTCGCCTTGTGACAATGAGGTCTAGCTGGTGCCAACGACGCGATCTTGGGTGCCTCCATGAAACCTGGTGACAGGGTTTAGTGTGAAAGAACGAGTTGGTGATGCAGAGGTTATGATAGGTACACAACTCAAGCAGTCTCTGCCCGTTCTCATTCATCCTTCCAACGCCATAGCGCCCAAGGCAGGAGGGCCATGAGTCATGGTCGGCCCCAACCCTGGCATTCAAGTCCCCCAGTAGGAATAGGTGTTCGGTGTTGGGGATGCTGCTAATGATGTTATGGAGTTCCTCGTAGAACTGATCTTTAGCTTCAGGTGGGGAGCAGAGTGTTGGAGCATCGATGCTGAGTAGGTGTACTGGACCAGAGGTGGTGAGCAGTCGGATGGACAGTATGCGTTCCGAGCCATTTGAGGGAGGCTCTATCATGCTGAGCAAGGAGTTTCTAATGGCGAAGCCCACTCCATGCTGTCTTGGTTCTTCAGGATCCCTGCCCTGCCAGAAGAAGGTGTAGTCTTGCTCTGCTAGAGATCCACTCGCGGGGAGGCGTGCCTCCTGGAGTGCTGCAATGTCTACATTGAGTCTACTGAGCTTGTTGTTCATGATGGCGGTCTTCCGAGAATCGTTGATTTGTATAATGTCTTCCGACAGGCCAGGACACATAGTTCTGATGTTCCAGCTTGCAAAGCGAAGGGCTGGTACCTTCTTTCCTTTTTTCGTGTTGTTTGGTGCGGTGTTTCAGTCCACCTTTCGGGCAATGACCCTGAGCTCCAAGCACCCATTGAAGCAGGTAGACTGTGGCGGGACAGAACCTTATTGACCGGGGGCTGCCCGGTTTGAGGCGGGCGGTAGCTGTCCAGTGAGGTGCAATGACCTCTCCCACCGACAAAGACAACCCGTGGCGCCCAGTTTCTACGCCAATTTATCTGAATTTATAACCCGTAACTGCTGCCTTCCGTGTTGTTTCAGTCGCTGTGAGGCAACTATGGAGTGACCTCTCCATGGCGCATGCCTGGGCGAATTTAAGGAGGTTGAGAGTTGCCCAGTCGTCAAAACCCCCCTCTCGGCCTTTCTGGTGGGGTCCAAAGGAGTGCAGAGCACGACGTTTGGCACCAGTATGCCTGCAGGAACTGCCGGAAACATGCCAAAGGTGACACATGACCGCGTTCGGGGTTCCGCTCCGGATTTTCTGTTAGGGTTTACTCCCTTAGCCTTGGTCTCTCCCGAGACGCCCACAATGCAGTGGGGTTGTTAGGGCCCCTACACAGGGGTCGGATGATGCCGGTGGGAGGAGGGGATGCGAGGGGGAGGGGTGGAGGGAGGGGGGTGCGAGGGGGAGCTGGGAAGGGGGCTGTAAGGGAGGGGGGTGCAGGGGGAAGATGGTGCGAGGGGGGTGCTGGGATGGGGTTGTGAGGGGGTGAGCTGAGAGAGTGGAGCAGGGAAGGGGAAGGGGGGGTGGAAAGGGGGGAAGGGGAAGTGTGGGGTGGAAGGTGGGGGAAGGGGAAGGGGGTGGAAAGCGGGTGCAGGTAATAAGCCATTTCCTCAGTTCCCACCATCGACGTCTGGAAAGCTCATCCGCGTCCTTCGGGAGGTGAAGCACCTTTGGGCAGACTTACAAAGGTTGTTATATTTGCTAAGGGTTTTTTGATGTGGTTTAAATAAAGGCATACCGCATTGCCGACAGTGCGCTGCAGATGCTCTATGAGCCATCTCCCGCGGGCACTTTGAAGTTGCGGCCGAGGAGCCGTTCATGGATTTTCTGGGTGTTCGGAGCACCTTTTCTCAAGGCTTCCCTCGAGTCCCGATGCTCCTTCTTCACCTCAATGGACTTACCGCACGCCGTGGCCACAGACACTCTGGGCGGTGAAGACAGCAGGATCGGAGATTGAAGTATCGACAGCTGAGCTCTTCAGTTTCGTTTGGATCAATTTCGTTGAGAAAACAAAGAGCAGGTGTGGCTGGGGGAGGGCAGTGGATCCAGGTAACATACACTAAATTAACTGTTAGCTTTTAGTTAGGGCTAAAATGAACTGATTTAAAGAGCCAGGGGAGTTTAAACAGTTTAAGCGGGTAGATTGGGGAGAAAGCACTAAGAATGGGAGCAGATGGCCATGGATAGAGATGAACAGCAATAGAGCTTCCTAGGGAGCTTACAGCCCAGGAGCCATCTTGCAAATAGATTGGGGAACGTTATTTAAAGGGTTGGCAGTGGAAAGGCAATGGCTAGCATTTATAGAACGCATGGATGAATTACAACAATTGTTCATTGCTGTCTGGCGCAAAAAGAAAACAGGAAGGGTGGCTCAACCGTGGCTTCCAAAAGAAATTAGGCATAGTATTAGATCCAAGAAGGAGAAATGTAAAATGGCCAGAACAAGCAGCAAACCTGAGGATTGGGAGCAGTTTAGAATTCAGCAAAGGAGGACAAAGGGATTGATTAAGAAGGGGAAAAGAGAGTATGAGAGTAAGCTTGCAGAGAACATAAAAACTGACTGTAAAAGCTTCTATAGATATGTGAAGAGAAAAAGATTAGTGAAGACAAATGTGGGTCCCTTACAGTCAGAAATGGGGGAATTTATAATGGGGAACAAAGAAATGGCTGACCAATTAAATACATACTTTGGTTCTGTCTTCACAAAGGAGAACACAAATTACCTCCCATAAATGTTGGGGAACATAGGGTCCAGTGAGAAGGAGGAACTGTATGAAATCAGTATTAGTAGGGAAATGGTGTTCGGAAAATTGATGGGATTGAAGGCCGATAAATCCCCAGGGCCTGATAATCTACATCCCAGAGTACTTAAGGAAGTGGCCCTAGAAATAATAGATGCATTATTGATAATTTTTCAAATTTCTATAGACTCTGGAACAGTTCCAATGGTTTGGAGGGTAGCTAATGTAACCCCACTATTTAAAAAAGGAGGTAGAGAGAAAACAGGGAATTATCGACCAATTAGCCTGACATCAGTAGTGGGGAAAATGCTAGAGTTCATTATAAAAGATGTAATAGCAGAGCACTTGGAAAACAACGACAGGATCGACAAAGTCAACATGGATTTATGAAAGGGAAATCATGCTTGACTAATCTACTGGAATTTTTTGAGGATGTAACTAGTAGAATAGACAAAGGAGAACCAGTGGATGTGGTGTATTTGGACTTTCAGAAGGCTTTTGATAAGGTCCCACATAAGAGATTAGCGTGCAAAATTAAAGCACATGGGATTGGGGGTAAGGTACATGGATAGAGAACTGGTTGGCAGACAGGAAACAAAGAGTAGGAATAAACGGGTCTTTTTCCGAGTGGCAAGCAGTGACTAGTGGGGGACCCCAGCTAGTCACAATATATATTAATGATATAGATGAGGGAATTAAATGTAATCTATCCAAGTTTGCAGACGACACAAAGCTGGGTGGGAGTGTGAGCTGAGAGGAGGATGCAGAGAAGCTCCAGTGTGATTTGGACAGGTTGAGTGAGTGGGCAAATACATTGCAGATGCAGTATAATGTGGATAAATGTGAGGTTATCCACTTTGGTGGCAAAAACAGAAAGGCAGATTACTATCTGAACGGCGATAGATTGGGAAAGGGGGAGGTGCAGCAAGACCTGGGTGTCCTTGTGCACCAGTCGCTGAAAGTAGGCATGCAGGTGTAGCAGGCAGTTAAGAAGGCAAATGGTATATTGACCTTCATAGCAAGGACGTCTTGCTGCAATTATACTGGGCCTTAGTGAGACCACATCTGGAGTATTGTGTGCAGTTTTGGTCTCCTTATCTGAGGAAGGATGTTCTTGCTATGGAGGGAGTGCAGCGAAGGTTCACCAGACTGATTCCTAGGATGGCAGAACTGATGTATGAAGAGAGATTGGGTCAATTAGGCTTGTATTCGCTCGAGTTTAGAAGAATGAGAGGGGATCTCATAGAAACCTACAAAATTCTAACAGGACTGGACAGACTAGATGCAGGAAGGATGCTCCCGATGGCAGGGGAGTCCGGGACCAGGGATCACAGTCTCAGGATAAGGGTTAAGCCATTTAGGACTGAGGTGAGGAGAGATTTCTTCACCCAGAGAGTGGTGAACCTGTGGAATTCTCTACCACGGAAAGCAGTTGAGGCCAAATCATTAAATATATTCAAGAAAGAGTTGGATATAGTTGTTAGGGCTAATGGGATCAAGGGATACAGGGAGAAAGTGGGAACAGCTTTCTGAGCTTGGATGATCAGCCACGATCGTATTGAATGGCGGAGCAGGCTCGAAGGGTCGAAAGGCCTACTCCTGCTCATATTTTCCTACGTTTCTATTAAGGGGTGATCTGATTAAGCTGTTTAAAAAGTTCAAAGGATTTGATAGGATAAATACAAAGAAAGTCTTTGGGAGAATTGAGAACAAGAGGACATAATCACGATGAGCCAAAAGGCCTGTTTCTATGCTGTACGACTCTATGACTCTGTAATCATAAAAATAGAGCTAGGCTGGTCAAGCAGAAAATCAGGAAGCACTTTTTCACACAGAGGATGGTCGAAGTCTGCAGCTCTTGTCTCCCAAAAGGCTGTGAATGATAGGGGACAACTGGAGCTTTCAAGAATAGGATCGATAGATTCTTGTTAGGTTGGATCAATGCTCCCTTTAAGGTGCTCACATGTGCGAATGCATAGCAACCCAAAAAGTATCACACAGGCTGCTCACAAATTGCTCCGTCTAAAATAACGTGCATGTGCGGCCACACAACAAAATTTAAGGTATCGTTGATTGAAATGAACAGATCGTGCACACCAAAAAAAATTAGAGGAAACATTGGTAAGGGTATCAAGGGATTTGGAGCAAAGGCAGGGAAATGGAGTTGAGATACCAATCAGCTATGAATTGACTGATGGAGCAGGCTCGAAGGACTGAACAGCCTACTCCTGTACCAAATGTCCTTTATTACTATGCCCATATACCAAGCTACCCTTTAGTCATTTTGTTTTGAAGTTCAGTTGCATTTCCTAGTTATGGAGTCTTATGACCTTTCTATTTGATTTTCCTATTTTTCATATGGGAATAGCATACAACAAATTGAGGGAATGAAAACTTCTGATTTAGATTCTGCCACAGTTTATTCTGTTCACTCTGAATGGTAGTTTCACATTTTTTCAATCTATTATGCATGCACTTATCCCCAAAATGGTGAATCTAGAAACATCCAAGTAGTGGGTTGGGTAGAACAGTAGCTATCTTACTGGATTCATAATCCAGAGAACTGGACTTTGGATCAAATCCTGGTCGTTGAGTATATGAAATAACACTGGTACAAGTAAAATGGATCATGTAGCTGTCAGATTGCCATAAAAAGACAACTGGCTTACTAACATCCTCTAGGGCCGGAAACTTGCCATTCTTACTTGGTCTGCCCAACAAAGAGTTTCAGCAAGGAACCTCGTTGTACCTAGAGATGGACAATAAATGCTGACATTTCCAGCAATGCCCATTCCCGAGATTGAATTTACCCCAGTTTGATTAAATTTCTGAAATTAACTGTTACAGTCTGAGTCATATGCACCATAATCCTTGTTTTTATCAGTTTGTCCGATTTTAGATGGGATGGTTCATAATTGATTGGATTCAAATAAGAGAATTGTTAAACTCCTGGTTAATTCTTATGAAACGGCAAAATAACAAACTAATGAAATAATTAAGATATTGATCTACTTTAACTGATCCACCTGAAATTTTAACTTAGTTTCCTTCTCCACGCTGCTTAGCCTGCTGATTAATTCCAGAAATTTTTATCTTTATTTCAGATTGTCAGCACATGGAGTATTTTGCTTCTGCCACTGGAAACTGGGGGGTGCGGGGACAGTCTGGAGGGGATAATTCGATAAGGCCTGTTTTCAGGCACGGGGATTGCGATATACGATTACTCTGCACCCGGTCCTGTTGAAACAGGCAACACACAAACTTCGCGCTGCCTTCTCATCAACATGATTGTAGCATGCAGCACAGTGTGAATTGTGCGCTGACAGACTGCAAACTCAACAGGGAGCCCAGCAACCCTATGTAACTAGAATGACATATGGCTAGTCTCTTAAAGGGGAGGTTCACTTAGGCTGGGCAGGCTGCAGTAGCTTCTGGAACAGTCTCAGGAAGGTTTGGATAGAAGACTGATCATGCAGCAACAGGCCAGAGAGAAGACTCCCAGGTTCTCAGATGCTCAACACCTTAGTGATGGAATTGGAATTTAGGAAAGAGGTGATCAACCCACAAGGGGCCAGGAGGCTCTCAAGGCATACTCTTCAAGGAGAATAGGAACAGGTGGTCACAGAGGTTAATGCTGGAATCTAGCCCCAAGGACCTGGTTGCAATGCCAAAAGAAGTACAATGACCTTAGGTCAAGGTCCATGAATGCATCTTCAAATGACATCCCCTACCCATCACACCATTAACCTCTCATGCTGCTCAATGCACCACAGCCCCATCACTCACCAGTCATAATCAGGACTCATACCTAACATCCAATGCTCTATCTAACTCTCACACACTTACCAATGCTGCCAGCAACACACCCACTTCTCGCAGCTTTCACATACTTACCTCTATTCAGCAATGGCAGACACACTGCAACAGACTCACCAACATTCTTACCTCTCTTGTGCAACAACAACTCATATTTATATATCATCTTTAACATAATAAAATGTTACAAAGTGCATCACAGGAGCATTATAAAACAAAATATGGCACCAAGCCACAGAATGAGCTATTAGGACAGATGACCAAAAGCTTGGTTAAAGAAGTAAGTTTTAAGGAGTGTCTTAAAGGAGAGCGAGGTAGAGAGGCAGAGAGATTTAGGGAGGGTATCCCACAGGGCCCAAACAACAGAAGGCGTGGAAAAGTTGCTCCAGAAGCCAGAATTAGAGGAGTGCAGATATCTCGGAGGGTTGTGGAGCTGGAAGAGACAACAGAGATAGGGAATGGTTAGGCCATAAAGGGATATGAATACAAGGATGAGAATTTTAAAATCAAGATGTGGCTTGACCTGGAGCCAATGTAGGTCAGTGAGCACACGGGTGATAAGTAACGGGACTTGGTGTGAGTTAAGACATGGACAGCAGAGCTTCTGTTAACCTCAAGTTTACGGAGGATAGAATATGGGAGACCAGTCAGGAGTGTGCTGGAATAGTCAAGTCTAACGGTAACAAATGCATAAATGAGGGTTTCAGCAGCAGAAGAGCTAATAGCTGGGTATCGTCAGCATACATGTGTGTGAAAACTAATGCTGTGCTTTCAGCTGATATCACAACGGGGCAGAATGTGGATGAAAAATAGGAGGGGGCCGAGGATAGATCCTGGGGGACACTGTTAAATGGATGTGCACTCACTGTCTAACACAGCACAAATTCCATGAATCTGCGACTAGTTATTGCCAGACTGAAGCTTCCTGTGACCAGTAAAATTCCCTCATCATCTTCCACTACAGAACCTTCTGTGTCTTGCATCGCTTTGAAAACCCTGTTGTTCCGTTTTGGATAGTTTACTGCACAATGATATTTTGAATCACATCTGAAACACCTGTTAATAATTCCCCAGGCATTCTTGGGGTTCATTCGTCTGTTGTTCTTTTTTGTCGGCACAGACTTGGTGGACCGAAGGGCCTGTTTCAGTGCAGTATCTCTAAATAAAAAATAAAATAAATTACTCTATTCCTGTCATCTGCCAGATCTGTCAGATCTGCCAGAAATGTACCCATCCTCATTTCTTTTGTCTGTGATTGTTCTGCTGTATTGATGCCTGCAACCCATGTCTGAATGATCTCGAAATACCATGACCATAGAGTCCTTCATCCTCTCTGACACCGCCAAATGTCCCATTTGTGCCATGAAGGTTGCTGCTTTCCCAGGAATGATCATCTGTCTTTCTAAATTTATCAAAGTCTGACCATGCCTGGTTTGCATTTAATAGATCATCTTTCTTAAAAATTTTATCCATAAAGCTTAATTGATGCTCCAAACCTTTCTCAGTGTCCAACTGATGGGCCTCTAACTCACAAAATACTTTGCACCTAATCTTGCTTTTGCTCGGAAGCCGGCAAAAACAGAAACAGGCCCTTCGGCCCATCGTGTCTGTGCTGGCCATACAGCACCCAACTATTCTAATCCCATATTCCTGCACTTGGCCCATAGCCCTGTATGCTATAGCGTTTCAAGTGCTCATCTAAATACTTCTTAAATGTTGTGAGGGTTCCTGCCTCCACCACCTCTTCAGTCAGTGCGTTCAGATTCCATCCACCCTCTGGGTGAAAAAATGTTTCCTCAAATCTCCCCTAAACCTCCTGCCCCTTACCCTAAATCGATGCCCCCGGTTCTTGACCCCTCTGCTAAGGGAAAAAGTTTCCTTCTATCTAACCTATCAATGTCCCTCATAATTTTGTATACCTCAATCATGTCCCTCCTCAGCCTTCTCTGCTCTAAGGAAAACAACCCTCGCCTTTTCAGTCTCTCTTCATAGCTTAAATGCTCCAGCCCAGGCAACATCCTGGTGAATCTCCTCTGCACCTTCTCGACTGCAATCACATCCTTCCTATAGTGTGGTGCCCAGAACTGTATACAGTACTCCAGCTGTGGCCTAACTAGCGTTTTATATAGCTCCATCATAACCTCCCTTATATTCTATGCCTCGGCTGATGAAGGCAAGTATCCCATATGCCTTCCGAACCACCTTATCTACTTGTGCTGCTGCCTTCAGTGATCTTTGGACATGTACACCAAGGTCCTTCTGCCTTTCTGTACTTCCTAGGGTCCTACCATCCATTGTGTATTCCCATGCCTTGTTAGTCCTCCCAAAATACATTATTTCACACTTTTCAAGATTAAATTCCATTTGCCACTGCTCCGCCCATCTTACCAGCCCATCTGTATCTCCCTTTAATCTAAGGATTTCCTCCTCACTATTTACACCACCAATTTTCGTGTCATCTCAGAACTGGTCCCAGCAGGCTATCCATATATTTGCTCTGGGGCCTTAATTAAAAATGTCCTTGGCCTGTCTATCTCTAATAGTATAATTAAACTACCATTAACAGACACCAGAGGCAATGTTGCGAGAGCAGTAAGAGAAGTCATGCCTACAATTAGATAGATAAGAATGGAACCAGTCCCACTCAGCTGGACGACAGTGGAGAGGCATTGGAGGAGGATAGTGTGGTCAACTGTGTCAAAGGCTGCAGGCAGGTCGAGAGGAGAAGGACAAGATCACGCATAATCGCAGGTAGCAGCAGAAAATTGGCAGGGGCAGACACACCTATATCTCCTGAGCCCCTTGGAGGAGACGGTGCTTCACATTAGTTTAGTTTAGTTTAGAGATACAGCACTGAAACAGGCCCTTCGGCCCACCGAGTCTGTGCCGACCATCAACCACCCATTTATACTAATCCTACACTAATCCCATATTCCTATCACATCCCCACCTGTCCCTATATATTTCCCTACCACCTACCTATACTAGGGGCAATTTATAATGGCCAATTAACCTATCAACCTGCAAGTCTTTGGCATGTGGGAGGAAACCGGAGCACCCGGAGGAAACCCACGCAGACACAGGGAGAACTTGCAAACTCCGCACAGGCAGTACCCAGAATCGAACCCGGGTCCCTGGAGCTGTGAGGCTGCGGTGCTAACCACTGCGCCACTGTGCCGCCCCTTATGGGACCAGCTGTCACTAAGGCTGTTGCATCTAGCATTGGTGAGAACATCTCTCCTTGACATTCTCCCCTTGACATTCAGCAGCATTACCATTGCTGAATCCCCCACTATCAACATCCTAGGGGTTACCATTGCCCAGAAACTGAACTGGAGTAGCCATATAAATACTGTGGCTACAAGAGCAGGTCAGAGGCTAGGAATCCAGAGGCGAGTAACTCACCTCCTGACTCCCCAAAGCCTGTCCACCATCTACAAGGCACAAGTCAGGAGTGTGATGGAATACTCTCCACTTGCCTGGATGGGTGCAGCTTCAACAACACTCAAGAAGCTCGACACCATCCAGGACAAAGCAACCCGCTTGATTGGCACCCCATCTACAAACATTCACTCCCTCCACCACCGACGCACAGTGGCAGCAGTGTGTACCATCTACAAGATGCACTGCAGCAATGCACCAAGGCTCCTTAGACAGCACCTTCCAAACCCGCGACCTCGACCAACTAGAAAGCCAAGGGCAGCAAATACATGGAAACACCACCATCTGCAAGCTCCCCTCCAAGTCACACACCATCCTGACTTGGAACTATATCGCCGTTCCTTCACTGTCGCTGGGTCAAAATCCTGGAACTCCCTTCCTAACAACACTGTGGGTATACCTACCGCAAATGGACTGCAGCGGTTCAAGAAGGCAGCTCACCACCACCTTCTCAAGGGCAATTAGGGATGGACAATAAATGCTGGCCTGGCCAGTGTCGCCAACATCCCATGAATGAATTAAAAAAAAACATACAAGATGACGGTCTGTTCCTGCCTTATGGACCTTCTTAGATCCCACTTCACCCTAATGCTGTTATCTAGCAGGAAGTGCAAGCTGCAGATGGTATGACCATGGACCTCTTGCTTTCCACGCCTCCCCTTTCCCTCACCCCAATCCTGTTCTCTGCATTATTATTTTCAGTTACCCTAGATTTGCCACCTGCAAGCCAGGGCAGCCTTACACTGAAGCAACTACAGACCTCTGATGAAGTAGCACCATCACTTGGTCAGACACTCACTGCCACCAGCTCAGATACTGGCACTGTGAAAAAATTTGAGGGAATGTAGAAATGGGATCAGCATGAGCTGAGTCACTGGGCATGAGTGGGCTGCAGCCAGACCAGGGAGAAAAGGTAGCTCAAGTGCCTGCTCAGTGGAGGTGAGTTTGAAGACGACTTCTGATGCTGAAGACTCAGGTGACGACTTCAGCGAAGCAGCACAGAGGAGAATACTGGTGAGCACACACATAGAGATCCTTGGTGCATTGGCAGACCGCCTGTTATCACTACAATAAAAGAAAAATACTGCAGATGCAAGAAATCTGAAATAAAAACAGCAAGTGCTGGAAATATTCAGCAGGTCTGGCAGCACTGGTGGAGAGAGAAGCACAGTTATGTTTCAGGTCTGTGACCTTCCATTTTTTCTTTCAACCCTTGTCATCCAGCAGCTAGCTTCAATTTCTTCGTGGGGTCCGAAGAGAGAAGGTACAGCTGACTGGCACAGGGTAACTGCATCGTGACTGATGCTCGGATTGTGGGTACTCACCAAGAGGATTTTCTGGGCAGGGTCGCACACCAACAGTAAGTTCAGGGGGAGTGGTAGCCTTTATTCTTCTAGCAGACCTCCATTAAGGTCTTGATTCAAACATGGACAAAAAAGCTGGACAAGAGAGGTGAGGTGAGAGTGACTACCCTTGACATCAAGGCAGTATTTGACCGGGGTATGGCATCAAGGAGCCCAAGCAAAATTGGAGTCAATGAGAATTAGGGGGAAAATTCTCCGCTGGTTGGAGTCATACCTAGCACAAAGCAAGATGGTTGTGGTTGCTGGAGGTCAATCATCTCAGTCTCAGGACATCACTGCAGGAGTTCCTCGGGGTATTGTCCGAGGTCCAACCATCTTCAGTTGCTTCATCAATGACCTTCCCTCTGCCATAAGGTCAGAAGTGGGGATGTTCGCTGATGACTGCACAATGTTCAGAATCTAATCATCTCCCCTTGATGTTCAATGGTATTACCATCGCTGAATCCCCCACTATCAACATCCTGGGGGGTCACCATTGACCAGAAACTGAACTGGACGAGCCACATAAATACTGGGGCTGCAAGAGCAGGTGAGAGGCTTGCAATTCTGTGGTGAGAAAATCACGTCCTGTCTCCCCAAAGCCTGTCCACCAGCTACAAGGCACAAGTCAGGAGTGTGATGAAATACTCTCCACAAGCCCAAATGAGTGCAGTTCCAACAACACTCAAGAAGCTCGACAACATCCAGGACAAAGCAGCCTGCTTGATTGGCACCCCATCCACCACCTTCAACATTCACTTCCTTCACCACCGATGCACAGTGGCAGTAGTGTGTACCATCTACAAGATGCACTGCAGCAACTCACCAAGGCTCCTTCAACAGCACCTTCCAAACCTGCGACCTCTGCCACCTAGAAGAACAGGGGCAACAGGAGCATGGAAACACCACCACCTGCAAGTTCCCCTCCAAGCTACACACCATCCTGACTTGGAACTACATCGCTGTTCCTCCACTGTCGCCAGGTCAAAATCTTGGAACTCCCTTCCAAACGTTACTGTGGGTGTAGCTACACCCTAAAGACTGCAGCGGTTAGAGAAGGCAGCTCACCACCACCTTCTCAAGGGCAATTAGGGATAGACAATAAATTCTGACCTAGCCAGCGACAACCACAACCCATGAACGAATAAAAACAAAACCTCAGACACTGCTCCTCGCTGAGGTGGAGGTAGGAGAGTGGTTAGCAGTTGGAATACACTGTTTGAGAGAGTGGTGGAGTTAGAATCAATTGTGGGTTCCAAAAGGGAATTGGATAAGCTCCTGAAGGGGAAAAAAATTGCAGAGCTATGGGGAAATGGCGTGGGAATGGGATTGGCTGATAGCTGTTTGCAGAGAGCCGACACAGACACGTCAGGCTGAATGGTCTCCTTCTGTGACTGTATTTACCTGACTTCCTTGGCAGAGTCCAGCACCACTCCCTTGTGAATCCAAAATGTTTTCCAAACATCTCCAATAACATTCAACACAGTACGTCCACTTACTCTGCAGCAGCACAAGAAAGTGAAAAAGCACCTGACCTGGTGGTCCCTTTAAAAGTACTCATGTGGTTGGTGGGGGTGGGGGGGGCAGTCCCTGATGCAGCTGAACACATGTTCAGCTGGGAATGAGTAAGAGAGGGCATTTAGTAGGACCTGCGAGTTCCAAAATGGCAGCTTGTGCACTAAATTAGTGTTAGATGCTGTTTGACGTCCCAATCTGCCCAGTCTGCATGCTTCCAGCACATGCATGGCACACCCACATTAACATCCTTACAGTCAAGGCACTCAGCGCTGGCCATGCCAGAAGTGATCCAGTCAACACTTTTGGAGTTTCAGGTTTCTGTAGCATTGGCACCAGCAGCAATACCAGGAGCCAAATTTGCAGTCTGTTTCACTGTATTTACTTCGTCAAAAACATTCATGATTTTGAACACTTCGTTCAAATTCCCTCTTCTCCAAGGGGAACAATCCTTGCTTCTCTAGTCTTTACACATAACATGAAGTCCGCAGTCCAGATAACATTCTAGTAAGTCACCTGCACGACCTTGACATCCTTCCGAAAGGGTTCTATCCAGAATTAAACACAATACTTCAGCTGAGGCCTAACCTGTATTTTAGAATCATAGAATAGAATCATAGAAAATTTAAGGCACAGAAAGAGGCCACTTGGCCCATCGTGCCTGTACCGGCCAAAAAACGATCCACCTATTCTAATCCCACCTTCCAGCATTTGGTCCATAGCCCTGCATCTTACGGCATTTGAGGTGCATATCCAGACTCCTTTTGAATGAGTTGAGGGTCTCTGCCTCAACTACCCTTTCAGGCAGCGAGTTCCAGACCATCACCACCCTCTGGGTGAAAAAGGTTTTCCTCATCGCCCCTTTAATTTTTCTACCAATTACTTTAAATCTATGTCCCCTCATCACAGACCTCTCTGCTAAGGTGAATAGACCCTTCACCTCCACTCTATCCAGGTCCCTCAAAGTTTTGTACATTTCAATCAGATCTCCCCTCAGCCTTCAGAGGATACAGTAGGATATAGATCGGTTGAAGACTTGGGCGGAGAAATGGCAGATGGAGTTTAATCCGGACGAATGTGAGGTTATGCATTTTGGAACATCTAATACAGGTGGGAAGAATACAGTAAATGGCAGAACCCTTAGGAGTATTGACAGGCAGAGAGATCTGGGCGTACAGGTCCACAGGTCACTGAAAGTGGCAACGCAGGTGGATAAGGTAGTCAAGAAGGCATATGGCATATTTGCCTTCATCGGTCGGGGCATAGAGTATAAAAATTGGCATGTCATGCTGCAGCTGTACAGAACCTTAGTTAGGCCACACTTAGAATATTGCGTGCAATTCTGATCGCCACACTACCAGAAGGACATGGAGGCTTTGGAGAGGGTACAGAGGGTACAATATGTTGCCTGGTCTGGAGGGTATTAGCTATGAGGAGAGGCTGGATAAACTCGGATTGTTTTCACTGGAACGACGGAGGTGGAAGGGCGAGATGATAGAGGTTTACAAAGTTATGAATGGCATGGACAGAGTGGATAGTCAGAAGCTTTTTCCCAGGGTAGAAGAGTCAGTTACTAGGGGACATTGGTTTAAGGTGCGAGGGGCAAAGTTTAGAGGGGATGTGTGAGGCAAGTTCTTTACACAGAGGGTGGTGAGTGCCTGGAACTTGCTGCCGGGGGAGGTGGTGGAAGCAGGTACAATAGCGACGTTTAAGAGGCATCTTAACAAATACATGAATAGGATGGGAATATAGGGATACGGACCCCGGAAGTGCAGAAGGTTTTAGTTTAGACAGGCATCAAGATCGGCACAGGCTTGGAGGGCCGAATGGCCTGTTCCTGTGCGGTACTGTGCTTTGTTCCTCATTCTTCCTGTGAAAATATATTATTTCACACTTCTCTGCCTTAAATTTCATCTGCCATGTGTCTGCCTATTTTGCCAGTCTGTCTACATCTTCCTGAAGTCTGTTATTATCTTCCTTATTGTTTACTACATTTCTGACTTTATCATCTGTAAATCTTAAAATTATGCCCTGTTTACTTAAGTTCACGTTATTAAAACATATCAATAAGAACAGTGGTCCTAATACCAACCCTTAGAAATATCACTGCATTCGTCCTTCCAGCCTCAAAATGATTTATTTGCCACTACTCTCTGCTTTCTCTCCCTCAGCCAATCTTGTATCCATGCTACCACTGTCTCTTTAATCCCATGGGTTTTAATTTTGCTAACAAGACTACACTGCCACTTTGTTAAACACCTTCTGAAAGTAAATATACATATTAACCGCACTACTATTACCAACCCCCTCCATTACTTCATCAAAGAACGCGATCAAGTTAGTCAAACACAATTTGTCTTTAACAAATCTGTGCTGAATATCACCTATTAGCTAATACTTTTCTAAATGCTGTCATGCACGGAAGGAGCAACGATGAAATAAACAATGAAATGGAGGAATTATGAAGTTAAAAAGTCAACCGTTAAAACTATATCACAAGAACTTGGACACGTGAATCACAGTCAAAATGGACTAGCAGCCATGTGACTTCCTCCTGTACTGGAAATCCACAAACTCGTCTGCAAAGATGAGGCACATTAACGTCGTCTGAAATAGCTCTGGGAAGAAACCCTTTGCAATTGAAAAGAGTTATTGCATAGTAATGACTTTGATTGACTTAGACAAACTAACAGAGGATGCTGGAGGCAGTCTAACTCACAGCCAAACCAAGATGAATAAGGTGTGAAGCAGCAACATCAGAACATAATGATTACCATTCAAACATCAAATGATGGCCATGGTTATCATTCTGGGCCACTGTATAGTTACAACAGGGGAGAGGACCAGGCATCTCCTAACAAAAATTTCAATGTGATAGATTCTGGAGAGAGAGAGAGGAGATCAAGCCGACATCACAAAAAACCTGTGAGAAGGATCCAGCATGCAAGAGAAGAACCCTGCTGACCAAGGACAGCCACCACATCAGAGACATCACAAAGTGACGTTGAGACTAAACATCTTTGAAGGTAACAAACTACACACCACCAGCTGCATTACAACCACTAGAGCTCTACAATACCTCAGCAAGTTCAAGACTGCGAATAATCAGGCCTGCAACTTTTATAAAAAAAGACTTTTCCTCCCAAGAAGACTCAATAATCTGTAAACCATAAATGCTTACCTCACTTGAAACTTTAAAACTACCTCTTACCCTTTTCCCTCTGTCAATTCTTGTGTATTGTGTACCCTTTTCCCTCTGTCTATTCTTCTGTCTATTATGGGTGGGTGAATGTGTGTGTGAGGTTGCAATCATTTTGGGGATAGGTTGTCTACCAATATCCATTATAAGCCCACCGACTCCCACAGCTACCTCGACTACACTTCTTCACACCCTACCTCCTGTAAGGACTCCATTCCATTCTCCCAGTTTCTCCGTCTCCGACGCATCTGCTCTGATGATGCTACCTTCCATGACGGTGCTTCTGATATGACCTCCTTTTTCCTCAACCGAGGATTTCCCCCCACTGTGGTTGACAGGGCCCTCAACCGTGTCCGACCCATTCCCCGCACCTCTACCCCTTCCCTCCCAGAACCGTGACAGGGTTCCCCTTGTCCTCACTTTTCATCCCACCAGCCTCCATATCCAAAGGATCATCCTCCGCCATTTTCGCCACCTCCAGCGTGATGCCACTACCAGTCGCATCTTCCCCTCCCTTCCCCTGTCAGCATTCCGAAGGGATCATTCCCTCTGCGACACCCTGGTCCACTCCTCCATTACCCCCACCACCTCGTCCCCGTCCCAGGGCACCTTCCCTTGCAATCGCAGGAGGTGTAATACCTGCCCATTTACCTCCCCTCTCCTCACTATCCCAGTCTCCAAACACTCATTTCAGGTGAAGCAGCGATTTACTTGTACTTCTTTCAATGTAGTATACTGTATTCGCTGCTCACAGTGTGGTCTCCTCTACATTGGGGAGACCAAGCGCAGACTGGGTGACCACTTTGCGGAACATCTCCGCTCAGTCCGCAAGCAGGACCCTGAGTTTCCGGTTGCTTGCCATTTCAACACTCCCCCCTGCTCTCATGCTCACATCTCTGTCCTGGGATTGCTGCAGTGTTCCAGTGAACATCAACGCAAGCTCGAGGAACAGCATCTCATCTACCGATTAGGCACACTACAGCCTGCCGGACTGAACATTGAGTTCAATAATTTCAGAGCATGACAGCCCCCCATTTTACTTTCATTTTTAGTTATTTTTTCTTCCTTTTTTTTTTACATTCTTTTTTACATTTTTTACTATTTTTTTTGCATTTATTTCATTTCATCTTAGTTTGTTCAGTTTGCTTACCCACTGTTTTTTTTCAGGTTTGCACTTGCTGCTGTTCAATATTCAGTGTATTCACACCTAATCTGTACTAATGCTTTGTCTTTCAACACACCATTAACATATTGTTTGCCTTTGCTCCGTGACCTTTTGGTCAGCTATGTGGCCTGGTCCAATCTGCACCTTCTCCTTTGTTATCTCTTGCTCTACCCCCACCTCACTTGCTTATAATCTGTGACTTTTCTAATATTTGTCAGTTCCGAAGAAGGGTCACTGACCCGAAACGTTAACTCTGCTTCTCTTTCCACAGATGCTGCCAGACCTGCTGAGTGATTCCAGCATTTCTTGTTTTTGTTTCAGATTTCCAGCATCCGCAGTATTTTGCTTTTATTCTGGAATACTGGGTGCAGTTTTGGTCTCCACATTTAAGAAAGGGTATACTTGCATTGGAGGCAGTGCAGCGAAGGTTCACTCGATTGGTCCCTGGGATGAGGGGGTTGTCCTATGATGAGAGGCTAAGTAAATTGGGTTGGTATTCTCTGGAGTTTTGAAGAATGAGAGGTGATCTCATTGAAACTTATAAGATTCTAAAGGGGCTGGATAGGGTAGACACGGAGAGATTATTTCTGCTGGTTAGGGAATCTAAAAACACAGGGGCAGTCTCAGGATAAGGAGCCGATTATTTAGAACTGAGATGAGGAGAAATTACTTCACTCAAAGGGTTGTGAATCTTTGAAATTCTCAGAGGGTTGTGGATGCTCCATCATCGAATACTTTTAAGGCTGAGATAGACAAATACTGGGCTCTCAGAGAATCAAGGGATATGGCAAGTGGGCAGGAAAGTGGAATTGAATCCTAAGATCAGCATGATCGTTTTGAATGGCGACAGAATCACGTTGGGCCATATGGTCTATTCCTGCTCCCATTTCTAGTGTTCTTGTGTTCCTCACTTTCTCCAAGTCTTCTACACTTACTTGTGGATTGAGTGTAGGAAGCTAGATCTTCAATCTTCTTCCGATTAACAATTCGCATGGGGCTAAACCGTTCTGAAGAGGTGTCAATTGATAGCTTAAAAACGTTAGTTGAAGATCTTCATTCTTTTTAACAATGTCTTCACAGTCTGTACTCCTCTCTCTGCTTCACCATTATCCTGAAGGTACCTTGGAGAACTAGTGACATGGACAAAGCCCTATACATCTGTAAATTCTCAAACATTCATTTGGAAATTGTCATTGTCAGATATCCCAACATCTGGAATTCCATGCGTGGCAAAAACTTCTCTCAAGGATGTGATTACGGCTTCTGAACTTTAACCTTGTAGTTGTTTAACTTCAATCCACCTTGAGCAGCAATCGACAACTATTAGGAACAATTTACTCTTATGCTCAAAACGATCCATTCCTAGACGCTCCCATGGTCCAGATGGAAAAGGAGACATGAGTAGTTCTTTTGTCTCATGTCGATTGATAGCACACGTGATACATCTCGATATCGTCTCTTCAATTTCTTTCGATATATCAGGCCACCATACTGAATATCTCACCCTGGCTCTATACTTCGTAATTCCCAAATGTCCTTGGTGCAATCTCTCCAGGATAACTAATCTCAAAACTCTAGGGATAACTAGTCTCTCATCGTAGATCAGTATCCATCAACAATGCTTAGATGACCCCTTCTGTTCATAATATTGTGTTAGAACAGGGTTATGTGGCATATATGCTAGACAACCTTTCAAGCAATATTCCCTGATTTTCACACACACTTCGTCTGTTTTCTGTGCATTCCTGAGCTGTAGCAGGTAAAGTTGTTGTTGTCATCAAAGCAAAAACTTCTACTTCTACAAGAAGCAACATATCACCTTATTCTGATCTTGCTGCTGAAATACACGATGAAGTGTTTGCTGTGATCTGCTGTTTTCCTAGAATATATTCAGTTTTCGTGTCAAACCTCATCAGTCTTAACCTGAACCTCTGTACTTTTGGAGGTAATTTCGCAAGCTCCTTTGAGTTTAAAAGAGTAACTAGTGGTTTACGATCTGTGTCACTTTTGAGCTGAAGACTAAGACGTAACCTGAAAATTTTTCACATACCTAAGTTGCTGCCAAAGCTTCCTTTTCTACGACTACGTATCTCTTTTCAGTTTCAGTTAACAAACGAGAAGTAAAATATACAGGTCTGCGTCTCTCATCTCTCTGGACTTGAAATAAGACTGCTCCCAATCCTATTGATGGTGCATCAGCAGCGATAATGGTGAATAGCTCTGGGTCGTAATGTTCTAATGATATTAGCATTTTCTTGATTTTCTCAAAAGATTCCTGTTGGGCTTCTTTCTAACACCAACCAATATCACTTTTTACCAATGAGTAATGGCTCATTGATCATGGCTAAATTTGGTAGAAATTTCCCTACTTTTCACCATTCCCATAAACTTCTGAAGCTCTGATATATTTTTAGGCTCTGGGAAGTCCTTTATCACCTTTGTCTTTTGTCGATCTGTTTTAATACCAGACACATCTATTATATGTCCAAGAAATTTACCATTGGCTGTGAAAAAACACATTTCTCGTTGAATGTGAGAACTGCTTCTTCCAATCTCTGTCGTCTTGCTCTCACTATTGTATCATGCTCCATGAATTAAGACGTTGTGCATAATCCTTCCAGGATCCTCAACATCGTCCTTTGACAGAACTCCAGTGCTGGCGTAATTCCGAATGGCAACCTGTTAAAACAAGATCTTCCAAATGGTGTTCTGAATGTTGTTAAGAGCTTAGATTCCTTAGAGTCTCAGGAATTTCTTTTCCATGGTAACTGAATGATTTTAATTCTCCTATTACCTTCAACTCGATGCCTCCAGGCCCATATAAATTTTTACCTGTTGCTTTAAGACTTTTCTTTTTCAGCCATGGCTCTGTGTCTGATAAAACTGAAACTGCTGCTCCAGTATCCAGTTTAAAGTTGGTCTTGTTTCCTGCCACAAGAATTTCTGCTGCCAGCAATTCTCACTGGTTCTCTGGATCTCTTCTAAAAAGGATATTTCCATACTTTGGACATCCTGTATTTCGTTAACTCTTTTGCTCTCGGGATTTTTCCTCATTTGTCTGAGGCACGAGTTTTTTTACTGCGACACACTGCCTGGAAGAGTCCCTTCTTCCTACACAAGAAACACTCTGCTTTTCTGGCTGGGCAGTTTTCCCTCTGGTGCCTCTCTTGGTCAAACCTACTGCAATTAGTTGCTGCTGCTTTTCTGGCCTTTTGCTGCCATTTTTCTTGATCTTTTTCCTAACGTATTCAACGGAGTCTTATACCCTCGACATCGGACTCTCTCTGTCCCATTGAACCACGGGGTTGGTTAAACTTCCTAACCTCCGCTTATCTGCTCAATTGAATGGCTTTCGATAATGCTAAATCATCCCTCAACTGTAGATGATCTGAAAGGGAGTCATCTTATACCCCGATTATGATCCTGTTCCTAGTCAGCTCTTCCAGTAAGCTGCCGTATTCGCAATACTCCACAATTTTAGCTAAATTGTTAATAAATGAATCGATACTCTCCCCTTTCTGCTGGGTATGCTTATTAAATTTGGTGCACTGCAAAATAATTTTTTTCACTTATCAAGTGCCTTGGTAATTTCTTCGTATGTAGCCCTCTTTTCGTCCATGCCTTGGGTGATGAGGATGTCGTCTGCACACTCCCCCATATCATCCAGTAATGTACTGACCTGCTCTTCTTCTGCCTTCTGTGCCAGACCTGATGCAGAACGGTACCTTTTGAACCCCCGGGTCCATTTCGGCCACACCTCAGCTCGGTTCAGTCCAGCTACACTCTCAAAGTTTTCTGGTTGAGGCAAAGACTTTTCCATTTTTTGCTTTCTTCTTTGGTTTTCCATTTATATAATCGCTTTCTGCTGCCACCATGTACAGAATATTATATATTATATACATGAGTCTGAGGGTTAAAATAAGAGGAGTTCATTTACACATGTCTTGCATCTAAGGCTTCCACTACAACTCTTCTACGAGGTTCTGTACAGATTACATTACGTCACTTCTTGTGATGATGCTCACAGAATACATATTCTGCCCAGTAACAACCCTGTGTTACATTATACTACAGTAGTGAGCTGCCTTCTTGAACCTCTGCAGTCTATGTGGATTGTATAATTACTTTTAAGTCAGAGGATTGTGGGATTCATCCTCTATTGGAGGACATAAGCACCAAATGTAAACATAATATAAACTTCAGTGCAGCACAATTTGTGGTGCTGCCCTTAAGGTAAGAATCTAAACTGAGGCTTGATCATAAAAAATAATCTAACTATATGGTGTTCTAGTTAAAAGTCTTCCCTTAACCAAAAGCAGATTTAGCAGTCATTCATCTCATTTGGTGTTTGTGGAATTGCACTTTGTTTGCCCACATAAACATGACAGGGACTACTCTTCAAAAGTAATTTTTTGGACTGATTTCAGACATTTCAAGGATATGATTATTTCTTTCTTTATAATCATTGTTAGAATGCATTTTTGTAATAATATAGGCAGAGGTTGCAGTTCTTATCTACACCAGAAATAACAGTTCTGGACAGAGTAATCAAAACAGTTGCAAGTTTATTACAGTGAGCATAAACTCAGAGCCAATACCACGATTGCAAACAATGTTTTGCTGTAGAAGATCACTTTACAGTCATTGAGATCAGCTTTCCAGATTACTTCCTTCTGCTTCAACTTCATAGTTCTTACAATTTCACAATTTTTATTACATTCATATAATCTTGATGCACTTTGCACCAGCTCGCATCAGTCTTTGTCAAGAAGTTCCAGGCTAAAGCTTTCTTTCTGAAATCCATGGTGCCAAGACTAGCAGGCTGATGTTTAGGGTTTGCAAGAAATAGAGTACAGAATGGCTAAACTCTGCTGTCAAAATAACTGTGAGGCTGATGGCCTTTATGGGTAAATGGTACAGCAACTGCAGGTGAGAGGCAGAAGCACAGTTAAATGTAAGTATCCAAATGTTGCTGTCTAAGTTGCGATGCTCCGCTTTTAGCTTCGCGGAAGTTACATTTTGCTGTCTGTCTCACCAGTTACATGCATTGAACCCCATAAAGTTGCTACATTAGCCTTACACCTTACATCAGTAGCAGGGAAAATGTTAGAATCTATTCTAAAGGATGTGATAAATGGACACTTGGATAATAATGATCTGATTGGGTATCGTCAACATGGATTTATGAATGGCAAACCATGTTTGACAAACCTGTTGGAGTTTCTTGAGGATGTTACTAACAGAATTGATAAAGGGGATTCGGTGGATGTAGTATACTTGGATTTTCAGAAGGCTTTTGATAAAGTCCCCCACAGGAGGTTGGTTAGCAAAATTAAAGCACATGGGATAGGAGGTAATATACTGGCGTGGATTAAGGATTGGTTAACAGACAGAAAAAAGAGAGTAGGAATAAATGGAAATAAAAACTAAAAATATAGAATAACTATCAAATCACTCCTCACAAGGACATTGCTCCCAACTCTGTTGAGTTCTGATGAAAGATCGCTGACCTGGGGCATTGGCTCTGCTTCTCTGTCCATGGGTGCTGCTGGACCTGCTGAGTATTTCCAGCATTTCTTGTTTTTTTTTCAGATTTCCAGCATCTGCAGTATTTTGCTTTTATTATCTGTTGAGGTGCAACCTGCCCAGCCTGTATAGGTCCCAACTCCCCAGAACTGGCTCCAAAGCCCTCCCTCCTGCACCGTCTCTCCAGCCACATGTTCACCTGCTGTATTCTCCTATTTTTATACTCACTTGCGCGTGGCACGGAAACAGTCCGGAGATTACTACCTTTGAAGTCCTGCTTATTAATCTTATTCTTGGCTCGCTAAAACCTGCTTACAGAATCTCATCCCTCTTTCATTGTTGTGTATGGACCACAATCTCCCTACCTCAGCTGCTCAGTGACATCCTGGACCTAGGCACAGGGAGGTGACATACCATCCTGGAATCATGACTGCGGCCACAAAAAGTCTTGTCTATTCCCCTAACTATTGAATCCCCCATCAACTATAGCATTCCTGATCTTCCTTTCTCTCCCCCCCCCCCCCCCCCCACCCCCCGCCACTACCCAACCTCCACCGTACAACTGAGCCACTGCTGGTGTTATGGATTTGACTCTGGCAGTACTCCCCAGAGGAACATGTTAAGTCTTGTTTTATAATAAATTGATAATTTGTTTGTTTATTAAAGAAACGTGGTTGGTGTATTTTATTCTGGAATAAAAAGAGTCTATGATTGACCATATCAGTAACTGGGTAAATATTTAAATATATGTTGTGACCTGTGGAGAAGTGGAGCTAGAAAAAAAGTGCACTCCTCCCACCTCGGTCGAAACAGGAGGTTCACTAGTGCTGTGGGGGATGGGAATCAGGATGTGGCATTAGAAAGGTAAACAAGGTGCAAAAGGATTGGGGAAGACAGCACCACAGTAAAAATAGGTGGGAATCAGACAATACAACATAAGATAGGATTTCATTGCATGTTTGTAAAATCATGAAGCTTAGTAAATAAAGTTGGTGAGCGTCAGGCCCAAATAGTAACATGGGAATATAATGGAATGGAGACAACGAAGATCTGGCTCCAAAAAAGGTAGAATTGGGTACTAATTGTTCCTAGATAAAAGGGGCTGGATTTTACCAGCCTCTGGGGATAAGCTGGCCGGCGAGGGGGGCCTGTAAAATGGCAAGGGAAGACAGTAGGTGGAGTGCTCATCATCTTCTGGCTGCCATGTCATTTTGCCAGTGGCCTCGTCCCATCGCTGGTGGCATTTTATTGTGGCAGAAAGGCCCTCCACTACATGGGGAGACCACCAGGTGGCCTCCCTGTGGACACGTTGATCCTCCTATTTGAGCACTCTTTGTCCTACAAAGGGGCCCCTGGAGCAATGGCTGCTGCTGAGGCTATGGCACCGCCTGCCCACACCAACCCCAACCCACCCCATTTGCTGGGGCCTGACTGACTGGCCCCAGACCCCACTTACCTGGTTGGGAGGACAGCGTCCTTCCATGGCATCCTCTTCTTCCAGGTGCAGTCCTCGCAGTGGCCACCGCTCGTGGAGACGCTGCTGAGCTACAAACCTTCCGATTGCTCGGTCGCTCCTGTGGAGGGGCAGATGTGCTTTAAGAGGAACGGTAGCCCCAATGGCAACCAATTAATGGCTTACCCCCATAAAATATAGCCAAGGGCTCTGCAAACGGCCAAGACGGAGTTGCCTGCCCCATCCCCGACGCCGGCATTTCAGAATAAAATTCAATGTACTGCTGAAAATAGAGACATGTTGTCGAAGCTTTTGGCCTTGCTCTCATCAGAACAATCCACAAGAATGTCAATGTAAAGGAAAACAACAACTTTATACTGCATGAGAAGAGAGTGCTGATTGGTTGGCAAGTGAACTCTGATTGGTAGAGGCATTGCCATGGAGAATGCACCAGTTTATGGTGACTGACAGTTAACTGCCAAGCTTTCTTTGAAATTTAAACTAGGCATCTTGACTCTGATTGGTCAAGGCATTGCTCTGAAGAATGAACCAGCGAATGGCTGTCACTTATTTTGTTCAGCTGAAATAGGTGCAATGTTTGTACATGTTCTTCCTGTCTGCAAAGAACAGGGTATTAATATATGTAGCTTCCAGAACGCGTAAATGCACCACACTACGAGCCCAACTGACAATCTTAAATTGCTTGTCAATGTAATTATTTGCGCACTGCGGATTATGCACACTGGGGCATCGTGGTATTGTCACTGGACGAGTAACCCAGAAACCTAGGGTATTACTCTGGGGTCATGGGTTCGAACCCCACCACAGCAGAAGGTGGAATTTGAATTCACTTAATAAAAAAATCTGGAATTAAAAAGCTAGTCTAATGATGGCCATGAAACCATTGTTGATTGTTGTAAAAACCCATCTGATTCACTAATGTCCTTTAGGAAAGGAAATCCTCGTCTGGCCTACGTGACTCGGACATGCCCTTTGAAATGGCCTAGCAATCCACTCAGTTGTATCTAACCGCTACGAAGTCAATAAAAAGGAATGAAACTGGACGGACCACCCGGCATCAACCTCGGCACCGAAAATGACTACGGCAAACCCAGCTCTGTCGACCCTGCAAAGTCCTCCCTACTAACATCTGGGGGCTTGTGCCAAAGTTGGGAGAGCTGTCCCACAGACTAGTCAAGCAACAGCCTGACATAGTCATACTCACAGAATCGTACCTCACAGGCAATGTCCCAGACACTGCCATCACTATCCCCGGGTATGTCCTGTTCCCACCGGCAGGACAGACCAGTAGAGGTGGCGGCACAGTGGTTTACAGAATTGCCCTGGGAGTCCTCAACACCAACTCCGGACCTCAAGGAGTCTCATGGCATCAGGTCAAACATGGGCAAGGAAACCTCCTGCTGATTACCACCTACCATCCTCCCTCAGCTGATGAGTCAGTACTCCTCCATGTTGGACACCACTTGGAGGAAGCACTGAGGGTGGCAAGGACGCAGAATGTACTCTGGGTGGGGGACTTCAATGTCCATCACCAAGAGTGGCTCAGTAGCACCACTGCTGGCCGAATCCTAAAGGACACAGCTGCTAGACTGGGTCTGCGGCAGGTGGTGAGGGAACCAACAAGAGGGAAAAACATACTTGACCTCGTCCTCACCAATCTGCCTGCCGCAGATGCATCAGTCCATGACAGTATCGGTAGGAGTGATCGCCGCACAGACCTTGTGGAGATGAAGTCCCGCCTTCACATTGAGGATACCGTCCATCGTGTTGTGTGGCACTATCACCGTGGTAAATGGGATAGATTTCGAACAGATCTAGCAATGCAAAACCGGGCATCCATGAGGCGCTGTGGGCCATCAGCAGCAGCAGAATTGTACTCAACCATAATCTGTGACCTCATGGCCCGGTATGTCCCCCACTCTACCATTACCATCAAGCCAGGAGACCAACCCTGGTTCAATGAAGAGTGCAGGAGGGCATGCCAGGAGCAGCACCAGGCATATCTCAAAATGAGGTGTCAACCTGGTGAAGCTACAACACAGGACTAATTGCATGCCAAACTGCAGAAGCAGCATGCGATAGACACAGCTAAGCAATTCCATAAACAACGGATCAGATCTAAGCTCTGCAGTCCTGCCACATCCAGCCGTGAATGGTGGTGGACAATTAAACAACTAACTGGAGGAGGTGGCTCCACAAATATCCCCATCCTCAATGATGGGGGAGCTTAGCACATCAGTGCGAAAGATAAGGCTGAAGCATTTGCAATAATCTTCAGCCAGAAGTGCTGAGTTGATGATCCATCTCGGCCTCCTCCTGAAGTCCCCAGCATCACAGATGCCAGACTTTAGCCAATTCGATTCACTCTGCGTGATATCAAGTAACGACTGAAGGCATTGGATACTGCAAAGGCTATGGGCCCTGACAATATTCCAGCAATAATACTGAAGACCTCTAGAACTTGCCACACCCCTAGCCAAGCTGTTCCAGTACAGCTACAATACTAGCATCTACCCGGCAATGTGGAAAATTGCCCAGGTATGTCCTGTACACAAAAAAAGGACAAGTCCAACCCGGCCAGTTACTGCCCCATCAGTCTACTCTCAATCATCAGTAAAGTGATGGAAGGTGGCATCAACATTGTCATCAAGCAGCACTTGCTGAGCATCTGCTCAGTGACGTTCAGTTTGGGTTCCACCAGGGCCACTCAGCTCCTGAACTCATTACAGCCTTGGTTCAAACATGGACAAAAGAGCTGAACTCGAGAGGTGAGGTGATAGTGACTGCCGTTGACAGCAAGGCAGCATTTAACAGGGTATGGCATGAAGTCAATGGGAATCAGGGGGACAAAACCTCCGCTGGTTGGAGTCAGACCTAACGCAAAGGAAGATGGTTGTGGTTGTTGGAGGTCAATCATCTGAGCTCCAGGACATCGCTGCAGGAGTTCCTCAGGGTAGTGTCCTAGGCCCAACCATCTTCAGCTGCTTCATCAATGACCTTCCTTCAATCATAAGGTCAGAAGTGGGGATGTAGCAGTCCATGTAGAAGTGCAGGAAAACCTGGGCAATATCCAGGCTTGGGCCGATAAGTGGCAACTAACATTCACGCCACACAAGTGCCAGGCAACGACCATCTCCAACAAGAGAGAATCTAACCATCTCCCCTTGACATTCAATGGCATTACCATCACTGAATCCCCCACTATCAACATCCTAGGGGTTACCATTGACCAGAAAATAACTGGAGTAGCCATATAAATATCGTGGTTACAAGAGCAGGTCAGAGGCTAGCAATCCTGCGGCGGGTAACTAATCTCCTGATTCCCCAAAGCCTGTCCACCATCTACAAAGCACAATTTGTGTGACGGAATACTCTCCACTTGTTTGGATGGGTGCTGCTCCAACAACACTCAAGAAGCTCAACACCATCCAGGATAAAGCAGCCTGCTTGATTGGCACCCCATCCACAAACATTCACTCCCTCCACCACCGACGCACAGTAGCAGCATTGTGTACCATCTACAAGATGCACTGCAGCAACGCTCCTTAGACAGCACCTTCCAAACCCGCGATCTCTACCACCTAGAAGGACAAGGGAACATCACCACCTGTAAGTTCCCCTCCAAGTCACACACCATCCTGACTTGGAACTATGTCGACGTTCCTTCACTGTCACTGGGTCAAAATTCTGGAACTCCCTTCCTAACAGCACAGTGGGGGTACCTACCTCACATGGACTGCAGTGGTTCAAGAAGGCAGCTCACCACCACCTTCTCAAGGGCAATTAGGGATGGGCAATAAATGCTGGCCTGGCCAGCGATGCCCACATCCCATGAATGAATAAATAAAGAAAATTATTTCGCAAATGTTGCCCAATCGCAGAATCACATCTACTGTTGGACACTTGTGTTTTGAGTTTTGCAAGCGCAGGCTGGTTGGGTACGGCCTGTACATTGCCCATTGCAAACAGCGGAAGGGACATGTTTGATACGATCTGCCAGTCTTGCACTCATCAGGACAAAATTCAATGTGTTTTGGAAAGAATAGGGAATAAAAGAAAGAAGAGGGTTGGCAGTATTGTTTTAGGAGAATAGTACAGTGCTGGAGAGAGGATGTCCTGGAGGGGTCAGGAAGAGAATCTACTTGGTTAGAGTTAAGAAACAATTGAGATGTTATTGCACTACTGGGTGTATTCTGTAGGCCACCATATAGTACGAAGGATATAGAGAAGCAATTTGCAGGGAAATTACAAAGAGGTGCAAGAACAATAGAGTTGTGATAATGGGGAACTTCAATTATCATAATATGGACTGAAATAGTAATAGTGTAAAGGACAGAGAGGGGGAAGAATTTCTGAAATGTGTTCAGGAGAACTTTCTTGATCAGTATGTTTCTGGCACAATGAGGAAGGAGGTGTTACTGGATCTGGTTCTGAGGAATGAGATGACACACGTGGAGAGGTGTCACTTGGGGAACATTTACGGAACAGCGATCATAGTTATCATAATGTTTAGATTAGCTATGGACAGGACAAGGAGCAACTAAGCAAAAATACTTAATTGGAGGAGGGCCAATTACAGCATGTTGAGAATGGATCTGGCCCAGTAAGTTAAAATCAAAGATCAGTAGGAAAAACTATAACTGAGCAATGGACAGCCTTTGAAGAGATGGTTTGAGTACAGTCCAGGTACATTCCCACAAACGGGAAATGTAGGGTAACCAAAACCAGAGATCCCTGGATGGCAAAAAAGTTAGAGTAAGATGAAAAAGAAAAAAAAGGGGCATATGACAGATGTCAGGTTGATTATACAATAAGAGCAAGGTTGAAAAAAGAAAGCTCAAAAAAGTAAAAAGGGAAATAAGAGTAGCAAAGAGACAGTATGAGAATAGACTTGCAACTAACATATAAGGGAATCAAAAAGTTTTCCATAGACGGGTAATGTTATGATCCTGTAGTTTTTTTTCCAGGAAATATATGGTGTGTCTTTAAGGCTGGAAAAAGATCGGTACTGTTTTAAGAACCAGAAAGCCTCAGGAGTTAGAGAAAGTGCATTTTGGTTGCCGTTGGATACAACCATATGGAGAGGGAACCAACCAGCTTCAGAGTATGCATCCTGGTTACCTGGCAACAGCCATTCAGGCAACCAGGACAGAATATACAATGTTGCAATTATTTTTTTGAACTGGCTTTTTAGTTGAAGACAGTCTATTCTAACAGAACACAGAGAGACAGCTGGTGTTAGCACCTGAAAGAAGAGCTCTCAGTCATTTCAACTGAAGGAAGAGAATTATTATGTTTAATTATTATCTCTCAAAATTCTAAAAAAGTCAAGCCAAAACAGAGATCCCTGATAATTTAAACTGAAGGAAAGGAAGTTAGACTGTGATAATCTTTTAACCCTGAAAAACTTTAAAGTCAGATTGATTCTATAGAAAGTGTTTGCAAGTTGTTAATTGTTGAAATCCATCGCAGGAGAAGGAAAATATCACTTACTGTTGGAATTAGACTACGGACTGTTCTACTGTAGATGGTACAATTTGGCTGGGTCTTTCTTTAATTTGCAAAGATTAAAATGATATGTTAGGCGATCTGTGGAGGGATGGGATTGAATTAACGGTGTGTTTCTCCCACCACAATCAGAATCATATATTTTGATTGGGGGCTTTAACTGGACCAGTTGGTCGTAATAGTATTAAGAGGAGGGGAGGGGTTGGGCCGATTAGAGACCTAAAGCAGACCTATACATGGAGGAAAAGGGCATGGTTGTGGTACTGAATGAGTACTTTGCATCTGTCTTTACCAAGGAATAAAATGCTGCCGAGGTCATAATGATACAGGAGGCAGTTGAGACACTGGATGGGTGAAAAACTGATGAAGTATTAGAAAGGCTGGCTATACTTCAATTTGATAAATCAGGATCGAATGAGATGCATCTGAGGATACTGAGGATCGTAAGGGTGGGAACTGCAGAAGCTTCCAATGTGCTGTAATGATTCTAATGTCTCTTGATACAGAGCTCGATATATGCATAGGGAAACCACCTTTGACCGACTTGCGAAATGTGCACGGAATAACACCAAGCTGACCCTTAGGACCAAGCTGATGGTTTATAAGGCCTGTGTTCTCAGCACCTTGCTCTATGGCTGTGAAACACAGGCAACTTACAGCTACCAGGAAAAGAATCTCAATAATTTCCATCTTCGCTGTCTGCGGCGCATTATGGGCATATCATGGCAGGGCAAAATCACAAATGTGGCAGTCCTCTCAAAGGCAGAGCTCCAAAGTGCGTTGGCACTAGTCAAACAAAGGTGGCTTCGGTGGATTGGCCACGTCCATAGGATGGAAGATGGTCGCATACCCAAGGCCCTTTTGTATGGTGAGGTAACCGGGGCCAGACAACCAATGGGGCGCTCAAAGCTCCGCTTCAAGAATGTTTGCAAGTGTGACATGAAGGCCCGAAATGTCGACTATTGCACATAGGAGTCACTACCTGGCGAAAGAGGAAAATGGTGACACATCCTATGGACTGGTGTGCACTACCACGATGACCAGTTGCTACAGCAGCTGGACAGCAGGCAGCAACATCAAAAGCAACAACTCACAGCATCATTTGGCAGTTTCACATGCAGCATTTGTGGCAGAACCAGTCTCTCAAGGATTGACCTTCACAGCCATCAACAAAGGTGCACCAAGAGAAGACACCCCAGTTAAATGGATTGTTTGCAGTGTGTCCATCATCTTTCATAGTTGGAAGAATGCCAACCAATGTGCACAGATATCTTCCAATGTCACGGAAATGTTAATATTTGGGCTCAAACAAATGGGTGAAGACCATTTGGTTTATATACCTACTTGCAAAGCAGAATTCATAAAAAGCAATGTACTATTTCATGCTGACTATTCTATTAACATGTACTTGAGAAGGGAGAATGAAGCACAAGGGACCATCAGACCTTAAAGGAAAAAGATAAAACATTCACAGAGGTGGTAAGCACATCCATTGTTTAAAAGGAATAAACCCTGTTGTGGTCAGATAAGAGGAAGGGGCAAGAGGGGAGCCCGAGACCCCTTCCTCACCTGGCCGTAACACAACCAATCTGCTGGGATATCATCCAATGTCAAGAAAAATTAATATTTGAGCTCAAACAAAAGGCCGAAGATCATTTTGCTTGAATACCTACTTGTAAAGCAGAATTCATAAAAAGCAATGTACTATTGCACGGCGACTATTCTATTAGCATGCACTTGAGAAGGGAGAAGGAAGCACAAGAGACCATCAGACCTTGGGGTTGATTTTAACTTGTTTCACTTGGCAGTAACAGCCATTAAATAGGGTTGGTAACATTAAGGCCCTGTGAATCTCAACAAAGTGACCAATAGCATTTTGAAAGGGGGTTGCCACTGGGTACCTTATGCAAATTAAGATCCTGGACCCCAACTGGAATTTTAGTTTGGAACTAGTCAGGTGTGCACCATGCATGCTCTGATCAATTCCATGGGTGATGCAGCAAAGCTGCCAAGCAAAGGTAAGTTTGAAATTATATTTTTGGGGCCTGAAGGAGTAGAAATACTCCTCTGGGCTGCTACCACCCCAGGAATTCCTATCTGCATGGACACTCACCCTGCCCCTCCCTTTCTAGTGGCTGGGGCTGCACAGTAGTACACTCTAGTAACCCAGAGCCCCAGGCTAATGCTCTGGGGACATAGGGGTTCGAATCCACCACAGCAGATGGTGGAATTTGAATTCAATTAATAAAAATCTGAAATTGAAAGCTAATCTAGTGGTGACCAGGAATCCACTGTTGACTGTTGCAAAAACCCACCTGGCTCTCTAATGCCCTTTAGGCAAGGACATCTGCTGTCCTTACCTGGTCTGGCCTACATGTGACTCCAGACCCACAGCAATCTGGTTGACACTCAACTGCCCTCTAAAATGGACTAGCAAGCCACTCAGTTCAAAGGCACCGAGGGACAGGCAATAAATGCAAGCCTAGCCAGTGACGCCCACATCCCACGAATGAATAAAACAAAAACATTGGCCAATCTCAATCCACAGGCTAAATCAAATTGCAGTTCGTTGGCTGGATATAAATGAAAAATCTCGACAGAGTCTTCCCTGTGGGTATGGTGGTCAACACGCGCCATCAAGCCAACTGCTCGCTCATAAGTCAAGTTCGACCCCCTTTTCTCTCTTTTTTTCTCACACACACAAACAGGTGTATGTAATTCTGATTCTGCTTTCACCAGTGTGAAATTCCACCATCAGATTTTAAGTTGCTCTGCTGGTGGGAATGGATGGGAGCGGTCCCTAATTGGCACTTACTGTCCGTTTATGCCCGCCACCTTTTTCCATTTTCCTGCATGCCTCCACAAGAGCAACCTAGCTGTTTCAAGTGCTATTTCATTCAAATATGCCATCCAAGTCCAACTGTGTACACAGAACACCAACACAATAATTTTTTTTGGAATCCATGGATAGAGTGTGCGTCACATACATCAATTGGTGCCCAGAGTTGAGAGGCCTAACCAGTGCTCATTAAAGGTAAAGTTTTTTTTGTATGTACAGCCAGGAACAGTGTGAATGTTGACATATCTCCTGGTTCATTGTACCCCCTTAACAACTCTGTATCAGAGCTCCCAAAATTCCTGCTCCCTTCTCAAGAGCATGAGATACCTTTAAATGGGGCCTTGACCTTCTAAATGGTTTGGAATCTTAGCAGGCAGCTCAATTTTTTTTTTATTTGTAGTTGGACTGTGAGCATACTGTCAAGCCCAGCATTTATTGCCAATCGCTAATTGCCTTGAGAAGGAACAGCGATATATTTCCAAGTCAGGATGGTGTGTGGCATGGAGGAGAAGTTGCAAATGGTTATGTTCCCCACATCTGCTGTCCTTGTCCTTCCAGGTGGAAGAGGTCATGGGTTTGGAAGGTGCTGTCGAATGAGCCTTGGTGAGTTGCTGTAATGCATCTTGTAGATGGTATACACTGCTGCCACTGTGCATCGGTGGTGGAGAGAGTGAATGTTTAAGGTGGTTGATCGGGTGCTGATCAAGCAGGCTGCTTTGTCCTGAATGGTGTTGAGCTTCCTCAGTGTTGTTGCAGCCACACTCATCCAGGCATGTGTATTCCATCACACTCCTGACTAGCGCTTTGTAGATGGTGGACAGGCTTTGTAGAGTCAGGAGGTTGCTTGCTGCAGAATTCCCAGCCTCTAACCTGCTTTTGTAGCCACAGTATTTATGTGGCTGCTCCAGTTCAGCTTGTGGTCAATGGTAACCCACAAGATGTTGATAGTGGGGGATCCAGCGATGCGGCCCCTCGGTGCTGTCCCCCCGCCGCCAAGCGCCGGGGCCTTCATTAAAATACTAAAATGAGGATAATTAAAATGCAGATGTACTTACCTGCTGACGACAGCCGTTCAACGACGATTTTATGGCCAACCGGCCGCAACTCGCACGCCTTCGGAACTCCATTCGAGTTCCGAGGTGGGACACTGGTGGGGAGGGGAGGAATAAAATTATCAGTGGGGGGGGCGGCACGGGCAAAACTATTCCAATTGGGTATTGGGATAGTGGGAAGGGGTTGAGGGTCAAAGATACTGAAGTTTGGGGTGGGATAAAAGTGCTTACAAATTGGTTTTTCGGGGAGATGGGTTATTTTATTAATTGATAACTCAGTGGGGCATTTGGAAAGGGGATGGAAAGTTTTTCTGACATTTTATTTGTAATTTCTGGTAGCCGGCACCTGTAAAGATTTGATTGTATCTGAAGGGCTTGAAGCCCTTTAAAAATGGCGCCGGGCCGTGCGCAATGGCACCGGACGCTGTTGCTGGGGACGCAGCGGCTGCCCCCTCTCCGTTATCGGGTTCGGTCACTCCGCCCCCTCCATTTAAATGAGGCCCCATGCGTTAATATTGCAGTGGCTCTGCGGTGGCACTTCCATATCGGAAGGCTGCCAACTTCACAGCGCACCGCTGTGGAGCTCTGCGCACTGTTAAAATTCAGCCCCTCATTTTTAGATATGCCTGGTGCTGCTCCTGGCATGCTCTCCTATACACCTCATTGATCCAGGGTTAATCCCCAGTTTGATGGTAATGGTAGAGTGAGGGATATGTCAGGTCATGGGGTTACAGATTGTGGTTGAATGCAATTCTGCTGCTAATGATGGTCCACAGCACCTCATGGATGCCCAGTTTTGAATTGCCAGATCTGTTCTGAATCTATCCCATTTAGCACGATGCTACACAACACAATGGACGTTATGCTCTGTGTGAAACATGGAAAAATAGGAGCAGGAGTAGGCCACTTGGCCTGCTCCGCCATTCAATACGATCATGGCTGAGCATCCAAACTCAGTAACCTGTTCCCGCTTTCTCCCGTATCCCTTGATCCCATTAGCCCCAAGAACTATATCTAACTCTTTCTTGAATACATTTAATGATTTGGCCTCAACTGCTTTCCGTGGTAGAGAATTCCACAGGTTCACCACTCTCTGGGTGAAGAAATCTCTCCTCATCTCAGTCCTAAATGGTTTACCCTTTATCCTTAGATTGTGACCCCCTGGTCCGGGACTCCCCCGCCATCGGGAACATCCTTCCTGCATCTAGTCTGTCCAGTCCTGTTAGAATTTTGTAGGTTTCTATGAGATCCTCTCTCATTCTTCTAAACTCTGGCGAATGCAAGCCTAATCGACCCAATCTCTCTTCATACGTCAGTCCTGCCATCCCAGTATTCAGTCTGGTGAACCTTCCCTGCACTCCCTCCATAGCAAGAACATCCTTCCTCAGGTAAGGAGACCAAAACTGCACACAATACTCCAGATGTGGTCTCACCAAGGCCTTGTATAATTGCAGTAAGACATCCATGCTCCTGTACTCGAATCCTCTCGCTATGAAGGCCAACATACCATTTGCCTTCTTAACTGCCTGCTGCACCTGCATGCTTACTTTCAGCGACTGGTGCACAAGGACACCCAGGTCTCGCTGCACCTCCCCCTTTCCCAATCTATCCCCGTTCAGATAATAATCTGCCTTTCTGTTTTTGCCTCCAAAGTGGATAATCTCACATTTATCCATATTATACTGCATCTGTCATGTATTTGCCCACTCACTCAACCTGTCCAAATCACACTGGAGCTTCTCTGCATCCTCCTCACAGCACCCAGCTTTGACGACTGGACTCGGTTTTCACAAGGATTCTGTGGTGCATCTGTGACAGGTAGATTGGCGAGAAACGGTCTGGTAGGTTTTTCCCTCTTGTTGGCTACCTCACCACCTGCCGCAGGCCCAGTCTGGCAGATATGTCCTTCAGGACTTGGCCAGCTCGGTCAGGAGTGATGCTACCGAGCTACTCTTGGTGATGTCCCCCACCCAGAGTATGCTTGCCACCCTCAGTGCTTCTTCCAAGTGGTGTTCAACAAGGAGGAGTACTGATTCATCAGCTGAGGGAGGACGATAGGTGGTAATCAGCAGGAGGTTTCCTTGCCCATTTTTGACCTGATGCCATAAGACTTCATGGGGTCCGGAGTCAAGGTTGGGAACTTCCAAGGCAACTCCCTCCCGAGTATGCCGCCACCTCTGGTGAGTCTATCCTGCCAGTGGAACAGGATGTAACCAGGAATGGGGATGGTGGTGTCTGGGACATTGGATGTAAGGTATGTTTCCGTGAGTATGACTACGTCAGACTGTTGCTTGACTAGTCTGTGGGACAGCTCTCCCAATTTTGGCACCAGCCTCCAGATGTAAGTAAGGAGGACTTTGCAGGATCAACGGGGCAGGGTTTGCCATTATTGTTTCTGGTGCCTAGGTCAATGCCGTGTGCTCCATCCGGTTTTATTCCTTTTCAACTTTTGTGTAGCGGTTTTGCCCAACTGAATAGTCAATAAAAACTGAGTTATATAAATGATTAATATGTCTATAATTAATTGAAGGACAAAGAAGTTTCTATGTAATTAAAACTAGACAGCAGGAACAGACATTTAAATCACTGGAGCTGGTTAAAAAAAATCTGATTAAGAGTGCATGTGTGAGAGGGAGAGAGCAAGAGAGAGGAGAGAGAACAAGTGGACATACAGTTCTATGAGTATCTATTAACAATGGAAACCTTTTTTCTGGTCTTTTGTTGAACAAGCCAAAAGACTTGCAGGTTGGTAGGTAAATTGGCCATTATAAATTGCCACTAGTATAGGTAGGTGGTAGGGAAATATAGTGACAGGTGGGGATGTGGTAGGAATATGGGATTAGTGTAGGATTAGTATATATGGGTGGTTGATGGTCGGCACAGACTCGGTGGGCTGAAGGGCCTGTTTCAGTGCTGTATCTCTAAAAAAAAAACTAAAATACGAAGAACATAAAAATGCATAGTCTCTAATTTCCTTCTATTTATTAAATAATTGAACAAATATCTTCCTACAGTATTAATCTATAGCATTCGTCATCTATAGTATATGAGGTAAGACAGTATGTATGATATGTTATATGATGCTCGGCTTTGTTTAACTAAAGGACTGCCTGCAAGTTTCTGTTTAATAACACACTTCCTTAAATTTTGTAGAGCAAGTGCAATGGGTAATCTTTTAAACTTCAGATAAGCCTTTCTTTCTGATAAATTATATTTAATCTGAAGAGCATTACCCTACATTTTAACTCATGCTTAAGACGCTTTTCTCATGGGAAAGTTACGAAAAAACAAAGAGGAATAATATCTGCTGCAATTTATCACGAACAATACCAGACTTCTAAACAAGACAATTTCAAAGACTGAGACAAATATTTTATCAAACAACTTCAATCCAAGTAGATATGTATATGGAATAATTTTTGCATAAAGGGGAAGAGTTTATACAAAGTACTCCTCTATTTTAAGAAAAACATCAAATTTCTGCCTGAAATAGGGACCTCCATGTCTGGTCTCATTACTGCTACACTGTTATAGTGTCATTTCTGTAGGGAAACATTATGGAAAAGCTCCATTGATTACAAGTGAGGACTGAAACTTTGGAATGGATCGGAACCATTCAGGGCTACTTGATTCAATTATCAACTGTACTCCCCCTAGACTTTCCCTCTCCTTTAAATGAACAATGGCTGGAAGTTGTGCTATGTGAATATATAGGTGTCAAACACACTCTTTACAGTTCTGTCCCATTAAGTCTATATTGCTCACCCTATCCCTTCTGTCAAAATGCATCCCCTCACACTTTTCTGTATTAAATTCCATCTGCCACTTGTCTGTCCATTCTGCTCGCTGATCTATGTCATGTTGCAGGCAGTTCGTATCGTCCTCATGGTTCAGAAATCCTCCAGGTTTAGTATCATAATTTTGAATTTCTACTCTATATTCCAAGATCCAGGTCATTTATATACAGCAAAGAAACCAGTGGCCCCAACACCGATCCTTGGGGAGCACCACCATCGACCATCCTCCAGTCTGAAAAATAACCCTTTACCACAACTCGTTGTTTTCTGTCCTTGAGCCAATTTTTTTATCTAATTGAACACCTTCCTATTCCATGAGCTCAATTTTGTTAACCAGCCTCTCATGTGGTACTTTATCATTGAAAAATATTTTGTATTGGCATTTTTTTCATAATATAATGATCTTTACACTCTCTGCATTTGTAATGGTTCATCCCTTTTACAGGGTACTATGGAGAGACGAAACAATACAAATTTTTAATGGCACCATATCTGCCTTAACCATTACATTACTTAATACTGTATTATTAGCCCTACCAATAAGCTACCAGCCACTATCACCAAAAAAAAAATCAGAAGTTGTCATGGAATCTGGGGTCTGCAGGACCCAAGGGGAGCCTGTGTGAGCTGTCCTCTGAACAGCTGACCTGTCAAATGTTCTGTTAGTGTACTGACCCTGATTGCAAGGATAGTTTCCTTTTTTTGGAACAGACTGTGAGGTACTGGAACAGTCTGACCTAACAGAAATTGAAACAAAAACTTCAGGTTTCTGAGGAAACTAAAACTGATTGAAACCAAATAAAAAGAGGACAGAGCCATCCAAGCTCAGATGGCAGGAAGGTGTATTTTTACAGGTAGGTTGAAGAAATCAAAGACTGGGATCTAGGAGTAGTTTCTGTTATTTAGAGGAATTGATTAACCAGACCCAGCCATACAATGCACAGGGTTGTCACTGAAGGGAACGGATAAAGGAAATACTGGGGGATCCATGCCATCAAGCCTGTTGCGAGCAGAACTGAGAAGGTTCTGGAGAGGTACACCATTTATTTTGGTGAAGACTGTATTGGTGGAGTTCAGAATTAAAGGGGAACTGCTGTCAGTTGGAAATTGGTGGCTACGTCTTGGAAGACAGGATCTGGAGATCTACCTAAGGAATTTCAGAGTTTTGAAGAACTGTGTGAGTGTAATTTGGTGCGTACTTGCTGACTGGACTGCCAGTAAATTTGTGAGATCCATCTTTGTTGTATCTGGTAGTGAATGTGTAATTTGTAAATCTAAACCATGATTTGTCTGGTAATTCATGTATAATTTATGTCGATTTTGATTTGATTGTTAAAGTAAAAGTGATAAAAGTGAAATCTTGTCCATTTTTTTTATTGGATTCGTTAGGTAAATTCGATTCTTTTAGGTTGCTGGTCTCCACGGAGGAGCACAACAAAGTCAACAGAACTGCATTCAAAAGACCTTATCAAATAATTCATATTTATTTTCAAATATTTGCTTTCTAAAAGGGATGCTGATGTGAGTCCATGCAGACAGTTAAGCTATCAATCAGCATTGACAATGCGAAGCTGGAGGTTCATACACCTAGGTTCCACAACAACCAACAATCTGTCACTTGATGCTAAAATCAACACGAACGTTGCAAAAGCTGCAACTGTTATGTCTAAGCTGAGCAAGTGAGTGTGGAACGACAGCAACCTTACGGAAGACACCAAACTGCGATTTTACCAAGCCTGTGTCCTCAGTACCAGCCTCTACAGTAGTGAAACCTGGACAACATATGCTTTTTTTTTATTCGTTCATGGGAAGTGGGCGTATTGCCCATCCCTAATTACCCTTGAAAGGTAGTGGTGCAGTCCTTGGGGTGTAGATAAACCCACAGTGCTGTTAGAAAGGGAGTTCCAGGATTTTGACCCAGTGACAGGGAAAGAACAGCAGTATAGTTCCAAATCGGGATAGTGGTGTTCCCATGCATCTGCTGCTCTTGTCCTTCTGGGTGGCAGAGGTCGAAAGGTCATGGGTTTAGAAGGTGTTAAGAAGCCTTGGTGAGCTGCTGCCAGTGTGCGTCGGTGGTGAAGGGAGTGAATGTTGAAGGTGCTGGATGGGATGCCAATCAAGCGAGCTGCTTTGTCTTAGATGGTGTCGAGCTTCCTGAATGTTGTTGGAGCTGCACATCCAGGCAAGTAGAGAGTATTCCATCACACTCCTGACTTGTGCCTTATAGATGGTGGACATTGGGGAGTCAGGAGGTGAGTTACTTGCCTCAGAATTCCCAGCCTCTGACCTGCTCTTGTAGCCAAGGTATTTATGGGGCTGGTCCAATTCAGTTTCTGGTCAATGGTGACCCCCCAGGATGTTGATAGTGGGGGATTCAGCGATGATAATACCATTGAACATCAAGGGGACATGATTAGATTCTCTCTTGAGATGGTCATTGCCTGGCACTTGTGTGGCGCAAATGTTACTTGCCACTTATCAGCTCAAGCCTGGATGTTGTCCAGGTCTTGCTGCTTCTGGACACGGGCTGCTTCAGTATCTGAGAGGTCGCAAATGGTGCTGAACATTGTGCAATCATCAGTGAACATGTCCACTTCTGACCTTATGATGGAAGGAAGGTCAATGATGAAGCAGCTGAAGATGGTTGGGCCTAGGATAATACCCTGAGGAATGCCTGCAGTGACGTCCTGGACTGAGACTATTGACCTCCAACAACCATAACCATCTTCCTTTGTACTAGGTATGACTCCAACCAGCAGAGAGTTTTCCCCCGATTCCCATTGACTCCAGTTTTGCTCGGGCTCCTTGATGCCATACTGGGTCAAATACTGCCTTGATGTCAAGGGCAGTCACTCTCACCTCATCTCTGGAGTTCATCTCTCTTGTCCATGCTTGGACAAAGGCTGTAATGAGGTCTAGACAGGAGAAAAGGCTGAACAGTTTCCATCTTCGCTATCTCAGACATATCTTGGCAGGACAAGGTCTCCACCTCAGAGTTCCTATAGCGTGCTAACTCCATCAGCTTACATTCGTTACGAAGCCAACGACGTCTGCGATGTCTCGGCCATGTTCATCAGATGGATGATAGCCGTATACCTAAAGACCTTCTGTACAGTGAACTGGCCATTGGGTCACTACCTGCTGGATCTCCATACCTCCACTACAAAGTGTGGAAGTGAGATATGAAAATACTGGACATGAACACAGACAACTGGGAGACAGCTGCCAATGGCCAGGACCTCTGGAGGCTGACTGCTCAGAATGGCAAAGGAAGAAACAAAAAGGAACGGAAAGCTCAGTGGGCACAGAGAAAACCAAGGCCAGCAAATCCTGCTCAGCTGACTACCTCCATCTACAGCAAATGCGGCAGTGTGGGGCTCCTGAGCAGCACCAGGCAATGTTTAACATAGAGTTGACCACCAAGGCACAAACCATTGTCTCACAAGATGGAAAGGCTGACAGGAGAGTTAAGCTACACAAAATATGCAACTGCATGTGGCTGACTATGGATAGAATCATGTGTATCATGTGGGATTTACAAATTCACAAGATCATTGATTTCCAGATATCACAAACCAGTTGCATGTCGAGGGAATGTAAGATCTCAAAATTGCTTTGTGCCATGTAGTTTACTGCTGCCTCCTATATCTCCACGTGCATACATTCCATTGCTGCAAAAATTCTGGGAAAGCCAGCAAAACCAAAAGTGTTGCTGCACTCTGAGCTGTCCTCAACACTCTCATGTAAATTGATGAGCCTTGCAGTCTTATCAAACAATGAATAAGTTACCTATGTAATACAGGTGGGTACAGAACCATGTGCACTGCCACTGAAATCACCCGCTGTGATTGGAATATCCCACCAGCCACAGTATTAATGCCTGCTGTCACATAAGCAGTCATAGGCGAAGCAGCTGGAGTCATAATAATTCATCTAAATCAGTTTTCACTGCCACAACCAACTGCAAAAAAACTTCCCCTGACATCTTGGGCTGGATTTTGCCGATTGATTCGAGATCCTGACGCCAGGGTCATTTCCAGGTTATGCAGATTTTTAAAAAAATTTATTTTAGAGATACAGCACTGAAACAGGCCCTTCGGCCCACTGAGTCTGTGCCGACCAACAACCACCCATTTATACTAACCCTACAGTAATCCCATATTCCCTACCACCTACCTACACTAGGGGCAATTTATAACGGTCAATTTACCTATCACCTGCAAGTCTTTGGCTGTGGGAGGAAACCGGAGCACCCGGCGAAAACCCACGCGGTCACAGGGTGAACTTGCAAATTCCGCACAGGCAGTACACAGAATCGAACGCGGGTCCCTGGAGCTGTGAGGTTGCGGTGCTAACCACTGCGCCACTGTGCCGCCCAGATGGCAGAACATCTGTAGGTATCATGCGCAATGCAGTGAGTTAATGATAGGCCTGCAGGGGAAGACCACCAAAATGGTGCCGGCAGTAAGCTTGAGGGTGCTAGCTTTAAAGGGCAGTTTGCAGCCTTCATACTGGCTGCACACAGAGTAGGCTGAAGAAAGGGTGCTGCAGAAGGCAGTGGCTGAATTTTACCAGCCCCTTGACACCGTGCGTCGTGGTGCGGGGGCCGGTAAAATGCTGCGGAAAGAGACCTGTCTCGACCCATGACTTCGAGAAGGGCCTGCCGCATATTACCGGCGGTGGCGGAACCTCGGTGTGGCCCCCTGCCGCACGGCGGCGGCACCACAATTAGCATATGGTAAATGGTACTTACCTTTGCTGATTATACAGCCCGCCGCCCCTCCATTGACACTTCCGGATTTTTCGCTGAACGGCCGGCCGTCACGTGCTGTCCTGTTCACGATTTGAAAATCTAGCAGGTCCTCAAAGGCAGAAGTTGTCGCCAGCGAAGGTAAGTGCTGTTATTCAGGGGTCTCACTCTGCATTCTTAAAGGGAGGAGGGAGAGGGAATATTCAGGGGTCTAACTTTGCACTACCGAAGGGAGCCACTGTGATTCTGCTCTCTGTAATGGTTGGCAGCTCTGTGCCATTGAATGCCTCTGTCATTGAAGGAGCAATGGCACTCGAGTCACCCTGTATGTGGGGACAGTGACAGAGACGGTAGGTGTGTGAAGCTTATATGTCTTGTGGGTCAATCTATGCAGCATGCTCAATCTTTATGTGGTCATGCGGTGCCACTCTTAGTGGGAGCTAAGACGGGCAATCTTATGCCATACTGCACAGCTGCTGCATGAAAACACCTGATGTACCACTCAACATCAATTTCTGCCCTTTCAGGAACCTTCGAAGCATTGAAGGAACCGAGGAGAGCTCACCACTACAGATCACTGCGCATCTACAAGTCCCACATGACATACCTGCAGATGTCAGAGCGCCAGTGTCAGAGGCAACTGTGAATGTCGAGAGAGAAGGTGACACATCTCTGTGCCCTGCTGAATGATGACTTGCAGCTTCGGGGGACATTTTGTGCCTGTGGTCCTCAAAGTGACAGCAGCTCTCATTTTTTACACCTCTGCATCATTTCAGGGGCCCACCGGCAACCTTTGTGGGGTCACTGAGTCAGCAGTGCACCGCTGCATCAGGGAGGTCACCGATGCCCTGTACCAGAGGGCTGGTGACTATACCTGCTTCACAACAACCCTGGAAGCCATGTCCAGAGGGCCACCGGTTTCAGCTCCATAGTGGGATTCCCCAAGGTGCAAGGGGTCATAGACTGCACCCATGTGGCAATCAAGGCTCCCGCCAGGCGACCAGCTGAATACATAAACCGTAAGGGCTTCCACTCAATCAATGTGCAGCTCGTATGTGATCACCGGAAGCGATTCATGCAACTCTGTGCCTGCTTTCCAGGCAGCTGCCATGACGCCTTAATCCTGCGCCTGTCGCAGTTGCCGTTGCTGTTCACTGAAATGGCTCAGATGGAGGGGTGGCTTCTTGGAGACAAAGCTACCCCTTGCAGACATGGCTCCTGACACAGTACAGGCCAGAAAGAGTAGCTCGCATCGTTGCTGTTTGCTGTGCTCTGCACTACACAGTCAATAGGGGGGAGGCCTTGTAGGATGAGGAAAGACATGAGCAGGACTCATCCTCAGACAATGATGACGCTGAGGTCTTGCAGCAGGGAAGGCACACGGGAGGCCAGAGAACATCCAGGCAAAGCATGCAGGGCGAGAAGCAAGCTAGGGATGCACGGCAGCACCTCATTGCTCAAAGGTTCTCCACGCCATAAGAACCACCGTGGGCTCTGCACGCCACACAGCACCCTCATTCACCTATTGTGCAGCAGTCCGCATCTGCAACATTTTGCGTCCACCATTACTGGCAGCAGAATACTGAGTCATTGTCCATATTATTGCATCCGTGGAGACGCACATGAGTGATACTGGCATGGCAATGATGTTATTCCATACATTGGCAATTCTGGAAGGCCAATGATGTAATGGGAGGAGTCACGATCAGTACATGCTGGCACACTGCATTCACACAGTAAAAGCAATGCAATGTCAGTTGAGACGAATTTTTCGGCCTTTCTAAGAACAAAGAACAAAGAAAATTACAGCACAGGAACAGGCCCTTCGGCCCTCCAAGCCTGCGCCGATCCAGATCCTCTATCTAAACATGTCGCCTATTTTCTAAGGGTCTGTATCTCTTTTCTTCCTGCCCATTCATGTATCTGTCTAGATACATCTTAAAAGACGCCATCGTGCCCGCATCTACCACCTCCGCTGGCAACGCGTTCCAGGCACCCACCACCCTCTGCGTAAAGAACTTTCCACGCATATCCCCCCTAAACTTTTCCCCTCTCACTTTGAACTCGTGTCCTCTCGTAATTGAATCCCCTACTCTGGGAAAAAGCCTCTTGCTATCCACCCTGTCTATACCTCTCATGATTTTGTACACCTCAATCAGGTCCCCCCTCAACCTCCGTCTTTCTAATGAAAATAATCCTAATCTACTCAACCTCTCTTCATAGCTAGCGCCCTCCATACCAGGCAACATCCTGGTGAACCTCCTCTGCACCCTCTCCAAAGCATCCACATCCTTTTGGTAATGTGGCGACCAGAACTGCACGCAGTATTCCAAATGTGGCCGAACCAAAGTCCTATACAACTGTAACATGACCTGCCAACTCTTGTACTCAATACCCCGTCCGATGAAGGAAAGCATGCCGTATGCCTTCTTGACCACTCTATTTACCTGCGTTGCCACCTTCAGGGAACAGTGGACCTGAACACCCAAATCTCTCTGGACATCAATTTTCCCCAGGACTTTTCCATTTACTGTATAGTTCACTCTTGAATTGGATCTTCCAAAATGCATCACCTCGCATTTGCCCTGATTGAACTCCATCTGCCATTTCTCTGCCCAACTCTCCAATCTATCTATATTCTGCTGTATTCTCTGACAGTCCCCTTCACTATCTGCTACTCCACCAATCTTAGTGTCGTCTACAAACTTGCTAATCAGTCCACCTATACTTTCCTCCAAATCATTAATGTAGATCACAAACAACAGTGGTCCCAGCACGGATCCCTGTGGAACACCACTGGTCACACGTCTCCATTTTGAGAAACTCCCTTCCACTGCTACTCTCTGTCTCCTGTTGCCCAGCCAGTTCCTTATCCATCTCGCTAGTACACCTTGGACCCCATGCGCCTTCACTTTCTCCATCAGCCTGCCATGGGGAACCTTATCAAACGCCTTCCTGAAGTCCATGTATATGACATCGACAGCCCTTCCCTCATCAATCAACTTTGTCACTTCCTCAAAGAATTCTATTAAGTTGGTAAGACATGACCTTCCCTGCACAAAACCATGTTGCCTATCACTGATAAGCCCATTTTCTTCCAAATGGGAATAGATCCTATCCCTCAGTATCTTCTCCAGCAGCTTCCCTACCACTGACGTCAGGCTCACCGGTCTATAATTACCTGGATTATCCCTGCTACCCTTCTTAAACAAGGGGACAACATTAGCAATTCTCCAGTCCTCCGGGACCTCACCCGTGTTTAAGGATGCTGCAAAGATATCTGTTAAGGCCCCAGCTATTTCCTCTCTCGCTTCCCTCAGTAACCTGGGATAGATCCCATCCAGACCTGGGGACTTGTCCACCTTAATGCCCTTTAGAATACCCAACACTTCCTCCCTCCTTATGCCGACTTGACCAAGAGTAATCAAACATCTGTTCCTAACCTCAACATCTGTCATGTCCCTCTCCTCGGTGAATACCGATGCAAAGTACTCGTTTAGAATCTCACCCATTTTCTCTGACTCCAAGCATAACATTCCTCCTTTGTCCTTTAGTGGGCCAATCCTTTCTCGAGTTACCCTCTTTCTCCTTATATATGAATAAAAGGCTTTGGGATTTTCTTTAACCCTGTTTGCTAAAGATATTTCATGACCCCTTTTAGCCCTCTTAAATCCTCGTTTCAGATTGGTCCTACATTCCCGATATTCTTTCAAAGCTTCGTCTTTCATCAGCCGCCTAGACCTTATGTAAGCTTCCTTTTTCCTCTTAGCTAGTCTCACAATTTCACCTGTCATCCATGGTTCCCTAATCTTGCCATTTCTATCCCTCATTTTCACAGGAACATGTCTCTCCTGCACGCTAATCAACCTCTCTTTAAAAGCCTCCCACATATCACATGTGGATTTACCTTCAAACAGCTGCTCCCAATCTACATTCCCCAGCTCCTGCCGAATTTTGGTATCGTTGGCCTTCCCCCAATTTAGCACTCTTCATTTAGGACCACTCTCGTCTTTGTCCATGAGTATTTTAAAGCTTACGGAATTGTGATCACTATTCCCAAAGTAGTCCCCTACTGAAACTTCAAACACCTGGCCGGGCTCATTCCCCAACGCCAGGTCCAGTATGGCCCCTTCCCGAGTTGGACTATTTACATACTGCTCTAGAAAACCCTCCTGGATGCTCCTGACAAATTCTGCTCCATCTAGACCTCTAACACTAAGTGAATCCCAGTCAATGTTGGGAAAATTAAAATCTCCTATCACCACCACCCTGTTGCTCCTACAGCTTTCCATAATCTGTTTACATATTTGTACCTCTATCTCACGCTCGCTGTTGGGAGGCCTGTAGTACAGCCACATATTGAATCACTGCTCGAGTCCTCCATAGTGCCCTCCTTCAGCACAGCTGTGATATCCTCTTTGACCAGTATGGCAACTCCTCCACCCCTTTTACCTCCCTCTCTTTCCCGTCTGAAGCATCGATATCCTGGGATATTTAGTTGCCAATCATGCCCTTCCCTCAACCAAGTCTCAGTAATAGCAATAGCATCATACTCCCAGGTACTAATCCAGGCCCTAAGTTCATCTGCCTTACCTACTACACTTCTTGCATTAAAACAAATGCACCTCAGACCACCACTCCCTTTACATTCATCATCTGCTCCCTGCCTGCTCTTCCCCTTAGTCACACTGACTTCATTATCTAGTTCCTTACAGGCTTTTGTTACTACCTCCTTACTGTCAACTGACCTCCTCAATTGGTTCCCATCCCCCTGCCACATTAGTTTAAACCCTCCCCATCAGCGTTAGCAAAAGCACCCCCAAGGACATTGGTTCCAGTCCGGCCCAGGTGTAGACCGTTCAATTTGTAATAGTCCCACCTCCCCCAGAACCAGTCCCAATGTCCCAAAAATCTGAACCCCTCCTTCCTGCACCATCTCTCAAGTCACGCATTCATCCTGACTATTCTTTCATTTTTACTCTGACTATCACGTGGCACTGGTAGCAATCCTGAGATTACTACCTCTGAGGTCCTACTTTTTAACTTGGCTCCTAACTCCCTAAACTCTGCTTGTAGGACCTCATCCCGTTTTTTACCTCTTTCATTGGTGCCTATGTGCACAATGACAACTGGCTGTTCACCCTCCCCCTTCAGAATGTTCTGCAGCCGATCTGAGACATCCCTGACCCGTGCACCTGGGAGGCAACATACCATTCGGGAGTCTCGTTTTCGACCACAGAACCGCCTATCTACTCCCCTTACAATCGAATCCCCTACGACTATAGCCCTTCCACTCTTTTTCCTGCCCTTCTGAACAGCAGAGCCAGCCACGGTGCCATGAACATGGCTACTGCTGCCTTCCCCTGGTGAGCCATCTCCCTCAACAGTATCCAAAACGGTATACTTGTTTTGGAGGGAGATGACCGCAGGGGACTCCTGCGCTGCCTTCCTGCTCTTTCTCTGCCTTTTGGTCACCCATTCCCTTTCTCCCTCAGCAATCCTAATCTGCGGTGTGACCAATTCACTAAACGTGCTATCCACGACCTCCTCAGCATCGCGCATGCTCCAAAGTGAGTCCATCCGCAGCTCGAGAGCCGTCATGCGGTCCAACAAGAGCTGCAGCTGGACACACTTCCTGCACGTGAAGGAGTCAGGGACATCAGCCATGTCCCTGAGCTCCCACATTGAGCAAGAGGAGCATGACACGGGTCTGAGATCTCCTGCCATTTTTAATCTTAAACTTAACTTAGTTAAATGAAAAAGGAACGAAAAGTTTTTACCAATCACGATAAAACCAGAGAAATAGAAAAAGCCTTACCTTATATACACCCCACCGAGTCCTTTTTTTTGGTTAGAGGAGGAGGGCGGGTGGGAGACACTACAAGTGTGGAGTCTCGGGTTCAGAAACCGCCCAAATATATTGTGTTTTACTTACCCAGCAGCCCCCTGGCCTCCGCCGAAAACAAAAGGAAATTAAGTTTACTTTCAAACTGACCTTCCCAGCTGCTCACTCGCTCGCACTCTCTGCTCCCGAAAAAGCTGCTGCAATGAAAAGAAAGTTATTTTAAACCGCCCAAATATATAGTGTTTATCTTACCCAGCAGCCCCCTGGCCTCCGCCGAAAACAAAAGGAAATTAAGTTTACTTTCAAACTGACCTTCCCAGCTGCTCACTCGCTCGCACTCTCTGCTCCCGAAAAAGCTGCTGCAATGAAAGGTGTTGTGCCACCTATGCAGACCCATCTGTGTCAGGATGCTTGTTGGAAATGCTTGAGGATACTCCTACGCGGTGCCACTTCTGCACTAGCAGCCTGGCTGTAGGAAGGCTGCTGCTATGATAGCCCTTTGGCTGTGGATGACTTCGGCGGTCGTACCCTGTGCACACGACGCCTAGAGGGCCCTGGCTGTCTGGGAGAGTGATCGTTCATCCCCTTCCGGCATTGGACCCTTTGATGCCGGATAGGCCCACGACTACTCACCTTCTCTGCCACCTCCAGCTAGACAGCCTTGTTCAGGCGGGAGAGCCTCTTCTCATTATTTGAAGAAGGGTCACTGACCTGAAATGTTAACTCTGCTTCTCTCTCCACAGATGCTGCCAGACCTGCTATTTCCACCATTTCTTGTTTTTAATCTCTTATTATCATCGTTGATGAAAAGGACCTCCTGCTTTGCCCACACAGCCTGGAGGAGAGTGAGCAGGTAGGCTTCACTATACTGTGGGGCCACCCTAGAGTACCCCTCTGCCATTCTCAGCTTTTTATTCATTTATTTAGAGATATTGCACTGAAACAGGCCCTTCGGCCCACTGAGTCTGTGCTGACCATCAACCACCCATTGAGACTAATCCTACACTAATCCCATATTCCTACCACATCCCCACCTGTCCCTATATTACCCTACCTATACTCGGGGCAATTTATAATGGCCAATTTACCTATCAACCTGTAAGTCTTTGGCTGTGGGAGGAAACCGGAGCACCTAGCGAAAACCCACACAGATACAGGGAGAACATGCAAACTCCACACAGGCAGTACCCAGAATTGAACCCGGGTCGCTGGAGCTGTGAGGTTGCGGTGCTAACCACTGCGCCGCCCTTTAAATGCAAAGGCTACTCCACCGTGTAACAGCTCTAACGTCTGGCTGCAAGGTTTGTCTTGCACATGTTTGAAAACCAATGCAGGACTGGGGGGATAATCTGTGCTGTTGTCATGGTTTTTCAACAATTACACATCGACACATGTTCACAAACACTTTGCTTCTACAGCAGCTGATCATATTTATTGGTATAATATTTGTGGTTGGCAATGCAGCTAGAATATGAACATATTTTCCTGTTTTTTTTTAACAAAGATGGTATAATTGCAGTTACATGTATTTTCACATAACAGTTAGCAGAGAATACAGATTCCATATGCATACTAGTCTGTGCCTTTTCACAGACAGATGATTAAATGCCCATAGTAGGTAATTATTCTTCACTTATGGTTTTATTTCTGTTATGTATTTGCCTTTTATGGTATATTTATGTCTCACGTCATGGAATGTGAAAAATTAAGATTATTCACCCAGGTGCAGTATGCCTACAAGTAGAAATGTTACACTCGAGTGAAAGAGGATCGCAACTTCATAGGACACTGGGACACAGCGGGGTAAGCATGTGACAGCAAAGCAGAAAGTGCTGGAGAAACCCAGCAAGTCAGGCAGCATCTGCGGAGAGAGAAGAGTTAACTTTCAGGTCTGTGAACTTGGTCAAGTTAACTCTGCTTCTCTCTCCACAGATGCAGCCTGACCTGCTAGGTTTCTGCAGCACTTTCTGCTTTGCTGCCAGATTGACAGCAGCCCCACTCTTCAGCACGTATTTCTTCTACAGCTGTCAGAAAGCAGGTGCTGGGAATCTTAAAATAGGGCCCCAGCACCTGCTGCACAACTGTCGAAAACTCTCTCGCTGCGCCGAATGTCCCGCCTCTCCCCACATAATATGGGGAGGGCGGTGCGCGGCCTGTATGGAAATGACCCCCTGCGATTAATATCGCGGGGGCTCGGTGGTGGCCGGTAAATGCGGGCGTGCCGCCGAGTTCAAAGGGTGCCGCCGCGGAGCACGCTGCCCCAATATAATCCAGCCAAGTATGTGTGGAGGGATGGCTGGAGTGCAAGGAAGGGTTGCTCCACATTTCAGTGACACCTCCCTAGAGGGGAAGGAGGGTGATACTATTTCTGGAGGATGGGAGGAGGAGGCAGCCAGCCTCAAGAAGAAGGTCTGGCAACAGGGAGAGTGAGGTGGCAGCTGGGTAAGTGAGTTTACAACTTATATAAACTTACCTTTTTGTTTTGGCAGTTTCTTTTTGCAGCGGCGACAGGGAGAGCGAGGTGGCAGCTGGGTAAGAAAGTCCTATATATTTGGGCAGCAGCTGAACCCGAGACACTACACCTGTAGTGTCTCCCACCCGCCCTCCTCCTCTAACCAAAAAAAAAAAGGACTCGGTGGTGTGCAGATAAGGTAAGGCTTTTTCTATTTATTTTTTTTCCGTGTGATTGGTAAAAACTTTTCGTTCCTTTTTCGTTTATCTAAGTTAAGACTAACTTAAGCTTAAGATTGAAAATGGCAGGAGATCTCAGACCCGTGTTATGCTCCTCTTGCTCAATGTGGGAGCTCAGGGACACGGCTGATGTCCCTGACTCCTTCACGTGCTGGAAGTGTGTCCAGCTGCAGCTCTTGTTAGACCGCATGACGGCTCTGGAGCTGCGGATGGACTCACTTTGGAGCATCCGCGATGCTGACGAGGTCGTGGATAGCACGTTTAGCGAATTGGTCATACCGCAGAAAAGGATTGCTGAGGGTGAAAGGGAATGGGTGACCAAAAGGCAGAGAAAGAGCAGGAAGGCAGCGCAGGTGTCCCCTGCGGTCATCTCCCTCCAAAACAGGTATACCGTTTTGGATACTGTTGAGGGAGATGGCTCACCAGGGGAAGGCAGCAGTAGCCATGTTCATGGCACCGTGGCTGGCTCTGCTGTTCGGAAGGGCAGGAAAAAGAGTGGAAGGGCTATAGTCATCGGGGATTCGATTGTAAGGGGAGTAGATAGGCGGTTCTGTGGTCGAAAACGAGACTCCCGAATGGTATGTTGCCTCCCAGGTGCATGGGTCAGGGATGTCTCAGATCGGCTGCAGAACATTCTGAAAGGGGAGGGTGAACAGCCAGTTGTCGTTGTGCACAGAGGCACCAATGATATAGGTAAAAAACGGGATGAGGTCCTACAAGCAGAATTTAGGGAGTTAGGAGCCAAGTTAAAAAGTAGGACCTCAGAGGTAGTAATCTCAGGATTGCTACCAGTGCCACGTGATAGTCAGAGTAGAAATAAAAGAATAGTCAGGATGAATGCGTGGCTTGAGAGATGGTGCAGGAGGGAGGGGTTCAGATTTTTGGGACATTGGGACCAGTTCTGGGGGAGGTGGGACGATTACAAATTGGACGGTCTACACCTGGGCCGGACTGGAACCAATGTCCTTGGGGGTGCTTTTGCTAAAGCTGTTGGGGAGGTTTTAAACTAATGTGGCAGGGGGATGGGAACCAAATGAGGTCAGTGGACAGTAAGGAGGTAGTAACTAAAGCCTGTAAGGAACTAGATAATGAAGTCAGCGTGACTAAGGGAAAGAGTAGACAGGGAGCAGATGATGAACGCAAAGGGACTGGTGGTCTGAGGTGCATTTGTTTTAATGCAAGAAGTGTAGTAGGTAAGGCAGATGAACTTAGGGCCTGGATTAGTACCTGGGAGTATGATGTTATTGCTATTACTGAGACTTGGTTGAGGGAAGGGCATGATTGGCAACTAAATATCCCAGGATATCGATGCTTCCGGCGGGACAGAGAGGGAGGTAAAAGGAGTGGAGGAGTTGCCATACTGGTCAAAGAGGATATCACAGCTGTGCTGAAGGAAGGCACTATGGAGGACTCGAGCAGTGAGACAATATGGGCAGAACTCAGAAATAGGAAGGGTACGGTAACAATGTTGGGGCTGTACTACAGGCCTCCCAACAGCGAGCGTGAGATAGAGGTACAAATATGTAAACAGATTATGGAAAGATGTAGGAGCAACAGGGTGGTGGTGATAGGAGATTTTAATTTTCCCAACATTGACTGGGATTCACTTCGTGTTAGAGGTCTAGATGGAGCAGAATTTGTAAGGAGCATCCAGGAGGGTTTTCTAGAGCAGTATGTAAATAGTCCAACTCGGGAAGGGGCCATACTGGACCTAGTGTTGGGGAATGAGCCTGGCCAGGTGTTTGAAGTTTCAGTAGGGGACTACTTTGGGAATAGTGATCACAATTCCGTAAGTTTTAGAATACTCATGGACAAAGACGAGAGTGGTCCGAAAGGAAGAGTGCTAAATTGGGGGAAGGCCAACTATACCAAAATTCAGCAGGAGCTGGGGAATGTAGATTGGGAGCAGCTGTTTGAAGGGAAATCCACATTTGATATGTGGGAGGCTTTCAAAGAGAGGTTGATTAGCGTGCAGGAGAGACATGTTCCTGTGAAAATGAGGGATAGAAATGGCAAGATTAGGGAACCATGGATGACAGCTGAAATTGTGAGACTAGCTAAGAGGAAAAAGGAAGCATACATAAGGTCTAGGTGGCTGAAGAAAGACGAAGCTTTGAAAGAATATCGGGAATGTAGGACCAATCTGAAACGAGGAATTAAGAGGGCTAAAAGGGGTCATGAAATATCTTTAGCAAACAGGGTTAAGGAAAATCCCAAAGCCTTTTATTCATATATAAGGAGCAAGAGGGTAACTAGAGAAAGGATTGGCCCACTCAAGGACAAAGGAGGAAAGTTATGCGTGGAGTCAGAGAAAATGGGTGAGATTCTAAACGAGTACTTTGCATCGGTATTCACCGAGGAGAGGGACATGACAGATGTTGAGGTTAGGAACAGATGTTTGATTACTCTTGGTCAAGTCGGCATAAGGAGGGAGGAAGTGTTGGGTATTCTAAAGGGCATTAAGGTGGACAAGTCCCCAGGTCCGGATGGGATCTATCCCAGGTTTCTGAGGGAAGCGAGAAAGGAAATAGCTGGGGCCTTAACAGATATCTTTGCAGCATCCTTAAACACGGGTGAGGTCCCGGAGGACTGGAGAATTGCTAATGTTGTCCCCTTGTTTAAGAAGGGTCGCAGGGATAATCCAGGTAATTATAGACCGGTGAGCCTGACGTCAGTGGCAGGGAAGCTGCTGGAGAAGTTACTGAGGGATAGGATCTTTTCCCATTTGGAAGAAAATGGGCTTATCAGTGATAGGCAACATGGTTTTGTGCAGGGAAGGTCATGTCTTACCAACTTAATAGAATTCTTTGAGGAAGTGACAAAGTTGATTGAAGAGGGAAGGGCTGTAGATGTCATATACATGGACTTCAGTAAGGCGTTTGATAAGGTTCCCCATGGTAGGCTGATGGAGAAAGTGAAGTCGCATGAGGTCCAGGGTGTACTAGCTAGATAGATAAAGAACTGGCTGGGCAACAGGAGACAGAGAGTAGCAGTGGAAGGGAGTTTCTCAAAATGGAGACGTGTGACCAGTGGTGTTCCACAGGGATCCGTGCTGGGACCACTGTTGTTTGTGATATACATAAATGATTTGGAGGAAAGTATAGGTGGTCTGATTAGCAAGTTTGCAGACGACACTAAGATTGGTTGAGTAGCAGATAGTGAAGGGGACTGTCAGAGAATACAGCAGAATATAAATAGATTGGAGAGTTGGGCAGAGAAATGGCAGATGGAGTTCAATCAGGGCAAATGCGAGGTGATGCATTTTGGAAGATCCAATTCAAGAGTGAACTATACAGTAAATGGAAAAGTCCTGGGGAAAATTGATGTCCAGAGAGATTTGGGTGTTCAGGTCCATTGTTCCCTGAAGGTGGCAACGCAGGTCAATAGAGTGGTCAAGAAGGCATACGGCATGCTTTCCTTCATCGGACGGGATATTGAGTACAAGAGTTGGCAGGTCATGTTACAGTTGCATAGGACTTTGGTTCGGCCACATTTGGAATACTGCGTGCAGTTCTGGTCGCCACATTACCAAAAGGATGTAGATGCTTTGGAGAGGGTACAGAGGAGGTTCACCAGGATGTTGCTTGGTATGGAGGGCGCTAGCTATGAAGAGAGGTTGAGTAGATTAGGTTTATTTTCATTAGAAAGACGGAGGTTGAGGGGGGACCTGATTGAGGTGTACAAAATCATGAGAGGTATAGACAGGGTGGAGAGCAAGAAGCTTTTTCCCAGAGTGGGGGATTCAATTACTAGGGGTCACGTGTTCAAAGTGAGAGGGGAAAAGTTTAGGGGGGATATGCGTGGAAAGTTCTTTACGCAGAGGGTGGTGGGTGCCTGGAACGCGTTGCCAGCGGAGGTGGTAGACGCGGGCACGATAGCGTCTTTTAAGATGTATCTAGACAGATACATGAATGGGCAGGAAGCAAAGAGATACAGACCCTTAGAAAATAGGTGACATGTTTAGATAGAGGATCTGGATCGGCGCAGGCTTGGAGGGCCGAAGGGCCTGTTCCTGTGCTGTAATTTTCTTCGTTCTTTGTTGTTCTTTGAGGTGGCTGAAGAAGTGAGCAACCATGGGTAAGTAGCACGAGCACGGGTGTAGCATCAGAAACGCTTCAATGACCTAGTGAGGGCCGGCAAGATGAGTGGCATGCATGCATAATGTGGCAGCCATGATGCGAGCAGCAACATGGATGAAGCATGCACAGGGACTTAACAAGTACAAGTATCAAGACAGAGGGCAGAAGCATACCAGAGCTCCATGGCCAATCATTAACACTCAATGCAGGACCAAGCATGGATGAACACGCAGCAGGTCTCACAGTGCCGTAATGATGGCTATTGAAAGTGGTGCGGCCTTATGAAAATCATTAGGGCATGAGAGTTGTATTGCAGAAGAAGAGACCAAATAACGCAAGTGAGCGGAGACGGACAAGTGGTTTTTTTTCTATTCGTTCATGGAATATGGGCATTGCTGGCTAGGCCAGCATTTATTGCCCATCCCTAATTGTCCTCAAGAAGGTGGTAGTGAGCTGTCTTCTTGAACGTCTACAGTCTTTGGAGTGTAGGTACAGCTGCTGTTCGGAAGAGAGTTACAGGATTTTGACCCAGCGACAGTGAAGGAATGGCGATATAGTTCCAAATCAGGATGGTGTGTGGTTTGGAGGGGAATCTGTAGGTCGTGGTGTTCCCATACATCTGCTCACCCTTGTCCTCGGTGGTAAAGGTCGTGGGTTTGGAATGTGCTGTCGATGGAGCCTTGGTGAGTTGCTGCAATGCATCTTATCGATGGTACACACCGCTGCCATTGTACATTGGTGATGAAAGGAGAGAAGGTGGTCAATGTTATAGAACTTCCAAGCTAGCTTGTGAAGAAGACACCGAGACCAGGAAGCTTAGGTAGAGACAGTTTATTGTTTGCCACAAAGCTTACTTCTCCACTCCTAACATCACACAGCCAGTGCTGGCTGGCTCTGCTTTTTACACATTTGAATACAATTAACTAATTAACACCCAGTACCTGCTTTACCCTATTACCTTGAACTACCAGGTATATATCGTCCATCAACAGAAATCCTGACCCGAACAGATTCCCTTTTTTTCGTTTCATACATATATATATATAATATATATATAAAAAATATATAAAAACAAAATTATGATACATACTTCTGTATCTTACATTATTTATCATTAACTTTCAACAGCACCAGCCATTAACATGCTGTATATTCCCCCCTTTAACAAAAAAACTTGTTTAAAGAATTACAAAAGCGATCTTATCATAAAAAATTTGCACGTTTTCCTAACACAAGATAGCCCTCATAGAGAGATACAGCACTGAAACAGGCCCTTTGGCCCAACGAGTCTGTGTTGACCATCAGCCACCCATTTATACTAATCCGACATTAATCTCATGTTCCCTACCACATCCCCACAATTCTCCTACCACCTACCTACACTGGGGGCAATTTACAATGGCCAATTTACCTATCAACCTGCAAGTCTTTGGCTCTGGGAGGAGACTGGAGCACCTGGTAGAAACCCACGCAGTCTCCGGGAAAACTTGCAAACTCCACACAGGCAGTACCCAGAACTGAACCTGGGTTGCTGGAGTGCTGAGGCTGCGGTGCTGACCGCTGCACCACTGTGCTCTTTGAGAACATCCAACAATTTCTTCGAACAAGCACCTCTCTTCATAAAAACAATCCAACAACTGATGACTTGTGTCAACCCATTCCATTTTGGAAGTTTCTTTTCTTTCCAACATTTCATTTATATTTCCCTTTGAAATTTCTCCCCTTGCAAAAATGCTGTTTTGATATCAATGGACTTACATTCCCATGAGAGTGTCACTAAAAGGGCTAGGAAACTCCTCAAACTTACTTTTCCTGCTGTTGGGGTGTTCACTCTAACTTCTTGGTTGCCTCGTTGTTCCTCAAATCCCCGAGCTACAAGTCTGGCCTTAGCTTTATATGTACCATCAGGAAGTACTTTCTCTGTACAGATCCATCTATGGGACAATGCTGTTTGTCCTCTATGTGGTACCTCCGTGTATACGCCAAATTCTCTCCAACTGTCAAGCTCTTTTTGCTTTGCATCCTTTACCAATTTGCCATCTAACTTGCTAGTAGCCAGTGGAGCTTCCCTATCGTAAGGGCTCCTACTTCTTGTGACGCTCCTTGTCTGCTCTCTGGTCCTTGCTCTTGTGTAACCACTTCCCCTACTAGATTTCCTAACCCTTTCTGGACTGCTAATACTCGACCTGTCCCTCTTACAACCAGACTTCCTTTCACAAGTTCGTGACCTCTTCCTTGGACTATGATCATCTTCAGGCCCGATGTCTGAACTTACATTATGTTTTCTGGCGTTCCACATTTTCACTTCCTTCTATAGGTCTGATATCCTGTCCCTTGTTTTGCACATTCAGCCAGTGTTTGTATTTCCCTGTGGCCTTTCCCGCCCTTCCTATAATGGTGGCTTCCCTCCATTCACCAGTCCCTTCTGGCATATATGTCACTCTAGTCCCAACTTTTGGTAGTTGACCTTTGGGATAAATGGCCTTTTCTGGATCTTCACTATCACTTGGTCCACTCTCAGTCAGCCCATTATCTGCCACAATCTTCACAAAGGTCCGACGTATGTGCATGTGAAATACATGGTGCATCATCAGTGTCCATCATTCGTTCAGAATCTGTCAATGCATAATCGTGCCAATAGGCCGCAAGGAATGCACTCTAATGGTTTGGTTGCCATGTTGCAAAATCACCGTTTTGCCATCAGTGCCTGTAACCTTTCCTGGGTCTCTCCATTCTTTCTGCCCTTCTCTGTTGTAATACACCAAATCCTCGGTATCAAAATTCTTTTCTAATGGCCTGACCCGATACATAGAAACATAGAAACATAGGAGTAGGCCATTTGGCCCTTCAAGCTTGCACCGTCATTCAATACGATCATGGCTAATCATCCAAACTCAGTACCCTGTTCCCGATTTCTCCCTGTATCCCTTGATCCTTTTGGCCCTAAGAACTACATCTAACTCTTGCTTGAATATATTTAATGATTTGGCCTCAACTGCTTTCTGTGGTAGAGAATTCCACAGGTTCACCACTCTCTGGGTGAAGCAATCCCTCCTCATCTCAGTTCTAAATGGCTTACCCCGTATCGTTGGACTGTGACCCCTGGTCCTGGACTTCCCCGCCATCGGGAACATCCTTCCAGTGTCCAGTCCTGTTAGAATTTTGTACGTGTACCTCAAAGCTCTTCTGATCTTTTCTGAAACCTCCGCTTTAATAAACGCTCTTCTCCCTGCATGCATGGCATTCAAATGTTCTGCAAAAATTGAACTAACTGTAGTCCCCTCTAAAGCCGGGGGATGATCCCAAATTACCGAAGATATTTTCGGATTCCTGCCATAAACTAATTGATAGGGGCTGTAGCCCCCAACCATTTGAAGTGTGTTTTCTGCATGTACTGCCCACGCCACAGCAGTAGTCAATTTACAATTTGGCTGGTCGGCAAAAATTTTTCAGAGCATTTCATCAATCATGGCATGATTTCTCTCACAAATCCCATTACTGAAAGGACTTTCTGTGACCGTGTGCATTGTTACAATATTCATATTTTCACACATACTCCTGAACTCATCATTGGCAAATTATCCTCCATTGTCAGTTAGAAACCTAGCTGGTGCTCCCAGTCCTGTTCCTATCCACCTTTCCATTATCTTGTCCACTATTACTTTTTTGTCTTTACTATAAAATACCGTTGACAGACTGAATCTAGTGGCTATGTCTATAAAGTGTAGAAGAAATATGTTTTTGTCTTTATCCCATACCTTCATGTCCATCGCTACGGTTTCGTAAAAGCTCCTTGCTAATGGAAGACTCACTATGGGTCGCGATGGTGTCCTCCTGTATTTTTTTACAGACATCACATTTTTCACTGATATCTTTGATAACTTTAGTGTAGTCATCATCTATTACCCCTGCATCTTTTAATAGAATCTTCAACCTATGACAAAATGGATGTGCAAACTGTTGATGTAGTTTTGAAATAATTTGCCTTTTCTCCTTTAAATCCCTACCCCAGACACCATTAATACTTCTTTTTAACATCCTACTTAGAGATGTTAAGTGTCGCTAAAGGAATACAATAATATCCCCACTGTGTAAACCACAAAGCTACAAATTTCCCAAAGACAATCACCTTATCATGTTCCATATCCAATTTCATCCGAGCCTTTGTCATAGACGGTTTATTTAACAGCAAAGGCATTTCACTGGATACGACATCCGTACGAATAAAATGGTTTACCCCTGCTATTTTACACAGAATTACCACTCTTTTTAGTGATTTCAACGTGTTGTCATGCCCAAACCTGGAACGGGTAGAACTGTCATGTTCTTTGACCTTACTTCGGTCTTCCTTACTTAAAGAATCCATGTAAAACCTTAACCAGTCCACTCCACATACTGTGGACGTACACCCACTGTCTACTACAGTGTAGTTGAATGAATCTGCGACTAAAACACTCATTACTGGACTGAAGCTTCTCATGACCAGCACAATCCCTTCTGATTGATCAGTAGCGTCATCCTTGCCCTCCGAACCTTCCATGTCACGTGTCATCTCAAAAACTCTGTTATTCCTTTTACGACAATGCAATGCAGAGTGATACGTTGAGTCACATTGGAAACACCTATTGACCACCCCTTGGTTATTCCTGGGGTTCATCATTCTGCCATCATTGCCAATTCCTGCCATCTGTTATAGCTGCCAAAAGGGTCTCTATCCTCATCCGTTTTGTGTGTGATTCTCCTTTCGTACTGACATTTGGGCCCCATATTTGAATGGCCTCGAAATGCTGCTAGCATTGTATCCTCCATCTTCGGTGTCACCGATGAAGAGCCCATCTGCGCCATGAAAGCGGCTGGAAAGGAATGTTTTCCCAAAAATTTCTTCAGGGCGTCAGACATCTGATCAAAATGCATATCTCTTTCTTTGAATCTAACTCTGGTTAATACCAAGAGCCTATCCATGTTCGATATCCTCGCACAATCCAACAATTTGAAGGCAAGTACTGATCTAGAAATTTCCAAGCAGAATCGCTGCAACCTTGCATATAAATCGGTTAAACTACATAATATATTCTTCTTTGGAAGAACCATCCATTTTTCTAAATTTATCAAAGTCTGACCATGCCTCATGGGCACTCAATAAGTCATCTTTCATATAACTTTTATCCATAAACTTCAAGAGATTGTCCAAACCTTCCTCATTGCACAAATGATGAGCTTCTAGCTGCAAGAACACTTTGCCCCTGATCTTGCTTCTGGCAGGAACTGAAAGTGCAAGGGCTATTCCTTGCTTCTTTTTTGGAAAAGACGTAACCCATGCCCATAGATCAACTTCATTCTTCCATTGATCATAATACTTGGCTTCACAAAACAGCGGTGGAAAATCATATCCTGACACCTTACACCTTGTTTGTCATATTTCTTCCAAAAAAACCTCCAATTACAGCCTTCTGAGCGATGGTAATGCCATTGAATGTCAAGGGAAGATGGTTAGATTCTCTCTAGTTTGAGACAGTCATGGCCTGGCACTTGTGTGGTGTGAATATTACTTGCCACTTATCAGCCCAAGCCTGGATATTGTCCAGGTCTTACTGCATTTCTACACAGACTGCTTTAGTATTTGAGTCGTCGCGAATGGTGCTGAACATTGTGCAATCATTAGCGAACATCCCCACTTCTGACCTTATGATTGTAGGAAGGTCATTGATGACGCAGCTGAAGATGGTTGGGCCGAGAACACTACCCTGAGGAACTCCGCCCCCACCCCCCCAACTCAGTTTCACGCTGGTATGAGCAGCCATGTCCTTAGTGGATACTCCTTGTCTCCCAAGAGCCATCCACAAAGGCTTTCCGATGAAGTAAAGAATTGAAGAACCTGACACTGTTTCAGAATGAAAGAGTCATGGCCACCTCCTGAGAACCTTCCTGTTAACGAAAGTATCTTACTACTCTGAGAGAGCCTTGATGGCCACTTGCGTGCAGTCTATGACCCCGTGCACATGCCAGCACAGCATCATACTGCTGGTGCTCCTCCGTCTGCAGTAGCCCGTTCCCACATGAAGTTCCTTTCTCTCATTCTGCTCCTGATTGGAGGAGGCAAACTCTGAGTGCAGGCCACCCATCACCCTTTGCAACCTTCAACACTCAATAGGTATGCCCCATACCCCCAACTCCATTTGCCTTACCCGGGATCCCTGCAGAAGGCCTGGGAGAAAAACTTCCAGTTACTGGCCTCTGCAGCAGTCCTTCCACACAGCAATCCCTTTAAAGTAAAGGCCTGCTACCCGACCCGAACCCAACGGGACCCGACGACATGTGTCGGGTCGCACTTCCGGGACCATCATTCGGGCTCAGGTCGAGTCAGATCGGACATGCTCTATCACCACCTCAGGTCAGTGACTTTAATGTTAATTTACTTTTTGGACTTTAAAGGTGGTTTTGCTACAGTTATTTTAAGCTTGTGCAGGTAAGGAACAAAGTGAAAAACAGAAGGTAGTTAACTGATGGTCGGATCGGGTTGGGTCGGGTGCGGGAAAAAAAATGGAAGGTCACATTTGCAGACCCAAGCAGGCCTTCACTTTAAAGTACACTCGTTTCCAACTGCAGCCCTGAGCTTTCCTGCTTGGAAATCTGCACAACTTAATGCCTTTTAGTTTAATACAACAATTACCTCCCACTGTGCTTTTGCCACATTTGAGCTGGCGAACTGCTGAAGCTCCATAGGATCTATGTGCCTTCTACAAAATTAAAATCACTGTGCAAAATTGCCGTTATTCACCCTTTTAACAACCTCAATTGGAAATTCGGTCAGCGGCGGAAGATGGCCGGCAGCCGTCCCAATGCTGTCTCCCCCTGCCTCCAACCCCGTCTTCGCGGAGCCGGAAAAATTCAGCCCCTTAAATCTACACGGCACTACTAATTGTCAGGTCAAAGTATGACAAGTGGAGTTTGTAGTCTCCTCTTCTAACTGTGGAACCTTTCATTGTGTCTCACTTTGGAAGGATGATGGCTTCGGCAACTGTCACATCTGTATAGTTGCAAATTCAGTCACAGAGTTGTTAGCCCACTTCAATAGATTAAAGACTGGTCTAAGAGGGCATTGCATAATCATCTGGATAACCAGAATGAGTTGGCTCTGTCCCCAAATAACTGTTAAATAGATGTTTTTAGTAAAGCTTAAAAGAGCTACTACACTGTTAAACCTGTATCTAAATTTTAAAACCAAATAACTGCACAAAGTAACCTTAAAACTTAGTCTATCATTTATTAAACCCTATCCATTTTGAGGGTTAGGACTCATTGTCATACTGCCAGCAGGTACTCACTGTTATAGAGTCATAGGGTCGTACAGCATAGAAACAGGCCCTTCGGCCCACCGCGTCCATGCCGACCATAATGCCTATCTATACTAATCCCACCTGCCTGCATTAATTCCATATCCCTCTATGCCTTACTCAATCAAGTACCTGTCCAGATGCCTCTTAAATGTCACCACTGTTTCTGCCTCCACCACCTCCTCAGGCAGCTCATTCCAGATACCCACAATTCTTTGTGTGAAAAATTTACCCCTTTGATCCCCTTTAAACCTCCTTCCTCTCACCTTAAATCCATGCCCTCTAGTTTTAGTCACCCCTACCATGGGAAACAGACTCTGGCTATCTAACCTATCTATGCCTCTCATAATTTTATATACCTCTATCATGTCCCCTCTCAGCCTCCTTCGCTCCAGGGAAAACAGACCCAGCCTATCCAATCTCTCTTTATAACTCAAGCCCTCCAAACCAGGCAACATCCTTGTGAATCTTTTCTGCACCCTCTCTAGCGGCGACCAGAACGGCACACAGTGTTCATTCTGCAACAGGCTCAAGGCTGGTGTAAAATCAGGAAGTTCAGAGGCCAGCCCAGTAAATCAAGGTAGGTCAGGATGGGCATTCATGGAGGAGGGTGGGGGCGGGGGACTTGTGGTAGGAAACCACACTATTTTTGTGGGACTCAAAGGAGCACTGACTTCTGGACCCAATTGTGTTCCAAAATCATATATGTCATACAATCTGATTAGCATTTTAAGTGGCCCAACCACTTGACACATGGGAGCGATGAGAAGCCTGAAGCAGACATAGCGACGGCAGGAACAGGATGATAAGTCATTCACAACTGGGGTGTTACTGCAGTGTTTCTGCTGGCTCGGCGGCCTCAAAATTTACTCCGAGTGTGTCAAAAATTAGCATGTTAACTATATATAGACAATCCTTGGGTATCTATTTGATAGATTTAAAGCAGCGATGGTAAAGTAACATCAGAGGACACGGTATTATAGGCTATATCGGGATGTATTTTCCCTTTCTTCTTTCGAAAAAATTTCAATATTTTAGCACCTGATAATTAAAATTGTGTCTGGTCACCATTTACCTCCTATCAAATTTTTGAAACACAAGTTTGATAGCATAAACTAGACAATTACAACTCACCTGAAATAATCTAGTTGTTTTAAAATCAGCATTAACACTTAACAAGCAAAACTGATGAAATCCAATCAATGAGGAAAACCTAATGGAAATGACCCAACAAAAGTTCTGTGAATCCACAGCACATCCTCAGTCTCAATACATTGTCCAATTCCTAATGGCAACTCAATGGCTTAAATGAATGAATTTTCAGATAATAAGGATGCCTCTCTTAATCTGGAGAGGCTTGACATAAATGAAAAATAAAGTTAGATGTGCCACTATTTTTTAAGATATGTGAAATATTCACAAACCCCAGTAATTGCTTTTTTGCAACATTACAGTGCAAATGTTTGATGCATTTGTCTGACATTCATCTGTCTCCTGTCCTGGCTAATATTTATTAATACAACTCAATTACTCATGGATGTCCAGCTTCTTTTTATTAAGAGTGAAGGAATTATTGGTTGTTAGGGTAGATAATTATATTCAATGATGCTTACATACAAGCACTTAACATGTTTGCATAACTTCCAGTTCAATGTGACAATCTGTTTAAAATAGCTTATATATAATAATAGTGCGCACAGGAATATAGGATGAATGTGTTAACTGTCCATACTTCAACTTTGCCAAACAAAATTCCTATTTCATAATTTATTTTGAGTATTTGACTGATGCTGCACATTGGGTTAGGTCCCGTTGGGTCAGGAGCACTACATTAGAAATTTGTATTTCCTCCATCATCCAGATTTAGACCATTGAGTATTATTCAACAATAATTACTGGCTACCCTGATCTTACCTATCCTTTATTTAGCTATCCTTGTCCTGAATGACAGTCCAGAAAAACTGCTCATATTTATTAACACAGGCCTTTAACATGGCATTCACAGCATTTTGGGTGGGTGGGAGGTGGTTGGTCTTCTCACCAGTATCAAACTGCCAGCAAAACTGAAACATAATTAATAATGAAAGAAACCTCAACCGATGTTTTTTGTCATTACATTAGTTGCACCACTTTTCAGATATCATAAAAACCCAGAGAAAAACTTGCACTAAAGTATTTGAAAAATGCTTACAAGGAAATGGTTTGAACTACAAAGCAGAAGTGGAAAGAGGCTTGTAAGATCTCTTATACAGATTAAACAAGACAATCAATAGACAAAAAAATTCTCTCTGCATTTGCCTCCTAATGCCAAGCCTGGGTTCTAAATTAAGGGAATTCCACAGATGCAGCACTTCAGAATGATTCCAGTTCTGCAGTTACACTAATGTAATGGGGTGGTTGCACAGTATGAATCCAGAGTAATATCTCTTCAATCCATGTGAAAAGGTTTAAATGCTTAGAGATGAACAACGAAAATGCAGGGCTCCACAAGGATTCACAGATATAAAACTAAATTGTGGCTTCTTGATTTTTTTCAAACAATTTGCTTATTTATGTATTACAATCAAGTGTGTTGATACCAAAAATACTAACTCAGATAAGTTATTTCTCCCTCTAACTCCACACAGTAGTTCACAATAAAGAGTAACACTTCATCCCAGGCCTCTGCAAATACAACGCTGGGTACTTTCACCTTTAGAGTACACTTTCATCAGTGACAGCGATAGTGGTCTAGATTTTCATTGTTGGGTCACGATCCCCATTTTGGCCTTAATGCCGGATCAGGAACCCAGAAGTGGCCATGATGCGTCGGAGTGAAGGGGAAATCCCTCCAGTGCAGCAGTGCCGGAACAGGTTGTGGCCTTTGACCCTGATTCCGACTGTGCTGGTCTGCTGCTGAGAGGTCACATGCAATGAGCTAGAGCACATGGTGGGGGGATGCTCAGACAGCGGGAAAATACCAACACCGTTTTAAAATGGCATCTAAGTGGGGCCTCAATTGCTCTAATTGTCTGCCCGCCTCCTTGGAACCAGCAGCCAACCCTGGTCCCTGGTACAGCCCCCGCACCGGGAAAGTCCCCCAGAGGCAGGAATGCGTCAAAGAGCCGTCCCGACGTCGGCGCCCTATTTTCCTGGCCACCACCACCCACCCCCTCCAACCCCTGGCTCCAAATCTGTCTCAACCAGACAAGGAAAATTCAGCCCACTAAGTAATTCAAACGTCCTTATGTTTATATTGCAGCTTTGTTCTACGTTGGCCTATCAGAGACTAGTCTCAATCCTGTATATATGATTATGTATGCATGGCATTTGGTTTCCACACCTGCGAATCTAATGTAATCTGTCATGACAGAGAGGCAAGCTTAATATTTCATGCTGGGCTATCATGTGTGTCAGCTATTTTACATCACAAGGCAAGCACACTGACTCAGCATTTTTATCAGACCTCTGGGGGAGACCATTGTTCTGATGGGAAAACAGAAGGGCCACAGAAAATTAGATCTGTGATGCCATGTGTGGATATAAGTACATCTGCAATTGTACATTGATAATCATCAACAACTGTGGAAAGGTACAGTGTTGCTATGGTTATGATACTGGGACAGAAGCTGAAAGCAAGCATTCAGGTGCAGCAAGAAGTTAGGAAGGCGAATGGTATGTTGGCCTTCATTGCAAGAGGATTTGAGTACAGAAGTGAGGATGTCTTACTGCAGTTATACAGGGCCTTGGTGAGATCACATCTGGAGTATTGTGTGCAGTTTTGGTCTCCTTATCTGAGGAAGGATGTTCTTGCCATGGAGGGAGTGCAAAGAAGATTTACCAGGCTGATTCCTAGGATGGCAGGATTGACGTATAAGGAGAGATTGGGTCGACTAGGCTTATCTTCACTAGAGTTTGGAAGAATGAGAGGGGATCTCATGGAAACCTATAAAATTCGAACAGGACTAGACAGGCTAGATGCAGGGAAGATGTTCCCGATGGCTGGAGAGTCCAGAACCAGGAGTCACAGTCTCAGGATACAGGGAATGCCATTTAGAACCGAGATGAGGAGAAATTTCTTCACTCAGAGGCTGGTGAACTGTGGAATTCTCTACTGCAGAAGGCAGTGGAGGCCAAGTCACTAAATATATTCAAGAAGAAGATAGATATATTTCTTAATGCCAAAGGATCAAGGGATATGGGGAGAAAGCAGGAACAGGGTACTGAATTAGACGATCAGCCATGATCTCTTTTGAATGGCGGCGCAGGCCTGAAAGACCGAATGGCCTACTCCTGCCCCTATTTTCTATGTCTCTAAGCAGTGAATTCATATACCACCGTTAAAGTCGAATAAGGGGAAGTGCTGGCATAGTGGTAATGTCCCCAGACTAGTAACTCAGAACCCCAAGGCTAATGCTCTGGGGACCTGGGTTCAAATACCACCATAGCAGATGGTGGAATTTGAATTCAAGTAATAAATCTGGAATTTAATTCCAGTTTACTCAAGTAGCGATCATGAAACCATTGTCGATTGTTGTAAAAAATCCATCTGGTTTGCTAATGCCCTTTTAAGGATAGAAATCCTAACTGACTCCAGACCCACAAAATGCCCTCTTAAATGGCCTAGTAAACCACTCAGTTCAAGGGCAATTAGGGATGGGCAATAAATGCTGCCTAGCCAGTGATGCCCACATCCTACAAACAAATTTTGTAAAAAATTGCACAGGTATGTCCTGTGCACAAAAGCAGGACAAACCAAACCCGGCCAATTATTGCCCTATCAGTCTACTCCCGATCATCAGCAAAGTGATGGAAGGGGTCATTGACAACAAAATCAAGCGGCGCTTGTTAAGCAATAACCTGCTCAGTTTGGGTTCTGCCAGAGCTACTCAGCTGTTCAGCCTTGGTCCAAACATGGACAAAAGAGCTGAACTCCAGAGGTGAGGTGAGAGTGACTGTACTTGATATCAAGGCAGCATTTGACCGAGTATGGCATCAAGGAGCCCTAGCAAAATGGGAATCAGGGGGAAACTCTCTGCTGGTTTCAGTCATACCTCGAACAAAGGAAGATGGCTGTGGTTGTTGCAGGTCGACCATCTCAGTCCCAGGACACTACGGAAGGTGTTCCTCAAGGTAGTGTCAAAGGCCCAACTATCTTCAGCTGCTTCATCAATGACCTTGCCTCCATCATAAGGTCAGAAGTGGGGATATTTGCTGATGATTGCACAATGTTCAGTACCATTTGTGACTCCTCAGATACTGAAGCAGCCCATGTCCATATGCAGCAAGACCTGGACAACATCCAGGCTTGGGCTGATAAGTGGAAAGTAAAATTCCTGCCACACAAGTGCCAAGCAATGACCATCTCAAACAAGAGAGAATCTAACCATCTCCCCTTGACATTCGATGGCATTACCATCATTGAATCCCCCACCATCAACATCCTAGGGGTTACCATTGACCAGAAACTGAACTGGACCAGCCACAAAAATGCTGTGGCTACAAGAGCAGGTCAGAGGCTGGGAATTCTGCAGCGAGTAACTCATCTCCTGTCTCCCCAATGCCTGTCCACCATCTAACAGGCACAAGTCAGGGGTGTGATGGAATACTCTCCACTTGCCTGGAGGATTGCAGCTCCTACAACAGTCAAGAAGTTCGACACCATCCATGACAAAGTAGCCCACTTGATTGGCACACCATCCACCACCTTCAACATTCACTCCCTCCACCACCGACACACTGCGGCAGCAATGTGCACCATCTACAAGATGCACTACAGCAACTCACTAAGGCTCCTTTGACAGCACCTTCCAAACCCGCAACCTCTACCCCCTAGGACAAGGGCAGCAGATGCATGGCAACGCCACCACCTGCAATTTCCCCTCCAAGTCACACATCATCCTGACTTGGAACGATATCGCCTTTCCTTCACTGTCATTGGGTCAAAATCCTGGAACTCCCTTCACAACAGCACTGTTGGTGTACCTGCATTCCAAAGTCTGCAGCAGTTCAAGAAATCAATCAGGGATGGGCAATAAATGCTGGCCTAGCCAGCGATGCCCACATCCCCCGAACGAATAAATAAAAAAAGTGTAATTTAATTTAATTCAATGCAGCTCATAATTTGTGGGCTAGCAGCAGAAAAATAACAATAAAAGCTGCTGAGTTATTGTAAAACCACAATTGGTTCACTGACATCATTCAGGGAAAGAAATCTACCATTCCTACCTCATCTGGCCTATACAGATCTCTAGTTCACACAATGTGGTTGATTGTTGATACCCTCTAAACTGGGCTGGCAAGCCAACCTGTTGAAGCTGCACCATCTTCGCATGGCCAATATGGATAGGCATTAATTGGGCCCTTGCCAACAATTCCTGAGGTCCCCAGCATCACAAATGCCAGTCTTCATTTTGTTTTTTTTATTTAGTGAATGCAAATCCCCAGAGCGAAGCAATAGCCTCCTCATTTGCTGAGTTTAAGGTGAATCGTCCACCACTTAGTCTGTGGAGGTGACACTCATTTCAATTGACTCCTCATAATAACAAGAAACGGCTGAAGGCACTAATTGTAGCAAAGGCTATGGGCCCTGACAACATCCTGGCAATAGGACTGTGGGTGCCTACACCAGATAGACTGCAACAGTTCAAGAAGGCAGTTCACCACCACCGATTCAAGGGAAACCAGGGATGGGCAACAAATGCTGGCCTTGCCAGTGATGCTCACATCTCATGAAAGAATAAATCAAAACTTCTGTGGTGTCTGTAAAAGACCTCGAGGTAGCACGAGTATTACTGAAGCAGTCTGTGACAATATGCAGCAAGGCCTACATGATCTTCAGGCTTGGGCTGATAAATGGCAAGTAACATTCGCGCCACATAAGTACGAAGCAATGACCATCTCCAACAACAGCGAATCTAACCATCTCCCCTTGACATTCAATGGCATTACGATCACTTCTTCTTTGGCCTCCTTGTCTCGAGAGACAATGGGTAAGCGCCTAGAGGTGGTCAGTGGTCAGTGGTTTGTGGAGCAGCGCCTGGAGTGGCTATAAAGGCCAATTCTAGAGTGACAGACTCTTCCACATGCACTGCAGATAAAATTGGCTGTCAGGGCTTTTACACAGTTGGCTCTCTCCTTGCACTTCTGTCTTTTTTCCTGCCAACTGCTAAGTCTGTTCGACTCGCTTCTCCATAGCCCCGCCTTTATGGCTGTCCGCCAGCTCTGGCAATCACTGGCAACTGACTCCCATGACTTGCGGTCAATGTCACGGGACTTCATGTCGATTACGATCATTGAATCCCCCATTATCAACATCCTGGGGTTTACTATTGACCAGAAACTGAACTGGAGCAGCCACATAGATACTGTGGCTATAAGAGCAGGTCAGAGGCTGGGAATTCTGTGGTGAGTTACCCACTTCCTGACTCCCCAAAGCAAGACACAAGTCAGGAGTATAATGGAATGCTCTCCACTTGCCTGGATGAGTGCAGTCCCACCAGCTCTGAGGAAGCTCGCCAACATCCAGGACAAAGCAGCCCACTTGATCAGCATTCCATCCACCACCTTATACGTTCACTCCCTTCACCACCGACGCACAGTGGCAGCAGTGTGTACAATATACAAGATGCACTGTAACAGCTCACCGCATCTCCTTCGACAGCACCGTCCAAACCTGCAACCTCTTCCACCTACAAGGACACAGGCAGCAGACACGCGGATACACCACCACCTTCAAGTTCCACTCCAAGCCACACACTATCCTAACTTGGAAATATATTATCGTTCCTTCACTGTCGCTGGATCAAAATCCTGGAACTCGCTCCCTAACAGCACTGTGTGTGCACCTGCACTGATGGACTGCAGCAGTTCAAGAAGACAGCTCACCACCATCTTCTCTAGGGCAATTAGGGATGGGCAACACATGATGGCCTTGCCAGTAATGCCCAATCCCATGAAACGGATATAAACTTTTTTTTTACTCTAGTACTATCTGTCTCTCCCAATCCTTTGTGCAGTTTTCTTCTCCTAATATTACATCCTGATACTTATCACCTAGCCAAGTTAATTTAAACCTTTTCCAACAGCACTAGCAAACCGTCCTGTCAGAGCATTGGTCTCAGTTCTGTTGAGGTGCTATCCATCCAGCCTGTATAGGTCCCACCTCCCCCAGAACTAGTCCCAATATCCCGAGAATCTAAAGCCTTCCCTTTTGCACCATTTCTCCAGCCATGCACTCATCTGCTCTACCCTCCTATTTACCTACACTGGAGTTTACTACCTTTGAGGTCCTGCTTGCTAATCTTCCTAGCTCCCTAAAATCTGCCTGCAGGACCTTATGTCACTTTCTACCTATGTCATTGGTACCGATATGGCCAAGATCTCCGGCTAGTCACCTTCCCCTCTCACAGTGCTCTACAGACACTTAGTAACATCCTCAACCGTGGAACCAGTGAGGCAACATACCATCCTGGAATCCTAGATGTCCTAGACCCAACTATCTTCAGCTGCTTCATCAATGACCTTCCTTCAATCATAAGGCCAGAAGTGGGGATGTTCGCTGATGATTGCACAAAGTTCAGCAGCATTCGCGACTCCTCAGATACTGAAGTAGTCCGTGTAGAAATGCAGCAAGACCTGGACAACATCCAGGCTTGTGTTGATAAGTGGCAAATAATATTGGTGCCACACAAGTGGCGGGCAATGACCATCTCCAACAAAAGAAAATCTAACCATCTCCCCTTGACATTCAATGGCATTGTGATCACTGAATCCTCCATTATCAACATCCTGGGGGTTACCATTGACCAGAAACTGAACTGGAGTAGCCATATAAATACCGTGGCTACAAGAGCAGGTCAGAGGCTAGGAATCCTGCGGCGAGTAATTCACCTCCTGACATTCCATAAGCCTGTCTACCATCTACAATGCACAAGTCAGGAGTGTGATGGAATACTCTCCACTTGCCTGGATGGGTGCAGCTCCAACAACACTCAAGAAGCTCGACACCATCCAGGACAAAGCAGCCCACTTGATTGACACCCCATCTACAAACATTCACTCCCTCCATTACTGACGCACAGTGGCAGCAGTGTGTACCATCTACAAGATGCACTGCAGCAATGCACCAAGACTCCTTCGACAGCACTTTCCAAACCCACGACCTCTACCACCTGGAAGGACAAGGGCAGCAGATGCATGGGAACACCACCACCTGCAATTTCCCCTCCAAGCCACACATCATCCTGACTTGGAACTATATCATCATTCCGTCACTGTCGCTGAGTCAAAATTCTGGAACTCCCTTCCTAACAGCACTGTGGGTATAACGCACCACAAGGGCTGCAGTAATTCAAGAAGGCAGCTCACCACTACCTTCACAAGGGGAATGAGGGATGGGCAATAAATGCTGGCCAGCCAGTGACACCCACATCCCATGAACGAATTTTTTTAAAAATCACGTCTGCGGCCATAGAAACTCCTGTCCGTTCACCTATCAATAGAATCCCCTATCACTATTGCATTCGTCTTGTCCCTCTGTACATGTTGCATGGACTTAACTCTGGCTGCACTCCCCAGAGGAACTATCACTCTCATCAGTATTCATAACTGAGTACCGATAAAAAAGTAAGATGCACTCAGAGGCTCCTGCACTACCTGCCTGGTCCTCTTTGACTGCCTGGCAATCACCCATTCTCTAAATGCCTGTACACCCTTAAGCTGCAGGGTGACCACCTCTACAAATGTGCTATCAACATTGTTCTCAGCATCGCGGATGCACCGTCGTGACGCCAGCTTTTGCTCAAGTTCCGAAACCCGAAGCTTGAGGTTTGAGCAACAGCTGGTGTCTAGCTGCCCATTAGCCAATTCTCAATCCATGCTGTTATTTTACTCCCAATCCCATGAGTCCTAATTCTGTGTAATATCTCTTGTATGCCATCTTATTGAATAGTTTTTGAAAATCCAAATGCATGAACTACAACCACTAATTTCCCCTTATCCAACTTACTAGCTGCATCCTTAAAAAGCTCTAAGAGGTTTGTCAAATACAATGACCCTTTCATAAATCCATACTGACTCTGCTCAATCATATTATGATTTTCTTAAGGACCCTGTTATTATCCCCCGAATAATAGATTGTAGCATTTTGTCAACTACTGGTCTATAATTCATATTTTCTCTCCCCATCCTTTCTTAAATGGTGGGATTACGTTCATGACCTTCTAATCCTTGGGAACTGTTCGAGAATCTAAGGAATTCTGGAATATCAAAATTAATGCAACCACTATCTCTGCAGTTACCTCTTCTAAAACCTTAGGATCCAGATCATCAGGTCCAGGGGATTTATCGCCACTTAGACCCATTAATTTCTCCAGCACAATTTCTTTACTAATCATGATTTCTTTACGTTTTCATTCTCACTGGACTCTTGGATCCCCATTATTTCGGAATATATTTTGTGTCTTTAACTGTGAAGACAGATACATTGGGCAGAATTTTCTCACCTTAGTCCCTGGCGAAACAGTGGGACCATTAGCTGATCGTTTAAACTCTCCAGCAGGCTTTGCCAAAGCCCTTTAACTAAGCCACAGCAATAACATCCTGCCACCAGGTTCCCCGGCCAATCAGGGAGAGCACAAGAACACAAGAAATAGGAGCAGGAGCAGACCATATGGTCATTGAGACTGCTCCGCCATTCAATACGATCATGGCTGATCGTCCAACTCAGTAACCAGTTCCCGCTTTCCCCCCATATTCTTTGATCCCTTTCGCCCCAAGAGCTATATCCAACTCCTCCTTGAAAACATACAATGTTTTGGCACTCCCTCTATAGCAAGAACATCCTTCCTCAGATAAGGAGACCAAAACTGTACACAATATTCCAGGTGTGGCCTCACCAAGGCCCTGTATAATTGCAGCAAGACATCCCTGTTCCTGCACTCGAATCCTCTCGCTATGAAGGCCAACATACCATTTTGCACTGCCTGTTGCACCTGCATGCTTACCTTCGGCGACTTGTGTACGAGAACACCCAGGTCTCATTGCATATTCCCCTCTCTCAGTTTATAGCCATTCAGATAATAATCTGCCTTCCTGTTTTTGCTACCAGTGGATAACCTCACATTTATCCATATTATACTGCATCTTCCATGCATTTGCCCACTCACTCAACGTGTCCAAATCACCCTGAAGCCTCTCTGCATCCCCCTCACAACTCACCCTCCCACCCAGTTTTGTGTCATCACCAAATTTGGAGTTATTACATTTAGTTCCCTCATCTAAATCATTAATATACATTGTGAACAGCTGGGGTCCTGGCACTGATCCCCACGGTACCCCACTAGTCACTGCCTGCCATTCGGAAAAGACCCATTTATTCCTACTCTTTGTTTCCTGTCTGCCAAACAATTTTCTATCCATCACAATACACTACCCCCAATCCCATGCGCTTTAATTTTACACGAGAATCTCTTATGTGGGACTTTGTCAAAAGCCTTCTGAAAGTCCAACTAAACTGCATCCACTGGCGGTCCCTCATCAACTCTACTAGTTATATCCTCGAAGAATTCTAGTAGATTTGTCAAGCATGATTTCCCTTTCATAAATCCAGGCTGACTCTAATCGATTCTACCACTGTTCTCCAAGTGCTCTGCTATAAAATCTTTGATAATGGACTCCAGAATTTTCCCCACTACCGACGTCAGGCTGACTGGTCTATAATTCCCCGTTTTCTCTCTACCTCCCTTTTTAAATAGTGGGGTTACATTAGCTATCCTCCAATCTGTAGGAACTGTTCCAGAGTCTATAGAATCTTGGAAGATGACCACCAATGCATCCACTATTTCTACGGCCACTTCCTTAAGTACTCTAGGATGCATACCATCAGGCCCTGGGGATTTATTGGCCTTCAATCCCATCAATTTCCCCAACACCATTTCTCTACTCATACTGATTTCCTTCAGTTCCTCCCTCTCACTAAATCCTGTGTTCCCCAACGTTTCTGGTATGATATTTGTGTCCTCTTTTGTGAAGACAGAACCAAAGTATGCATTTAGTTGGTCAACCATTTCTTTTCACCAATCTTTTTCTCTTCACATCCCTATAGAAACTTTTACAGTCAGTTTTTATGTTCCCCGCAAGCTTACTCTTGTACTCTATTTTACCCTTCTTAATCAATCCCTTGGTCCTCCTTTGCTGAATTCTAAACTGCTCCCAATTCTCAGGTCTGTTGTTTTTTTCTGGTAAATTTCTTTGTCTCTTCCTTGGATCTAATGCTACCTCTAATTTCCTTGACTTTGGCTACCTTTCCCGTTTTACTTTTGCACCAGACAGGAACAAACAATTGTTGCAGTTCATCCATGTGCTCTTTGCCATTGCCTATCCACCGTCATCCCTTTAAGTAACATTTCTCAATCCATCATGGCCAACTCGCGCTTCATACCTTCGTAGTTTCCATTATTTAGATTCAGGACCCTAGTCTCAGAATCAACTATGTCACTCTCCATCTTGATGAAGAATTCTATCATATTATGGTCGCTCATCCCCAGCATGCTAATTGTTTGTGTTCCTTGGACAAACGCACACAAGTCTCTTTGAACAGCAACACTTGCAAGTTTCACGCCATTTAAAAAATATCCTACTTTTCTATTCTTACGATCATCGTGAATAACTTCATAATTCCCTACATTATACCCCATCTGCCACCTCGTTGCACATTCACTTAACCTGTCTATATCTCTTTGTGGCCCTTTTTGTGTCCTCCTCACATTCCACTTACCTTTGTATCATCAGCAAACTTGGATATATTACTCACTGTCTCTTCATCTAAGTCATTGATACAGATCGTAAATAGCTAATGCACCAGTACTATTCCTTGTGGCACTCCTAGTCACAGCCTGCCAACTTGAACATGCCCCATTTCTGCCTACTCTCTGCTTCCTGTCCGTTAACCAAACCTCTATCCATGCTAATATATTACCCCCAATTCCATGAGCCCTTTTCTTGCCTATTAATCTTTTGTGTGGCAACTTATCAAATGCCTTTTGGAAATCCAGGTATACTAACATCTACTGGTTCCCCTTTATCTACCCTACTAGTTACATCCTCAAAGAACTCTGATAAATTTGTCAAACAGGATTTCCTCCTAGTAAAACCATGTTTATTTGTCCTAATCATGCTTTTCTAAGTGCATTGTTAAGACTTAGAACAAAACAAAATACAGCACAGAAGGAGACCATTCAGCCCATTGTGTCCACGCCAGCCGGATAAGCTATCCACCCAAACTAATCCCACCTTCCAGCACCTGGTCCACAGCCCCGCAGGTTACAGCACCTTAGGTGCATGTCCAGATACCTTTTAAAAGAATTGAGGGGCTCTGCCTCCAGCACTGATTCTGGCAGTGAATTCCAGATACCCACCACCCTCTGGGTGAAATAGTTTCTTCTCATGTCCCGTCTAATCCTTCCACCAATCACCTTAAATATGTGTCCCCTGGTAACCGACCTCCCCGCCAGGGGAAATAGGTCCTTTCTGTCTACTCTATCTAGCCCCTCATAATTTTGTACACCTCAATCAAGTCACCCCCCAGATCCTCAACAGGGAAAACAACCCCAACCTATCCAATCTTTCTTCATAGCTGCAAACCTCAAGCCCTGGCAACATTCTTGTAAATTTCCTCTGCACTCTCTCCAGAGCAATTATGTCCTAGCTGTAATGTGGTGACCAGAACTGCACGCAATACTCCAGCTGTGGCCTAACCAGTGCTCTATACAGCTCCAGCATCACATCTCTCCCTTTGTACCTATACCTCGGCCAATAAAGGAAAGCAATCCATATGCCTTCTTCACCACTCCATCTACCTGTCCTGCCACCTTCAGGGATCTGTGGACATGCACTCCACTTCTCTGCTGATATGAATTTCCTTAATTTACTCACTCTTTTTAGCCCCTAGGTTACTGTATGTTTCTGGTATGAAACTTATGTCTTCTACTGCGAAGACAAACAAAGAACAAAGAACAAAGAAAATTACAGCACAGTAACAGGCCCTTCGGCCCTCCAAGCCTGCGCCAATCCAGATCCTCTATCTAAACATGACGCCTATTTTCTAAGGGTCTGTATCTCTTTACTTCATGCCCATTCATGTATCTGTCTAGATACATCTTAAAAGACGCTATCGTGCCCGCGTCTACCACCTCCGCTGGCAACGCGTTCCAGGCACCCACCACCCTCTGCGTAAAGAACTTTCCACGCATATCCCCCCTAAACCTTTCCCCTCTCACTTTGAACTCGTGACCCCTAGTAATTGAATCCCCCACTCTGGGAAAAAGCTTCTTGCTATCCACCCTGTCTATACCTCTCATGATTTTGTACACCTCAATCAGGTCTCCCCTCAACCTCCGTCTTTCTAATGAAAATAAACCTAATCTACTCAACCTCTCTTCATAGCTAGCACCCTCCATACCAGGCAACATCCTGGTGAAGCTCCTCTGCACCCTCTCCAAAGCATCCACATCCTTTTGGTAATGTGGCGACCAGAACTGCACGCAGTATTCCAAATGTGGCCGAACCAAAGTCCTATACAACTGTAACATGACCTGCCAACTCTTGTACTCAATACCCCGTCCGATGAAGGAAAGCATGCCGTATGCCTTCTTGACCACTCTATTGACCTGCGTTGCCACCTTCAGGGAACAATGGACCTGAACACCCAAATCTCTCTGTACATCAATTTTCCCCAGGACTTTTCCATTTACTGCATAGTTCACTCTTGAATTGGATCTTCCAAAATGCATCACCTCGCATTTGCCCTGATTGAACTCCATCTGCCATTTCTCTGCCCAACTCTCCAGTCTATCTATATTCTGCTGTATTCTCTGACAGTCCCCTTCACTATCTGCTACTCCATCAATCTTAGTGTCTTCTGCAAACTTGCTAATCAGACCACCTATACTTTCCTCCAAATCATTTATGTATATCACAAACAACAGTGGTCCCAGCACGGATCCCTGTGGAACACCACTGGTCACACGTCTCCATTTTGAGAAACTCCCTTCCACTGCTACTCTCTGCCTCCTGTTGCCCAGCCAGTTCTTTATCCATCTAGCTAGTACACCCTGGACCTCATGCGACTTCACTTTCTCCATCAGCCTACCATGGGGAACCTTATCAAACACCTTACTGAAGTCCATGTATATGACATCTACAGCCCTTCCCTCTTCAATCAACTTTGTCACTTCCTCAAAGAATTCTATTAAGTTGGTAAGACATGACCTTCCCTGCACAAAACCATGTTGCCTATCACTGATAAGCCCATTTTCTTCCAAATGGGAATAGATCCTATCCCTCAGTAACTTCTCCAGCAGCTTCCCTACCACTGACGTCAGGCTCACCGGTCTATAATTACCTGGATTATCCCTGCGACACTTCTTAAACAAGGGGACAACATTAGCAATTCTCCAGTCCTCCGGGACGTCCCCCGTGTTTAAGGATGCTGCAAAGATATCTGTTAAGGCCCCAGCTATTTCCTCTCTCGCTTCCCTCAGTAACCTGGGATAGATCCCATCCGGACCTGGGGACTTGTCCACCTTAATGCCTTTTAGAATACCCAACACTTCCTCCATCCTTATGCCGACTTGACCTAGAGTAATCAAACATCTGTCCCTAACCTTAACATCCGTCATGTCCCTCTCCTCGGTGAATACCGATGCAAAGTACTCGTTTAGAATCTCACCCATTTTCTCTGACTCCACGCATAACTTTCCTCCTTTGTCCTTGAGTGGGCCAATCCTTTCTCTATGTACCCTCTTGCTCCTTATATATGAATAAAAGGCTTTGGGATTTTCCTTAACCCTGTTTGCTAAAGATATTTCATGACCCCTTTTAGCCCTCTTAAATCCTCGTTTCAGATTGGTCCTACATTCCCGATATTCTTTCAAAGCTTCGTCTTTCTTCAGCCACCTAGACCTTATGTATGCTTCCTTTTTCCTCTTAGCTAGTCTCACAATTTCAGCTGTCATCCATGGTTCCCTAATCTTGCCATTTCTATCCCTCATTTTCACAGGAACATGTCTCTCCTGCACGCTAATCAACCTCTCTTTAAAAGCCTCCCACATATCACATGTGGATTTACCTTCAAACAGCTGCTCCCAATCTACATTCCCCAGCTCCTGCCGAATTTTGGTGTAGTTGGCCTTCCCCCAATTTAGCACTCTTCCTTTCGGACCACTCTCGTCTTTGTCCATGAGTATTTTAAAGCTTACGGAATTGTGATCACTATTCCCAAAGTAGTCCCCTACTGAAACTTCAACCACCTGGCCGGGCTCATTCCCCAACACCAGGTCCAGTGTGGCCCCTTCCCGAGTTGGACTATTTCCATACTGCTCTAGAAAACCCTCCTGGATGCTCCTGACAAATTCTGCTCCATCTAGACCTCTAACACTAAGTGAATCCCAGTCAATGTTGGGAAAATTAAAATCTCCTATCACCACCACCCTGTTGCTCCTACATCTTTCCATAATCTGTTTACATATTTGTACCTCTATCTCACGCTTGCTGTTGGGAGGCCTGTAGTACAGCCCCAACATTGTTACTGCACCCTTCCTATTTCTGAGTTCTGCCCATATTGCCTCACTGCTCGAATCCTCCATAGTGCCCTCCTTCAGCACAGCTGTGATATCCTCTTTGACCAGTAATGTAACTCCTCCACCCCTTTTACCTCCCTCTCTATCCCGCCTGAAGCATCAATATCCTGGGATATTTAGTTGCCAATCATGCCCTTCCCTCAACCAAGTCTCAGTAATAGCAATAACATCAATCTCCCAGGTACTAATCCAAGCCCTAAGTTCATCTGCCTTACCTACTACACTTCTTGCATTAAAACAAATGCACCTCAGACCACCACTCCCTTTGCATCCATCATCTGCTCCCTGCCTACTCTTCCCCTTAGTCACGCTGACTTCATTATCTAGTTCCTTACAGGCTTTCGTTACTACCTCCTTACTGTCCACTGACCTCCTCATTTGGTTCCCATCCCCCTGCCATATTAGTTTAAACCCTCCCCAACAGCGTTAGCAAAAGCACTCCCAAGGACATTGGTTCCAGTCCGGCCCAGGTGTAGACCGTCCAATTTGTAATAGTCCCACCTCCCCCAGAACCAGTCCCAATGTCCCAAAAATCTGAACCCCTCCTTCCTGCACCATCTCTCAAGCCACGCATTCATCCTGACTATTCTTTCATTTCTACTCTGACTATCACGTGGCACTGGTAGCAATCCTGAGATTACTACCTCTGAGGTCCTACTTTTTAACTTGGCTCCTAACTCCCTAAATTCTGCTTGTAGGACCTCATCCCGTTTTTTACCTATATCATTGGTGCCTATGTGCACAATGACAACTGGCTGTTCACCCTCCCCCTTCAGAATGTTCTGCAGCCGATCTGAGACATCCCTGACCCGTGCACCTGGGAGGCAACATACCATTCGGCAGTCTCGTTTTCGACCACAGAACCGCCTATCTACTCCCCTTACAATCGAATCCCCGATGACTATAGCCCTTCCACTCTTTTTCCCGCCTCTGTTCAATGCCTCTGCCATTTCCTCATTCCCCATGATAATTTTTCCTGTCTCTGCTTCTTCGGGACCAACATTTACTTTGGCTACTCTCTTTTTTGTATACTTATAAAAGCTCTTACAATCTGTTTCTATATTACTGGTTAGTTTACTCTCATTCTATTTTTTCCTTTTTTATCAACTTTTTGGTGGCCCTTTGCTGGTTTCTAAAACACACCCAATCCTCAGACTTGCTACTCTTTTTTGCAACATTGTAACACAGTCCTTAATTTCCTGAGTGAGCCACGGATGGGTCTTTCTTGCTGCATTTTTGTTTTTCAATGGAATGCATTTTGTTGAACATTTTGAATTGTTTCTTAAAATGTTTTCCACTGTTGATTTAACGCCATACCTTTTCGTCTATTTACCCAATTAGCCTTAGCCAGTTCTCCCCTCATTCCTATGTAACTGGCTTTGTTTAAACTAACTTGTCAGGGGGATGGGAACCTGAGAGGTAGCTCAAATTGAAGGAAGTAAAGCAGGTAACAGGAGGTGGAAAAGTAGCAAGTGACATTTCAAGGCAGGCAAAACAAAGGAGAGCATCAACTTGGCTGAGAATGCAGAATGTCAAAACGACAAGGTTCAGGGCACTCTACCTGAATGCATGCAGCATTTGCAACAAGGTAGATAATTTAAAGGCACAAATAGAGGTAAATAGGTATGATCTAATTGCCATAACGGTGTTACGACCAGGTGAGAAAGGTGTCTTTTACTGTCTTCACCTGGTCTTATTGTAACAGGGTTTGATTTTTTAAACACACTGTGTTTTGAGCTCCCCCCTTGGTGAATCCTTGTTCACCACTTTCCAATTATAAGGCAAAGAAATGAGCACACCAGGTTTTCTTAGGTTTAAAGAAGAAAAGTGAAATTTATTAAAACTTAAACTTAAACTGTAATTCAGTTAACGCCTACGGATATATGATGCACCCATGCTAGCATGCACATGTGATTCACACATGCAGATGGGGCTAGAAAAGAGCAGAAGAAAAATAAAGGAGAGAGGTTTGAGGCAGTCTCTGAAGGGGTAATAAAAACAAGAAATGCTGGAACCACTCAGCAGGTCTGGCAGCATCTGTGGAAAGAGAAGCGGAGTTAACGTTTCGGGTCAGCGACCCTTCTTCGGAACTGGTCTCTGAAGGGGGTTTCTTGTTACTGTTTCCATGCTTCCAGCTCGCCGCAGAGTCTTTGATTGTTGACAGCTCTTATTTTTTGTTGGGGGACAGCATTCTTCTTAAACCTTGTTCACGTAAGAGACTTTTCTCTCTTTGAGTTCACGTGCCTTCAATGGGTCGGAAGCAGACAGGAGAGAGGTGTTCTCAGTCCAGGAGCAAAAACAGCTTTCTCAGTTTTAACCCTGTGGCCAGTTCAAATTCAAAAAACTCCAACAGTCAGCCAGTCATGTGACTAAACTGGTCTGACCACGTCTGTTTGTGTATTCGGCCATCTTAGTAGTTAACCTTGAATGCTTCAACATCTAGTAATCTAAAGTCCATTGTGGATTAAATTGGAGCAGGGACTAGCCCATTTGTCCTTTGAAGTACTATCTGTTGATATGCTCATGTCTCTCTCCAGCCAAAGTATCCAATTATTTTTTTAAAGCAATTTCTTTCTTCACCAACAACAGTTTAAAATTACTACTCGTGGCGAAATTAATTTTCCTCATTCTTGGCAGGTGGGGGGGGGGGGCTTGCCTGACAACGGAAACGTAGCTACATGGGGACCAAGACTGGGAACTGAATATTCAAGGATATTCAACATTTAGGAACGAGAGTCAAAAAGGAAAAGGAGGTGGTGTTGCGCTGATAATAAGGAATGGGATCAGTATATTAGTAAGGGAGGATCGTAGATCGAAAGAACAAAATGTGAAATCTGGTTGGGTGGAGCTACGGAACAGCAAGGGGCAGCAAACATTGGTAGGAGTTGTTTAGAAGGCCACCAAACAGTAATGGTAGTGTGGGGCATGGCATTAATCAGGAGATTAGAGAAGCATGTAACATGGGTGATACAGTAAACATGGGTGAATTCAATCTGTATATAGGCTGGGTAAAGCTAATGAGTATTAATGCTGTGGAGGACGAGTTTCTGGAGTGTGTTAGGGATGGTTTTCTAGAGCAGTATGTTGAGGAATCGACTAGAGAACAGGCTATTTTAGATCTAGTATTATGGTAATGAGAAAGGGCTAATTAATAATCTTGTTGTAAAAGAACCTTTCAGGATGAGTGACCATAATATGGCAGATGGAATATAATGTGGAAAAATGTGAGGTTATCCACTTTGGTCGGAGGAACAGATGTGCAGAGTATTTCTTAAATGGTAAGAGAGTAAAAAGTATAGGGATAGTGGATGCATTGTGATCATCTTCCAAAATTCGATAAATTCTGAAGTGGTTCCTGCAGATTAGAAGGTCGCAAATGTCACCCACTATTTAAGAAGGGAGGGAGAGAGAAAACAGGGAATTACAAACCTGTTAGCCTTACATCAGTTGTTGGGAAAATGCTCGAATCTATTCTCAAGGATGTGATAAATGGACACTTGGATAATAATGATCCGATTGGGCATAGTCAACATGGATTTATGAATGGAAAATCATGTTTGACGAACTTGTTGGAGATTTTTGAGGATGCTACTAACAGATTAGATAAAGGGGAGTCGGTGACGTGGTATACTTGGATTTTCAGAAGGCTTTTGATAAAGTTGCCCACGGGAGGTTGATTAGCAAAATTAAAGCTCATGGGATAGGAGGTAATGTACTGGCATGGATTAACGATAGGTTAACAGGCAGAAAACAGAAAGTAGGAATAAACCAGTCATTCTCGCGTTGGCAGGCTGTGCCTAGTGACGGCAGGGATCAGTGCTTGGGCCCCAGCTGTTCACAATATATATCAATGATTAGGATGTGGGGACCAAATGTAATATTTCCAAGTTCGCGGATGACTCAAAACTCGGTGGAAATATAGGTCGTGAGAAAGATGCAAAGCAGCTTCAAGGGGATTTGGACAGACTTAATGAGTGGGTAAGAACGTGGACGATGGAATATAATGTGGAAAAATGTGAGGTTATCCACTTTGGTAGGAGGAACAGATGAGCAGAGTATTTCTTAAATGGTAAGAGAGTAAAAAGTGTAGATGCACAAAGGGACCTGGGTGTCCTTGTCAACAAGTCACTGAAAGCTAACATGCAAGCGCAGAAAGCAATTAAAAAGGCTAATGATATGTTAGCCTTTATCGCAAGAGGATTTGAGTACAAGAGTAGTGAAGTCTTGCTTCAATTGTATAGAATTTTGGTTAGATCTCACCTGGAATATTGTGTATCAAAGTTATCTAAATTATATTTCCAAATTTGCTGATGACACAAAACTAAGGGGGAATGTAGGTTGTGAGGAGGATGCAAGGAGGCTTCAAGGGGACTTGGACACAGAGAGAGAGCAGGGGACAGAGAGAGAGAGAGCAGGGGACAGAGAGAGAGAGAGAGAGGGACAGAGAGAGAGAGAGAGGGACAGAGAGAGAGACGGGGACAGAGAGAGAGAGAAAGAAGGGGTACAGAGAGGGGTACAGAGAAAGAGAAGGGACAGAAAAAGAGAGAGAGGGGGACAGAGAGAGAGAAAGAAGGGATAGAGAGAGGGGGACAGAGAGTGAGGGAAGGGACAGAGAGAGAGGGGGGAACAGAGAGAGGAGGAGGACGAGGGGGACAGAGAGAGAGGGGGGAGAGAAAGCGAGGATGACACTGGGGGGAACAACACAGAGAGGGGAGTCACAGAGAGGGGGGAACATAGGGAGTGAGAGAGACAAAGAGAGAGAGAGAGAGTGATCAAGATCACTCCTGTCACATGGACATCCATCTGGAAACTCTGCATTGCTGCAACAAGTGTGATGATAAACAATGACTACTTGTGCAAGCAAAATAATGACAGATATCGCACTCAATCAGTATCCAACATAGTGAAGAGAAAGTAAGTCAATAAATTAGTCTTCTGTTGTTGTTTTGATAAATAGTAAGATCAAATTTTTAATGCTTATCTTTCCAAAATTATCTCACCGGCCCCCTATGGAAGACAAAAATTGTAATGTGGCTCCCCACATGGAAAGGTTGAACAAACTTGTTCTACATATACAGGACAGAGATATCCACATGATTGGAACCCCATCCACTTGTTTAAACATCCACTCCTGCTAACATCAACATTTCGTGGCAGCACTGTGTGATTTTGACAGGATGCATTGCAGAAACCCGCCAAGGCTCCTGCGGTAGCAGCTTCACAGCTTGTACCTTCACCGTCCAGAAAAACAAGGTCAGCAGGTGCAGTGGAACACCACACCTCCAAGTTCCTGTCCAAGTTGCACACCATCCTGACTTGGACCTATATCGCTTCCTTTATTGTTGCTGGACCAAAATTCCAGTACTCACTCACTACCTAACACTATTGTGAGAGGACCTTCATGTACTGCAGCAATTAAGGAGGAGGCCCACCAACAATTTTAAAGAGCAACGAGGGACTGACAATAAATTTCAGATTTGTCAGCAATGCCTACATCCTGATAATGAATGAAATAAAAAATAGCAGTTCAAGCAGAAGGCTACTATCTTCTTGTTGAGGCAACTGTTGATGGGCAATAAATGCCACCTAGCTTTTGCCCACATCCCAAAAATATTCCCATAGGGGAACAGGAAGTCTGAGTGATTCATGGGCCTCAAAGTTAGCAGCAACCATAAAGGAGCAGACACAACAGAAATCCATTTAAGTAAGATTAAAGCCAAAAGTTGTAGTTTATATTTATATGGTCCTATTGAAATGCCATCCTTTGTGAGCGCATACATGTTGCTAAGCCTGGACTAGATACTCCTACAGTCTGCCTTGGAAGGAGCTGGTGAAGGGGCAGGGAATAGAAGAATAGATGTGATGGTGTGGGAATAGGAAGATATTAGATTATGATTAGAGATACAGCACTGAAACAGGCCCTTCGGCTCACCGAGTCTGTGCCGACCATCAACCACCCATTTATACTAATCCTACACTAATCCCATATTCCTACCAAACATCCCCACCTGTCCCTATATTTCCCTACCACCTACCTATACTAGTGACAATTTATAATGGCCAATTTACCTATCAACCTGCAAGTCTTTTGGCTTGTGGGAGGAAACCGGAGCACCCGGAGAAAACCCACGCAGACACAGGGAGAACTTGCAAACTCCACACAGGCAGTACCCGGAATCGAACCCAGGTCCCTGGAGCTGTGAGGCTGCGGTGCTAACCACTGCGCCACTGTGCCGCCCTATATTCATTTGACTCAGGCTTCTCTTTTTATTCCAAATTGATTGAGTAGTTATATGTTTGGGGGAGGAAAGATTTTTTTACTGTGCTAGGGAAATAATTCTTAGTGGCTGAGGAGAGGCTCAGATGACCTATATCAGCAGCTATCAAGGAATTTTAGATTTTGTTTCCTCCAAATAAGCCATATTGTAAAAATGGAGCAGTACAACAGGGTAGCTTGCCCTAATCTGCAACTGCCGCTATTAAAGGAGAACTGTGTGCAAAGCCATCTGACATCCATTTTCGTGCAATTTGCATCACTGCACCCTCTTAGGGCACAGGAAACATAAATGTCCCAGGATACATTCACGTGCAATGTTGTTAAAAAGAACTTGAATTTATATCGCGCATTTCAAAGCCAAAGCGCTTTGCAACCGATTAATTACTTTTGAAGTGTAGTCACAGCAATGTGAAAAGGAACAGATAATCCACTGTTGTGATGTTGATTGAGGAACAACTATTGGCAGAAGACCAGAGATAACTCCCCTGCTCTCCTTCAAAATAGCACTGTGGGTTTATTTAATGTCAACCTGACAGGGCAGATTGGGACAAAAACAAGAAATGCTGGAATCACTCAGCAGGTCTGGCAGCATCTGTGGAAAGAGAAGCAGAGTTAACGTTTCGGGTCAGTGACCCTTCTTCGGAACTGACAAATATTAGAAAAGTCACAGATTATAAACAAGTGAGGTGGGGGTGGGGCAAGAGATAACAAAGGAGAAGGTGCAGATTGGACCAGGCCACATAGCTGACCAAAAGGTCACAGAGCAAAGGCAAACAATATGTTAATGGTGTGTTGAAAGACAAAGCATTAGTACAGATTAGGTGTGAATACACTGAATATTGAACAGCAGCAAGTGCAAACCTGAAGAAAAACAACCTGAAAAAAACAGTGGGTAAGCAAACTGAACAAACTAAGATGAAATGAAATAAATGCAAAAAAAGGATTGTAAAAAATGTAAAAAAGAATGTAAAAAAAAAGGAAGAAAAAATAACTAAAAATGAAAGTAAAATGGGGGGGCTGTCATGCTCTGAAATTATTGAACTCAATGTTCAGTCCGGCAGGCTGTAGTGTGCCTAATCGGTAGATGAGATGCTGTTCCTCAAGCTTGCGTTGATGTTCACTGGAACACTGCAGAAATCCCAGGACAGAGATGTGAGCATGAGAGCAGGGGGGAGTGTTGAAATGGCAAGCAACCGGAAGCTCAGGGTCCTGCTTGCGGACTGAGCGGAGATGTCCGCAAAGCGGTCACCCAGTCTGCGCTTGGTCTCCCCAATGTAGAGGAGACCACACTGTGAGCAGCGAATACAGTATACTACATTGAAAGAAGTACAAGTAAATCGCTGCTTCACCTGAAAGGAGTGTTTGGGGCCTGGGATAGTGAGGAGAGAGGAGGTAAATGGGCAGGTATTACACCTCCTGCGATTGCAGGGGAAGGTGCCCTGGGACGGGGACGAGGTGGTGGGGGTAATGGAGGAGTGGACCAGGGTGTCGCGGAGGGAACGATCCCTTCGGAATGCTGACAGGGGAAGGGAGGGGAAGATGCGACTGGTAGTGGCATCACGCTGGAGGTGGCGAAAATGGCGGAGGATGATCCTTTGGATATGGAGGCTGGTGGGATGAAAAGTGAGGACAAGGGGAACCCTGTCACGGTTCTGGGAGGGAGGGGAAGGGGCGAGGGTAGAGGTGCGGGGAATGGGCCGGACACGGTTGAGGGCCCTGTCAACCACAGTGGGGGGAAATCCTCGGTTGAGGAAAAAGGAGGTCATATCAGAAGCACCGTCATGGAAGGTAGCATCATCAGAGCAGATGCGTCGGAGACAGAGAAACTGGGAGAATGGAATGGAGTCCTTACAGGAGGTAGGGTGTGAAGAAGTGTAGTCGAGGTAGCTGTGGGAATCAGTGGGCTTATAATGAATATTGGTAGACAACCTATCCCCAGAGATGGAGACAGAGAAGTCGAGGAAGGGAAGGGAAGTGTCAGAGATGGACCATGTAAAGGTGAGAGAAGGGTGGAAATTGGAAGCAAAGTTGATAAAGTTTTCTAGTTCGGGGCGGGAGCAGGAAACGGCCCCGATACAGTCTTCAATGTACCGGAAAAAGAGTTGGGGGAGGGGGCCTGAGTAGGACTGGAACAAAGAATGCTCGACATATCCCACAAAAAGACAGGCATAACTAGGACCCATGCGGGTACCCATAGCGACACCTTTTACTTGAAGGAAGTGCATGGAGTTGAAGGAGAAGTTGTTCAATGTGAGAACAAGTTCAGCCAGGCGGAGGAGGGTGTTGGTGGATGGGGACTGGTTGGGCCTCTGTTCCAGGAAGAAGCGGAGAGCCCTCAAACCATCCTGGTGGGGGATGGAGGGAGTCTGTTTTAACATCTTATCTGAAAGATGACACCTCCAACAATACTGCACTGGAGTATCAGCCTTGATTGTTATGCTTAGGTCCTGGAGTGAAGTCACATTTGCTTCACACAAGTGCCAGAGAGAATCTAACTATCGTCCCTTGACATTCAACTGCATTAAAATCGCTGAATCCCCCAACATCAACATCCTGGGGGTTACCATTGACTGAAACATTCACTCCCTCCACCACCAGCGCACAGTGGCAGCAGTGTATACCATATATAAGATGCACTGCAGCAACTCACCAAGGCTCCTTCAACAGCACTTTCCAAACCCGTGACTTTGACCACCGAGAAGGACAAGGGCAGCAGACAGATGGGAACACCACCACCTGCAAGTTCCCCTCCAAGCCACATACCATCCTGACCTGGAACTATATCACGTTCATTCACTGTCGCTGGGTAACTCCCTTCCATACAACATTGTGGTTGTACCTACACCACACGGACTGCAGTGGTTCAAGAAGGCGGCTCATCAGCACCTTCTCAAGGGCGTTTAGTTTAGTTTAGTTTAGAGATACAGCACTGAAACAGGCCCTTCCGCCCAACGAGTCTGTGCCGACCATCAACCACCCATTTATACTAATCCTACACTAATTCGGCTTGGCCATGTGAGCCGCATGGAAGATGGCAGGATCCCCAAAGACACATTGTACAGCGAGCTCGCCACTGGTATCAGACCCACCGGCCGTCCATGTCTCCGTTATAAAGACGTCTGCAAACGCGACACGAAATCGTGTGACATTGATCACAAGTCGTGGGAGTCAGTTGCCAGCATTCGCCAGAGCTGGCGGGCAGCCATAAAGACAGGGCTAAATTGTGGCGAGTCGAAGAGACTTAGTAGTTGGCAGGAAAAAAGACAGAGGCGCAAGGGGAGAGCCAACTGTGCAACAGCCCCAACAAACAAATTTCTCTGCAGCACCTGTGGAAGAGCCTGTCACTCCAGAATTGGCCTTTATAGCCACTCCAGGCGCTGCTCCACAAACCACTGACCACCTCCAGGCGCGTATTCATTGTCTCTCGAGATAAGGAGGCCCAAAAGAAAAGAAGAACACTAATTCCATATTCCTACCACATCCCCACCTGTCCCTATATATTTCCCTACCACCTACCTATACTAGGGGCAATTTATAATGGCCAATTTACCTATCAACCTGCAAGTCTTTGGCATGTGGGAGGAAACCGGAGCACCCGGAGGAAACCCACGCAGACACAGGGAGAACTTGCAAACTCCACACAGGCAGTACCCAGAATTGAACCCGGGTCGCTGGAGCTGTGAGGCTGCGGTGCTAACCACTGCGCCACTGTGCCGCCCTAGGGATGGGCAACAAATGCTGATCTTGCCAGTGACACTCACATCCCATGAAACAAAACCTTATGACTCAGAGGCGAGAGTGCTACCAACTGAGCCACAGCTGACACTAACTGCTTAAAGAGAAGAATGGACAGAAATGGATTATTGCCCATTTTTGTTCTGGCTTGCGCCCATTTTGATATGTTATGAATGATTTATTTTCCTTTCCAAGAAACTGCCTCTGCAATTAAGCACCTTTTAGTTTACTACACAGTATTGTATTCTGCACATCCACCTCTTTAAAAGCAAATGGTCTATTCACAATTTACTGATACTTTGCATTTTGAATCTGTACAAATGGTGGAAATCTGAATTCTTGGACAAAAACAGCTTTTTGTTAACATATTCTTCTTGCCCCTGAGAGGAAACTACTGCATTTGCATTTGGCCAATTGACAAGCGGCTGAAGTAATCCCTATGCTTATTTGACAAGCATATGTGTTAGCAGGATATGCGTTAATGAGATTTAATTCTACTGTGATTTTTTTCAAATTACCATATTCTCATTCTCAAACTCAACCTGTGACATTCCTGGGTGCAGAATTAAATTTTGACTCTTAGTTACCAAGGGAACCAAATGGTATAAAATGCTTCTCAAAACATCAGGGACATGGAGCAGATGCTTCATAAAGCTGTTATTTGAACAACTGCACTTCCAGTTATAAGGCAGGTTTCCCACTTCACAAATCATTTGACATCGGTCTTAAAAGTGTACGTATACTTTACAAAGAAAATATTATTCCGATGATAACTCGGGTATCAACCATGCAGTTATACCTTAGCTGATATAAAATACATGTAGCACTGAAGGTTTTTGATGGGAATTTTGCTCTGCCCTAGACATTGTCATTGAATGTTCTATGGCATCTTCATTAGCTGACTTCGCCTGTCTTAAGTATAAAATTCATCAACATTTTATATATTCTGTTCTCGGAAGGCATGTTGACAATAGTCAACAAATAAGTGCATTTAAAAAAAATCTCAACTCTGTAGAGTTAGAATGCTGAGGAGTAATCTCAATCTTAACTCTTCTTCCATTGGTTTCCTGCTTTTGTCCTATTGGCGTGACCAATAGTGTGCAGAGTAAGGAGAACACAGATAAGATAGAGAACGAGGATCTGCAGAAACTGATCCTATTCAACAGGTATAATGTACTTACTACCTGTTAGGATAAGGAAAAAGATAGTTGGAAGGACAGCCAGAATGAGGACTATGGCACCATGAAGCAGGAGACTGTCCGAAGCGGGTGTGGGGGGTGGGTGTGTGGGTGGGTAGAGGAGGAGGAGGGGAAGTGCAATCTGGTAGTTGTAGGGGATTCAATAATTAGGGGGATGGATAGCAGCCTTTGTAAGCAAGATAGAGCTCCACATGGTATGTCACCTGCCTGGTGCCTGGGTAAGGGACATCATGAAATAAAAACAGAAAGTGCTGGGAATACTCAGCAGGTCAGGCAACATCTGTGGAGACAGAAGAAGAGTTAATGTTTCAGGTATGTGACCTTTCATCACCTGAAACATTAACTCTGCTTCTCTGTCCACAGATACTGCCTGACATGCTGAGTATTTCCAGCACTTTCTGTTTTTATTTCAGATTTCCAGCATCTGCAGTATTTTGGTTTTATATTAAGGGACATCAAGAACTGGCTTAAAACGATATTGACGAAGAGGATGGATCCAGTCGTTGTGATCCATGTTGGGATAAACAACATAGAGAAGAGTAGGTAAGAGGTCCTGTTTTGAAAGTACCAGAGTAGGAGATAAACTAAAGAACAGGGCCTCCAGAGTTCTAATCTCTCGAATTTTACCCGAGCAACATGCAAATTGGTAAGAAGATTTGGGTTGAAGGAGTAGTGCAGCAAAGAGGGGTTATAGGGGGGTGGTGGATGGAGGGAGGGCCCAGCTGAGGAATTATAGTAAAGATACTAGTTTGAAGACAAATATAAACGAAGAGAGTAGAATAAGTCAGAAATTGTGCTTTTGGCAAAAGATAATGGAAAAACTAAAACATGTAAAAAAATTCAACCAGGAGAGAGAAGTAAGAAATATGTGATTAAGACATTCGAACAGAAGGACATGTTAGGGTGTGTGGCCAAATCAGCATTCTTTATACAAAAGCTCTTGGCTGGCATACGTTGTCCAGGCCTCGCTGCCATAGAGTGTGTCCTCAGTACCTTGCTCTACGGCAGCGAGGCCTGGACAACGTATGCCAGCCAAGAGCGACGTCTCAATTCATTCCATCTTCGCTGCCTTCGGAGAATACTTGGCATCAGGTGGCAGGAATATATCTCCAACACAGAAGTCCTTGAAGCGGCCAACACCCCCAGCTTATACACACTACTGAGTCAGCGGCGCTTGAGATGGCTTGGCCATGTGAGCCGCATGGAAGATGGCAGGATCCCCAAAGACACATTGTACAGCGAGCTCGCCACTGGTATCAGACCCACCGGCCGTCCATGTCTCCGTTATAAAGACGTCTGCAAACGCGACATGAAATCGTGTGACATTGATCACAAGTCGTGGGAGTCAGTTGCCAGCATTCGCCAGAGCTGGCGGGCAGCCATAAAGACAGGGCTAAATTGTGGCGAGTCGAAGAGACGTAGTAGTTGGCAGGAAAAAAGACAGAGGCGCAAGGGGAGAGCCAACTGTGCAACAGCCCCAACAAACAAATTTCTCTGCAGCACCTGTGGAAGAGCCTGTCACTCCAGAATTGGCCTTTATAGCCACTCCAGGCGCTGCTTCACAAACCACTGACCACCTCCAGGCGCGTATCCATTGTCTCTCGAGATAAGGAGGCCCAAAAGAGGAATACAAAAGCACAGAGTATAAGGAACAAATTGATTGTACTGTAGGTGCAAATTCAACTTGGAGGGTTTGACATGGTAGCCAGTACTGAGGCGTGGCTGCAAGGCAGTCAGGACTAAATATAACGGGTCCAAAAAATATAGGGAAAATAGTGGAAGGGGAAGAGTAGCCTTACCGATTAAGGATGAAATCACTTCAAATGATGAGAGGATATGATGAGAGGTAAGCAAAGCAGGCAGAGCAGACTTTATGGGTAAAATTAAGAAATAGAGAAGGATTTAAGACTGTGGTGGCAGTTGCGTATAAGCCCCCTGGTAGCAGCTGTGAAGTGGTAGATTGTATAAATGCAGAGATTAAACAACTATGTAGTGAAGGCAGAGTGGTCATAATGGAGAATTTAACTTTCATATAGATTGGGATAAGCAGACTAGTACACATCAAGAAAGCTAGTGAATTTTTTGAGTGTGTCCAGGACAGTTTTCTGCAGCAATGTGTCCTAGAATCAACAAAGGGCCTTTGCATATTAGATTCATGAATAAGTAATGAGCCAGATTTACTTAACAGCCTAAAAATGCATGAACATTTATCTAATAGTGATCATAATGGTAGAAATGTGAAACTGTTATTTAAGTTCCAGATTTAGGTAAGGCTGACTTCAATGGGATTAGACAATAAACTGAAAAATCGTTAATGGTTAAAACGACAGAAGTTAGTGGGAGGTGTTCAAAAAAGAATTTAATGTGATACAGATATCCTATGGGGGAAGTGCCCCACTTGTCAAAAAAGGTAGCAATGAACAATGAAAGAGGTAAGAGGTTAAAAGGAAAAGCATACAAAAATGCAAAAAATGGCTCAGATCCTGGCAATGGAAAAGATATAAAGAACAACAGAGTGACAAAACAGGTAGTAAGAGCCGAAGAAAAGAAATACGAAAAGAAATTTGCAAGGGATATCTAAAATAACACAAAAAATGTTTATAATGACATTAGGAAAAAGAGGGTGGTCAGGAGCAATGTGGACCCCTTGAAAACTGATAAAGATATTATCAATTAAAATAAGGGGAGTTCAAGAAGGGGAGTGGAGACAGCCCTGGTAATTATAGATCTGTGAGCCTTACTTCGGTTGTGGGTAAAATGTTGGAAAAGGTTACAACAAACAGGATTTATAATCATCTTGAAAAGAATAAGTTCATTAGCGATAGTCAGCATGGTTTTGTGAAGGGTAGGTTGTGCCTCACAAACCTTATTGAGTTTTTCGGGAAGGTGACCAAACAGGTGGATGAGGGTAAAGCAGTGGATGTGGATTTCAGTAAGGCGTTTGATAAGGTTCCCCACGGTAGGCTATTGCAGAAAATACGGAAGTATGGGGTTGAAGGTGATTTAGAGCTTTGGATCAGAAATTGGCTAGCTGAAAGAAGACAGAGGGTGGTGGTTGATGGCAAATGTTCATCCTGGAGTTTAGTTACTAGTGGTGTACCGCAAGGATCTGTCTTGGGGCCACTGCTGTTTGTCATTTTTATAAATGACCTGGAAGAGGGTGTAGAAGGGTGGGTTAGTAAATTTGCGGATGACACGAAGGTTGGTGGAGTTGTGGATAGTTCCGAAGGATGTTGTAGGGTACAGAGGGACATAGATAGGCTGCAGAGCTGGGCTGAGAGATGGCAAATGGAGTTTAATGCGGAAAAGTGTGAGGTGATTCACTTTGGAAGGAGTAACAGGAATGCAGAGTACTGGGCTAATGGGAAGATTCTTGGTAGTGTAGATGAACAGAGAGATCTTGGTGTCCAGGTGCATAAATCCCTGAAAGTTGCTACCCAGGTTAATAGGGCTGTTAAGAAGGCATATGGTGTGTTAGCTTTTATTAGTAGGGGGATCGAGTTTCGGAGCCACGAGGTCATGCTGCAGCTGTACAAAACTCTGGTGAGACCGCACCTGGAGTATTGCGTGCAGTTCTGGTCACCGCATTATAGGAAGGATGTGGAAGCTATGGAAAGGGTGCAGAGGAGATTTACTAGGATGTTGCCTGGTATGGAGGGAAGGTCTTACGAGGAAAGGCTGAGGGACTTGAGGTTGTTTTCGTTGGAGAGAAGGAGGAGGAGAGGTGACTTAATAGAGACATATAAGATAATCAGAGGGTTAGATAGGGTGGATAGTGAGCGTCTTTTTCCTCGGATGGTGATGGCAAACACGAGGGTACATAGCTTTAAGTTGAGGGGTGATAGATATAGGACAGATGTCAGAGGTAGTTTCTTTACTCAGAGAGTAGTAGGGGCGTGGAACGCCCTGCCTGCAACAGTAGTAGACTCGCCAACTTTAAGGGCATTTAAGTGGTCATTGGATAGACATATGGATGAAAATGGAATACTGTAGGTCAGATGGTTTCACAGGTCGGCGCAACATCGAGGGCCGAAGGGCCTGTACTGCGCTGTAATGTTCTAATTCTAATTCTAATAAGGAAATTGCAGACATACTGAATAATTACCATGTCAGTATTTACAGTAGACCAAGAGGTCAGCATGCCAGTCATCCCAAGGAAATTAATATTGAATCAGGGACAGGGACTCACCAAAATAAAAATAAGCAAAAGAACACTAATGAGGCAGATAATGGCATTAAAGAGTGACAAATCTCCAGGATCAGATGGTTTCCATCCCAGGAATTAAAGGATGTGAGTGGGAACATTGCAGATGCCCTAACTATAATCTTCCAAAGTTCCCTCGATTCAGGAACCGTTTTAGATTGTGAAATTGCGCATATCACTCTGCTATTAAAGAAAGGTGAGAGAGGGAACCCAGGGAATTATAGACCAGTAAGATAATATCTGTTGTTGGGAATTTGCTGGAGTCTGTTGTCATACAAGCCCCCACCTGCCAAGAATGAGGCAGATATATTTCGCCACATGGACATAAATTTTAAAATTGTTGCTGGGAAGAAAAGAAGGCCTATTACAAGGGGTTGCCAAGGCCCTGGCTTGAAAGACTTTTCTTTTCATTCTAGCAGACGGGTGTTGGAACAAAGGAACCAGTCTGTGACCCAATACATAAACAGACATGGTCAGACCAGTTTAGTAACATGACTAACTGGCTGTTGGAGTTTTTTGAATTTGAACTTACCACAGAGTTTTAAATGGGCAGAAAGCTGTTTGCTCCTGGACTGCAAAGAACTCTCTCCTGTCTGCTCTCATCTCTCTCACCAGCTTTAGAAACCATTGAAGAGATATGAAACCCAAGAGAGAAAAATCTCCTACATGAACAAGGTTTAAGAAGAATACTGGGCCCCAACAAAAAGCAAGACCTACCTACAAGCAAGGACGACAGCAAGCTTGATGCCCAGTAACAAAAACCCCTCTTCAGAGATTGCCTCAAAGCTCTCTATTTTTTCTTCTGCTCTTTTCTATCTCTATTTGCATGTGTGTATCGTGTATGCATGCGAGCATGGTGCGCGGCGTGCATCCATAGGCATTAACCGAATCAGAGTATAAGTTTTAATAAATTTCACTTTTCTTCTTTCAACCTAAGAAAGCCTGTTTGTGCTCATTTCTTTGCCTTATAATTGGAAAGCGGTGAACAAGGATTCACCAAGGGGGAGCTAAACCGCAGTGTGTTTAAATTAAATCTTGTTACAGTAAGACCAGCTGAAGGTTAAAATTGACCCCGAGACACCTTTCTCACCTGGTCGTAAACACTATAATTGAGGATTAGGTGACTGAGCATTTTGAAAATTTTCAGTTGATCAGAGAGCGCCAATATGAATTTGTAAAGGGCAGATCATGCCTCATGAATCTGATTAAATGTTTTTTGAAGCGGTGACTGAAGTAGTGGACAGGAGACTGTCTATGGATGTTATTTATATGGACTTCCAGCAGGCATTTGATAAATTCACTCATAACAGACTGTTAGCTGAAGTTGAAGCTCATGGAATTGAAGTCAAATTATTTCAACCGGTTTGGAAAATGGCTGAGGGGCAGGAGACAGAGAATAGGGATAATGGACAGGTACTCGAATTGGTAGGATGTGACCAGTGGTGTCCCGCAAGGGCCTCAACTATTCACCGAATTTATTAATGACTTAGATGATGGGATAAAAAGCCACATATCCAGATTAGCCAATAACACAAAGATCAGTGGCATTGTAAGCAGCATAGATGGTAGCAGAAAATTACAAAGAGATATTGATAGGTTAACTGAATGGGCAAAACTGTGAGAAATGAATTTATATGTAGGCAAATATGAGGTCTTCCATTTGGGCATAAAAAGATAGAACTGATTGCTTTCCAAATGGTAAAAAGCTAGAAACAGTGGCGGTCTCAGTCAAGATACTTGGGAGTCCAGGTAAAAAGATCATTAAGAAAATTTTTTTATAGAGATACAGCACTGAAACAGGCCCTTCGGCCCACCGAGTCTGTGCTGACCATCAACCACCCATTTTATACTAATCCTATACTAATTCCATATTCCTACCACATCCCTACCTGTCCCTATATTTCCCTACCACCTACCTATACTAGGGGCAATTTATAATGGCCAATTTACCTATCAACCTGCAAAATGTCATGAACAAGTACAGAAAATAATCAAAAGGTTAATGGAATGCTGGCCTTTATATCTAGAAGACTAGAATAAAAGGGGATAGAAGTCATGCTGCAGCTATACAATGCCCTGGTTCGATTACACCTGGCGTACTGTGAGTAGTTCTGGGCACCACACCTTTGTAAGGATCTACAGGCCTTAGAGAGAGTGCAGCATAGATTTAATAGAATGATACCTGGACTCCAAGCGTTAAATTACAAGTAGAGATTACACAAACTAGGGTTGTATTCCCTGGAATTTAGAAGGTTATGGGGTGATTTGATCAAAGTTTTGAAGATATCAAAAGGAACAGATAGGGTAGATACAAATAAACTATTTCCACTGGTTGGGGAGTCTCAGACTAGGGGCTATAACCTAAAAATTAGAGCCAGACCTTTCAGGAATAAAATTAGAAAACACTTCTACACGCAAAGGGAGCTGTTTGGAACTCTCTTCCGCTAACGGCAATTGATGCTCGATCAATTGTTAATTTTGAACTGCGATTATTAAATTTTTGTTAACCAAAGGTATTAAGGAAATGAGGCAAAGGCAGATATATGGAGTTAGGTCGCAGATCAGTCATGATCTCATAGTATGGTGGAACACACTCGTGGGGCTAAATGGCCTCTTCCTATTCCGATGTTCCTATTCTGCTGGTGAGACTTTGAGGGGTCGAAAGGTAAACCTGCATTGCAGACTAATCAGCCTCTGCAGTACTCTGTGTTGATATGGCTGCTGCAGTCAATGGGAATTCTGCCAGGATGTTGATGGTGTGGGTCTCAATGATGATGGTACCATTTAAGGTCATGAGAAGTCATTATTTTTCTTTCAGATATGATTGTTACCTGGCATTTATGTGTCATGAATATCACCTGTCATTTATGAGCCCAGTCTGGATGTTATTTAGGTCCTGTTATAGCCTGGCACAGGCTACTACATTATCAGGAGATGTGAACAAAGCTGAATACTCTGGAATCATGTGAACAGCCCTACTCCGAATAGGAACAGAGGATCATAGGAAATAGGAGCAGGAGTAGGCCATTCAGCCCATCAAACCTGCTCTGCCATTCAAACAGATCATGGCTGATCATCTACCTCTACGCCATTTTCCCCCACTATCCCATATCCCTTGATGTCATTAGTGTCCAGAAATCCATCAATCTCTTTCTGGAACATGCTCAATAATTGAGTTGGGGTAGAGAATTCCAAAGATTCACCACTCTAAATTCCTCCTCATCTCAGTCTTAAATGGCCTGTCCTTTATTCTGAGACTGTGTCCCCTTATTCTAGAATCACCAGCCAGAGGAAACATCCTATCCACATCTACCCTGTCATACCTGTAAGAATTTTGTAAGGTTCAATGAGATCACTTCTCATTCTCCGAAACGGGAGAGGATACAGGCCCAGTTTCCTTAATCTCTCCTCATAAGACAATCGCGTCATCCCAGGGGTTAGTCTGGTGAATCTCTGTTGCACTCCATCTATGGCAAGACCAAAACTGTACACAATACTCCAGGTGCGATCTCTCCAAGGCTCTGTACAAGACATCTTTACTCCTGTACTCAAATCCCCTTACAATGAAGGCCAACATACAATTTGCCTTCCTAATTGCTTGCTGCACCTGCATACTAGCTTTTAGCAACTCATGAGCAAGGACACCCAGGTCCCTTTGAACATCAACACTTCCCAACCTCTCACCATTTAAAAAGTACCCTGCCTTTCTGTTTTTTCTACCAAAGTGGATCACCTCACACATATTCACATTATGTTCCATCTGCCATGTTCTTGCCCATTCACTTAGCCTATCCAAGTCTCCTTGAAGCCTCCTTGCATGCTCCTCACAACCTACATTCCCACTTAGTTTTGTGTCATCAGCAAATTTGGAAATACTACTTAGATAACTTAGATACACAGTACCCCAGGTGCGGTCTAACCAAGGTTCTATATAATTGAAGCAAGACTTCATTACTCCTGCACTCATATCCTCTTGCAATAAAGGCTAACATACCATTAGCCTTCTTAATTGCTTTCTGGACTTGCATGTTAGCCTTCAGTGACTTATTGACAAGGACACCCAGGTCCCTTTGTACATCTACATTTTCTACTCTCTTACCATTTAAGAAATACTCTGCACATTTTCTTCTCCTACCAAAGTGGATAACATCACATTTTTCCACATTATATTCCATCGTCCACGTTCCTGCCCACTCACTAAGTCTGTCCAAATCCCCCTGAAGCCGCTTTGCATCCTCCACACAACCTACATTTCCACTTAGTTTTGTGTCATTAGCAAATTTGGAAACATTATTTAGATAATTAGTCGCCACATCCAAATCATTTATATAGATTATGAACAGCTGTGGCCCAAGCACTGATCCTTGCGTTACCCACTAGTAACAGCCTGCCATCCTGAGAATGACCCGTTTATTCCTACTGTCTGCTTTCAGTCTACTAACCGATTCTCAATCTATTGCAGTATATTACCCCCAATCCCATGTGCTCTAATTTTGTTCATAACCCTCTGTGTGGGACCTTATCAAAGCTTTCTGAAAATCCAAATACAACACAACCACTGGTTCTCCTTTGTGTATGCATCCTCAAAAAACTCCAACACATTTGTCAAACATGATTTCCCTTTCATAAATCCACGTTGAGTCTGCCCAATCACATCATTATTTTCCAAGTGTCCAGATATCACATGCTTTATAATAGATTCTAACATTTTCCCTACTACTGACGTCAAACTTACAGGTCTGCAGTTCTCCGTTTTCTCTCTTGCTCCTTTTTTAAATAGTGGGCTTACATTTGCTACTTTCCAGTCTACAGGAACCCTTCCAGAATCTATAGAATTTTGACAGATAACCACCAATGCATCCACCATCTCTATAGCCACCGCCTTCAATACTCTGGGATGTTGTTAAGGGTGCAGGGGATTTATCAATTTTCAATCCAGTTAAATTTTTGAGTACTACCTCTTTATTGATACTAATTTCTCTCAGTTCCTCATTTTTACAAGTCCCTTGGTTCCATAATATTTCTGGGACATTTTCTATATCTTACTCTGTGAAGACAGACAAAGTAATTGTTCAGTCTCTGCAATATTCCCATTCTCCACCACAAATTCTCCTGTCTCCACCTGGAATGGACCCATATTTGTCCACCCAAATGACTCTACATCTTGGTCCTTCGCTCTATGATCCTCTCTCACAAATGTACTGATTTGGTCACTATGGGGAGACAATAATATCACTAAACTAGAGGACCAGACTAATGTCCTGGGAGCATGGGTTCAAATGACAGCTAGTGGAACTTAAATCCAATTAATTAATAAATTCAATTCATTAATAAAAATCTGGAATTAAAAGCTAGTCTCAGTAATGGTGCCATGAAACTATCATTGATTGTCATAAAAACCCATCTGGTTCACTAATGTCCTTTAGGGAAGGAAATCTGCTGTCCTTACCTGGTCTGGCCTACATGTGACTCCAGACCCACAGTAATGTGGTTGACTCTTACATGCCCTCTGAAATGGCCTAGCAAGCCACTCAGTTAGGGCAATTAGGGATGGGCAATAAATGCTGGCCTGGCCAGTGACGCCCACATCCCATGAATGAATAAAAAAAAAAGCCAGGGAGGGTACAGGGGAGGCCAAAATTGGCCAAAGAACCTGGCAGGGTAGTGGAGGCCAGACCCCATTAGAAGATTTTTGGGCCAACTCCTGGAAGCCATGGGTACAGCCCCCAACACTCATAAGGGGTGATTAAAGGTCACAGACCTTTAAACGTTAACTCTCTTTCTCTCTCCACAGATGCTGCCAGACCTGCTCTGTATTTCCAGCACTTTCTGCTTTTTATCTCATGAGAGAGCATCAGATCTGGGCCACAATCAGGAAGTGGGTGTATTGGGGATGTGGGGGGGTGGGAGGGTGGGAGGAGTCAGGATAAATGCTTCTTTGTGAAACCTGGAGGTGCACTCCTGCTTTTTCTTTCCCAGATTGAGTGCTAAAAGATTAAATCTTTTATAATTTCCTTTGGGTGTCAGCCACTTCCACCTGGGATCAGCTGCTGGGCAAGTGACAGCTTGCGTTCTGATGAAGGGTCGCAAACCTGAAACGATGGGCTGAATATTATGCTGCCCCAGCGGGTCGAATGGTTGCCCGCCCGCCCGAGGCCAATCAAGGCTCTTAAGTGGCCACTTAAAGGCCCGCGCCCGCCTCCACTGGTATTTTACCTGTGGCAAGCGTGCGTGCTGGGGACGTGAAAGGGCGCCCAGCAATAGCTGCCTGGCTTTCTGCACCCCGGGGGAGGGGAGGGGAGGGGGCCATGGCAGTTGGGCACAGGGTGCCCAATGGAGGGCTGCCCCCGCCTCCCAATCCACCCCGGGACTCAAGACGCCTCCCCCCCCTGCCCAAACGACCACTCCAGCCTCGCCAGGGAAGGACCGATCCCCCTGATAAGGCATGCCCAACTTACTTGGACTCCTGGCTCCATCAAGTCGGCTGGGCTGCAGTCCCAGCAGTGGCCACCGCTGCCGGTGGCACTGCTGGGACTAAGAGCTGCCAGCCCGCTCATTGGGCAGCAGCTCACTGAGGTGGGACTTCCTCCCTCTGGCAGGTGGAAGTTTCGCCTCGGGACAAATAAAGCCCGGGGACCTGTAAAATGCGGGACGGATCCCTGGGCTAGGCGGTGGCGAATTCCCATCCGCCTCAGGTAAAATCCAGCCCGTTAACACTGTTTCTCTCTCCACAGATGCTGCCAGGCCTGCTGAGTATTTCCGGCACTTTCTGTTCTCATGACAGCTTGGGCTCTGCCTTACTTAAATTTAAGTAAGTCAGTGATGATGCAATCAGGCTGTGACTTTGGAGTGCTAATTAGGTCCTGCCTGCCTTTTCCAGATGCCTGGTCAGTAGCCTGATTTCTGCCTGCTAAAATTTGAAGGTTGGGAAAAATGGGGTTGAGTTGCTTGATCCTGATATTTTAAGGTGCCACTCCAGGCCTAGCTTTCTGTTCTGCGTGTTTTTGTCACACTTTGGTGTCAACTCTTCCATTTTGAATTCCTATGTTCACATTCATAATTGAAACTGCCTATGTAAACTTGTCACACTGGAATTCTCTTGCCAATGGTACCACTTTAATTGAACTGTTTTAACTGAGTATGTAATGCTGGAATTTTATTCATTCATGGGAGACATCAGAGCCAAACGTGACCCTTGATGTTGTTCATCCATATGTGGTACGGGAATGAAATCTGACATAGGGCAAACATTATACATTGAATTAAAATATCTTAAAGTGATAGTATGGCTTTTTTTGAATATGATCCTTGGGGTTGGTTTTCCCAATGCGGGCACTGGCTGCCTCAAGGCAAACAGATGGCCCAGCATAGTCTAAAGCAGACGTTAGGCTTCTATTTGTATATGCAAACAGCCTAACAGCTGCTTCAGGCATCGGGTAAAGCATGTCTCTTGTTTGTCCTTCCAGTTGGAAGAGTGTGTGTGCTTCCTGCTCACTAGTTGGGGCCTCAAGCAGTCGTGCCTGATAAATGGGTGCAATGTGACCCAATTTAACCACCCCATAACTTGCAAAGTGTTTACACAATGCTAATGAAGTGCAAAAACGTCTGCTGAATGCAGAAAATGTTCCAATTTTAACAAGAATGGTCCCCTTAACCACCATTTGAGAACCTATATTCATGTATATTCTTATATCCTTCGATCCTGTTCTCAATTCAATATTAATCCAGCTTCACAATAGTATTAACCACTTTTGCTGGAAAACTGTTTTACATATCCTGTACTCTGTGGGGTAAAAAGTAATCTTTAACAGTGGCGCAGTGGTTAGCACCGCAGCCTCACAGCTCCAGCAACCCGGGTTCAATTCCGGGTACTGCCTGTGTGGAGTTTGCAAGTTCTCCCTGTGTCTGCGTGGGTTTCCTCCGGGTGCTCCGGTTTCCTCCCACATGCCAAAGACTTGCAGGTTGATAGGTAAATTGGCCATTATAAATTGCCCCTAGTATAGGTAGGTGGTAGGGGAATATAGGGAAAGGTGGGGATGTGTTAGGAATATGGGATTAGTGTAGGATTAGTATAAATGGGTGGTTGATGGTCGGCACAGACTCGGTGGGCCGAAGGGCCTGTTTCAGTGCTGTATCTCTAAAACTAAAAACTAAAACTAACCCCAGCTGAGTTGGTTAATTTTGTATTTATGATTTCCAGTCATGGCTCACCATCCATATTAAATAATTTTTTTTATTTGTTTCATGGAATGTGGCATCGCTGGCTAGGCCAGCATTGATTGCCCATCCCTAATTGCCCTTGAGACAGTGGTGGTGAGCCACCTTCTTGAACCACTGCAGTCCATGTGGGGTAGTTAGGCCCACAGTACCATTAGGAAGGGAGTTCCAGGATTTTGACTCAGGGAAAGTGAAGGAACAGTGATATAGTTAAGAGTCAGGATGGTGTGTGGCTTGGAGGGGAACTTGCAGGTGGTGGTGTTCCCATGCATTTGTTGCCCTTGTCCTTCTCGTTGGTAGAGGTTGCGGGTTTGGAAGGTGTTGTCTAAGGAGCCTTGATGCGTTGTTGCAGTGCATCTTGTAGATGGTACACACTGCTGCCACTGTGCGTCGGTGGTGGAGGGAGTGAATGTTTGTAGACGTGGTGCCAATCAAGCGGGTTGCTTTGTTCTGGATGGTGTCGAGCTTCTTGAGTGTTGTTGGAGCTGCACCCATCCAAGCAAGTGGAGAGTATTCCATCACACTCCTGACTTGTGCCTTGTAGATGATGGATAGGCTTTGGGGAGTTAGGAGTTCAGTTACTCGCCGCAGGATTCCTAGCCTCTGACCTGGCTCTTGTAGCCACGGTATTTATATGGCTACTCCAGTTCAGTTTCTGGATTTACATTATCCTCGCCTCCTGGAATTATAAAGATTGGATAACCTAGAAGTCTCCCTAGGAACTGGTGAAATTCATGGTGCATACAGGCCAAATTCTTGGGCAATTATGGGCTTGAACCTCTGAACTCCTGCCTGGAAATGAACACTCAGCCATTTAAACTACTCAATGCAATAGTGTAAAATTTAAATAATATTTAGAATATGACATATTTGGAGTGGCTGACAAGATATTGGAGGCGATTTTACCAAGAGGGCGGACGGCATGTCTAACGCATCTTGAGGCTGATAACAGTGTTGACAGGTAACTCGCCGCATATGAGAGTATTAATTCCTACGGCTCCTTAAGGGAGCCAATCCAGAAGCAACACGTGTACACAAGCTGACAGCCCACAAAAATTTTAACAGAACTTTTTCTGAGTGGCCTGCAGTATTCCATTTAAGGTTCACTCAACCTCAGTACCAATGGGAAGAATGTGGACAGTAGTCACTCTGCCCATTGGGAGCTCAAAATTGCAACAGTTTCGATGCATGGCACTGGATCCTGATTGGCATATTACAAGAAGGCTCCTAACTGTAACAAGCAGGCATCTGGACTGTCCATGTGAAGGCCATAATGAAAATGCCAGGTGGCTTTTATGTATCAGGGTGGTAAGTTTCTTGCTGCAAATTTTAGAGCAATACGATCTGTTCCCACAGGTCAAAGATCCTCTAAACTGGGCCCATTTACTTCACTGAGTGATTCAGATAACATCATAAACTACATGCTTTATTGTGTGAAAACATCATTTGAGCATCAGACTTGATTTAACAGGATATGGCTGTCGCTTCAAATCTTTGCAAGAGTTCTGTATGACATGAGTAACCATTATGATACCATTATGCATACACGGGGCTGAACTTCCAACATGCAGAAAAGGGCTCCATTCTCGCTTGTCACCTAGGTGGCTGCTCCCGCCATTACAGGGGCAGGCTGCCATTTTGCATATGGGAGGTGTGGGTTTCCCGCCACCCCACCCCCCCCCCCCAATCGTGTTGGGAGCAGGAGGCGAATCATTGCTTTTGGAGCAGGTCCTGGTGCCATATTTAAAGGCCTACCAGCCCTGCCTTCACTCCCACCTTGCATTCTTTGTCAGCTTTGTGCACCCTACAACTCTGTGTGACTGGTTCCTGAAACCCCCCCCCCACCCCCACCCGCCGGGGAGGGGAGAAGATGATGGTCGAGAATGGCCCGACAGTTCAGTATTGCCTCCCTGCAGATTCTCTCCCAGGCTGCAAGGGAAAGGTGGGAGATTCTCTTCCCCCGTGATGGCAAACAAGGGTGGAGATAGCAGAAGAGGTTAGCAGCCGCAGAGTCACCCAGCGCAACTGGGTCCAGTGCAGGACCTCCTGCATTTTGCCAAGCTGAGTACTCTTTACCAATCACCTTTCTGAACATTGCATGTGACAACACAGGAGGTTGCGTGACATGGGGAGGTTGGCAGCACTGCGGCGTTGGCTGACGGGCGAGGAGTTTATCTCTTCTTGACAGATGCATGGCTGCCACATGGCTACAAGCCACCTTCCTTCATAGCTAACCCCCCTTAACTCCCCTGGCAGTATTAGTTACCTCAGATTCCCCAGTAGGGGATGTGGGACTGACATAAGAAGAACTGTCATGATGACCAGTCTGCCATTCTCAACTATCTCCATTGTTATGGAAGTGATTCCCTTTTTTTGTTAAAAATATTTTTTGAGGAATTTATAGTCAACTGAAGAAATGTAGTACCATTTTTTTTTCCAAGGGAATCATCAAGGGGGCACTGAAAGAACTGGTTTGGCAACAATGTTTACTGGATGTCACATGACTCAAGTTAAAAACAGAACAGAAACCCTGGTAACAGGGAAGATATGGGCAGAGAAGTCAGTTGCGCGCCCATTGATAGGACAAGCAGCAGCAGCAGTGCACACCCTGGGAGGACAGCAAACTCACAAGCTTTTGGTTGTAGTGTCAGTATGTTTTAGCTTGTGGAATGAGATAAAGTCAAGTCTGCTGAAGAAGTGTCAAGGAAGGAGAGAAGACCACAACGCAGCTCGCTTTCCAGCAACTCCCGAAAAGACCTTGAGAAGTCCACTGTGTCAATTCATTTCATCTCCTGTTCTTTGGAGAAAAGCCTGCTAAATTAATTCTCAACGCCACCTAAAAAGAACTGTTCTAAAAGATCCCTGTAACCCGTCTACATGTACCCAGAAGTTAGTCTGTATGCCAGTTTTGGAACACAATATAGCTCATCTGCTGTTTTCTTCGTGAATGAGCAAGTATTAAGCCCAAGTGGTTTTTTTTGTCTGTAACAGAGCTCTGAACCAAAATCCCTTTATTTTCCTGGTTAACCGGTGTGTGTGTGTGTGTGTGTGTGAGTGAGTGTGTGAGTGAGTGGCTAAGTTAAAAAGGAAAAAGGGGACTTTAAAATTTCAATCTGTGTCTTTATGCTTTACTTCATTATTAGTTAAGACTTGTTTTATAATAAACTGATAATTTTTGTTGTTCATTAAAGAAACCTGGTAAGTGTGTTCTATTCTGTGAAAAAATATAGGATTGATTGTATTGCTAAGTGGGAAAATTTAAAATATATGTTGTGACCTGTGGAGAAGTGGGACTATAATTAACAGTGCACTTCTCCCACCTCGGTTGTAACACCACCCCTCCTCTTGCAGGACAAGAGGGTCCATAATTGGAGGGAGACAGTCTGGACTGACAGAGGACTCCCAGATCAGCATCATCTCACCACCATCGAGGAAGAGGCATTGGAGCTGATGGGCACTGAAGGTGGCCACGTAATATTGGACTGGGAGACTGGTGTCCCTGCACAGGAGGATTGACTCCCGTCAGCATGTGCATTAATGTTGGAGATCCGCATTACGCATGGTTGACATCAAGAGATCTGCACAGTCTAACCAACATTATGTTTATGTTCTCTCATGCAGATTGCCATTCGCAAGGTCCACCTCTGAGGAGGAGGACCATTCAGATTATGCACCATTCATGACTCCCCTGCACCCTCCACCAGTCTAGATATTTTCACCTTGGTGGATACCCATTTGGCATTAGAATCAGGGTCACAAGCTAGTGAGCATACCACACATGCGCCTCAGTAGCTGGCTGAGGCTGAGACAGCTGAGGTCTCCGACAGTCGGAGGACTGTAGGTGGCCAGACCCATACTGATCCCCAGGATGATGATGAGCCTCTGGTGTCAGCAGCACAGGACATGCTGGAGGTGCAGAGAGAAGTAAGGCAACATCGGGCAGAGATGCCATAGGTCATGCGCGCAGACCTGCACACCATTGCCTCGGCCATGAGCTCAACGCAGCAGTAAGGCGAGAGAAGGAACATGAGCCTGGAGCTTTCTGAAACGTCTTTGTTAAACAGGGGAGGCTCAAGTGTTACAATCACCTGGTTCATGGTTTGTATTAATTTTCTAGAGGTAACTTTTAATTTGGGAATTGATTTATTTTTAATGCAAGACAAATGAAAACACCTGGTTTCAGAAGCTGGCAAACAAGCCAAGGGTTATGACAAATCAAAGGGTGGCCCAGGTTTGTTTAGTAAGGTGATATTGGGAAGTGTAAACACCCTACACAATGGGAACCCCTCATAACTTGATGATGAAGATGGTGTGTCTGCAGCTACCTCAGTCAGGGTTTTAAATTATTCATACGATTTCCAAGATCAAAGAGAAGATATGGAGTTGGAAGTAATTAGTTTAAATTGCTATCTGGGACATCCCACGTGTACCACTGTGCTATGGAGATAGATTGTGCAGGGGTGTCTGTTGGTTTTTGATCTGTGTGTTTGCTGGCACAGTCAGCCAGTTGACATTTGGAAATCTGTTGGCATCAGAAAAGCAGTTGGCTTTTGGAAACCAGGTGGACTCAGGAGAAGAGAGGCCATCAGGGGTTTTGAGGCAGACCCATGCTCAAGCTGGGAAATCCAGATTTGTGAAGTGTTGAAGGTGAACTGGAGGGTTTGCCCAGCCGAAGCGAGAGGGAGAATTCCCAGGAATTCTCAAACCTCGGAAGATACCTAAGAAATTAAGAAAATCAAAGTGAATTCCTAAGGGCTGTGGTACACTTTGGATTGGTCCCAGGAGAAGTGAACAAACTGCCAAGATGTATAGGAAAAATTCTTGGGGTGGAAGTAACAGTCAAACAAGGGTGTTTTGTTGAGATTTAGAGTTTAAAGTATTCGTCTTCATGTCCTGTTAAGATTTTAAGTTTTAAAAAATAAGTGTTTCCAAATTGTAGAGTTAAGTTGGTAGTGTTTTGCCTTAACTCTTGTACGGTAAGGTTTTTGTTTAAAATGTGAAATCTTGTGGCATAGTTCTTTCAGTAATGACTAGGAATTCCACTTTTTCTTTTTAAACTTTAACACTCCCCAACGGCACTGTAACACAATTAAGTCTTCAAAGCGAGGAGTAAAGGCTGGGATCCACATCTGGGGGCTCCCCACAGGGCACTCTGACTATGGCCACCAGCTTCTCAGCCCAGCTCCAGCAGTGGCGATGCCTGTGGAGAGTCCTGCACCAGTCCAGGACATCCCCAAGCAGCCAGGCCTCAGGCAGTCAGAGGACGTCCGCCAAAGTCATCACATGCCAAGGGGCAGCCTCCAGCCCAGCTGCTGCCACAGGGATCACACCAGGTAAGAACACCCGCAACCGTATTAGGAAGAGCACATAGCCACACTTTGGGCCTCATGGGTGTAGCATTGATGTTTTTTGGTAAATAATTAAAAGATCCTTTGTTCAATCATGAGGCTTCATTGTCTGTAAGCCATTATGTCTTAATTGTAAGCTGCTGACCTCCCTCTTCCCCCTTAAGGCTATGCCAATGTGACCACAGCCCTCATTAACATGCAATGCGGACAGCCATAAAGGCGGGGCTAAAGAGTGGCGAGTCGAAGAGACTCAGCAGTTGGCAGGAAAAAAGACAGAAGCGCAAGAGGAGAGCCACCTGTCTAACAGCCCCGACAACCAATTTTATCTACAGCACCTGTGGAAGAGTCTGTCACTCTAGAATTGGCCTTTATAGCCAGTTCAGGCGCTGCTCCACAAACCACTGACCACCTCTAGGCGCTTACCCATTGTCTCTCGAGACAAGGAGGCCAAAGAAGAAGAAGAAGATGAGAGCCTTTATTAACAGATGTTCTCCCATTGTCACAAGTGCACATTGCAGCCGCTCGCAAGTCAGGGACCACAAATGGGATGGAGGTGACAGAGTTCATGCATTAAGGTGAGCCTTTATTTTACTCTCTGTGAATGGACACCAGGATGGCTCTAAACGAGTCATTATGAGGTTGTCTCTTGCCTCCTTCATGCATTGCTTAACCCGTCTGGCCTCCTGGCTTGCCACCTTAGGATGTGGCAATTCTGTCAGAGTAGTCGCTGATGAACCTCACAGCCCAACCTTGATGATGGCCCGCCATCTATTCTTGCAGTGTGAGCAAACAGACCCATCATACCTCAGTTAGCCATCTGTAAACTGACGACCACCCCTCACAACCACAGCCACACTCAGCCCCCCTGCAGAGCCCCCAGAAGCCTAGACCCTTCTGTACAGCCCCCAGAATCCCGGACCTCCCTACAGAGCCCACAGCAACATAGTCCAACAATGGCCTCTGAACCCCTCTCTTCCCCTATGCAGCTCAAGGCTGCCTACCCATCACGGCAATGCGTCATCTCGCCTCAGTGCTGCCAGCTATTATAGGTCAAGTATCCGAAGGCATGTGAATGCCACCCGCCATTCAACGAATCACTCACCCATCATTCAATCGCTTTTAATTATATTTTGATGCATATAAATCGGCATTTCAACAATTTAAAGTAGGTTCCCATCATTGTGCCGCCATTGTGCTTTCCCGCCACTGACAAAATCCAGAACAGACGTCACGATGCCAGATTTCTGGGCAGATGGTTGCATTGCGATTCTCTGTCCACCCCCGCCCCCCCCACACCACCATATCTGCCCACGACAGCCGCACAAAATTCAGCCCATTATAACAGTCTTAAAAGTACTCCATTAATGTTATGTTCTTCAAGATGTTTCTGAGACAAAAGCAAGTCTTTTTCTCCATTTCATTATTGCAAGGAAATTAATTTGCAATACAAAAGTTTTTATGGAAATCTGTTGGAATATAAGTGGATATAGCATGATTCAATGTGCCTTACCTCTCAGCATTTAAAACTCATGGTCTTTCTACCTTCATATTTTCACATAGTTATGGCTCCTGCAGGCAGTTTTTCTCACTATCAACTTCAATGCTTTAATGTCTCTCAATGTTGTATTTTTAATTCACTAACAGGATCAATATTTGTCAAAATATTTCTCCCACCATTAGGTTCTGTCATCCTACTGGCTGCACTTACTAACTCTTCAATCTGTACTTCAGAATGATTCCCATTGGAGTGTATTTTAATGCGACCTGCAGTTGGCTAAAGTTCTTGCTGCGATCAACATGATATCACCACAATTTTTATTTGCTTTACAGAATCTAGCAATCATGTCACACTTTCACAGCTATAAAATGGGACATGGTCTCAGTGACTCCTACTCTGGGATCGTAATCTTCAATACTAACATTTGGCCAAAACATCTGGAAAAATTATTAATTTTTCCATGTCAGTCCTCTGTGAAATTCTTCATCTATCTCCTAACCCAGCAAATGAAAGCCTGCATGAAAAGAAATCGGTAGTTCAAGTTCATAGGATCTTTAAATTAGGTAAATACATTAAGGGTTTGAATAGATCAGTAAAGATAATGGAGGGAAATTTGTCTTGGGTGCAAGCGCAACATCAGCTATAGCAAATCAGCAGCTCTTTAGACAGTTTGCTCCATTTTCCTTTCAAAGACAAATTTCGCTCCTGCCATTTCTAATGAAAGATCCAACAATAACTTTTTTAAATTCGTTTTATGGCAAAGTCAGCATTTGTTGCCCATCCCCAATTGCCCTTGAGAAGGTGGTGGTGCACTGTCTTTTTGAACCGCTGCAGTCCATCTGGTGTGGGCACACCCACAGTGCTGTTAGTTTAGTTTAGTGATACAGCACTGAAACAGGCCCTTCGGCCCACCGAGTCTGTGCCGACCATCAACCACCCATTTATACTAATCCTACACTAATTCCATATTCCTACCACATCCCCACCTGTCCCTATATTTCCCTACCACCTACCTATACTAGGGGCAATTTATAATGGCCAATTTACCTATCAACCTGCAAGTCTTTGGCATGTGGGAGGAAACCGGAGCACCCGGAGGAAACCCACGCAGACACAGGGAGAACTTGCAAACTCTACACAGGCAGTACCCAGAATTGAACCCGGGTCGCTGGAGCTGTGAGGCTGCGGTGCTAACCACTGCGCCACTGTTAGGGAGGGAGTTCCAGGATTTTGATCTTGTAACAATGAAGGAACAGCAATATATTTCCAAGTTAGGATGGTGTGCGGCTTGGAGGGGAACTTGCAGATGGTGGTGTTCCCATGCTCTGCTGCCCTTGTCCTTCTAGGTGGAAGAGGCTGTGAGTTTGGAAGGTGTTATTGAAGGAGCCTTGGTGAGTTGCTGCAGTACATCTTGTATATGGTATACGCTCCTCCTACTGTGCATCGGTGGTGGAGGGAGTGAATGTTGAAGGTGATGGATGGGATACTGATTAAGCAGGTTGCTTTGTCCTGGATGGGGTCAAGCTTCCTGAGTGTTGTTGGGGCTGCACTCATCCAGAAAAGTGGAGAGTATTCCATCACAGTCCTGACTGGTACCTTGCAAATGGTGGACAGGCATTGGGGATTCAGGAGATGGATTACTCACTGCAGAATTCCCAGCCTCTGACCTGCTCTTGTAGCCACAGTATTTATGTGGCTGCTTCAGTTCAGTTTCTGGTTAATGGTAACCCCCAGGATGATGATAGTAGGGGATTCAGTGATGGCAATGCTGTTGAATGTCAAGGGGAGATGGCCAGATTCTCTCTTGTTGGAGATGGTCATTGCCTGGCACTTGTGAATGTTGCTTGCCACTTATCAGCCCAAGCCTGAATATTGTCCAGGTCTTGCTGCATACAGACACATACTTCTTCAGTATCTGAGGAGTTGCAAGTGGTACTGAACATCTTACAATGTCCTGGACAAAAGAAGCATCCTGGACATTCCACATGGAATGTGATATGCACTCCTCTGGACTGAGATGCCCTGCCATGCCTCCATTTATTAGGACTATTAACTGACAGAAACTTAAGACTTAAATAAATACTCACCAATCAACTGCTTCCCTTGTTCTGACGTTACTTTACTTTATAGGGAGTTAACGTAAATATTTTACTTGTTTGTAATTTTATTAATTAGTTTAAAAAGTTAAGCTATAAATTTAATACAATACTTTATAGTTCCCCAGTCCTGGTTTAAAACCACTGCCCGAGTTTAGAGGGAAAAAAACTTGATACTGCTGTACCTGCTGTCCTGTGATGTCACTCCTTGATTTGTTTTTGTTAATTTGTTCTCACAGTGCTCTCTCACTCTCTCTCCATGGTTACTTTATCCCTGTTGTGCTATCAGACCTCCTGCTGTTCTCACAGTGCTCTCTCTCTCTCTCTCTCTCTCTCCCCTACATCCCCCGCCTCCCCAAACCCCGCTCCTTTATCCCCACCGTTCTCTCATACCTCCTGTTGTTCTCTCAGTGCTCTCACACTTTCTCTCCACCATTCCTTTATCCACGCTGTGCTTTAGGACCTCCCGCTGTTGTCACAGTGCTCCCTCCCTCTCTCTGTAAGCCAGTTTTATCCCCGCTGTGCTCTCGGACCTCCCACTGTTCTCCCAGTGCGCTCTCTCCCTGCCGCTTCTTTATCCCTACTGTGCTCTCAGACTTCCTGTTGTTCTCGCAGTGCTCAAACTAGGATTGTATTCCTGGAATTTAGAAGATTAATGGGGATTTGATTGATGTTTTCAAGATATTATGGGGAATAGATACGGTAGATAAAGAGAAACTATTTCCATTGGTTGAAGAGTCGAGAGTCTTCAAGAGGCATAGTCTAAAAATTAGAGCCAGACCTTGCAGGAGTGAAATTAAGAAACACTTCTACACACAAAGGGTGATAGAAGTTTGGAACTCCCTTCTGCAAACGACGATTGATGCTGGATCAATCGTTAAATTTAAATCTGAGATTGATAGATTTTGTGAACCAAAGGTATTAAGATATGCGGGGCAAAAGCAGTATATGGAGTTAGGTGACAGATGATAGTGTCTAATAAGTTCTGTTAATGGATGTTAAATACCTAGAAGTTGAAGGTAATGGGGTGAACAGGTATTGGGTGTTGATTAGTTAATTGTACTCAGAGGTATATGAAGAGCCAGCCAGCACTGGATGGGTGTTGTTTGGAGTGCAGAAGTAAGCTCTGTGGCAAGCAATAAAGAGTCTCCACCAAAGCATCCTAGTCTCAGTGTCTTCTTCACAAACAGGCTTGGCAGTTTCTCTAACAACAAATCAGCCATGATCTCACTGAAAGGCAGAACAGATTTGTGAGGCTAAATAGCCTACTCCTGCTCCTTTGCTCCCTAACTGAACTATTCAATGTGAAATTGCAAGGGAAACAAAAACACTAACAAGAAGTTTAAATCAATTCTGTATGACTGCATGCTTTTGACTTACACATCTTTCCTATTTAAATCACATTAGCTATACTCAGCAGTTGACATGTCATTGCATTGCAAAGTGTTAGCTTGGCTCAGTTGTACCATAACATGGTACAATTTAAGCTTGTTATGGAGAAAGAAATAGACAAGTTGCAAAAAAAGGTTTTGGATTGGGGGAGAGCGAATTTTAGTAAAATAAGGCAGGATCTGGCCAAGGTAGACTGGAAAGAGTTACTTGTCGGGAAATCTACAGAAGAGCAGTGGGGGGCATTCAAAAAGGAAATGGGGAGGGTACAGGCCCAACATGTTCCCTCTAGGGTAATAGGTAGGAGCAACAAGCCCAGAGAACCATGGATGACCAGAAACATTCAGGGTACGATGAGAAGGAAAACAGAGGCTTTTAGCAAATACAAGGAGAGCAAATCAATGGAAGCATTAGTGGAATACAGAAAGTGTAGGATGGAGCTTAAGAAAGCAATTAGGAGAGCAAAGAGGGGATATGAGAAAGCTCTGGCTGGTAAAAGTAGGGAAAATCCCAAGATATTCTATAAGTATATCAATGGGAAGAGGATAATCAGGGAAAGAGTAGGACCCATTAGGGACCAAGGGAGAAATTTGTGGGTGGAGCCAGAGGACACTGGTAGGGTGTTGAATGAATACTTCACATCTGTCTTCACCCAAGAGAATGAGGATATAGATATGGAACTCAGAGAGAAAGACTGTGAGGTTCTTGAGCAAATTGTCATAGGGAGTGATAAGGTATTGGAGGTTTTGGAAGGCTTAAAAGTGGGCAAATCTCCAGGTCCGGACAATTTGTGTCCCAGGATGCTGTGGGAGGCGAGGGTAAAGATTGCAAGGGCTCTGACCCGAATTTTTAATTCCTCTCTGGCCACAGGGGAGGTGCCAGAGGACTGGAGAACAGCTAATGTGGTCCCACTATTTAAGAAAGGTTGTAGAGATAAGCCAGGGAACTACAGACCAGTGAGTCTCACGTCAGTGGTAAGGAAACTATTGGAGAAAATTCTGAAGGACAGAATCTATCTCCACTTGGAGAGGCAAAATTTGATTAGGAATAGTCAGCATGGCTTTGTCAGAGGGAGGTCATGCCTAACAAATTTGATTGCATTTTTTGAGCATGTGACCAGGTGTGTAGATGAGGGTAGTGCAGTTGATGTAGTTTACATGGATTTCAGCAAAGCCTTTGACAAGGTCCCACATGGGAGACTTATCAAGAAAGCAAATACACATGGGATACAAGGTAACTTGATAAGGTGGAATCAAAATTGGCTTAGCTGTAGGAGACAGAGAGTGATGACAGATGGCTGTTTTAGTGACTGGAAGCCAGTGTCCAGTGGCGTACCACAGGGATCTGTGCTGGGTCCCCTATTGTTTGTCATTTATATAAACGACATAGATGACTATGTGGGGGGTAGGATCAGTAAGTTCGCGGATGACACAAAGATTGGCCGAGTGGTTAACAGTGAGGTGGAGTGTCTTAGGTTACAGGAAGATATAGACGGGATGGTCAAATGGGCAGAAAAGTGGTAGATGGAATTTAATGCTGAAAAGTGTGAGGTGATACACTTTGGAAGGAGTAATGTGACACGGAAGTATTCAATGAATGGCCTGACACTGGGAAGTTCCGAGGAACAAAGGGACCTTGCCGTGTTTGTCCATAGATCTCTGAAGGCAGAAGGGCAGGTTAATAGGGTGGTGAAAAAGGCATATGGGACATTTGCCTTTATCAATCGAGGCATAGATTAGAAAGCATGGAGGTCATGTTGGAGTTGTACAGAACTTTGGTAAGGCCACAGCTGGAGTACTGTGTGCAATTCTGGTCGCCACATTATAGGAAGAATGTGATTGCAATGGAGGGGGTGCAGAGGTGATTCACCAGGATGTTGCCTGGGATGGAACATTTAAGCTATGAAGAGAGATTGGATAGGCTTGGGTTGTTTTCGCTGGAGCAGAGAAGACTGAGGGGTGACCTGATCGAGGTGTACAAGATTATGAGGGGCATGGACAGGGTGGATAGGGAGCAGCTGTTCCCCTTAGCTGAAGGGTCAGTTACGAGGGGTCACAAGTTTAGGGTGAGGGGCGGGAGGTTTAAGGGGGACTTGAGGAAGAACCTTTTACCCAGAGGGTGGTGACGGTCTGGAATGCCCTGCCTGGGAGGGTGGTAGATGCAGGTTGCCTCACATCCTTTAAAAAGTACCAGGCTGAGCACTTGGCATGTCATAACATTCAAGGCTATGGGCCAAGTGCTGGCAAATGGGATTAGGTAGACAGGTCAGGTGTTTTAACGTATTGGTGCAGACTCGATGGGCCGAATGGCCTCTTCTGCACTGTATTATTCTGTGATTCTGTGATTCAGTTGGTAGAAGTCTTCATGCCTCATAGCCAGATGGTTGGTGGCTCAAGTCCTAAAATGCAATTAAACACATAATCTAAGCTAACATTCTGGTGTACTGCTGTGGAAGTGCTACATTGTTGGAATTGCAATGTTAATCCAGGCTTCAGATAGATAGAAAGATCGCAGGTACCAGCTATAGAAGAGTATGGAGTTTTTCTGGTCTGTATTCTTCACTGAAGCATGGAGCACAGAAAAACAGATTAATTGGTCATCTATATTATTTAGAGATACAGCACTGAAACAGGCCCTTCGGCCCATCGAGTCTGTGCTGACTATCAACCACCCATTTATACTAATCCTACATTAATCCCATTACCCTGTCACACCCCCACCTTCCCTCAATTCCCCTACCACCTACCTATACTAGGGGCAATTTATAATGGCCAATTTACCTATCAAGTCTGCAAGTCTTTGGATGTGGGAGGAAACCGGAGCACCCGGCGAAAACCCACACGGTCACAGGGAGAACTTGCAAACTCCACACAGGCAGTACTCAGAATCGAAACTGGGCTGTTGGAGCTGTGAGGCTGCGGTGCTAACCACTGCGCCACTGTGCCGCCCAGCACAAAATTTACTATTTTGTGCTATCTTGCTGTATTGAAAATTGGCTGCCACATTTGCCTTGATAGGTCAATGAGTTTGCTTCAAATGTATTTGTTGTCTATGAAATTCTTTAAGATACTTTTACACATATATATTTATATCAATGCAAATTCTTTCTTCCTGAAATGGTGCATTGTGAAAAGACAGGTATGCAGCGAAGATTGATGCATGTAGAGGCATGCAAGGTGCACCTGAGATTCAGATATTTCTAAATAGCTTCAAGCTGCCAGCACAGCAAAGGTCGCACAATGATTGACATCAATGTGGTATTCGTTCAGCTGGCCAGTTTATTGGAAAAGCTTCCTTCCATCTATCATAGTACAAATTCCATGCAGCGTGCTTATATTATCAATACAACAACCACTTATATTTATGTCGCACTTTTAACTTAATAAAACGTCCCAAGGCGCTTTACAGGAGCATTATAAAATAAAATGACACCAAACACTTAAGGAGAAATTTGGTCAGACAACCAAACGCTTGGTCAAAGAGGTAGGTTTTAGTGTCTTAAAGGAGGAAAGCGAAGTAGAAAGGTGGAAGGTGCAAGGAGGGAATTCCAGAAGCTTGGGCTGAGGCAACTGAAGGCGCAGCCACCAATAGTGGAGTGATTAAAATCAGGGATGCTCGCGAGGCCAGAATTAGAGGAGCACAGATATCTTGGAGAGGCTGGAAGAGATTACAGAGATAGGGAGGGGTGAGGCTGTGCAGGAATCTGAAAACAAGGATGCAAATTTTAAAATCAAGATGTTGCTTGACCAGGAGTCAATGTAGGTCAGCAAGCACAGGGGTGAAGGGGACTTAGTGTGAATTAAGACATGGGCATATCTTCCCAATATTTAATGAAAGAAAGTTTCTGCTCATCCAGGTCTGGATGTCAGATAAGCAGTCAGACAATTTAGCAACAATGGAGGAGTTGGGTGTTGTCAGCGTACATGTGAAAATGAATGCTATGTTTTCAGATGATGTTGCCGAGGGGCAGCATGTAGATGAGAAATAGTAGCTAGCCAAGGAGAGATCCTTGGGGGACCCCAGAGGTAATGGTGCGGTAGCAGAAGAGAAACCATTACAAGTGATACTCTGGATATGCTTAGATAGATAAGAATGCAACCAAGTGAGAGCAGTTTCACCCAGCTAGACGATGGGCAGAGCAGTTGGAGGAGGATGGTATGGTCAACCATGTCAAAGACTGCAGACAGGTCGAGAAAAGGAAAATAGTGCATTTTAAAAGCTGGAATTAGAGTCATAGAGTCATTTATGGCGCAGAAGGAGTCCATTCGGCCCATCAAGTCCAGGCGACAAAACATTCAAGAACTTTAGGAAGGAAAGGGAGGTTGGAGATGGAATGGTAGTTTTCAAGGTGGGGGCAAGGGTTGGTTTTTTGAGGAGGGGGTGATGACGGCAGGTTTGGAGAGAGGGACAACACCTGAAGAGAGAGAACCGTTAACAATATCAGCTAACATGGGGACCAGGAGAGAAAGCTAAGTGGTTAGTGGTGGGAATGGGCTGGAGGGAGCAGGAGATGGGTCTCATGGACAAGATGAGCTCGAAGAGGGCATGAGAGAAGATAGGGGAAGAGCTAGAGAAAGATGTGAGTTCGAGGCTCAGGCGCGGGGAATCAGGGGACAGCTTTCAAGGAATTTGGGCCTAGTGGGCTCGTGGAATAGAGGGAAGAAAGAGGCAGAGGCAGCTGATCAGATGGTCTTAAGCTCAGTGACAAAGAAGTCCAGGAGTTACTAGAGTTTTTTTTGAGGATGTAACTACTTGGGTAGATAAAGGAGAACCAATAGATTTTCAAAAGGCATTCGATTAGGTGCTACGCAAAAGGCTCATAACATACGAACATACGAATTTGGAGCAGGAGTATGCCACGAGTATCCCTTGAGCCTGCTCCGCCATTTAATAAGTTCATGGCTGAACTGATTACTCCACATTTCCACCTACCTCTGATAACCTTCCATCCCCTTGCTTAACAAGAATCTATCTAGCTCTGCCTTAAAAATATTCAAAAACTCTGCTTCCACTGCCTTTTGAGGAAGAGAATTCCAAAGACTCACGAGCCTCTGAGAGAAAAAATTTCTCCACATCTCTGTCTTAAATAGGAGACCCCTTATTTTTAAACAGTGACCCCTAGTTCGAGATTCTTCTACAAGGGAAAACATCCTTTCCACATCCACCCTGTCAAGACCCCTCAGGATCTTCTATGTTTCAATCAAGTCACGTCTTACTCTTCTAAATTCCAGAGGCTACAAGGCCTAACCTGTCCAATCTTTCCTCATAGGACAGCCCACCCATTCCAGGTATTAATCCAGTAAACCTTCTCTGTACTGCCTCCAACGCATTTACATCCTTCCTTAATTAAGGACGGCACAGTGGCGCAGTGGTTAGCACCGCAACCTCACAACTCCAGGGACCCGGGTTCAATTCTGGGTACTGCCTGTGTGGAATTTGCAAATTCTGTCTGTGGGTTTCCACCGGGTGCTCCAGTTTCCTCCCACAGCCAAAGACTTGCAGGTGATAGGTAAATTGGCTGTTGTAAATTGCCCCTCGTGTAAGTAGGTGGGAGGGAATATGGGATTACCATAGGGTTAGTGTAAATGGGTGGTTGTTGGTCAGCACAGACTTGGTGAGCCGAAGGGCCTGTTTCAGTGCTGTATCTCGAAAATAAATAAAGGAGACCAGTACTGTACAATGTTGTACCTGCATACTAACCTTTTGCGATTCATGTACTAGGACACCCAGATCCCTCTGCATCTCAGAGCTCTACAATCTCTCATCATTTAGATAATATGCTTCTTTTTTATTCATCCTGCCAAAGTGGACAATTTCACACTTTCCCACATTATACTTCATTTGCCAGGTCTTTGCCCACTCACTTAACCTATCTATATCTCTTTGTCCTCTTCACAAGTTACTTTCCTACCTATCTTTGTGTCATCAGCAAATTTAGCAACCGTACCTTCGGTCCCTTCATCCAAGTCATTTATATAAATTGTAAAAAGTTGAGGCCCCAGCACAGATCCCTGTGGCACACCACTCGTTACATCTTGTCAACCTGAAAATGACCCATTTATGCCTACTCACTGTTTCCTGTTAGCTCACCAATGTTCTATCCATGCCAATATGTTACCCCCTGCACCATGAGCTTTCATTTTCTGCAATAATGTTTGATGTGGCACCTTATCAAATACCTTCTGGAAATCTAAGTACAATACATCCACCAGTTCCCCTTTATCTACAGCACATGTAACTCCCTCAAAGAACTCCAATAGATTTCCCTTTCCTCCAATGATTTCCCTTTCACAAAACCATGTTGACTCTGCCTGATTACCTTGAATTTTTCTAAATGCCCTGCCATAACATCTATAATAATAGCTTCCAACATTTTCCCTAAGACAGATATTAAGCTAACTGGCCTGTAGTTTCCTCTTTTCTGTCTCCCTCCTTTTTGAATAAAGGAGTTACATTTGCTATTTTCCAATCTAAAGGAACCTTCCCCGAATCTAGGGAATTTTGGAAAATTAAAACTAGTGCATCAACTATCTCTCTAGCGACTTCTTTTAGCACCCTAGGATGAAGTCCATCAGAACCCAGGGCTTGTCAGCCTGCAGCTCCAACAATTTGCTCAGTACCATTTCCCTATTGAATGTAATTTTCTTGAGTTCCTCCTTCCCTTCCATTTCCTGACTTATAGCTAATACCGGGATGTTACTTATGTCCTCAATAGTGAAGACCGATGCAAAATATCTGTTCAATTCATCTGCCATCTCCTTATTATCTATTATTAATTCCCCAGATTCACTTTTTATAGGACCAACACTCACTTTGTTAACTCATTTTTAAATATCTACAGAAACTCTTAATATCTGTCTTTATATTTCTAGATAGCTTTCTCTCGTACTCTAATTTCACCTTCCTTATCAATCTTTTAGTCCTTCCTTCCTGTTTTTATATTCTGTCCAATCTTCTGACCTACCTCCCATCTTGGCGCAATTATAGGCTTTTTCTTTAAGTTTGATACAATATTTAACTGTTTTAGTTAACCATGGATGGTGGGTCCCACCCTTGGAATTTTTCTTTCTCATTGAAATGTATCTATTCTGTGTATTCTGAAATATCCCCTTAAATGTCTGCCACTGCATCTGTATTGACCTAATTTGCCAGTTCACTTTAGCTAGCCCTGCTTTCATGCCCTCATAATTGCCTTATTTAAGTTTAAAATACTAGTCTTGGACTCACTCTTCTCTTCCTCAAACTGAATCTAAAATTCAAATCATATTATGATCACTGCTACCTAGGGGCGCCTTAACTATGAGGTCATTAATTAATCCCATCACATTGCACAATAACAGGTCTAGTACAGCCTGTTCTCTGATTGGCTCCAGAATGTATTGTTCCAAGAAATTAACCCCAAAACATTCTATCTACTCCTCATCTAGGCTACCTCTGCCCATCTGATTTTTCCAGTCTATATGTAAGTTAAAATCCCCCATAATTATTGCTGTACCTTTCTGACAAGCTACCATTATTTCTTCCTTTATAGAGTCATAGAGTCGTACAGCATAGAAACAGGCCCTTCGGCCCACCGCGTCCATGCCGACCATAATGCCTATCTATACTAATCCCACCTGCCTGCATTAATTCCATATCCCTCTTTGCTTTGCTCATTCAAGTACCTGTCCAGATGCCTCATAAATGTCGCCACTGCTCCTGGCTCCACCACCTCCTCAGGCAGCTCATTCCAGATACCCACTATTCTTTGTGTGAAAAATTTACCCCTTTGATCCCTTTTAAACCTTAAATCTATGCCCTCTGGTTTTAGTCACCCCTACCATGGGAAACAGACTCTGGCTATCTACCCTATCTATGCCTCTCATAATTTTATATACCTCTATCATGTCCCCTCTCAGCCTCCTTCGCTCCAGGGAAAACAGACCCAGCCTATCCAATCTCTCTTTATAACTCCAAACCTTGTGAATCCTTTCTGCACCCTCTCTAGCTTAATCACATCTTTCCTGTAGTGCGGCGACCAGAACTGCACACAGTACTCCAAGTGTGGCCGAACCAATGTTATGTGCAACTGTAACATGACGTCCCAACTCTTGTACTCAATGCCTCGGCCAATGAAGGCAAGCATGCCATACACCTTCTTCATCACCCTGTCTACCTGTGTTGCCACTTTCAGGGAACTATGGACTTGCACCCCAAGGTCTGAATATGTCCTGCCATGGTTTAACTTCCCAAAATGCATCACTTCGTACTTGTCTGCATTAAATTCCATTTGCCACACCCTTGCCCACTTTCCCAGTTGATCTATATCCTGTTGTAACCTTAGACAACCTTCTTCGCTGTCCACTATACCACCAATTTTGGTGTCATCTGCAAACTTACTAATCATGCCCCTTACATTCACATCCAAGTCATTAGTATATATGACAAACAACAGAGGGCCCAGCACCGATCCCTGCGGCACACCACTGGTCACCGGCCTCCAATCTGAAAAACAACCCTCCACTACCACCCTCTGCCTCCTATCACCAAGCCAATTTTGTCTCCAATTTGCTAGCTCACTCTGGATCCCATGTGTTCGAATCTTCTGGACCAGCATACCATGCGGGACCTTGTCAAAGGCCTTGCTAAAGTCCCTGTAGACAACGTCCATTGCCCTGCCCTCGTTAATCCTCTTGGTCACCTCCTCGAAAAACTCAATCAAATTCTTGAGACATGATTTCCCATGTACAAAGCCATGCTGACTATCACTGCGGCACAGCTCCAGGGACCCGGGTTCAATTCTGGGTACTGCCTGTGCGGAGTTTGCAAGTTCTCCCTGTGACCGCATGGGTTTTCGCCGGGTGCTCCGGTTTCCTCCCACAGCCAAAGACTTGCAGGTGATAGGTAAATTGGCCATTGTAAATAGTCCCTAGTGTAGGTAGGTGGTAGGGAATATGGGATTACTGCAGGGTTAGTATAAATGGGTGGTTGTTGGTCGGCACAGACTCGGTGGGCCGAAGGGCCTGTTTCAGTGCTGTATCTCTAAATAAAAAAAATAAATAAACCATGCCTTTCCAGATGCTTATAAATCCTGTCTCGCAGAATCCCTTCCAATAACTTTCCCATCACTGATGTAAGGTTCACCGGCCTGTAGTTCCCTGGCTTATCCCTGCTGCCCTTCTTAAATAAAGGCACAACATTAGCTATCCTCCAGTCTTCCGTTACCTTACCCGTGGCTAACGATGATACAAAAGTCTCTGCCAGGGCCCCAGCAATCTCCTCCCTTGCTTCACAGAGCATCCTAGGATATACCTGGTCAAGCCCTGGGGATTTATACACCTTAATGCGCTTCAAGACCTCCAACACCTGCTCCTTTGTAATGTTGATATGCTCCAGGATATTACTGTTCCCTCCCTTGAACTCACTAGCTTCCATGACCTTCTCCATGGTAAATACAGACGAGAAATATTCATTTAAGACCTCGCCCATTTCCCATGGCTCCACACATAGATTGCCACACTGATCCTTAAGGGGACCTACTCTCTCCCTAGCTACCCTTTTACTCTTAATATACTTATCGAATCTTTTAGGATTCTCCTTTATCTTATCTGCCAGGGAAAACTCATGGCCCCTTTTTGCCCTCCTAATTTCCTTCTTAAGTGTAGTCCTACATCCCCTATACTCCTCGAGGGACTCGCTCGATCCCAGCTGCCTATACCTGACATATGCCTCCTTCTTTGTCCTGACCAGACCCTCAATATCCCTTGTCAACCAAGGTTCCCTAAACTTGCCAGCCTTGCCCTTCCATCTAACAGGATGAACTCTCGGCCCTGAACTCTTCCTATCTCACGTTTAAAAGCCTCCCACTTGCCAGACGTCCCTTTACCTGTAAACAGCCTCTCCCATTCAACTTTTGAGAGTTCCTGTCTGATGCCATCGAAATTAGCTTCCCCCAATTTAGGACTTCAACCTGAGGACCAGTCCTATCCTATTCCATAACTATCTTTATACCCCGTCCCACAGTGTGGTTAATGTTAGGTGGCCTGTACACCACTCCCACAAGTGACTTCATGCCTTTATGATTTCTCATCTCTACCCAAACTGCTTCTACATCCTGGTCTCCTGAACTTAGGTCAGGATAAGGGTGCATGGAATTGAGGGCAATATATTAGCATGGATAGAGAATTAGTTAAAGGAGAGGAAGCAGAGATTAGGAATAAACAGGTCATTTTCAAGTTGGCAGGCTGTAACTAATGGAGTGCCACAAGGTAAAGGCCTGCTCGGGTCTGCAAATGAGACCCGACCGAGGCCGACAGAACCCCATCTGACCACGAGCCCGACCTGGCCCGAGTCCTTCCATTTATTCCCGCACCCGACCCGACCATCCGTTTTTCACTTTGTTCCTTACCTGCACAAGCTTAAAATAACTGTAGCAAAACCACCTTTAAAGTCCAAAAAGTAAATTAACATTACAGTCACTTACCTGAGATGGTGATAGAGCGTGTCCGATCCGGCCCAAGCCCGACCCGAACCCGAATGCCGGACCCGGAAGTGCGACCCAACCTGACCCGAACCCGACACGTCGTCGGGTCCTGCCGGGTTCGGGTCGGGTAGCAGGCCTTTACCACAAGGATCAGTGCTGGGACCTCAGCTATTTACAATCTATATTAATGACTTAGATGGAGAGGCTGAGAGTAATGTATCCAAGTTTGCTGACAATACAAAGCTAGTGGAATGTGAGGAGGACACAAAGAGGGCAGAAAACAGATATAGACAGGTTAAGTGAATGTGCAACGAGATAGCAGATGGAGTTTAATGTGGGGAAGTGTGAAGTAATTCCTATTGGTAGTAAGAATAGAAAAGCAGAGTAGTTTCTTTAAAAACCATGTAACTTCCAAACGTTAATGTTCAGAGAAACTTGGGTTATACTCGTACAAGGAACACAGAAAGTTAGCATGCTGGTACAGCAAGCAATTAGGAAGGCAAATGGCATCTTGGCCTTTATTGCAAGGGGATTGGAGTACAAGAACAAGGAAATCCTGCTATAATTGTACAGGGCTTTGATGAGACCACTACCGGAATACTGGGCTGGATTTTATTAGCCCTCGAGGGATGGGCTGGGGGTCAGTGGGGGCTGTAAAATAGCGAGGAAAGGCGGGGCAGTAGACAGCCTTTTCGCCGCCAGGGCATTTTACCAGCAGCGGGGAAAGTGCAGGAAGGGCCCTCCTGCCCAGAGGCCAATTGAGCCTCTTAAGTAAGGGTCTCTTTCCGCCACCTTGGGCACTTTAGCAGCAGCGGATGAGCCCTCCGCCATGTGGGGAGACCGCCTGGTGAACTCCGGTGACCTCCCTGCAGACTCAGGGGTGGGGGCACTCTGTGGCCCATGGAGGGGGCTCCCGGGTGGCATTGGCCACCCCCACGGCAATCATCTCCCCATCACCAAGGCCTGCCTGACTGGCCTGGCAACCCAAGACCCCCACTTACTGGTTCAGAGGGCATACTGCTCTCAAGGCGTCCGTTCTGCTAAGTGCAGTTCCACCAGCAGCTGCTGCTTGCATTGGGGACTGCTGAGCTGCCAGCCCTCTGAAAAGCTGGCAGCTCCTTGGGGCAGGCACCAGTCCTTGAAAGGGACGGGAGCTCTGACCACAGTTTCCGGAAGGCTGAACAATGCAGTTGGATGTCCCATAAATGGCCAAGGCGGGGTTACTCCTGGCTGTCAGGCCTGCCATCGGGGCCCCTGCCGCGCCGACTAAATTCCAGCCACTGTGTGCAGTTTTGATCTCCATATCTAAGGAAGGATATACTCGCATTCTGTGCGGTATAGCGAAGGTTCAATAGATTGGTTCCTGGGATGAGATGGTTGTCCTATAATGAGAGGTTGAGTCAGTTGGGCCTATACTCTCTGGAGTTCAGAAAAATGAGAGATGATCTCATTGACATACAAGATTCTGAACAGCTTGACAGCATAGGCATCGGGAGGTTGTCTCCCCTGGCTGGGGTATCTTGAGCATGGGGGCACAGTGTCAGGATAAGGAGATGAGGAGAAACTTCTTCACTCAAAAGGTTGTGAATCTTTGGAGTTCTCTACCCCAGAGAACTGTAGATGCTCCATCATTGAGTATACTTAAAGCTGAGATAGACAGATCACTGATCTCTCAGGGAATCAAAGGATATAGTGAGCAGGCAGGAAAGTGGAGTTGAGGCAGACCATCAGCCATGATCAGAGTGAACGATGGAGCAGACTCAACGGGCCATATGGTCCACTCCTGCTCCTATTTCTTCTGTCCTTATGAGTTCCACACACTTATCATTGTAAAATATAACCACAATTAACGCTTACTTTTATTATCCTTGCAAAAGAAGCTGATATTTAACATGGAAATGAACACGCTGGTGTGTTACCTGCATATGTTCCTTACAAGGAGAAAATGCTGGATATGTTCAGTAGGGAGGCCGCAGAGGGGCCTGGGGAAAGATGGAGCTAGAATTTGGCTGTACTGGGGCGCCCCTTTCAACATCAGAAGTCTTGTGGTGCCACAATGAAACAGTCATCTGCAGAGCACTACCATTGACCACCTGGCAACTGTTGCGAAGATGCAAAGACACTGCAGATGAATCTCTTTTGAATGTTCCCACAAATGGTCTCAAGGCATTGGATCTAAAATATAGGGCTTAAATGCAGTTATTTACGGCAAGAGGTAAGATTGACTGGCCTATAATTACTTGGCTTATCCCTCGCACCCTTTTTAAACAATGGTACAACGTCCGCAGACCTCCAATAATCTAGTACCTCGCCTGTATCTAGTGAGGATTTGAAAATGATCCTCAGTGCATCCGCTATTTCCTCCCTGGCTTCCTTTAACAACCTGGGATGCAATCCATCTGGCTCTGGTGATTTATCCACTTTCAGGGATGACAGACCCTCAAGCACTTCCTCTCTCATTATGCTTATTGTATCTAATATTTCACACTCCTCCTCTTTAACTACAATGTCTGCATCAATCCTCTCCTTTGTGAAGACAGAGACAAAAAAATTCATTAAGAACCCTGCCCGCATCTTCTGCATCCATGCATAAGTTCCCCTGTACATCTCTGATAGGCCCTACCCTTTCCTTTGTTATCCTCTTGCTCTTAATGTACTGATAAAACATCTTCGGGTTTTCCTTGATTTTACCTGCCAATAATTTTTCATGTCCTCTCTTTGCTTTTCTAATTTCCTTTTTTATTACACCCCTGCACTTTCTATCCTCCTCTATGCTGTCTAAAGTATTAAGATATTTGTGATCATCATAAGCTTTTTTTTGTTGCTTTAACTTACCCTGTAAGCTTTTAGATAACCAGGGGCTCTAGATTTGGCAGTACCACCCTGAATCTTTGTGGGGGCATGCCTACACTGTGCCCCTAGCATCTCGCTCTTGAATGCCTCCCACTGGTTTGCCATTGATTTTCCTTCAAGTACCTGTATCCAGTCCACTTTCGCCAGGTCACCTCTCAGTTTCGTAAAATTTGCCTTCCCCCAATTTGCTTCTATTTTATCTTTGTCCTTTTCCCTGATTATGCTAAAACTAACTGTATTGTAGTCACCATCTCCAAAATGGTCATCCACTGTTACTTCATCCACTTGCCCATTACTTCATTACTGAAGACTAAATCTAGAATTGTGCACCCTCTTGTTAGGCTTATTACATGCTGGCTAAAAAAGCTCTCTTGAACATAGTTCAAGAATTTTGTCCCCTTTGTGCCCTTCATACTGTTTGTCCCCCAGTTGATATTGGGGTAGTTGAAATCCCCAACTATTATTGCCCTAAAGTTTTTGCACTCAGAAATGTGCCGACATATTTGTTCTTCAATCTCCCTCCCAGTAATGTAGCTGCCCCCTTTTTATTTCTGAGCTCCACCCATATGGCCTCGTTTGATGATTCATTTAACATATCATCCATCCTCAAAGCTGTTATTGATTCCTTAACTAATAATGCTACACCCCTTCATTTTTTTTATCTCCCTCTCTATCACGCCTGAAAACTCTATATCCAGGGATGTTGAGCTGCCATTCTTGCCCCTCTTTAAGCCATGTTTCCTTTATAGCAATGATATTGTGTTGCCATGTGCCTATCTGTGCCCTCAACTCATCGGCCTTATTTACTATTCTCCTTGCATTTAAATAAATAGCCTTTAACACCGCCAACACTTTTTAACCTTTGCTTCTTCTGCCTTTCAGAGTCATTCACTAATTTTGCTGATTTTCTGCGTCCTGTTCCCTGCCCTGAAATTTCCTAAGACTGCGCTCAGGTTCCCATCCCCCCGTCAATATAATTTAAATCAACCCCAACAGCACTAGCAAGTCTTCCTGCAAGGATATTTGTCCCAGTCCTGTTCAGGTGCAGACCGTCCGACTTATACAGGTCCCACCTTCCCCAGAACAGGTCCCAATGCCCCAGAAATCTAAAGCCCTCCCTCCTGCACCATCTCTCCAGCCATGCATTCATTGAGTGTATTTTCCTATGACTATACTCACTAGGACGTGGCCTTGGGAATAATCCGGAGATTACTACCCTTGTGGCCCTGCTTGCTAATCTCTTTCCTAACTCCCTAAACTCAGCCTGTAGAACCCTACCCCTTTTACTTGCTATATCGTTGGTACCAATGTGGACCACGACCTCCGGCTGTGCACCCTCGCCTTCCAGAATGTTCTGTAGCCGCTCGGTGATATCAATGACCCTGCTGGTCATCATACCATCCTGGAATCATGTCTGCGACCACAAAAACGCCTATTGGTTCCCCTAACTATAGAATCCCCTACCACTATTGCTCTCTTGTCCTTTTTCCTCCCTCCCTTCACAGCTGAGTCCGAACATGACTCTCATTGCACTCTACAGAGGAACCCTCCTTCCCATCGGTACTCAGAACTAAATACCAGTTAGAAAGTGGGATGCCCTCTGGGGACTCCTGCACTACCTGCCCTGACCTTCTTGTCTATCTGGCAGCTATCCAGTTCCTCTCTGACTGTTAACCATTAACATATTATTTGCCTTTGCTCCACGACCTTCTGGTCAGCTATTCTGTGACCTTGTCCTATCTACACCTTCTCCTTTGTTATCTATGCCCACACCCCTGTTTTACTTGCTTATAACCTTTCACATTTCTAATATTTGCCAGTTCTGAAGAAGGGTCACTGACCTGAAACGTTAACTCTGCTTCTCTCTCCACAGATGCTGCCAGACCTGCTGAGTATTTCCAGTGTTTCTTGTTTTTATTTCAGATTTCCAGCATCTGCAGTATTTTGCTTTTATCCTCTCTGACTGTGCTCTCTTAAGCACCAGGTTGACAACCACCTGAAATGTGCTATCCACGAAGTGCTCCGCCTCACAGATGTGCCACAGTGACTCCAATCACAGCTCGAGCTCCAAAACCCAAAGCCAGAGACACATCCTGCAGATGTATTTGTCAAGGACACATGGTGCGTCCACGACTTCCCACATACCACAGAAGGCACATTCCACTTGGCCGAGCTGCCCTGCTGTTACCTAGTTTTAAAGTCAATTATTGCTAGTGCTTACCAGTCATTTGCAATCAACTTTATCCCCTGCACCGTGGAGGCTGAAAAGGCAGAAAACAAAGAGACCAAAGAGCACCTCCCCCCCGAAATCCCCCAAACACAACCTCACTCTGTGCAAACAGTACTATTCCAGCTAGTAATCACTAATAAATTACAGGTATCTATCCTAGCGCTTTATTTTAAAAAGAACTTTTTTTTTTACTCAGCTCTACTTAGGCTATCCATAGGCAACAACAGCTGCCACCCACTGGCCAATCAGCCCACAGATTTTCCATGATGTCACTAGCAGTTTTTTTTCCCACTGAGCAGAGCACGTGCCGACACAGCCAAAGAGCCTGCCATTGACTGCCGCTGTCCCAGACGTTTGCTAAGTGAGGGCCGTGAGCCTTGCTCTTTAATTTATATAGCTCTGCTCGGTCCTGGTTCTTTGCAGGTCCGCCCCTGACTGCCGCTGCCCCAGATGTCTGGTAAGTCATGATTGAATTTATAAATTTGAATCAGAATTGTCCAGAAGCATCTTGTTTCAGCACAAGCTTTTAAACGAACAAAAAATTATTTCAGCATCAGCCAGACCAGTCCCTGCAGATTAATAAAATTTTAGGTAAGATTAGGAGAGCTCCAAAAATGCATGCAATTGCACCAGAAAATTGGAGCAACCAGAAAAAATAATTCAGCAACAGTTAGTTCATGATCACTTTAAGTAGCGCTGATTGCAGAGGTGAGCTTGAAAGAAGGTACAGAACATGTGTGACTTGTGTGCCACTAAGCCCCCACGATATTTCGAGTGGGAGCTCATTTAAATGAGGGGGTAGCACGGCTGCCCCCAACAATGTAGAGTGGGCGGCCGCTCCATTCCCGGCAATGGCGTCCTGCGCTACTGTACAGGCGCCGGCGCCATTTTTAAAGGGCTTCAAGCCCTTAGTACCATTTGAATTTTTAAAGAGACATTAATGTTACATTGTGTGTGAAAAACTAAATAAAAGCTGGAATCCCCTCTCCCACACCCCTAATGTTTGTTTTTGGGCTATCTCACCAAAATAAACTTTATTCCCAACCCAAACTTTCCCCCCCGAACCTCATTACTTTTGCCCTTCAACCCCTTCCCCCATCCCCTCTGCCAATCGAAAGTGTTTTCCCCGCTCCCTACCCCCTCCTGCCCTGAAGATTTCACTCCTCACCCCTCCCCACAAGTGTCACACCTGAGATCTTCAAACGGCCGGAATATCGTCACTACCAGGTAAGTGTTTATTCATTAATTTTAATATGATTAGAATATTCAGATGAAGGCTCTGCCGCCGAGCAGCAGGGGTGGGGGGGGGGGCGGGGACCGATGCCTCACCACCACCGGTAAACTGCGGCGGGGCCTTCCCAGCGTTGGAGGTCGTAGCGGGCCTCTCCCGGAAGAATTTTCCAGGCCACCTCCCCCACCCTCATCTGCCCAAGTGCAGCTCTTGGGTGTATAATAAGATTGGTGGACTGGCAGTAAAGGTGGTTGGACGTTCTGTTGCTGAGGAGATTAGCTGGTTCATCTGCCACTTGTATTATGATAAGCACCGGTAGTTAAAATCGACTGAGCCTCGAGCCAATGACATCTTTCGGGTGGGCCACCCGTCTTTGTCTCCTTATCTCAGTTAAAATTAACCACAATCTCTCCCAATAAGAGTACAGCAGAAATTAGAACCAGTGTAGGTAAAAAAAGGTAAAAAGTCAAAGCTTAAGACTCTTTATCTGAATGCATGTAGCATTTACAACAAGATAGATGAGTTGACGGCACAAATAGATATAAACGAATATGATTTGATAGCTATCACTGAGACGTGGTTGCGGAATGATCATGACTGGAAGCTCAATGTTCAAGGATACTCGATGTTCCGGAAGAATAGGCAGAAAGGAAAAGGAGGTGGGGTAGCTTTGTTACTAAAGGAAGGGATCAATGCAGTTGTGAGTAATGATATAGGTGCAATAGATTGTGATGTAGAATCAGTTTGGGCGGAAATAAGGAATAGCAAGGGAAAGAAATCACGGATGGGAGTGGTCTATAAGCCCCCGAGGAGTTGCCTCTCTGTCGGACAAAGCATTAATCAGGAAATAATGGAGGAGTGTAAGAAGGGCACTACAATTATCATGGGTGATTTTAATCTGTACATAGACTGGACAAATCAAATTGGCAAGGGTAACATGGAAGACGAATTTGTAGAGTGCATCAGGGATTGTTTCTTAGAACAATATGTTGCAGAACCTACCCGGGAACAGGCTATTTTAGATTTGGTAATGTGTAATGAGGTAGGATCAGCAAACATTCATTCTGGTCAAAGGAAGGACTCGATGAGAACGATGAACCACCCGTGGATAACAAAGGAAGTTAAGGAGAGTATCACATCAAAACAAAGGCGTACAAAGCGGCAAAAACTAGTGGTAGGCCAGAGGATTGGGAATTTTTTAGGAACCAGCAGCGGATGAGGGAGAAAATTGTTTTTTTTTCATTCATGAGATGTGGGCGTCGCTGGCCAGGCCAGCATTTATTGCCCATCCCTAATTGCCCTTGACAAGGCGGTGGAGCTGCCTTCTTGAACCGCTGCAATTCATGTGGGGTAGGTACACCCACAGTGCTGTTAGGAAGGGAGTTCCAGGATTTTGACCCAGCGACAGTGAAGGAACGGCGATATAGTTCCAAGTCAGGATGGTGTGTGACTTGGAGGGGAACTTGCAGGTGGTGGTGTTCCCATGTATTTGCTGCCCTTGTCCTTCCAGTCGGTAGAGGTCGCGGGTTTGGAAGGTGCTGTCTAAGGAGCCTTGGTGCATTGCTGCAGTGCATCTTGTAGATGGTACACACTGCTGCCACTGTGCGCCAGTGGTGGAGGGAGTGAATGTTTGTAGATGGAGTGCCAATCAAGCGGGCAGCTTTGTCCTGGATGGTGTCGAGCTTCTTGAGTGTTGTTGGAGCTGCACCCATCCAGGCAAGTGGAGAGTATTCCATCACACTCCTGACTTGTGCCTTGTAGATGGTGGACAGGCTTTGGGGAGTCAGGAGGTGAGTTACTCGCTGCAGGATTCCTAGCCTCTGACCTGCTCTTATAGCCATGGTATTTATATGGCTACTCCAGTTCAGTTTCTGGTCAATGGTAGCCCCTAGGATGTTGATTGTGGGGGATTCAGCGATGGTAATGCCGTTGAATGTCAAGGGGAGATGGTTAGATTCTCTCTTGTTGGAGATGGTCATTGCCTGGCACTTGTGTGGCGCGAATGTTACTTGCCACTTATGAGCCCAAGCCTGGATACTGTCCAGGTCTTGCTGCATTTCGACACGGACTGCTTCAGTATCTGAGGAGTTGCGAATGGTGCTGAACATTGTGCAATCATCAGTGAACATCCCCACTTCTGAACTTATGATTGAAGGAAGGTCATTGATGAAGCAGCTGAAGATGGTTGGGCCTTGGACACTACCCTGAGGAACTCCTGCAGTGATGTCCTGGAGCTCAGATGATTGACCTCCAACAACCACAACCATCTTCCTTTGTGCTAGGTATGACTCCAGCCAGCGAAGTAATGAGAGTAAATTGGCAAGAAATATAAAAACAAACAGTCAGAGCTTCTATGGGTATATAAAAAGGAAGAGAGTAGCTAAAGTAAGTGTGGGACCCTTAGAGGATGAGACTTGGGAATTAATAATATGGAACAGGGAAATGGCAGATAATTTAAATCAATATTTTGCATCGGTCTTCACAGTTGAGGACACTATAAACATCCCAACAATAATAGATGAGCAAGGAGTAAATGGGAGGGAGGAACTTGTAACAATCTCTATCACGAGGAAAAAGGTGCACGACAATATGATGGGTCTAAAGGCAGACAAGTCGACAGGACCTGATAGCCTGCATCCAAGGGTTTTAAAGGAAGTAGCTGCTGAGATAGTGGAGTCATTGGTCGTAATATACCAAAACTCACTAGATTCTGGTAGGGTACCAGCAGATTGGAAAACTGCTAATGTGATGCCCCTTTAGAGAGATTCATAGAGAAATACAGCACTCAAACAGTCCCTTCGGCCCACCGAGTCTATGCTGACCATCAACCACCCATTTAGACTAATCCTACATTAATCCCATATTCCCTCTCGCATCCCCACCATTCTCCTACCACCTATCTACACTAGGGGCAATTTACAATGGCCAATTTACTTATCAACCTGCAAGTCTTTGGCTGTGGGAGGAAACCAGAGCACCTGGCAGAAACCCACACAGTCACAGGGAGAACTTACAAACTCCACACAGGCAGTACCCAGAACTGAACCCAGGTCGCTGGAGCTGTGAGGCTAACCACTGCGCCACTGTGCCGCCCAAAGAAAGGAAGGAAGGATACAGACAGCAGGAATCTGCTAGTCCATTATTAAGGAAGAAATAGCAGGACATTTAGAAAAGCATAATGCAATCAGACAGAGTCAACATGGTTTTATGAAGGGGAAATCATGTTTGGCAAATTTGTTAGAGTTCTTTGAGGATATAACAAGCAGAGTGGATAAAGGGGAACCAGTAGATGTAGTGTATTTGGATTTTCAGAAGGCTTTCGATAAAGTGTCACATAAAATGTTATTGCACAAAATAAGAGCTCAGGGTATTAGGGGTAATGTGTTGGCATGGATTGAGGATTGGCTAACACACAGAAGGCAGACAGTCGGGATGAATGGGTCTTTTTCAGGTTGGAAAGCCGTAACTAGTGGGGTGCCACAAGGATCGGTCCTAGGGCCTTCAACTATATACGATCTATGTTAATGACTTTGAGGAAGGGACAGAGTGTAGTGTATCCAAATTTGCAGATGATACAAAAATAGGTGGGAAGGCATGTTGTGATGAGGACACAAAGAATCTGCATAGGTTAAGTAAGTGTGCAAAAACTTAGCAGATGGTGTTCAATGTGGGAAAGTGTGAGGTCATCCACTTTGGTAGGAAGACTAAAAAGGCAGATTATTATTTAGATGGAGAAAGACTACAAAATACTGCAGTACAGAAGGATCTGGATGTTCTTGTACATGAAACACAAAATGTTAGCATGCAGGTGCAGCAAGTAATTAGGAAGGCAAATGGAATTTTGCCCTTTATTGCTAGGGGGTTAGAGTTTAAAAATAGGGAAGTCTTGTTACAACTGTACGGGGTGTTGGTGAGGCCACACCTGGAATACTGCGTACAGTTTTGGTCCCCGTATTTAAGGAAGGACATACAAGCATTGGAAGCAGTTCGGAAAAGGTTCACTCGGCTGATTCCTGGATGAAGCGGTTGTCTTATCAAGAACGGCTAAACAGGTTAGGCCTTTATTTATTGCAGTTTAGAAGAATGAGAGGTGATCTTATTGAAACATATAAGATTCTAAGGGGGCTTGACAGGGTAGTTGTTGAGAATATGTTTGCACTGGTGGGGGAATCTCGAACCCGGGGACATAGTTACAGAATAAAGGGTCACACATTTAAAACTGAAATGCAAAGGAATTTCTTCTCTCAGAGGGTGGTGAATCTCTGGAATTCTGTACCTCAGAGAGCTGTGGAGGCTGGGTCACTAAATGTATTTAAGGAGGAGGTAGATAGACTTTTGAAATCTCAGCGAGTCGAGGGTTATGCGGAGCAGGCCCGAAAGAGGAGTTGAGGCCTGGGATAGATCAGCCATGATCTCATTGAATGGCGGGGCAGGCTTGAGGGGCTGAATGGCCTACTCCTGCTCCTACTTCTTATGTTCTTATGTTACCAATGTAGCAGTAAAGGAGGAGGCAATAGCAATATTTCAAAGGATAAAAATAGATAAAGAGGCACTTAAAAGGTTGACGTCAAGTCTGCCTCCTCACAGCAGAAAAGTTGCCTGGTCTGGATGAGCTACATCTGAGATTCTGGCCACAATCCTTCAATCCTCCTTGGATATGGGGGTGGAGCAGAGGAGTGAAAATAGTACACCTCCGTTTAAAAAAGGGGAGGGGGATAAACCTGGCAATTACAGGTCAGTCAACCTAAAGCCAGTGGTCATAGAGTCATTTACAGCACAGAAGGAGGCCATTCAGCCCATTGAGTTTATGCCAGCTCTCTGTAGAGAAATCCAGTCAATCCCACTTCCCCACTCTATCCCCATAGCCCAGCAAGTTTATTTCCTTCAAATGCCCATCCAATTTCCTTTTGAAATCATTGATTGTTTCTGCTTCTACCGCCCTCGTGTGGAAACTTTGAGAGACAATAAACCTGGGCAAATTTAATTGGTATTTAGAAGTTTATAAAAGTTGGTTGGCATCCTTCCATCCATGAAGGATGATGGACACGCTGCAAACAATTCATTGAAGTGGGGTGTCTTCTCTTGGTGCACCTTTGTTGATGGTTGTGAAGGCCAATCCTTTAGAGGCAGGTACTGCCACAAGTACTGAATGTGAAGCTGCCTAGTGACGCTGTGAGTTGTTGTTTTTGATGTTGGCGCCTGTTGCCAAGCTGCTGTAGCAACTTTTCATTGTAGTAGTGCACACCAGTCCTCAGGATATGTCGCCATTTCCCTCTCTTGCCAGCTAGTGACTCCCAAATGCGATAGTCGACATTTAGCACCTTCATGTCATGCTTGCAAGCATCCTTGAAGCGGAGCTTTGGGCGCCCCACTGGTTGCCTGGCCCCGGCTACCTCACTGTACAGAAGTATGGGTTCATAAATAAAAGTCAGCAGCGATTCGTTAAAGGGAAATTGCATTTGACTAATTTGATTGAGTTCTTTGATTAAGTAACAGTGATCAGGTTGATGAGAGTAGTGAGGTTGATGTGTATATGAACTTTCAAAAGGCAGTTTGAAATGTAGCACATCACAACCATCAACAAAGGTGCACCAAGAGAAGACACCCCACTTAAGTGAATTGTTTGCAGCGTGTCCATCAGTGGTTAGCACCGCAGCCTCACAGCTGCAGCGACCCGGGTTCAGTTCTGGGTACTGCCTGTGTGGAGTTTGCAAGTTCTCCCTGTGACCGCGTGGGTTTCCGCCGGGTGCTCCGGTTTCCTCCCACAGCCAAAGACTTGCAGGGTGATAGGTAAATTGGCCATTGTAAATGGCCCCTAGTGTAGGTAGGTGGTAGGAGAATTGAGGGAAGGTGGGGATGTGGTAGGGAATATGGGATTAATGTAGGATTAGTATAAATGGGTGGTTGTTGGTCGGCACAGACTCGGTGGGCCGAAGGGCCTGTTTCAGTGCTGTATCTCTAAATAAATAAAATAAAATGGACTTGTTAACAAAATAAAAGCCGATGGGATTAAAGGGACAGTGACAGCACGGATACAAAATTCGCTAAGGGACAGAAAGCACAGGGTAGTGGTGAACAGTTGTTTTTCAGACTGGGAGGTAGGTATACAGTGGTCTACCTGGCTACCGCTTTTATTGATACATATTAATGACCTGGACTTGGGTACACAGGGCATAATTTTAAAAGTTTGCAGAAGATACAAAATGTAATAAACAATGAAGTGGATAGTAACAGACTTCAGGAGAGCATAGACACACTGGTGAAATGGGCAGACATATGGCAGATGAAATTTCATGCAGAGAGGTGTGAAGTGACTCATTTTGTTGGGAAGAATGCAAATGTTAAAGTAGGGTGCGGGAACAGAAAGACCTGGAGGGTGATTGTACCCAAATCTTTGAAGGCAGCAAGTTGAGAAGCTAAAAAAGCATATGGGATTCTTGGCTTTACTGACAAAGGAATAGAGTGCAAAAGCAAGGAAGTTATGTTAAATTTTTATAATAACTGGTTAGGCTTCAGTTCAATTCTGGGCACCACCATTTTGGAAGGACGTCAAGGCATTGGAGAGGGTGCAGAGGAAATTTACTAGAATGGTATCAGGGATGAGGGACTTCAGTTATTTGGAGAGAAAATTCTTCTTCTTTGGCCTCCTTGTCTCGGGAGACAATGGGTAAGCGCCTGGAGGTGGTCAGTGGTTTGTGGAGCAGCACCTGGAGTGGCTATAAAGGCCAATACTAGAGTGACAGACTCTTCCACAGGTGCTGCAGATAAAATTGGAGAGAAAATTAAGTGGAGATTAATAGAGATATGCAAAATCATGAATGCTTTTAATAAAGTAAACAAAGAAAAACAATTTCCAATGGTAGAAAGGTCGATGACTAGAGGTTACAAATTTAAGGAGATTGACAAAAGAACAAGAGGCGACACGAGGAACATTTTTTTTCTAAAATACAGCAAATTGTTGTGATCTGAAATTTACTGCTTGAAAGGGCGGTGGAAGCAGATTCAATAGTAACATTGAAGGAAAAAATCTACAGGGCTATGGGGCAAGACCAAGGGAGTGGGTTTAATTGGATAGCACGACCAAAGAGCTGACACAGCCACGATGAACCAAATGATCTCCTGTGCTGTCTCATTCTATGATTCTAATCTTTTTATACCTTTGAATATTTCTATTAAGATAGGCTGACACTTCAGTGCAGTGCTCAGGCAGCGTTGCACTGTCAGAGGTATCATCTTTCAGATAAAACATTCAACCAACATCCCAACCACCTACACAGGTGACGCAAAAGATCCCGTCGCACTTTTTTGAACAAGAGCAGAGAATTTTCCCTTGTCCTGGCCAATATTAACAAGGCAGATTAACTGACCATTTAGGTTACCGCTGTTTGTGAAGAGATAATTTTAACTTCATCTAAAACTTCACCACTGCCTCAGCTCATCTGTTGCTGAAATGCTCATTCATGCCTTTGTTACCTCTAGGCTTGACTATTCCAACATACTGCTGGCTGGTCTCCCACATTCCACCCTCCATAAATTTATGATTATCCAAAACTCTCTGTTGCCCGTGTCTTAACTCGCATGAAGTCTCCTTCACCCAGCGCCCCTGTGCTCGCTGACTTACATTGGCTTCTGGTCAAGCAGTGTCTTGATTTTAAAATTCTCCTCCTTGCTTTCAAATCCCTCCATAGCCTCGTCCCTCCCAATCTCTGTAATCTCCTCCAACCCCACAATCCTCCAAGATATATGTGCTCATCTAATTCTGTCCTCTTGAGCATCCTTAGTTTCAATCATGTAACCATTGGTAGCTGTGCTCTCTGTTGCCTCAGCCCAAAACTCAGGAATTCCCTCTCTACACCTCTCTGCCTCTCCACATCACTTTCCTCTTTCAAGACACTCCTCAAAAACGGACTTCTTTGACCAAGCTTTTGGTCATCTAACCCAATATCTCCTTATGTGGCTTGGTATCATACTTTGCTTTATAATGCTCCTACGAGAGTAAATGAAGAAATGAAGCGCCTTGGAACGTTTTTTTTACATTAAAGGCGCTATATAAATATAAGTTGTTGTTTTATCGTCAGGCAAAAATTGGCAGATTGTGAATCAACAACTCATTTTACATCCGTCATGATCTTTTTTTCCACACTGGAATAGGCAGCTATCACCCATTTTTTGTCCGACGATAACATTTGAAATTACCCATACTGGGCTGAATTGGGTGTCGTTCCCATCCATCACATGGCCAAGCGTCCACCGTGATCATGAGACGGGCGTCATTTTTGCATAGTGAAAATGCGCCCCCACCCCCCCCCCCCCCACCCTCAGCAAATCATATGGCAGGGGCGAGATACAAGTCGAGATACATGACCCCGGTGCAATTGCTGCCGGCATATTTAAAAGCCTGCCAACCCTGCATTGACTCCTTGAGTCATTTGCAGTTTTGTGCAGCATAAATCTTTGATTGACCGGTTCCTGACCCCTAACCCCCTGAGGAGGGCAGATAAGGATTGCCGAAGCATGACAAAGGGTGGCCCCATGGTTCAGCAATGCCTCCCTGCAGAGTTTCTTCCAGACTGCAAGGGAAAGGTTCTTTTTCCCAGTGATAGCAAGAAGAGGTCCTCCCGCCTGACCAAGCAAGCCTGGGTGACAATCACAGAGGAGGTCAGTAGTCGTGGGATCACCCACCGGAAGAGGGTGTAGTGCCGAAAGAGGGTCACGACCTCCTGCGTTCGGCAAAGGTGAGTGCTCCACACCACTCTCTTTCTGGCTAGTGCATGCAAGTACGTGGGAGGGTGTGCGACAAGGGAAGGGTGGCACTACCACAGCGATGGCAGAGGGGCCAGGGTATTACCTCATCCTGACAGATGCTTGGCTGCATCTTGGTCACAGACTATATTCCTTCATAGCTCACCCCCATCAACTTCCCTGACAGCTTGCGTCAACAAGAGATATATTAGATCCCCCATTTGGGAACGAGGACTGCAACTAGCAGAACTGTCATGTTCATCTCTCTGCCAATTTCTCTCTCACCATCCTTCCTCTTGCAGGACAAGAGGGTCCACAATAGGAGGGAGACGGCCCAGACTGGCGGAGGAGTCCGTGATTTGTGTCCTCTCCACTGCCGAGAAAGAGGCCTTGGAACTGGCAGGGACCCAGAGCTGCCAAGCAATTTTGGACGGGAGACTGGAGTCCTTGCATAAGAGAGTGAAGATTGGTTTCCATCGACATACTCATTAACTTTGGAAACACACATTACACGTGGTTGACATAACGAGATCTGCACAGCCTAATCCACACATGATTGTGTTCTCTCACGCAGCTCAGCGCACGCAAGAGATCGCAGCCTCAGTGAGATATTTGTCCACTTTGGAGAAGGAGGGCCACTCAGAGGATGCACCATCCAATGACTCTGCTGGACCTTTCATCAGCGCAGATACCTTTATCTTGGCTTCAGAATCAGGGTCACAAGCTGGTGAGAGCACCGCACACGCACCCAAGCAGCTGGCTGAGGCTGAGACAGACGAGGCCCCCGACAGTCAGAGGACTGTGGGTGGCCTGACTGTCAGGGTCAGTCCGGTACCACACATCGTCGGCAGCTCTCTTGTATAGGGCATTGGTCACCTCCTTGATGCAGCGGGGGCTGCTGCCTGGGACAGCCTACACGTCACCGGTGGATTCCTGGAAAGATCCAAATGCGTAGAAGTTGAGTGCCACTGTTATCTTCAGGCCACCCCCGGTGCCCCAACCACCCCCAAAGTCTAGCACGCCCCTCACCCCCCAATCGATCACCCTTGCTTCGCTGGGGCCCAACCAATAACCCCCGGCGAGGCCCCTAAAACTTACCTTTTCCCAGGGCCATCCTTCCTATTCTTTTCGAGCTGGGCTGCAGTCCCAGCAGTGGCCACCGCTCCCGGTGGCACTGCTGGGACGAAGAGCTGCTGCCCACCGATTGGCCACCAGCTTCATTAGGCAGGACTTCGTGACTCAATGAGGTGGAAGTCCCATCTCAGACCTTTTAAAGGCCTGGGGACCCTAAAATCCAAACTGGATCCCCAGGCCAGGCAGAGGCCGGATCGCCACCGACATTTCGGTCAGTGGACAGCTCCCATCCGAAGATGGTAAAATTCAGCCCACAGTTAACGCTTCAGGTTTGTGACCTTTCATCAGAACTGGCAAAAGTTAGAATTGCAACAGTCTTTGAGCAAGTGAAAGGGGAGAGGGCTGAAGAAGAACAAGAGGGAAGGTCTGTGATAGGGCGGAGCGGGGAAGAGATTAATTGACAGAGATGTCATGGAACAGACTGCAAATGGAGTGCTAACTAGTTGCGGTAAAAGACAAAATGAGTCCAGAGAGTGCTAATGGCAGAATAATGAACAGCTCTGTCCGAAAGCAAAAGCATGAAGAACAAGTTTAAGACTAACACATAGTTAAAAATTAAATAATAATTTACAAATAATAAATAAAAAATAATGGGGCTCATCGTCTGAAATTATTGAACTCAATATTGAGTCCAGAAGGCTGTAGAGTGCACTGAGCTTCATTGGAGCAGGCCGAATCAGAAATGTGGGCATGAGAGCAGCGTGGTGAACTAAAATGGCAAGCAACCGGAAGCTCGGGGTCATGCTCGCGCACCGAGCGGAGGTATTCTGCAAATTGGTCACCCATCTGCATCTGGTCTCCCCAACATAGAGGAGACTGTATTGCGAGCAGCGAGTATAGTAAAAGTACAAGTAAATCACTGCTTCACCTAGAGTGTTTGGGGCCTTGGATTGTGAGGAGAGAAGAGGTAAAAGGGCAGATGTTACACCTCCTGCAATTGCATGGGAAGGTGCCATGGGAAGGGGACGAGGTGTCGGGGGTGATGGAGGAGTGGACAAGGGCGTTGCAGAGGGAACAGTCCCTTCAGAATGCTGACAGGGGAGGGGAGGGGAAAATGTGTTTGGTGGTGGCATCATGCTGAAGGTGGTGGAAATGGCAAATGATGACCCTTTGGATGTGGAGGCTGGTGGGGTGGAAAGTGAGGACAAGGGGAACCCTGTGGCGGTTCTGGGAGGGAGAGAAAGGAGTGAAGACAGAAGCGCGGGAAATGGGTCAGACAAGAGGACCCTGTCAATCACAGTGCGGAGGTCCTCAGTTGAGGAAAATGGAAGACATGTCAGAAGCGCTGTTGTGGAAGGTTACAACATCAGAACAGATGTGTCTGAGACGGAGAAACTGAGAGAATGGAACCTTTACAGGAGGCAGGGTGTGAGGAAGTACAGTCGAGGTAGCTTTGGGAGTCAGTGGGCTTATAATAAATACTAGTCGACAGCCTATTCCCAGAGATGGAGACAGAAAATTCGAGGAAGAGAAGGGAAGTGTTGGAGATGGACCATGTTTACATATGCATTAGGGGAGGCAGACTGAAATGGATCAGCGATATAAGCAATTCAAAGGAAAAGGAACATTCCTGTCAGCAGCTACACAAAAATTATACACAAACTTTATTATTGCAAATTCATTGCACACACGATTCAAAAAGCAATCATTTGTTCAGATTCCATTGCTGATTTTGAGGAGCCGAATACTGCAGGTTAGGTAAAACATTGGTGGCATAATGATATTCTGTTCCTAGATTTAACTGGAACATTTACAAATATGATAGAGTTTACCAAACATGAAAGTATCAATACTGCACAAAGCTTTATTTTTATGAGATTAGCAGACAGCCCACCTTGCATGTCTCAGATTATTTTTACTGTCTAGTTGAGAAGAAAACATGCACCAGATAACTAGACGCATGGCTAGAGCGAGCAATGTAACAAATGACTTACAGGCTTCCCAGTAGAATAAGCATGAACCTCCTTGGACCCTACTGAAGCTCCACTATAACCAAAAATTCAAAAGTCTCAAACAGGTAGGCAGTGGCGTAGTGGTATTATCACTGGACTAGTAACCCAGAGACCCAGGGTATTTCTCTGGGGACATGGGTTCGAATCCCACCACAGCAGAAGGTGGAATTTGAATTTAATTAATAAATCTGGAATTAAGAGCGAGTCTAATGATGGCCATGAAACCATTGACGATTGTTGTAAAAACCCATCTGGTTCACTAATGTCCTTCAGGGAAGGAAATCTGCTGTCCTTACCTGGTCTGGCCAACATGTGACTCCAGACCCAGTGGTTGACTCTTACATGCCCTCTGAAATGGCCGAGCAAGCCACTTAGTTGTACCTAACCGCTATGAAGTCAATAAAAAGGAATGAAACTGGACGGACCACCTGGCATCGACCTAGGCACCGGAAATGACAACGGCAAACCCAGCCCTGTCGACCCTTCAAAGTCCTCCTTACTAACATCGGGGGGGCTTGTGCCAAAGTTGGGAGAGCTGTCCCACAGACTAGTCAAGTAACAGCCTGACATAGTCATACTCACACTCACGGAATCATACCTTACAGACAATGTCCCAGACACTGCCATCACCATTCCCGGGTATGTCCTGTCCCACCGGCAGGACAGACCCACCAGAGGTGGTGGCACAGTGGTATACAGTAGGGAGGGAGTCCTCAACATCAACTCAGGACCCCATGAAGTCTCATGGCATCAGGTCAAACATGGGCAAGGTAACTTCCTACTGATTACCACCTACCGTCCTCCCTCAGCTGATGAGTCAGTACTCCTCCATGTTGAACACCACTTGGAGGAAGCACTGAGGGTGGCAAGGGCACAAAATGTACTCTGGGTGGGGGACTTCAATGTCCATCACCAAGAGTGGCTCGGTAGCAGCACTACTGACCGAGCTGGCCGAGTCCCAAAGGACATAGCTGCTAGACTGTGTCTGCGGCAGGTGGTGAGGGAACCAACACGAGGGAAAAATATACTTGACCTTGTCCTCACCAATCTGCCTGCCGCAGATGCTTCTGTCCATGACTGTATTGGTAGGAGTGACCACCGCACAGTCCTTGTGGAGACTAAGTCCCGCCTTCACATTGAGGATACCGTCCATTGTGTTGTGTGGCACTACCACCGTGCTAAATGGAATAGATTTTGAACAGATCTCGCAATGCAAAATTGGGCATGAGGCGCTGTGGGCCATCAGCAGCAGGAGGATTGTACTCAACCACAATCTGTAACCTCATGGCCTGGCATATCCCCCACTCTACCATTACTATCAAGCCAGGAGACCAACCCTGGTTCAATGAAGAGTGCAGGAGGGCATGCCAGGAGCAGCACCAGGCATAGCTCAAAATGAGGTGTCAACCTGCTGAAGCTACAACACAGGACTATCTGTGTGCCAAACTGCGTAAGCAGCATGCCATAGACAGAGCTAAGCGATCCCATCACCAACGGATCAGATTTAAGCTCTGCAGTCCTGCCACATCCAGCCATGACTGGTGGTGGACAATTAAACAACTAACTGGAGGAGGTGGCTCCACAAATATCCCCATCCTCAATGATGGGGGAGCCCAGCATATCAGTGCGAAAGATAAAGCTGATGCATTTGCAACAATCTTCAGCCAAAAGTGCCGAGTTGATGATCCATCTCGGCCTCATCCTGAAGTCCCCAGCATCACAGATGCCAGACTTCAGCCAATTCGATTCACTCCGCGTGATATCAAAAAACGACTGAAGGCACTGGATACTGCAAAAGCTATGGGCCCTGACAATATTCCGGCAATAGTACTGAAGTCCTGTGCTCCAGAACTTGCCGTGCCCCCAGCCAAGCTGTTCCAGTGCAGCTACAACACTGGCATCTACCCTGCAATGTGGAAAATTGCCCAGGGATGTCCTGTACACAAAAAGCAGGACAAGTCCAACCCAGCCAATTACTGCCCCATCAGTCTACTCTCAATCATCAGTAAAGTGATGGAAGGTGTCATCAACAGTGCCATCAAGCGGCACTTGCTTAGCAATAACCTGCTCTGTGACGCTCAGTTTGGGTTCCGCCAGGGCCACTAGCTCCTGACCTCATTACAGCCTTGGTTCAAACATGGTCAAAAGAGCTGAACTCAAGAGGTGAGGTGAGAGTGACTGCCCATGACATCAAGGCAGCATTTGGCCGAGTATGGCATCGAGGAGCCTGAGCAAAACTGAGGTCAAAGGGAATCAGGGGGAAAACCCTCCGCTGGCTGGAGTCATACCTAGCGCAAAGGAAAATGGTTGTGGTTGTTGGAGGTCAATCATCTGAGTTCCAGGACATCACTGCAGGAGTTCCTGAGGGTAGTGTCCTAGGCCCAACCATCTTCAGCTGCTTCATCAATGACCTACCTTCAATCATAGGGTCAGAAGTGGGGATGTTCGCTAATGATTGCACAATGTTCAGCACCATTTGCAACTCCTCAGATACTGAAGCAGTCCGTGTAGAAATGCAGCAAGACCTGAACAATATCCAGGCTTGGGCTGATAACTGGCAAGTAACATTCGCGCCACACAAGTGCCAGGCAATGACCATCTCCAACAAGAGAGAATCTAACCGTCTCCCCTTGACATTCAACGGCCTTACCATTGCTGAATCCCCCACTATCAACATCCTAGGGGCTACCATTGACCAGAAACTGAACTGGAGTAGCCATATAAATACCGTGGCTACAAAAGCAGGTCAGAGGCTAGGAGTCCTGAGGCGAGTAACTCACCTCCTGACTCCCCAAAGCCTGTCCACCATCTACAAGGTACAAGTCAGGAGTGTGATGGAATACTCTCCACTTGCCTGGATGGGTGCAGCTCCAACAACACTCAAGAAGCTCGACACCATCCAGGACAAAGCAGTTCGCTTGATTGGCACCCCATCAACAAACATTCACTCCCTCCACCACTGACGCACAGTGGCAGCAGTGTGTACCATCTACAAGATGCACTGCAGCAACACACCAAGGATCCTTAGACAGCACCTTCCAAACCCGCGACCTCTACCAACTAGAAGGACAAGGGCAGCAAATGTACGGGAACACCACCACCTGCAAGTTCCCCTCCAAGTCACACCCCCTCCTGACTTGGAACTATATCGCCGTTCCTTCACTGTCGCTGGGTCAAAATCCTGGAACTCCCTTCCTAACAGCACTGTGGGTATACCTACCCCAAATGGACTGCAGCGGTTCAAGAAGGCAGCTCACCACCACCTTCTCAAGGGCAATTAGGGATGGGCAATAAATGCTAGCCTAGCCAGCGACGCCCACATCCCTTAATGAATTTTAAAAAAACATGAACCTGTGTTGGAGATTTCCCATGGCTTTGCCTATGGCATTCAGGACCCAAGATGGCATTGCGAATTGGCCACCATTTATTTTAACGGAAATGAAAAACGAGAAGTTTCTCTAATAGATAACCGAGTCACAACAGCAATTACACCCAGATGACAAATTAAAAATCAATCCCACCGGATTTCGCCTCCAAATAATCAGACTCCAGTGTTTCTTCTGACAATATGTAAATGGACAAAGTAATGATAAGGAACACTCATTTTTGTGTAATGTATAGAAATTTCACAATGCAAATAATTTTTTGTCAGCAAGTATTATGAAAACTAATAAACTAAGGCTAATAAATTAAGAACTATTCTCCAGATACCTAGGTTGAGTGAATGATATAATTTTTTGTTAGAATAATCTTGCTCGAATTTTTTTGCCAAGGAACAAAGGAAGGGAATGAGAGAAGTTAATGCATCCTCAAATAAGCTAGTCAGCAAAAACAGTTATCACTGCATTACTATTTCAACAATGGCATTTCAAATTTTTGAGTTAAATTACACTCATCTATTCCCTCCGCTCCCATTAAAATTTTATATGACACCTGTCAGAAGTTGTTAAAGTGAGATTCATACCCATGTCTATTGTACAATATACATAAAAAAAAACAAAAATGAAAATGTCAGCAACTTTCTGAATTTTAATCTCAAACTGTCGAGTTTCATGGTAAAAAAAATGCAATGAACATATAGGCCAAACAAGTAAACTACATTATAACACCCTGGGGGGACAGATAACGGCAGTCAATTCCAAAAATAAGGAAGAATAAACGCACGCTTCATTCTCATTTAAACCTCATCAATGGACAACTTAAAATATTTAAATGTTAAATACAACAGCAATCAATTCCATAAAATGGACAGAATTAAAGCAACAATATCAGCAATAACAATGAATTTATTGACATTATAGAGATCCTGTTTTTGCATTTGCAGTGGGATGAGCTTTAAAATAATGGGCACAGCGGCGCCCTTTAAACTCAGCGGAGTGCCCGCATTTAGCAGCCGCCGCAGAGCCCCCACGATATTATGCATGGGGGCTCAGTGGCATCACGGCGCCGAGCTGCCCTCCCCATATTACGTGGGGAGAGGCGGGACATTCGGCTCAGTGAGAGACCTTTTGACAGATGTGTAGCCCTATTTTAAGCGCCCCAGCACCTGCTTCCTGACAGCTGTCAAAGAATACTTACCTGACTGCTGAAGAGTGGGGCTGCTGTCAATCTGGCAGCAAAGCAGAAATCCAGCAGGTCAGGCAACATCCGTGGAGAGAGAAGCAGAGTTTACTTGTCCAAGATCACAGACCTGAAAGTTAACTCTGCTTCTCTCTCCACAGATGCTTTCTGACCTGTTGAGTTACCCCAGCACTTTCCACTTTGCTGTCACATATACCCTGCTGTGTCCCAGTGTCCTGTGAAGTTGCGATCCCCTTCTTCCACTCAAGTGTAACATTCCTTCTTGTCGGCATGCCACACCTGGGTGAATAATCTTAATTTTGCACATTCTAGGACGTGAGACTTACATATACCATAAAAGGTATTAGAGGTTTACAGAGAAGACACTGACTGAAATAGGAATGCAGAGGTGTCACAGCAATGTAAATACGTCTTTCACTAAATGTTCCTCACCAACATGTGTGTCCTTTTCTCTGTGTGAATGATGTGTGCCTGCATGTAGCGCCAATGTTACATCCTTTTGCACCGTTGGCCGTTCTGGAGAGCCAACGTATGCAATAACATCATTGCTATGCCACCATTACTCATGAGCATCTCCACGGATGCAGTGACATGGACATTGGCTCAGTCAGCTGCTGCTTCTAATGGTTTACACAGGATGCTGCAGATGTGGACTGGTGCACAACGGTGAGCGAGGGTGATGTGTGGCTTGCAGAACTCATGTCGGTTCCTATGGGGTAGACAGCCTTTGTCTGATAAACCGCTGCCGTCCCTTGCTCACGGCTAGCACTGCGTGCAGAGCACGGGTGCCATCTGCCCTCCCATGCATCTTTCATGTTGTAGGTCCTCAGCGTCCTCATAATCCGAGGAGGAATCCTGTTGATGTCTCTCCTCCATGCCAGTCCTGGCCCCTATTGGGTGCATGGTTGTGAAGAGCAGCAAAGAAAGGAGCTGGGCTGTTCAGCCCATAGTACAGGGCATCACCCTATCCGTCCAGGCATTGGAAGCGCTCTTTCAGCATGCCGATCTCCTGCTCAATGGTGGCTCATGTAGCTCAGTGGTTGGCGTTGTATTTCTCCTGTTCAGCAGTGGTGGTGTCGGGAGCCATGTCTGCAAGGGATAGCCCTTATCTCCAAGAAGACACCACTCCATCTGAGCTAGTTCAGTGAGCAGAGGTAGCAGCTGGGACTGGCACAGGTCCCAGGTGTCATGACAGCTGCCTGAGAAGTGGTCGCAGATTTGCATGAAGCTTCTGCGGTGATCACATACCAGCTTCACCTAAATTGAGAGGATTCCTTTAATGGTGAAGTCTGCAGGTGGTAGCCTGGCAGGAGGCCTGATGGCCACATGAGTGCAGTTTATGAACATTACAACCTATGGCTCTCTGGCAATGGTGCCGAAACCGATGGCCCTCTGGGCCTGGCTGTGAGAGTCCGTCCTGAAGCGGACATACTCACTGGCCCTCCGATGCAGGGCTTCGGTGACCTCCCTGATGCAGCGGTGCACTGCTGACTGTGTGACCCCACATAGGTCTCTGGTGGGCCCCCGAAAAGCTGCATAGCTTGAGAACCACTGCCAATATGAGGACCAAAGGCACAGAATGTCCAATGAAGACCATGGGCTGCAGGTCTTCTTTGAGCAGGGCACAGCGACATGTCACCACCCTCTCTGCTTGAACCCTCTCTGCTGACACTGGTGCTCTGACATCCGATGCCATGTCATGTGGGGCCTGTATATGCACGGCAATCGTAACGGCGAGCTCCCCTTGGGGGCTGCTGCTCACGACCAGGGGCCGCTTCATGGATTGCACTTGCCTGTTGATTTTGCCTCTGGCGCATACAGATCCTCAGGATCACGCGATGTAGGATTGCAATACCTATTTCCATTTGATAAATAAAGTTGAACCCTGCACGTATTCGAAAGTTCATAACAGGGCAGGGATTGGTGTTGACGGGTACATCAGCTGCTTTCATGGATCAACTATGTGGTGTGCTATGGCATTGCCCATCTTGGCCAACACTGAGTGGCACAGCATGACCACATCAAGATCCTACCAGCTGAATCGATTGCCCCACCAGCCATATAACCTTAATGCTCCTATCCTTTCTGGCACCCTCCCCACACACAGGGTGACTCAAGTGCCATTGCACCTTTACAAACACGAATTAACGCAGAGCATACACTGTTTACGGAGAGAAGGTACACAGTACTTCCCTTCATGCCTGCAGAGCTTTCCCTCCAGTAATCACAGACCCCCTCCTTCCTCCCTTCCAGTATGCAGAGTGAGACCCCTGAATAGCAGAACTTACCTTCGCTGGCGACAACTTCTGTCTCTGAGGACCTGCCGGCTTTTCAAATCGTGAATGGGACGGCACGTGACTCAAAAATCTGGAAGTGTCCATGGAGAGGCAGCGGGCTGCATAATCTGCAGAAGTAAGTACCGTTTAACATATTCTAATAGGGGTGCCGCCACCTTGCGGCGGTGGAGGGGGGGGCGGGGGAGGTGGCTGCACTGAGGTCCCCAGCCGCCAATAATTTGCAGTGCTCCCTTCTCGAGGCGGATCTCTCCCTGCAGAATTTTACTGGTCCCCGCGCCGCGATCCGTGGCTTCGAGGGGCCGGTATATTTCAGCCCTATGTGTTTGCTCTAAAATGGAGACTGGGTGACCAGGCCCAGAACCCAAGCTTACAGAATTACACTTATGTCAATGATTATAATTTATTTTCTGCCCTACAGATTGGATTATAAAAAATTGTTGTAGGTAACAGTAGAAGTTATAATACAACCAAACACTAATCTAAACCTTAGTTCCAAGAAGAACAAAGGCTGGATTTTACCAAGCCCACGACGTCAGTCTCCATGGCGGGGGAGGCCGGTAGATGGTTCCAGCAGCTGCCGCCACAGAAGCCGACGGGATCTGGATTTAAATATTTAAATTAAAACTAGAGCTGGCTGCTGGTGTTTTAATCAAAGTAACATTTACCAGTCTATTTGTAAATACTCATTTCCTCCCCATGGCTTTCTCTCTTCTGTTCCACTTCGAGCTGGGCACTTTGTTGATGTGTTCTGAACCAGTCAATTGGATTGTAGGCATGTATCTCTTTCTCTCTACTAACTCTTAGGGCTGAATTTAAATTTAAATCAACTTACCTTGAATCTTCCGGGCCCGCCGCAATCTTCAGCGCGGCGGCCAACTCTCCCGTGTCTTCAATTCCCCGTCTGGGGAAAGCAGTCGTGATATTGGTGGGGAAGGGGGAGGAACTAAGATTTTTACTACGGGTAAGGGGATGGAGTCACATCAGCATCATCAGTGTAGGGGGTGCTGGGAAGGGGTGCACTTTCAACTTTGTGCAGTCTGTCGGGGGTGGAGGTCAGAATTCAAAGGTAAGTATTTTTTGGTGGGGGAAGGGCAAATACTTACTGTAATTTTTATCGTGGGGGGGGGGTTGGAAAGGGGTTTTACAATTTTATTTTGTAAATTTTGGGGGGAGGGGATTCACTTTCAAAATTCAAATTTGCCAGCAGGGCTGGCTGCTCTTTAAAAATGGCGCCAACACCTGCACACAGGCAGATGACGCCATTGCACATGATTGGAGGGGGAGGAGCGGGCCACTCAGGCTATTTAAATGATTCAATGCACGGGAGATCACGGCGGCCTTTTGGTGCGGGCTGCCATTTATTGCCGGGATCGATAGCGGGCTCTTAAAATCAGCCATAAGAGTTAGTAGAGACAGAGAGAGATATATGGCTATAATCCAATTGACTGGTTCAGAATACATCAACAAAGTGCCATGCTCAAAGAGGAGCAGAAGGGAGAAAGTCATGAGGAAGAAATGAGTATTTCCAAACAGACCGGTACATATTACTTTGATTTAAACACAAACAGCCAGCTCTAGTTTTACAGCAAATTATTTTCATAAATAAATGAGACCTATTCTGTCCTAAAAGTTCTAACTCAAAAAAAGTTGAAATTTCTCCATTGACCAACTTTATTAAAAGGTTTCATGTAGAAATAGAACCAGTAGCTATTTGTTAGGACAATCGTTTATTATTAGCAGAATTGTTTTGTATTAACAGAGTTATTTTGGGGGATGTGGGGAATTGTTGCTTGGCGTACCCCACAAATTGTGGTGGGAATCCTTACTGTTTCTAATTGGCATTAATGACTTGGAATCAGCAGCTCAATGTAAACTGAATTAATTTTCAAACAATTGTAATACCATTTAATGTGACCAGACTGTTCAGAATTACAAATTAAGTTTGACAAAATATGTAAATGAGTGGAACAATAACAGATAAAATTTAATAAGACTAAATATGAAGGAAATAACAATACAAGTAAAAGTAAATTGCGCTGAATCATAGAGGTTTATACTACAACAGGCAATGTGGCCCATTATGTCTGCAACATTTCTTTGCAAAAGCAATCCAAAGCTAAACCTAATGCCTTACTCTCTCTCAAAAACATTGTCTTACTCTGATTCAAACCTTTATCTAATTTTTCTCTGAAAGTTCCAATAATCTTTGCTTCAACCACTCAATATAGCTAAGCAGTTGATGCTTCATGTATATAATTTCTCAACCTCCTCCTTACTCTAAATCATAATCTTAAACTAGTAATCCTTACTCATTGACTTTCCCAACCACAGAAAAGTATTGCATTAGCATCGTTACGGCATCCATCTGAAGCAATACTTTTATATATTTTGGACCTAAATTTTCCTCCTCTTTCACATGACCCAGCCTTCCCTTATTCAAAATATAATTACCACAATTTTGTTAGCAAAATATACCACCTCACATTCATTAATATTGAACTCCATCTCCCACTTTTTTGTCCAATCCACCAACTGATCAATATCCCCCTGCAGCTTTATTTATCCCTTGGCAAAATTATTTACTATTTATCCAATTTTAGTATCATTGACAAATTTGGACACTAACTCCTCTTGCCCTATACCCAAATCATTGATGGACACAATGAACAGAAGTGGTCCCATATGAATCCTGTGGCACACAGCTACATACTATTAACCACTCTGAGAAACTACCCTTAACCCTTATACAAAAGCAAAATACTGTGGATACTGAAAATCTGACATAAAAACAGAAAATGCCGAAATATTCATCAGGTCTGGCAGCATCTGTGGAAAGAGTTAACTTTTCTGATCGATGACCTTTCATTAGAACTTCTTAACCCTTAATCTGTTTCCTCTTTTCTAACCAGTTTTTAATCCAATTTAATACCCTTACTCCAATATGATTCTATGATTCCATAACCCTTTTGCCAGTAGTCTTCTTGGTACATTGACAAATTATTTCTGAAAGCCCAGGTACACCGCATGCACTGCAATTCTGCCACAAACCATACCTGCCAGATTACAACCTTGGGTCCTGCTATGAGGCAAAGAATGCTAGCAAAGCGTAAGACACATATGGTGCTTCTGCCTCCCCTCTCCCAAGATGTGAAGCAAATGGATAGAATAGCAGTGGAGTCAACTGCCCTTCTGTGCGCCAACACCTGAGAGGGATACAACTCATTGCAGGTATCCTAGAGAAATTAACAGTTGCAGAAGCATCTGCAAACCCTCCCTCAAGGTCATGAAACATTCAGGCAAGTCAGTCAGCTCAGGAGAAGTCACTGTCAACCTGACTGCAAAGTATAGAGGGCAGCAGCTCAGAAGGAATAAAGGTCGACTCTCTCTCTCAGGGATTGAAGGATCTTTCTGATTCCGTGAGATCTATTCTTTCATTGATAGCTGGTAAGCAGAATCCCGTTCCTAGTATCAGTGAGAAAAAGATGGTGTGTGTGCTTCAGATGCTGCTTCCCCTCAAGCAATGAAAATGAAAATTTGTAGTATCAAGACAGATGGCAGTGGGAGTTATATAATCTATGCTACTGGAAGGTCTCTGAGAATCTGGGCTGAATTTTACCATTGCGCCGCAGTTCGCGACGGCGCACTCTGATGGCGGCAGGCACCCCACACGGATGCACCGTCCCTGAGCCCCGCGATATTATGCACGAGGGCTGATTAAAGTAGAGGGGGCGGAGCGGCTCCCCCCGATGACGTAGAGGGGATGGCCACCGTGGCCTCGGCAACAGCATCCGGCACCAACGCACAGGCGCCAGCGCCATTTTTAAAGGGCTCTAAGCCCTTAGAAGGAATTTTAATTTTTAAAGGCACAGAATGCTTTATTTCTTATTAACACATAAAAATGATATGAAGGCCCTTCCCCAAACCCCTCCCCAATGGTCATTTCATTGCCCGATATTGAATAAAATTGTGTTTTTCCCTACCCGAACTTTCCCCCCCAACCTTCTTACTTTTGCCCTTCAACCCTTTCCCACCATCCCCACAGCCAATAAACATTGTTTTCCCCACTCTTCCATCCCTCCCCCCCTGAAAATTTTATTCCTCTCCTCTCCCCACCAGGTTCTCACCTCGGAACTCTATACAGAGTTCCGAAAGCGTGCGTTCGGTGCTCGTTGGCGGTAAAATCGACATGGGACGGCTGCCACTTGCAGGTAAGTCTAATTGCATATCATTTGGTTTGATTTAAATATGCAGATGAAGGGCCCGCCACCAGGCGGCAGGGGGCTGCACTGAGGTTTCCCGCCCCCACTGCGAATATGCGGCAGGCTGTTCTCCACGTCGCAGGTCGAAACGGACCTCTTCCCATAGAATTTTACTGGCACCCCCAAACTTCCCCGTCCCCCCGCCACGAACCGCGGCGTCAAGGGGCTGGTAAAATTCAGCCCTCTCTGCTGCATCTCCCTGCATTTGTCTGATACGTGCTAGTGATGTTCTCAATTTTTATATAGACCATGTCATAACACTGGCAATAATGTTTTATCAGTTGAGATTTTACACTATGAGGCCAGGATTAATATTTGTTTTAAATGAAGGTTCAATCGATAAGAAGCTGATTCCTCTAGTTTGGCATAATCTTAAAATTAGAACTTGAACACTGAGGAGTGAAATGAACAAGCACTTCTTCACACAAAGGATTGTGGAAATCTGGAACTCTCTCCCCAAAAAGGCTGTTGGTACTGGGGACCAATTGAAACTTTCAAGACTGAGGTCAATGGATCTTTGTAAGTTAAGTGTATCAAGGAATATGGAACAAAGGTGCATAAATGAGCCACAAACAGAAAATGTTAGTAATACTCAGCATCTGTAGTGAGTTAACGTTTTGGGTTGATGACATTTAATTCGAAATGAGGTTGAATTACACATCAGCCATGATCGAACTGACTGGCAGAACAGGTTTGACTGCCAGAACAAGTTCCAAATAAGGGCTGAATGGCCTACTCCTGTTCCTATGTATAATCAAGATCATGAGTTTCTATCACAAATGCTATTTTCGCTAGTAAAGCAGTCCAAGGAACTAGTTGAAGTAATTTTGTAGTTATCTATTTTACTATCACTGTATTTTGGTAAAATCAAACAGCTAGATGATGCAAATTATTACTAACTTTTGTTTAAGAATTCCTTCCCCACTTTTCATGTACCAAGACAGCATGACAGATGCCATCATAGAGTTACTTATGGCACAGAAGGAGGCCATTTGGCTCATCAAGTCCATGTCGGCTCGCGGCAGAACAATCCAGTCATTCCCAGTCCCCCACTCTATCCCTGTAGCCCTGCAAATTTCTTTCCTTCATTTCCTTCAAGTGCCCATCCAATTTCCTTTTGAAATCACTGATTGGCCAGAATTTTTCACTCGGCAGAAGGGAGCCATCCGCTGACTGAAAAGTCGGTGGTGAACCTGCCTCCATCTGGTCTGGGCATCTGGAACACCTTTTGCGGTCCCCAGGCCTTTACGTGGTCTGAGGCGGGACTCCTAATGGAGATGCCGGCCAATCAGAGGGCTAGCAGCTCTCTGTCCCAGCAGCTGGGACTGCAACCCAGCTGAAGATGGAAGATGTCGGGGAGCCCAGAGAACGGTTAAGTTTTTGGAGCCTTGCTGGGAGCAACTGGTCGGGCCCCGGCGAGGCAAGGGTGAATAGCGGGGACAGGAGCCGTGTTGGGCGTTGGGGGTGGTTGGGGCATTTGGGGGCAGCACTCCGTCGGGCACAGGGTGCCTGATCAGAAGGGCCCCCCTCCAGGCAGTCAAAAGGCTGCCTGCTTTTGTCAGGCAGTTTTTCTCGGGTCTGGGACGCCCACCAGCCAAGGGTAAAATCCCTGTGGCGACAGGCAGAGGCCCTTAAGTGGCCATTAACTGGCCGGTTTTCCGACAGGCTTTAAACAGAAATTCGGAACCCGCCAGAAAACCCCAAATCTGTCTGAAGGTCAGAAACCACTGTTCCCGATGTCAGCAGCTGTCAGCTGTGACCTGCGATCTTTATTAAAAACTGACCAACCATCTGCTGAGCATTCCTGCTCTCTGCAACTGTCACAGAAGAGGGGACAGAGAGAGAGAGGGGGTTGGAGAACAGAGAGAAAAGGTGACAGGGGGAACAGAGAGAGAGAGAAAGAGACAAAAGAGAAAAAAGGGGACAGAGAGGGGGGCAGAGAGAGAGAAGGGGATGGGGAACAGAGAGAGAGAAAGAGAAAAAGGGGACAGAGAGAGAGGCGTGGGGACAGAGAGAGAAAAAAGGGATGGGGGGATACAGAGAGAGAGAAAAGGGGACAGAGAAAGAGAGAGGAGAGAGAGAACAAAAGGGACAGAGAGAGAGCGAGAAAAGGGGACGGGGTGGGGGACAGAGAGAGAGAAAGAAAACGGGATGGAGAGAGAAAAAAGGGGACAGAGAGAGAGGGGGACAGAGAGAGAAAGGGGGGACAGAGAGAGAAAGGGAGGGACGGAGAAAGAGGGGGACGGAGTGGGGGGAAACACAGAGAGCGAGGACGACACAGAGAGGAAGGATGAACAACACAGAGGGGGACACGGGGCGGGGGCGGGGAAGAGAGAGGGAGCAAAAGTGATCAAGATGGACATCTATCCGGAATACTCTACATTGCTACAAGTGTGCGGGCAAATATTGACTACTTCTGCAAGCAAAAAACGCCAGGTATCTTACTAAATCAGTGTCCAACATAGTCAATAAATTAAACTTCTCATTTAAAACTTCTTCACAAAAATGTACATTTGTTGTTTTGATTAATAGCAAGATAGGGCGGCACAGTGGCGCAGTGGTTAGCACTGCAGCCTCACAGCTCCAGCAACCTGGGTTCAATTCTGGGTACTGCCTGTGTGGAGTTTGCAAGTTCTCCCTGTGTCTGCGTGGGTTTCCTCCGGGTGCTCCGGTTTCCTCCCACATGCCAAAGACTTCCAGGTTGATAGGTAAATTGGCCATTATAAATTGCCCCTAGTATAGGTAGGTGGTAGGGAAATATAGGGACAGGTGGGGATGTGGTAGGAATATGGAATTTGTGTAGGATTAGTATAAATGGGTGGTTGATGGTCGGCACAGACTCAGTGGGCCGAAGGGCCTGTTTCTGTGCTGTATCTCTAAATAAATAAAAATAATTAAACTTTTAATGCCTTTATCTTCCAGAAATTGTCTCACCGGCCCCCTGTATAAACGGTTTGGAAAAGGTTGGATGACCCTGCTGTAATGGGATGCCCAAAACTGTACACAATACTCCACCTACAACCAAACTAAGGTCTTGTATAAGTTCAACTTTACCTCTGCTTCTGCATTCTAGGAGGAAGATTTTGAGGGCTTCCACTCAGCTGAAGTTGGGCAGCATCAATGATTATCTGCTCCTCTACCACATTTAAATCATACGATAAACTATGTTTCCCTTCCTTATTTCGAAAATGTATTTCCTCAGATCTTTCTGCAAAACCTACAGTGAAAGAGCCTCGCAAATCTTTCAGGTGGTTGTGAGATGTACTGGAAGAGGTTAGATTGATGAAGTCTCAGATTTCATCGCTCGGCTTGTGGAAAAATATCCTGCTAACACAACAGATATCAGAAACTAAATCTGCAGCAAACGATGAGCAGTAACCAGTACCTTACCACTACATGATATAGCATGTTATAATGAATAGTAACATAGGACAGCTCCTTGAGCCTGTTTTGTCATCCCCTATCACTATAGCTCTTCCAAGCCATTTCCTCCCCTGCTGTGCAGCAGAGCCCTCCGCGGTTCCACGAACTTGGCTGTTGCTGCTTTCCCCTGGGAGGTCATCCCTCCCAACAGTATCCAAAGCGGTATATCTGTTTGAGAGGGGGATGGCCACAGGGGACTCCTGCACTACTTGCCTGCGCCTACTACTCCGTCTGCTGGTCACCTATCTCTTTTCTGCCGGTGCAGCCATTACCTGCGGTGTGACCACCTCACTAAACGTGTTATCCACGACTTCCTCAGCATCGTGGATGCTCCACAGTGAATCCACCTGCAGCTCCAGCCCTGTAATGCGGGTAGCCAGTAGCTGCAGCTGGATACACTTCCTGCACACATGGTCACCAGGGACACTGGATGCGTCCCTGATTTCCCACATAGCGCAGGAGGAGCATATCACGGGGCTGAGCTCTCCTGCCATGACTTACCCTTAGGTTAATGAGTTACTCTTAATTAAAAAATACTACGTATTCTCGGGGCCTTGTTCTACCCACTTCAATCTAAAGTCCTTTAAAAAAACACTTTAGTAGTACTCACCTTATCACCAAAGATTTTTTTCCAACAAAAAAAAACTTACCCTTTTTTTTTAAGATAGTCTAACAGTTGCTACTCACCAACCTTGCAGCTCTCCTCTGATGTCATTGTTTCCCTTTTTTTTCAAAACTCCGGCATGCTGGAAGAGGTTCCACTGCTCTCCTCTCCGCTCCCGGAAGGTCCTTGATCCTTGGGGTCGATTTATTGGCTCCGCTCCCGGCGTTCTCCACAAAGGTCCGCTCCGCTCCCGGAAGGTAAGTTTATTAATCTTAAACTCTAATTCGGTTAACGATTACGAATATGCGACACATCCACACTCGCATGCATGCGCAATAATCATACACGCAGATAGAGACAGAAAAAGTAGAAAGAATAAAGGGAAAAAGTCTCCTGTGGTTTGTGGATTTCAAAGTTCTCGGTTGGGCGGGTGATGCTGTCTCTTACACCGACAGGATGTGGATCATCATTGCCCAGACCAATCTTTGTCAATTGAATCAGTGAGCAGATCTTTTGTCTCTCCAAGCACTGTCTCTTAGTATGCAAATATTCTCTAGCCAAATGTCTGGTGCTCTCTTTAAGCAAGTCATTTCTTCACTCCAGCAACAGTTTAAAATTAATGTTCATATGATGAAATTAATATGCCTCATTCTTGGCAGGTGGGGGTCTTCATGACTGTCTCCCTGTCCTCAACTCCCCCACCAGCAAAAAATGTTTCTCTCTAGCCTATCAATTCCATTTAAAATTCTAACAACCTCAATCAAATCACCCCTTAACTTTCTATATTCCAGAGAATACAAGCCTAATGTGTGTACCCTGTCCTCATAATCTTGCCCTTGGAGCCCAGGTCACATTCCAAAGAATCTGTGCTGCACTCCTTCCAAGGCCAATATATCTTTTCTCAGGTGTGGTGCCCAGAATTGTGCAAGATACTCTCGATGTGGTCTAGACAGGGCTTTGTATAGCAATAGCAAAACTTCTCCGTTCTATATTCTAGCCCTCGAGTTATAAAGGTTAACATTCCATTAACCTTTTTTGATTATTTTTTGTACCTACTGCTACATTTTAGTGATCTGTGTACATGGGCCCGTAAATCTCTTTGAGCTATATCAATGCTCAAATACGACTACTATTCTTCAAATCCTGTTGATGCCGGTCCAACTTAAATTTTTTTTAAATCAGCATGCTTTTTCAAACAATTGTTCTCCGATTTTGACAATGATAATCAGCTTTTGTACAGATTCCCCAAGGAATGGCAGTATTTATCCTAGAGACAAGAGCATAATACTCATTTCAGTTAACATGTATTTTCCATACCATTGGTTTCTTTGAATGTAATGTCCTCTGCTTTTCACTATTATTGTATATCTAAACTCCGATGCCATAAAATCATCAAATAGACAAATACCAGAATAATACCTTTTCCTTGTTAAATAAAAATACAGCAGGTTTCATTACTTTCAGAGACACAAGAGAACTCTACGGGTTACCAGATCATTCCAGGCAATCAAACTGAAGTAAGAAGCAACATGTTTCAGAATTTTATTAAGATCTAAACTTAAAACATACTAAAAACAGGAGTACGCTATAATATTATGGCTACTTGCTGAACTTGTAAAAGCATGTCATCAATAAAAATAATTTCCATGTTTATATTAAATCTCTAAATAACTGCAATAGCAATTAAAATTTTAATCGCTCTGAAGTGAATGCTATCAAATACAGTTTCTTTCAAAACTGGTGCTCCTAAAGGACTTTTCATAGAAATTGTTCCTCTGACTATATAAAGAGTTAGCACTGAAGGGATAGTTTTTACCGACAAAAATTAATTTTATTACTATGTCAAAAACTTTTTTTAAGCTTGAACAAAGCCAGTTGCATAATACAAATCAAAAATTTCCAAATTTTGTGATTAAACAACCCATTATATACCAAGAAAACAGTTATTCCTCCTCATACTTGTTTTTATATAACATAATTTTAAAATGTTTATAGTTTCAAGTCTCGTTCACGGTTGTATGTCATTGCTTTCTTAATCACGTTTGTTTAGGTGTCAGCCATGGCTCAGTGGTTGTTCGCTTATCTCGGTGTAAGAAGTTTCACTCTCAAGCCGTAAACACAGAAATCGATGCTGACATCCCAATGCAGTACTAAAGGACTGCTGCACTGTTGGTGGTGCTATCTTTCGGATGAGACATCAGATCATGTCTGCCTTCCCAGGTGGATGTAAAAGATTCCATGGCACTATTTAGAAGAAGAGCAGGGTAGGTCTCCTGCTGTGCTGGCCAATATTTATCCTTCAACCAGAACAGATTATTTGGCCAATATTACATTGAAGTATGTGGGATCTTGCTATGTATTTACGTGCTTAATTAGCTGTGAAGTGCTTTGAGACATCGTGACATCATGAAAAGAAAATAATTGGTTGGCAAGTCAACTCTGATTGGTCAAGGCACCCTTTTTTCATGCAGAATAAATTATTGCTCCCTTTGAAATTTGGCATTCTTGCATCTGTCCTGATAAGTGCAAGACGAAAAGCTTCGACTGCGTGTATCTTTTTTCAGCATTACTCAAGTTCTGTACTACCAAGCAACTAAAAATAAACAAATAAAACTGGAAACAAGCTGTCACACAACACCCTTAGCCACTCCTATATACCACTTGACAATGTCAGAGAAAGCAAAGGCAGAAATCTGGAAACATCTACCCTTTAAACCACTAGTGGTGCATAATGCAAAAGATGGTAAAATGTGAAGCGGAAAAAACATCCTTTTAAAGAATGCTAAATAATACATTAACGTAGTGGGAGAAATGAAAATGCAAACTCTATGCAATGAAGATGTTGTTTAAACAAATGCCAAAAAACAAGAGAGAGCAGACAAGGCCTCAACTGAAAGACAGCACCACCAACAGTGCAGAAACTCTGCAATGGTGTGTCGGCTTACACTTCTATGCTCAAGTGCTGGAGTAGGACTTAAATCAATAACCTTCTGACTCACAGGTGAGAGTACTACCAACTGAGCCACAGATACGTGCTTTGTATCTGCTTTGCTATGTAAGTTTCATCAGTGAATCTGTTCAAAGGGACTGTTGAAGATTCCTCAACGCTCTTAAAATACAGTCACAGGTAAAAGATGTTTTTCTTAAGTACCTCCTCTGAACTGAAATGCACTCATGTGTAAGGTCAATGTAATGGCATGTTCAGTACCAAAAATTATCCTTATACCAAGAAATTTTGTACCAGAAGCTACATGGTCCACCCACCACATTGGCCTGCTCACTCAATGTATGTCTACCACATCCTTCTGTTCAGTTACTATTACATTTAAACCATAAGATTCAGACTAAACTAATAGTCGATTTATATACAAGTGAAAGAATTACGTAAAAGCACAAAAATGCTATAACAGACTAGCAATATAGTATTGATTTAAATAAGAAGTGAGGAATCTTCAACAGTCCCTTTGAACAGATTCACTGATGAAACTTACATAGCAAAGCAGATACAAAGCACGTATCTGTGGCTCAGTTGGTAGTACTCTCACCTGTGAGTCAGAAGGTTATTGATTTAAGTCCTACTCCAGCACTTGAGCATAGAAGTGTAAGCCGACACACCATTGCCGAGTTACTGCACTGTTGGTGGTGCTGTCTTTCAGTTGAGGCCTTGTCTGCTCTCTCTTGTGCATAAAGGATCCCATGGCACTATTCTTTGAAGAAGGGTGAGGAATTATTCCTGGCCAATATTTATCCCCCAGTCAACATCAAAAAAAACAGATTATCTGGTCACTATCACTTTGCTGTGTGCAAATTGACTATCACGCTTCCTACATGACGACAGTAAATGCACTTCAAAAGTAGTTTGTTGGTTGTAAAGTCCTTTGGGGTGTGTGAAAGTCACATAAAAGCAAGTCTTCCTTTTACTTTCTTTCTTGTCATTTTGCATTAAATTTGTAGTGTGATGCATGAATCAGAAAATGAAAACCTATGGCAATACTTGCAGCCCAACTTCGTGAGGAAGCTGCCAGGGCACGCAGGTACGTTTTTGTTGCCTCGCCGGGGGTGACTGGTCGGGCCCCGGTGAGGCAAGGGTGGTTGACTGGGGTAATGGGGAGCATGTTGAGTGTTGGGGGTGGTTGGGGCAGCGGGGGCGGCTCTCTGTCGGACACAGAGTGCCCAATCATGAGGACACTCCCCACCCCCAGGATGTCAGAGAACCACCTGCTTTTAATAGGCGGCTTTTCTCGGGCCTGACCACACGACCAGCTACGGGTAAAATTCCCGTGGAGATGGGCAAAGGCCCTTAAGTGGCTGTGAAGTGGCCACTTGAGGGCCTTGATTGGCCTGGGGCGGGCAGGCTGTTTTTAGCCGCCGCCGCCCTGTGTAAATTGGCAGCGGAGACGGGAGCGGGTCGGGAAGGCACCCCCAAGCCTCCCGATCCCTTTTACACCCCCCCCCCACCACCTTCCCGTTCTTTGCGGGGGGGGGGCTTAAAATTCAGGCCAAGGGTTCTTAGGGAAGATGTCCAAGAGCTTGATCAAACAGGCAGATTTTATGGAGTGTCTTATTCCATGGCTTAGGCTTCAGCAGTTGAAGGCATGGCCCCCGCAGGTGGGGTGATTAAATAAGGGATGAATAAGAGGCCAGAATTAGAGGATAGAGGAGCGCAGATATCTCGGACTGTGGGGCTAGAAGAGGTTACAGAGAAAAGGTAGAGCGAGGCCATGGAGAGATTTGAAAACAAGGATGAGAATTTTAAAATAAAGGCATTGCCTAGCCAGGAACTAATGCACAGTGGTGATGGGGTAAAAGGGACTTGGTGAGACTTAGTATGAGCTTAAATTTATGGAGGGTAGAAGATAGGAGGCCAGCCAAGAGTGTGTTCAAATAAGCAAGTTCAGAGGTAACAAAGGAATGGGTGACGTTATCAAGGTACAAATGGACAGTGTTAGTGATGGCACGGGTCTGTGGTCAGATGCTAATCTTGGGATCAAATATAACACCAAGGTTACAAGCAATCTCGTTCACAATTGCCAGTCAGAGGGATGGAGCTTTTGGCTGAGACCAAAGACATCCCAATATTTAGTTGGAGGAAATTTCTGATCATCCAGTACCAAATGTCAGTCAAGCAGTCTGACAATTTAGAGACAGTGGACAGTTCGAGAAAGGTTGTAGTGAGGTAGAGCTGAGAGTCATTAGCATATTTGTGTTTCAAATGTCACCAAGGAGCAGCATGTAGATGAGAAATAGGAGGGGCCAAGGATAGATTCTTGGGGGACACCAGAGATAACGGTGCAGGAGCAGGAAGAGAAACTATTGCAGTAATTCTCTGGCGATGACTGGATAGATAAGAATGGAATCAGATGAGTGCAGTCCCATTCAGCTGGATGACGGAGGCGAGATGCTGGAGGAGGATGGTGTGGTCAACCGTGCAGACAGATCAAGAAGAACTAGGTGAGATAGCTTACCATGGTCACAGTCAAATAGGAGCTCATTTGTGACATTGATAAGAGCAGTCTCGGTACTATGGCAAGGGCTGATTGGTGGGATTCAAACATGGAGTATCGGGAAAGATGGGTAGAGATTTGGGAGGTGACAGCATGTACAAGCACTTTGGAGAGGAAAGAGAGGTTGGAGATGGACAGTAGTTTGCAAGGACAGAGAGGTCAAGGCTTTTTTTGAATAGTAGAGTGATGATGGTGTTACGACCAGGTGAGAAAGGTGTCTCGGGGTCCCTCTCAGCCTTCAGCTGGTCTTACTGTAACAGGGTTTGATTTTAAACACAATGTGTTTTGAGCTCCCTCTTGGTGAATCCTTGTTCACCACTTGCCAATTATAAGGCAAAGAAATGAGCACAAACAGGCTTTCTTAGGTTTAAAGAAGAAAGATTGAAATGTATTAAAACCTAAACTAAAAGCTCTAGTTCGGCTGACGCCTACGGTTACATGACGCGCCCACCCTAGCGTGCATATGTGAAACACACATGCAGATAGGGGCAAAAAGAGAAGAAAAATAAAGTAGAAAGTTTGAGGCAATCTCTGAAGAGGTTTTTTTTTGCTACTGTGCTTCGAGCTCACTACAGTCCTTGCATGTAGGTAGATCTTGCTTTACGTTGGGGCGCAGAATTCTTCTTAAACCTTGTTCACTGTATCAGACTTTTCTCTCTTGTGGTTCATGTGTCTTCGATGAATTCCGAAGCTGGTAAAAAAGAGATGGTGCTCAACAGGAGAGAGATGTTCTCAGTCCAAAAGCAAAGAGCTTTCTGAGTTCAATTCTCTGTGGCGAGTTCAAATAAACCTGCAACATCCAGTCAGTCATGTGACCAACTGGCCTAATCAGTCCTGGCCCTTGTGGATTGTCTTGTCCTAGTAGACCTTGGAATCTCTCCTCTCCACACAGTACCTGGTGATCAAAGGTCTATTGTAGGTTAGATTGGAGCAGGGAATAGCCCCTTTGTCCTTCCGTCTGTCAATATGCAAAAATGTCTTTCCAGCCAGCCTGGCAGCCCTTGTATCAGGCCTTCTCTTCTTCCCAGCAACAATTTGAAATTTAATGTCCATGTGGTGAAATTAATGTGCCTCATTCTTGGCAGGTGGGGGCCTGCATGACACCCCCACACCCAGGGGAATGAAATGTGATTTGGAAAAAAGGCGCATTTCATTAAAAGGTTTTAGAGAAATATATATAAGGCACAGAAAACAAGGCATTTCTCTCCTTCATTTCCATTCATTCATGAATCCTAAAACTTACAAAACTGTCTTTTCTGGGTGCCAGTGCTGCTTTAATTTCCCCTTTCTGGCATTGCAGTAACCATGTGGTTCTTTGGGGAAGTTTTTCTTCAGTTTGCCCATTGCCATGACTGCCTAGGGTCTTTGCTCCTGTTGAGATCATTTCTTTTTTCAGGAGAGATAGTAGTGGGCCGGTCTATCCTGAACTCTGTCAGTGCTTGGCTGAGTTATGCAAAGGCTTTTGACTTCAGGTGGTTCCCTTTTCCTCTGACTGTGGGGGAGGATTCTTTATTAATCTCCCCTTTGTTCTCTGCGACATTCCTGTCTGCAGGTATGTGTGCAGACCCAACTACACTCCATTTTGACTAGATGAGGCATTACCCTCACAGTTTCTCTGCCCCCTAGAGGTCATTCTTTGCCTGTGTAGGTTCCTGTAAATGCTGTTAACAACTCTGGTGAGGTGCTTCCAGAGTCTGTATTTACGTAGGAGAATGTGGGGTCTAACTTATCAAATTTTTCAGGGTTGGTTGACTGGATAGTAGGGGTTTTCATCTGGGATTCCTCCCGGACTTCCTTTAACCTGCCCTCCTGGTCACTTTTTCCCCTTCCCTGTCTAAATGTGCCTTGTGCCTGCATGTCCCGTTTTGTTCTCGGTGGGGGTCCCTTACAATTCACCAGCCCTCTGCTGGAAGATCCTCCTAACACTGGTACAGGACTAAGGGGTGTAGGTTTCACTGTAGGTTGGGGTTTCCCCTCAACCTGGCACATGTGGCAACTCTTGCAGTATTCTACCACATCTTTGTGGAGTTTTGGCCAGTCAAACTGCTGGCTTATGCAGGCTTTGGTCTTTCATATATCAGCATGTACAGCCACTGTAGTCTCGTGGGCCCTTCTTAATATTTCTCCCCGGTACCTCTGTGGCACCACTAACCGGTGAACTACTGGCCACTCCTTGCTCACAGGCCTGTGAGGAGAACTCCATTTCCTCATCAGAACCTAATTCTTTAAATAGTAGCAATCAGGGAGTCCCTCTGCTTCACTTTCAGACTGGGCAGCCTGTGCTAACCTTTACAATACGGGGTTCGGCTCGCTGAGCCTCAGCGAGGGAAAATCCATTTAATTCATTCCCTGGGTCTCCTAACTTTCCAAAGAAAGTCTCGGACAGGCAGACCTCATGGTCATCTGCTTGCCAGGCTCTCCAGATCCACTGCACCTCTACATGGATCTTTATGGAGAGTGGGAGAGAGTTTTTAAATTCCTCTAACAGAATTATTTCCCTGACAATCTCATAGCTGAGCAGTACTTTAAGAGCCCTCAGTCACTGGTCAAAAGCCAGCTGCTTACTTCTTTCAAACGCCAGATAAGTTTGATTAGCTTGCTTCTTGAGGGTTCTAAACTTTTAGCGATAGGCTTCGGGTACTAATTCATATGCCTCGAGGATAGCATTTTTGGTCAGTTCATAATTAGATGAACTCTCATCTGGCAACAAGGAATAAACCTCATGGGCTTTTCCAGTTAGCTTGCTTTGTAGTAAAAAAGACCAGCTCTCGGCTGGCCATTTGAGTTGCCTTGCCAGTTTCTCAAAAGACACGAAAAATGCTTCCACATCTTCATCATTGAATTTTGGGATCAGGAGCCAGTTTTAACAATTCTGTACCCAGCCCTGAATTACAGTCCTCCATATTAGCCACGCTTTCACTGGGGTTACTCTGTCACCCCCTAGTTAACTCAAGCCGCTTCAGCTCTATTTCTTCATATTCTTTCTTTCTCTCTCTCCTCTCTCTCTCGTTCCTTCTCCTGTCTTTTTTTCTCTCTCGCCTCTCTTTTTCTTTACGTTCCTTCTGGAAGGCTCTCCCTCCCTCTCCTGTTTCTCTCTCTTTCTCGGTATTCTAATTCAAGTTTCCTTCGTTCCAACTGTATCTTTGCTAGCAGCACCCTGTCTGGGTCTGCTTCTAACACTGCTTCTGCTTCTTCAGATTCAAGGGAAAAATGGTTGGCCACTAGCCTTAAGAGTTCAGACATCCTAGCCTTGCCACCTACAGTGATCCCACACTGTTCAGCCATTTTCATCAACTCCTCCATAGACTGCGCTTTTAATTTATCCCAAGTTACTTCACCCTGGCTTGGAGAGCTACTAGCTTCAGTTGCAGACATGTTAGTATTCAATCACACACAACCACAAGAAAACCTGTATTAATCTTGCTTTTCCGTCTGTCAATATGCAAAATTGTCTTTCCAGCCAGCCTGGCAGCCCTTGTAATAGGCCTTCTCTTTTTCCGAGCAACAATTTGAAATTTAATGTCCATATGGTGAAATTAATGTGCCTCGTTCTTAGCAGGTGGGGGCCTGCATGACAATGGCAAATTTGAATGGCAGGTAGTACCTGAGTAGAGACAACTGTTCACATTATCAGCTAACATAGGCATCAGGAACAGAAGTTGCATGGTCAGCAGTTTAATGTGACATAGGTAGGGTGGAGGTAGCATGGAGGATCGGCAAACTGATTTCCAGATTTTGGAAAGAGCTGCAGAGGGCGAGTGAGCTAGAAGATATTTGGACGGAAGATTATCAAAGGACGTCCTGCTGGAGATATTACCGTGGAAAGGAAGAGCCACGTGGTATACAGAAAGAGTGTGAAAGAGTTTGAGGTCACCATAAGATCTAGAGGAGGCAAAGAGTTTGGCCCAGGAGGATGAACTTTTGGCCAGGAAACCAGACTGCAGCTAAAGGTGAAAAACCATACAACCATAGAAAAGTTACAGCACAGAAAGAGGCCATTCAGCCCATCGTGCCTGCACCGGCCAAAAAAACTAGCTGCCCATTCTAATCCCACCTTCCAGCACCTGGTCCATAGCCTTGTAGGTGACAGCACTTCAGGTGCCGTCTAGGTACCTTTTGAATGAGAGTTTCTGCCTCCAGCACCAATCTGGGCAGCAAATTCCAGGCACCCACCATTCTCTGGGTGACAAAATGTTTCCTCGTGTCCCCTCTAATCCTCTACTGATCACCTTAAATCTGTGACCCCTGGTAATTGACCTCTCCACTAGGGGAAACAGGGCCTTCCTGTCTAGTCTATCTAGGCCCCTCATAATTTTGTACACCTCAATTAAGTCACCCCTCAGCCTCCTCTGTTCTAAGGAAAACAACCCTAGCCTATCCAATCTTTCCTCACAGCTGCAAATTTTCCAGCCCTGGCAACATTCTTGTAGATCTCCTCTGTACTCTCTCCAAAGCAATTATGTCCTTCCTGCAATGTGGTGACCAGAACTGTAAGCAGTACTCCAGCTGTGGCCTAACCAGCGTTTTATACAGTTCCAGCATCACATCCCTGCTTTTGTATTCTATACCTCAGCAAATAAAGAAGAGCATTCCGTATGCCTTCTTCATTCTATCTCTCTGTCCTGCCACCTTCAGGGACTTGTGCACTTCTACTCCAAGGTCTCTCATTCCTCTACCCCTCTCAATATCATGTATTCCCTCGCTTTGTTTGCCCTCCCCAAATGCATTACCTCACACTTTTATGGATTGAATTCTGTTTGCCACTTTTCCACCCACTCAACCAAACCATTGATATAATTCTGGAGTCCACAGCTATCCTCTTCACTATCAACTACACAGTCAATTTTTCTGTCATCTGCAAATTTTCCAATCATGCCTCCCACATTTAAGTCGAAATCATTAATATATACCACAATCACCAAGGGACCCAACACTGAGTCCTGTGGAATGCCACTAGAAACTGCTTTCCATTCACAAAAACATCCGTCGACCATTACCCTTTGTTTCCTGTCATTGAGCCCATTTTTGGATCCAACTCACCACATTCCCCTGCATCCTATGGGCTTTTACTTTTCTGGCCAGTCTGCCATGTGGGACCTTGTCAAATGCTTTAGTAAAATGCATGTGGACAACATCCACTGCACTACCCTCATCAATCCTCCTTGTTACCTCCTCAAAAAATTCAATTAAGTTAGTAAGACATGACCTTCACTTTACAAAGCCATGCTGACTATCCCTGATTAATCCACGCCTTTCTAAGTGACAGATTTTCCTATCTCTCAGAATTGATTCTAATAATTTGCCCACCACTGAGATTAGACTGACCAGCCTATAATTATTTGGCTTCTCCCTTGCATCCTTTTTAAACAATGGTACAACAATCGCAGACTTCCAATATCTGGTACTTCGCCTGTATCTAGTGGGGATTTGAAAATGATCCTAAGAGCATCTGCTATTTCCTTCCTGGCTTCCTTTAACAGTCTGGGAAACAATACATCTGGCTCTGGTGATTTATTCACTTTCAAGGATGTCAGACCCTCTAGTACTTCCTCTCTCATTATGCTTATTGTATCTAATATTTCACACTCCTCTTTAACTACAATGTCTGCATCATCCCTCTCCTTTGCAGACATAGACAAAATACTCATTAAGATCCCTGCCCACATCTTCTGCATCCAGGCATAAGTTACCTTGTACATCTCTGATAGGCCCTACCCTTTCTTTAGTTATCCTCCTGCTCTTAATGTACTGAAAAAACATCTTTGCGTTTTCCTTAATTTTACCAGCCAATATTTTTTCATGTCCTCTCTTTGCTTTCCTAATTTCCTTTTTTACTTCACCCCTGCACTTTCTATACTCCTCTACGCTCAGTAAAGTATTAAATTTTTAGTGACTGTCATAAGCTTTCTTTTTCTGCTTTATCTTACCCTGTATGCTTCTCGATAACCAGGGGCTTCTAGAGTTGTCAGTACCACCCTTTTTCTTTATGGGGACATGGCTACACTGTGCCTGTTGAATCTCACTTTTGAATGCCTTCTACTGGTTTGACACTGATTTTTCTTCAAATAGCTGTATCCAGTCCATTTTCGCCAGATCACCTCTCAGCTTTGTAAAATTAGCCTTTCCCCAATTTAGAACTTTTACTTCTGTTCTATCTTTGTCCTTTTCCATAATAATGCACAGTGGCGCAGTGGTTAGCACCGCAGCCTCACAGCTCCAGGGACCCGGGTTCGATTCCGGGTACTGCCTGTGTGGAGTTTGCAAGTTCTCCCTGTGTCTGCGTGGGTTTTCTCCGGGTGCTCCGGTTTCCTCCCACAAGCCAAAAGACTTGCAGGTTGATAGGTAAATTGGCCATTATAAATTGTCACTAGTATAGGTAGGTGGTAGAGAAATATAGGGATAGGTGGGGATGTTTGTTGGGAATATGGGATTAGTGTAGGATTAGTATAAAATGGGTGGTTGATGTTCGGCACAGACTTGGTGGGCCGAAGGGCCTGTTTCAGTGCTGTATCTCTAATCTAATCTAATCTAACTGTATTATGGTCACTATCTCCAAAATGGTCACCTACTGCTACTTCATCCACTTGCCCTGCTTCTTTTCCTAAGATTAAATCTAGAATTGCACCCTCTCTTGTTGGGTTGGTTACATGCTGGCTAAAAAAGTTATCTTGAATGCAGTTCAAGAATTTTGTGCCCCCTTCACACTGTTTGTATCCCAGTTGATATTAGGGTAGTTGAAATCCCCAACTATTGTTGCCCTATTGTTTTTGCACTCAGAAATCTGCCTACATATTTGTTCTTCTATCTCCCTCTCACTATTTGGGACAGTCCTAGTAGTGTGGCTGCCCCTTTTTTATTTCTGAGCTCAACCTATATGGCCTCATTTGATGATTCATTTCGCATTTCATCCTGAGGATGGACAGTCAAAGGTTCGGCAGTCAATCAAGAAGCAGACTGCTTAATTGGCACCCCATCCACAAACATTCACTGCCTTCAATACCGACGCACAGTGGCAGCAGTGTGTACCATCTACAAGGTGCACTGCAGCAGTGCACCAAGGCTCCTTCGACAGCACCTTCCAAACCCGCAACCTCTGCCACATTGAAGGACAGGGCGGCAGTTGCATGGGACCACCACCACCTGCAAGTTCCCCTCCAAGTAACACACCATCCTGACATGGAACTATATCGCCGTTCCTTCACTATTGCTGGGTCAAAATCCTGGAACTCCCTTCCTAACAGCACTGTGGGTGCACCTACCCCACATGGACTGCGGCGGTTCAAGAAGTCAGCTCACCACCACCTTCTCAAGGGCAATTAGGGATGGGCAATAAACGCTGGCCTTGTCAGCGACGCCCATATCCCATGAACGAATAAAAAAAATAGCAGTGGTAGCGGCTGGGCTATAAATTAGAAAAAGTTACTTTAAAATTTAAGCAACCAAGCAGCAGATCAGAAGCACAGCAGCTGAGTGTTACAGTGTAGTCCAGTGTAGAAGGATAATCTTGATGTCCAGAGAAGTCCAGGAATTTGGAAACAAAATTTGAGCCAAGCTCCTGTGCTGACTGAGGAAAACAAACAGCAGGCATGGATTGGTAGTAGGCCTAGGCAACTTTAATAAACTTCATTTTTCAAAAGTTTGCTAAGTTCAAATGTATTTAGAGTAAGTAGCGCCCGGTTAAAATATACCCACAGGTTGTTTCAACCAATCAAACATCTCATATCAATGAGCCACAGGAATCTGGTGAAAGTCCAGTTTTTACTTCTGACTCAGGTCACTTTGGTGAGGCAGGACATATATAACAATCAACTGAGAAAAACAGATTTCAACAGTGAGAAATGAAGGCACATGTTGCACTTGTTTTTAATTTATTAATTCATTCTTGCTTCTGAATAATGTAACTTCTCAGTCAGTCTGAATCATGAGGGTACATGGTCTGATAGAGTCCTTAAAGCTAAAGGCGATTAGGATTATCCAGAGGTGTTTCATTATTTCCAGTGTAACACCAATGTATATTTGAATTTTCAAATCCCACAGAGGACTGATGACTAAGGTCAGAGCTTGTGGAGTCAGAGGTCGTGTAGCAGACTGATAGCAAGCCGGCTACAAAACACAAAACAGAGAGGGGTCAAGGACAGCTATTCAGACTTGCAAAAGTTGGGAAGTGGCATTCAACAGGGATCAAAGCTGGGACCACTGTTGTGCACAATTTACATTCACGATTTGGACTCGGGAATTGGAAGTACAATTTATAAATTTTCAGACAACATAACATCAAATTGGGACTATCGTTAATACAAAGGAATATTGTGACAAAATACAAAAAAGTAATTAATAAACATGCACAGTGGGCATTTAAATGGCAAATTAACTTCAATATAAATAAGTGTACGGAGGGGTGTTTTGCTAGGAAGAACAAGGAAGTCACTTACTGCTTGGATAGTAAGAGTTTAAATGGTGTAGAGGAGCAAAGTGACAAATCAAAAAAAGTAGAGATTCAGCTTAAAAAAAAAGCAAACAAAGCTCTCGGGTTGATTTCTAAAGGGATAAAATTGAAAAGCAGGGAAGTCATGTTCAATAAGAACAGTAAGTGCTGGAAATACTCAGCAGGTCTAGCAGCATCTGTGGAGAGAGAAACAGAGTTAACATTTCAGGACTGTGACCTTTCATCAGAAACCATCTCCCGCCGATGGTTCAAGATAATACGCCAGTTGGGCCACACCCCCCACAATCATGTAGTTTGGGAGGGCTCTGTGACGCCAGCAATGGCATCAGCTGCCTGTGCACAGGCACTGGCACCATTTTAAAGGCAGCCAGACCTGCCGCTAAATTTAAGTATTTAAAACCGTATGCCTCCAGTACACCACAATAAAAAAAATCACTCCTCCCCCCCCCCAACAATAACACTTACAGATAATAGTTGCCCTCCGCCCCCAAAAAGCCTTGCATGCAAGACTTGACCTTTCCCCCCTCCCCAAACTTTTCAAAGTGCAGAGGTCACCCCTTCGTCCCCCCTCCCCTACACTATTAATGCACATTTGACCCCGACCGCCACCCCACCCCCCCCCCCCACCACCCCCAACTACACTGAAAATCCTAAGTACCTCCCCTTCCCCACCTTGGTGGCACCAGCTTTCCCTGAATGGGAAGTGAAGGCGCGTGAGTCCCGGCCGCCGCTCGGAAGATTTAAATGTATTCATTTTCTTAATTTACATATTCAAAGTCAGGTCCCGTTGCCCAGTGGTGGGGGGGGCGCTGTCGGGAAGATGGAGCCCGACACTCCCAGCGTCGGGCTCCATGGCGGGCCACTGCCGGAACAATCTTCTGGCACCCCCCCCACCCCCCCCCCCCCCACCTCCCCTCCTGCCACACTGATCCCGACGGCGGGACCTCGATAAAATCCAACCCAACGTGTGTAGTTCTGGTCCCCATATTTTAAACTGCTCCACACACCACTGACCACATCCAGGCGCTTACCCATTGTCTCTCGAGATAAGGAGGCCAAAGAAGATTTTAAACTGATATAGAAGCATTGAAGAATGTGCAAAAAAAATTATACAAATGATGCCAGAACAGAGAGGGTATAACTATTAGTAAAGGCTGAACAGGCTGGAACACTTTTCTCAGGAAAAGGAAAGACAGAGATGACCTGATAGAGGTCTTTAAAATGGTGAAGGGGTTTAATCAGGTATATGTAGACAAGATGGTTCCACTTGTAGAGGATTCAAAAAATAGAGACTATAAATATAAGATAGTCACTAATAAATCCAATAAAGAATTTTGGAAAAACGTCCTTACCCAGAGTGTGGTGAGAATGTAAAAGTCTCTACCGCTTGGAATAGTTGAGGTGCATAGCATAGATGAATTTAAAGAGAAGCTGGATAAGCACAAGGGAGCAAAGAACATAAGGGTAAGGGTAAGGTAAAGAGGGGCATGAGGAGGCTCATTTGCAGCATAAATGGAGCATAGACCAGTTGGGCCAAATGGCCTGTTTCTGTGCTGTAGATTCAATGCAACTCATATCATCGAATCATAGAATGGCTACACCACAGAAGATGGCCATTCAGCCTATCATGTCCATGTCAGTTCTCTGTAAGAGCTACTCAGCTAGTCCCACTCCCCTGTCTTTTCCCTGGAGCCCTGTAATTTTTTTCTCCTTGGATAATTATCAAATTCCCTTTTAAAAGCTATGATTGAGGATCCCATAAGCCTTATTAACTCAATAATGGCTTTCCCAATGGTCAAAGGTTTTATTGTTCATTCGGCTTCCCACTATCCCATTACTTTGCACACGTCAAGTTTCAGTTCAGAGGCTTGTTTATGGAAAAAGAAGCCTCTAATATCACACCAACAAACTTCCTTTTATAAAGTGCTCTGATGGGTCAGAGGTGAGATAGTTATTTCTTTGTATTACACACAGTCTGATATAAAAAAACAGACATTAAAGGCTCCAAATATTAAGTAACCATGTTAACTGGTAATTAATTGCTGCTAACAGGCATCAGCATAAATGTCAGCAAACCGGATACAGCAATGAGTGGATGGAAATGGAAATGTGGCTGTACCAGCTGGACAACACACACACAGATACACACACACAACACACACACAGACACACACACACAGAAACTCAAGGCAGGATTCCCCTTATCTTCTCTACTATTTTAACTGCTGTAATGAGGGAAAATTGTGCTGAATCCTTCCAGTTTTATATATTTGTTTTCACTGGAATTGACAGCAGCCTCAGAAGATCCCATGGTGTATTCAAACTATCGCGACACTGGACATCAGCAATGCCTGTAAAAACAGATGCCTGGCACTTCTGGAGCTTGGCAGAGCCCATTCAAAAATTAACTACAATACATTCTCACCCACCATATTTGTTAGGAAATTTTCAGGCCAAACATCTTTTTCTACCCAAATGACACACTGGCACCTTTAAATTGCTATGGATGCAAGAGTAATCTTCGAGTGCAGACAGAAATCCTGTCAGAAGAGACTGTATTAGGCTGACCCTAAGGAAGTTCCCAGATCAGTTCACCAAAAGTCAAGCTTGTCACAAAATTAACATCTGTGATTTCAGCAAAAATGCTAAGCTTCTATGTCTCAGCTATAAATAAATACAATTGCTAATTCCTACTACCATGTCTATCTAGAGTCATAGTAAAAATTATGTGATACACCCTGTTTGGGAATTGAGACAGCTCCACTTCAGTTACAAGAAGATATGCTCAGAGAGAAGTTCAATTAGGAATCATTTATTTAAAAAGGGTATTTACTTTGGCCTGTCCCTTGACAGTTCTAATTGTAGGAGGTCAATTACAGGTTAATTGCAATTGGTAAGGGAAGTTTATATATTGGCAGATGCTTCAAAATTTCCAGATGCTTCAAAATTTCCAGATGCAAATCAGAAAAACCAAGCATGAACTGACTGCATCTGTTAAGGCCAGATCTTGTGCCATCCAGAATCCGGGTTTCGTGCCCGGGGGGAGGTGCCGGAGAATTGGAGTGCAACAGCCCATCACAGACCCCAACGCCAGGATTCCTGGTTCCAATCTTCCTGCCCAGAGGCCAATTGAGGCCCTTAAGTCGCCTATTAACAGCCAATTAAGGGCCTCTTTCCACCGCCGCTGCTTTCTTACCAATGGTGGCGGGGGTCCTCCGCCGTGCGAGGAGGACACCTTGTAAGACAAAGCACTCTCCCTGCAGGCTTGGGGGGCAGGGTCCCTCCTTCGTGGACAATTTGTGGCCCACGGAGGACTCCCCCGGGAACAACTATACCCCCTGGGACACCCCTCCTCTTGGACCGAACGACCAGCCCCCCACCCCCCTCGCCGGGGCCTTCCGACTGGCCCTGGTGTCCCCACCTCACCTACTGGGCCTGGGTTTGAGGCCTCTGCAGTACCAGCAGTGGCCATTGCTCCCAATGGCGCTGCCGATACATAGAACCATAAAAAAATAGGAGCAGGAGTAGGCCATTCGGCCGTTCGAGCCTGCTCCGCCATTCAATATGATCATGGCTGATCATCCAAACTCAGTAACCTTTCTCCCGGTCTCCCTTGATCCCATTAGCCCTAACAACTATATCTAAATCTTTCCTGAATGTATTTAATGATTTGGCCTCAACTGCTTTCTGTGGTAGAGAATTCCAGAGGTTCCCCACTCTAGGTGAAGAAATCTCTCCTCATCTCAGTCCTAAATGGCTTACCCCTTATCCTTAGACTGTGACCCCTGGTCCTGGACTTCCCTGCCATCGGGAATATTCTTCCTGCATCTAGTCTGTCCAGTCCTGTTAGAATTTTGTAGGTTTCTATGAGATCCCCACTCATTCTTCTAAACTCTAGCGAATACATGCCTAATCAATCCAATCTCTCTTCATACGTCAGTCCTGCCATCCCAGGAATCAGTCTGGTGAACCTTCGCTGCACTCCCTCCAAGGCAAGAACATCCTTCCTCAGATAAGGAGACCAAAACTGCACACAATACTCCAGATGTGGTCTCACCAAGGCCCAGTATAATCGCAGCAAGATATCCTTGCTCCTGTACTCGAATCCTCTTGCTATGAAGGCCAACATACCATCTGCCTTCTTAACTGCCTGCTACACCTGCATGCCTACTTTCAGTGACTGGTGCACAAGGACACCCAGGTCTCGCTGCACCTCCCCCTTTCCCAATGTATCACCATTCAGATAATAATCTGCCTTTCTGTTTTTGCTACCAAAGTGGATAACCTCACATTTATCCCCATTATATTGCATCTGCCATGTATTTGCCCACTCACTCAACCTGTCCAAATCACATTGGAGCTTCTCTTCTTCCTCCTCACAGCTCACACTCCCATCCAGCTTTGTGTCATCTGCAAACTTGGATATATTACATTTAATTCCCTCATCTATATCATTAATATATATTGTGACTAGATGGGGTCCTAGCACTGATCCCTGCAGTATGCCAGTAGTCACTGCCTGCCACTCGGAAAAAGACCCGTTTATTCCTACTCTTTGTTTCCTGTCTGCCAACCAGTTCTCTATCCATGTCAGTACCTTACCCCCAATCCCATGTGCATTAAATTTTGCACGCTAATCTCTTATGTGGGACCTTATCAAAAGCCTTCTGAAAGTCCAAATACACCACATCCACTGGTTCTCCCTTATCTATTCTACTAGTTACATCCTCAAAACATTCCAGTAGATTTGTCAAGCATGATTTCCCTTTCGTAAATCCATGTTGACTTTGTCCAATCCTGTCATTGTTTTCCAAGCACTCTGCTATTACATCTTTTATAATGGACACGAGCATTTTCCCCACTACTGATGTCAGGCTAACCGGTCTATAATTCCCTGTTTTCTCTCTACCTTCTTTTTTAAATAGTAGGGTTACAGTAGCTAGCCTCCAATCCGTTTGAACTGTTCCAGAGCCCATAGAATTCTGAAAAATGACCAGCAATGCATCTAGTATTTCGAGGGCCACTTCCTTAAGTACTCTGGGATGTAGATTATCAGGCCCTGGGGATTTATCGGCCTTCAATCCCATCAATTTCCCCAACACCATTTCCCAACTAATACTGATTTCATACAGTTCCTCCTTCTCACTAGACCCTATGTTCCCCAACATTTCTGGGAGGTAATTTGTGTCCTCCTTTGTGTAGACAGAACCAAAGTATATATTTAATTGGTCAGCCATTTCTTTGTTCCCCATTATAAATTCCCCCGTTTCTGACTGTAAGGGACCCACATTTGTCTTCACTAATCTTTTTCTCTTCACATATCTATAGAACCTTTTACAGTCAGTTTTTACGTTCTCTGCAAGCTTACTCTCATACTCTATTTTGCCCTTCTTAATCAATCCCTTGGTCTTCCTTTGCTGAATTCTAAACTGCTCCCAATCCTCAGATTTTCTGCTTGTTCTGGCCATTTTAAATTTCTCCTCCTTGGATCTAATACTATCCCTAATTTCTTTTGTAAGCCATGGTTGAGCCACTCTTCCTGTTTTATTTTTGCGCTAGACAGGAGTGAACAATTGTTGTAATTCATCCATGCACTCTTTAAATGCTAGCTACTGCCTATCCACTGTCAACCCTTTAAGTAACATTCCCCAATCTACCATAGCCAACTCACGCCTCATACCTTCATAGTTTCCTTTATTTAGATTCAGGACCCTAGTCTCGGAATCAGCTCTCTCACTCTCCATCTTGAAGAAGAATTCTAACATGTTATGGTCGCTCTTCCCCAAGGGATCCCGCACAATAAGATTGTTAACTAATCCTTTCTCATTACACAATACCCAGTCTAGGATGGCCTGTTCTCTAGTTGATTCCTCAATGTATTGGTCCAAAAAAAATCACGTACGCACTCCAGGAATTCCTCCTCTACAGTATTATTTCTAATTTTGTTTGCCCAATCTATATGTAGATGAAAGTCACCCATAATTACACTTGCATCCTTATTGCATGCATTTCTTCTTTCTTTTGGGCCTCCTTATCTCGAGAGACAATGGATACGCGCCTGGAGGTGGTCAGTAGTTTGTGAAGCAGCGCCTGGAGTGGCTATAAAGGCCAATTCTAGAATGACAGGCTCTTCCACAGGTGCTGCAGAGAAATTTGTTTGTCGGGGTTGTTGCACAGTTGGCTCTCCCCTTGCGCCTCTGTCTTTTTTCCTGCCAACTACGAAGTCTCTTCGACTCGCCACATTTTAGCCCTGTCTTTATGGCTGCCCACAAGCTCTGGCGAACGCTGGCAACTGAGTCCCACGACTTGTGATCAATGTCACAGGATTTCATGTCGCGTTTGCAGACGTCTTTAAAGCGGAGACATGGACGGCTGGTGGGTCTGATACCAGTGGCGAGCTCGCTGTACAATGTGTCTTTGGGGATCCGGCCATCTTCCATGGGGCACACATGGCCAAGCCATCTCAAGCGCCGCTGACTCAGTAGTGTGTACAGGCTGGGGATGTTGGCCGCCTCGAGGACTTCTGTGTTGGAGATACGGTCCTGCCACCTGATGCCAAGTATTCTCCGGAGGCAGTGAAGATGGAATGAATTGAGACGTCGCTCTTGGCTGACATATGTTGTCCAGGCCTCGCTGCCATAGAGCAAGGTACTGAGGACACAGGTCTGAAACACTCGGACTTTTGTGTTCCGTGTCAGTGCGCCATTTTCCCACACTCTCTCGGCCAGTCTGGACATAGCAGTGGAAGCCTTACCCATGCGCTTGTTGATTTCTGCATCTAGCGACAGGTTACTGGTGATAGTTGAGCCTAGGTAGGTGAACTCTTGAACCACTTCCAGAGCGTGGTCGCCAATATTGATGGATGGAGCATTTCTGATGTCCTGCCCCATGATGTTCGTTTTCTTGAGGCTGATGGTTCGGCCAAATTCATTGCAGGCAGCCGCAAACCTGTCGATGAGACACTGCAGGCACTCTTCAGTGTGAGATGTTAAAGCAGCATCGTCAGCAAAGAGGAGTTCCCTGATGAGGACTTTCCGTACTTTGGACTTCGCTCTTAGACGGGCAAGGTTGAACAACCTGCCCCCTGATCTTGTGTGGAGGAAAATTCCTTCTTCAGAGGACTTGAACGCATGTGAAAGCAGCAGGGATCTCTAATTTCCTGTTTAATGCCATCCTCTACATCACCACTGCTGAGCTGCCAGCCCTCTGATTGGCCAGCAGCTCTTGGAGGCGGGATCCATGTCCCAATAAAGTCTTTAAAGGGACAGGGATCCTGCCTCCTAAAACTTTGACCCCAAAAGAATGGAGAATTGCGCTGGGGGGCCGAAAAAATGCCGAGGCGGGGATCCCCCTTGCCCTTTTCGGCCCGGCGCTGGTAGCCCCGCCTCCTGCACAAAATCCAGCCCTTAAGTATGTGAAGTGATATTCTAATTGTCAGACAACCTAAAAGTTTTACGCAGACATTAGCATATCTCCTGTGACATTACTCTTGAGTAAACTGGAGTATGTATTATTGCGAGCACTTTTCTCTCTTTCTAAATCTCTCTTTCACACAGCAGTCAGCCAGGCAGCTTTCAGCGATGTTTAAGTCAACATATTACTGCCAGTTACAATATAAAATTGGTAAAAAGTCACAAATAAAATATAACATTCTACATTATTTACTGCTCTAACAGGTTTGCGGCTGCCTGCAATGAATTTGGCCTAACCATCAGCCTCAAGAAAACGAACATCATGGGACAGGACATCAGAAATGCTCCATCCATCAATATCGGCGATCACGCTCTGGAAGTGGTTCAAGAGTTCACCTACCTAGGCTCAACTATCACCAGTAACCTGTCTCTCGATACAGAAATCAACGTGCATGGGAAAGTCTTCCACTGCTATGTCCAGACTGGCCGAGAGAGTGTGGGAAAATGGCGCACTGACACGGAACACAAAAGTCCGAGTGTATCAAGCCTGTGTCCTCAGTACCTTGCTCTATGGCAGCGAGGCCTGGACAACGTATGTCAGCCAAGAGCAACGTCTCAATTCATTCCATCTTCGCTGCCTCGGGAGAATCCTTGGCATCAGGTGGCAGGACCGTATCTCCAACACAGAAGTCCTCGAGGCAGCCGACATCCCCAGCTTATACACACTACTGAGTCAGCGGCACTAGAGATGGCTTGGCCATGTGAGCCGAATGGAAGATGGCAGGATTCCCAAGGACACATTGTACAGCGAGCTCGCCACTAGTATCAGACCCACCGGCCGTCCATGTCTCCGCTTTGAAAACATCTGCAAACGCGACATGAACTCCTGTGACATTGCTCACAAGTCGTGGGAGTCAGTTGCCAGCGATCGCCAGAGCTGGCAGGCTGTCATAAAGGCGGGGCTAAAGTGTGGCGAGTCGAAGAGACTTAGCAGTTGGCAGGAAAAAAGACAGAAGCGCAAGGGGAGAGCCAACTGTGTAACAGCCCCGACAAACAATTTCTACTACAGCACCTGTGGAAGAGTCTGTCACTCTAATATTGGCCTTTATTGCCACTCCAGGCGCTGCTCCACAAACCACTGACCACCTCCAGGCGCTTACCCATTGTCTCTCGAGACAAGGAGGCCAAAGAGAGAGAGAAATAACAACTAAAATACGACTTAAGTTATGGTATTTTAAGAACCAGATTTTTCAAAACAACTTCACACATTAATGGTATGGTAGTGGGAATAAAGGATATAAGGGTAAAAGATAGAGCAATTAGATAACTCTAGATAATGAAGTAGCACTGGGAAGATCGGTGACATAGAAGGAAAAAGCACTGCATCTTGATGGGATATATCCTAGACTGTTGCAGCAAGTCAGAGAGAAAATAGAAGAGACTCCGATTTTCTTAAACATCTTTCGATATAGTTGATTGTTGATGTAATACTTCTGTTTGAAAAGGGAAACAAGGATAAACCAAGCAACTATAGACCAGTTAGCCTGGGAGACACAAAAGCAAAATACTGCAGATGCTGGAAATCTGAAACAAAAACAGAAAGTGCTGGCAATACTCAGTAGGTCAGGCAGCATCTGTGGAGAGAGAAACAGAATTAACATTTTAGGTCGTGACCTTTCATCAAAGCTTGTGCATGTAGCTTGGGAAATTGTTGTGTACAATCTCAAATATTTGAGATATTTAGCTGACTGCGTCGTGAGAGAAAATTTTTGGTTTGGTGAGAGTCCAAAGCAAGGGCGAATAAGCTAAAAAATGTTATTCATTCACAGAATGTGGGAGTTACTGACAAGGCCAACAGTTATTGTCCATCCCTAATTACCAATAAGAAGGTGATGGTGAACTGCCTTCGTGCAACACTGCAGTCCATCTGGTGTAGGTACTCCCACAGTGCTGTTAGGGAGGGAGTTCCAAGATTATGGTGCAGCAACAGTGAAGGAACAGCAATATAGTTCTAAGTCATAGAATCACAGAATCTCTACAGCACTGAAGGAGGCCATTTGGCCTGTCGTATCTGTGCCGGCTCTCTGCAAGAGCGACTCACCCAGTCCCACTCCCCGCCTTTTCCCCATACCCTTGCAAATCTTTTCTCTTCAGTTAATTGTCCAATTCTCTGTTGAAGGCCTCGATTGAATCTGCCTCCATCACACTTTCAGGCAGAGCGTTCCAGATCCCAACCACTCACTGTGGAAAAAAAGATTTTCCTCATGTCACCTCTGGTTGTTTTGCCAATCATCTTAAATCGGTGTCCTCTGGTTCTGGATCCTTCGGCCAATGGGAACAGTTTCTCACTATCTACTCTGTCCAGACCCCTCATGATTTTGAACACCTCTATCAAATCTCCTCTTAATCTTCTCTTCTCCAAGGAGAAGGAGCTTCTCCAACCTCTCCATGTAACTGAAGTTCCTCATTCCTGGAGCCATTCCTTTGAATCTTTTCTGCACCCTCGCTAATGACTTCACATCTTTCCTGAAGTGATGTTCCCAGAACTTGACATGAAACTCCAGTTGAGGCCGGACCAGTGTCTTTGTCCTCTTGAGGTTTATCACTATCCTCCTCACAGTTCACAATATTTCCAAGTTTTATGTCATCCGCAAATTTTGAAATTTTGCCCTGTGCACCCAAGTCTAGATCATTAATATCGATCAAGAAAAGCAGGAGTCCAAGCACCGACCACTGGGGAACCCCACTGTATACCTTCCTCCAGACTGAAAACAACTATCACTACTGTTTCCTGTCACTAAGCCAATTTTGTATCCATGCAGCTCCCGTCCCTTTTATTCCACGGACTCTATCTTTACTGACAAGCCTGTTATGTGGCACTTTATCAAATGCCTTTAGAAGTCCATGTACACCACATCAATCGCATTATCCTCAACCCTCTCTGTTACCTCATAAAAAAAACTCAATCAAGTTAGTTAAACGTAATTTGCCCTCAACAAATCCATGCTGACTTTTCTTAATTAATCCATATTTTTATGCAGCAAGCGACAATGACATGGATCTCACTGCCTACAAATGTGGTGGAAGTGGATGAAGAATAATTTCAAAAGGAAATTTGATGGACACTTAAGGGAAGTAAACTGGCAGGGTTACAGGGATAGAGCAAGGGAATGGGATTGACTGGATTGCTTTACAGAGAACTGGCATGGACTCCTTCTGTGCTATAATATCTCTATGGGCTGAATTTTCCTGACCCATTGAAGACAGGCTAGGAGGCAGGAGGGTTGGCAATATGGTGGGGGAAGGTGTCGGGAGGGTAGCCCGACGTCTTCACGCTGATATGGCATATTCCCAGCAGCAGTAATCTAAGCAGAATCCCGCCCACCAAGGGCAATTGAGCCACTTAATGGCCCAATTAAGGACCACTTCCCACACATACGAGCAATTTACCCTCATTGAAAGGGCCTGTCCCCACATGGGGAGACCATCAGGTAAACCCTGGCAGCTTCCCAGCGGGTTCCTATTTGGGGGAGAGTGGGGGCCTCCTTAGTGGGTGCTCCAAGGCCCATGAAGGGTTCCCCCAATCCCAGCCTGGCATAGCCAACCCTACACCCAACTCACCACTGGTGCACCATGATCTCCACCATCACTCCCCTGATCGCCAGGGCCTGCCTGCCTGGCCCTGGCTTCCCCAAAGACACTCACTGCTGAGGCTGCTGAGCTGCCAGCCCTCTGATTGGGCCAGCAGCCCTCGGGTACGGGCTGCTGTCCTCAATTAGACAGCGGTTCCAGTGGCAGCCTGTAAATTAGCCACCACTCCAGGGTCCCAGCACAATAGAGTTGTCTCCTGTTTTCAGCCCTGATGGCAGGACTGCTGCCTTAGCTGAAAAATTTAGCCCTATGACTGACTCTATGATCTGAAAGTTTTAATGGGCGGCACAGTGGCGCAGTGGTTAGCACCGCAGCCTCACAGCTCCAGCAACCCGGGTTCAATTCTGGGTACTGCCTGTGCGGAATTTGCAACTTCTCCCCGTGTCTGTGTGGGTTTTCGCCGGGTGCTCCGGTTTCCTCCCACCACCAAAGACTTGCAGGTTGATAGGTAAATTGGCCATTATAAATTGCCCCTAGTATAAGTAGGTGGTAGGGGAATATAGGGACAGGTGGGGATATGGGATTAGTGTAGAATTAGTATAAATGGGTGGTTGATGGTCGGCACAGACTCGGTGGGCCGAAGGGCCTGTTTCAGTGCTGTATCTCTAAAATAAAAATAAAATAAAAAAAACTCTGTTTCTCTCTCCATAAGTTGCCAGACCTGCTGAGTATTTCCAGAAATGTTTGTTTATATTTCAGATTTCTATGTTTCTAGCATCTGCAGTATTTTGCTTTCTTCTCATTCCATGCTTTACACTATTCCATCATTTTGAATTATGTAATAAATGGAAACATTTCATATGCTACATTTAAAAGATCTTGCACACCAGAGAGAAAATAATTGCTGTCGTTAATCTCTGCTGCCGCCACTCAGTTTACTTGAATTGGGCACATGACAGATAGAACTTCATTTATTACCCCAAATTTGCTAAACCTCTGTTGCTCTAATACAGGTGTACAGGAGTACTTAGTGCACAGGCAAGAGTTTGGATTTTTTTGAAAAAAGTGGAAAAATCTATGCTTGATACTTTTAATCTATAACTTTGTGCAAAAGGGAACTGGATCAATTTATGAAAAGGGAGGAAATGGGGATGAAAAGGAAGGAAATGGGGATGAAGTGCTAACATTGGCAAAAGGTTAGCTGTCACACAACAGAGTCCTTCTAATCTCACTGCACTTGATATAAAGGGTTAGTATCTAAGACAGTTTTTATATGCACCAGACCCTGAATTATCTTTCAGGAAATCATATTTCACCTTGTCATACAAGTAGTCTTGACAATAATTTCTGCTTATTATTTAATCACCAGTTGTTAATTTCTACATTTTGACTCTAAAGGGAAATTAACTCCAATCTACCATTTTGTTGGCGGGAGACAGTGGTGTGGTGGTCAGATCACTGAACTAGTAATCCAGAGGTCCAGGCTAATGCCCTGGGGACATGGGTTCGAATCCCACCACAGCAGCTGGTGGAATTTAAATTCAATGAATTAATACAAATCTGGAATTGAAAACTAATCTCAGTAATGGTGCCATGAAACTATCATTGATTGTTATAAAAACCCATCTTGTTCACTAATGTCCTTTAGAGAAAGAAATCTCCATCTTCACCCAGTCTGGCCTACATGTGACTCCAGACCCACAGCAATGTGGTTGACTCTTAATTGACCTCTGAAATGGCCGAGCAAGCCACTCAGTTGTTCAAGGGCAATTAGGGATGGGCAACTAGTGCTGGCCTTACCAGCAATGCCCACATCCCATGGAAGAATAAAAAAAAGAAATGCAATGCGAAGTTTTACCCCACTTTAAAAGACAACTCCGGATCAACAAATGCCACATTTAATAGAACTTCCAGCTGAACTGTAATGTATCTGTAATTGATTATAATGACACTTAAAAAGGAGGAAGGTCTTAGGGGCATATACGTAGGTAACACTCGCCTCTGTCAATATGCAGGCCTCAAACGGGACTCACTCCTAGCCAGGTTGATCCAGTAACATGTATTGAATACCATAGCAATTCCACTGCAAACAGTGGGATTACACCTCAAGACTAGCCTAAGGAAACTCAGGAGCCACATGATCTTGTTTAAACCACTCATTTAGGAAAATTTACATACCTAGCCTGCAAAGGAAGAAAAGTATTCATAGAGCACTTTGCACATCCTCAGAACAGGACATTTATAGTCAATAAATGGTTTTTGAAATATAGTCACATACACAAGTATATAATCTGAAGGCAAACTTGGCAGCTAACTTGAACAAAGCAGCATTTAATAGTAAAAGGAATAAATGACGAGTTGGTAGTGCTGGTTGAACAATGAATGTTGACCAGGATACTAAAACACCCTGCTCTTCTTCAAACAGTACTGTGGATTATTTTACATCTACCTAGCCAATCAGTTGTGTTTCAGTCTAATGTCACATTAACAGATAGCATTCGCTAATAATGTAGCACTCCTTCAGTACTGCACTGAAGTGTCAGTCGAAATAATTTGCTGGAGTGGGGCTTGAAACCAATATGCTTTTGACTCCAAGACAATACTGCTAAAAACTAACTAGGTAATGTCTCGCAGTGAGAGAGAATCAATTTCAGGGTGTGTATTTCATTGATAAAATTGTTATTTCTGAAAAGAAGTCAAATAAACTGAAGGCAAGAATGCTATTTTCTTCTACAAAATAGGAAGAGGTTAGTAAACAAAATTAGAGCACATGGGACTGGGGGGAAATATACTGGCATGGATTGAGAAATGGTTAATGGGCAGAAAACAGAGAGTAGGAATAAATGGGTAATTTTCAAGTTGTCAGGCTGTGACTAGTGGGATACCGCAAGGATCAGTGCTTGGGCCCCAGTTATTCACAATCTATATCAATGATTGATATGTGGGGATTAAATATAATATTTCCAAGTTTGCAGATGACACAAAACTAGGTGGAAGTCTGAGTTATGAGGAGGATGCAAAGACGCTTCAAGGGGATTTGGAGAGGCTAAGCAAGTGGGCAAACATTTTGCAGATGGAATACAATGTGGAGAAATGTGAGGTTATCCACTTTGGTAGGAAAACAGAAATACAGAGTATTTCTTATATGGTGAGAGGCTGGGAAGTGTTGAACTTCAAAGGTGTCCTTATTCATGAGTCACTGAAAGCTAACATGCAGGTCCAGCAAGCAATTAAGAAGGCAAATGGTACGTTGGCCTTTATCACAAGAGGTTTTGAGTATAGGAGTAAAGATGTCTTACTGCAATTATATACAGCCTTGGTGAGACCGCACCTGGAATATTGTGTGCAGTTTTGGTATCCTTACATAAGGAAAGATATACCTGCCATAGAGGGAATGCAACAAAGGTTCACCAAACTAATTCCTAGGATGAAGGGATTGTCCTATGAGGAAAGATTAAATAGACTGGGCCTTTATTCTCTGGAGTTTAGAAGAATGAGAGATGATCTCATTAAAGCATACAAAATTCTTACAGGGCTCGACAGGATAGATGCAGGAAGGATATTTCTCCTGGCTGGAGAGTCTAGAACTAGGGGACACAGTCTCAGAAAAAGGGACAGGTCATTTAGGACTGAGATGAGGAAGAATTGCTTCGTGGAGGCTCAGTTGTTGAGTATGTTCAAGACTGAGATCAATAGATTTCTACATATTAAAAACATCAAGGGATACAGCGATAGTGCAGGAAAATGGTGTTGAAATAGAAGATCAGCCATGATCTCACTGAATGGCAGAGCGGGCTTGAAGGGCTAAAAGGCATACTCCTGCTTCTATTTCTTATGTTATGTTCTTAATAGAATACATTGGACATAGTGAGGTAATTGAACATCCGGTGTTGCATAGCTAGGCAGGAGTCACTGAAGGTTGCATTCACTGCCGAGACCACTTCCTTAACACTGAGCATGTATCATGCCCTTCAAGAACCTCCTTCCCTCTCGACCAAAATGGTGAACCATCTTTGCCTCATTTCAGCCAATAACACCTCAACTGAACTGTTGCTACATTTAGGAGCTCAGTATGCTGAAGACCCACCAGTTTCAGACATTGCATTGGTTCAAATTGTTTGAGACACAAAATACCTGCCATGAAACTTTGCAGTAGCATAGAATTTCCCTTCCGCCAGGTCCAAAGGCCATCTCCCAAAACAGGGCATAGAAAAATTATTGTAAGCTAGCAGACTTAAAATGAAGTTGGCCAAGGAAAATTGAATGGATCATAGTGGAGTTAGACCAGAAAACAAATGTGCTGTAACACCACCATACCAGAACATCAAGATCTTCTGCTCTTTGAAAAGTTGCACATTGCACTGTACAGCAGTACTGCACTGCTAATGTGGGGGAAAATCAACAGCACAGACTGGTTGGGCCAAATATCCTATCTGTGTGCAATTCTTACATAACTCTTTGTAAAAGGAGAGCAGAATTCCTTCATCACGAGAGGGACAACTATTTAAATGGCTCACTGAGGATCTCCAGTGGCTTAAATTAGTACTGCATCATTATAAAACCATATATAAATTGCCTGAGGACCTAAACATTTTGACAGTTAAATCCTGGAACAATATTTCTTCTTACTTCAGTTGGGAAAAAAAATTGTATATCATATGTCAGTCTTTCTCCTAGCCCCAAGATTAAATTTCTTACATTTGCTGATTGTTCCAACAGTGGGAACAAAGCTGAAGTGACACGCTACCCTAAAAAAATTAATCACATGCTATTTTCTAAAGTAGTTAAAAGATTTATAAGATCATGGTTCAGACAGAATGAAAGTGATCTAAACCAATTCTTGATAGCATCTTCTTTATCCTTTTTATTGCAACAAGATGGATGGGAATAAAATTGGATTTACATTTGTGACACAATCTGATTTTACCAGATTTGACCTCAATCTTTAAGCACATGGGAGAAAGCTTTGCAGATTAGTGCTTAGACAAGCATTTGCAATGCAATGAACCTGTGAACATCGGCTTTTTTTTAAAAACAGAAGAAAGGGTTCTTCTAATTAAAATGGCATTAATATATCAGGGATAGAAACTGGTAATAACAAAAGTTGCATTTCAATCAATTTGAATCACCTAACCTATTCAAAAGAATTTAACCTAACATAGAAACACTTTTTTACAATCCAACCAAGAGAACAGCCGAGCTTATTATCAATGATTAACTAACATTTCAAATATAACAAAAACTCTTTACTGTTTGAGTTACCGAGCTACTGTCTAATATGACCTTGCCCTCACCAATCTACCTGTCACAGGTGCATCTGTCCATGACAGAATTGGCAGGAGTGCCTAAGTCCTTGTGAAGATGAAGACCCGACTTCACACTGAGGATACCATCCATCGTGTTGTATGGAGCTACCACCGTATTAATGGGACAGATTCAGAAAAGATCTAGTAGCTCAAAACTGGACATCCGTGAGGCGATGTGGACCATCAGCAACAGCAGAATTGTATTCAACAAAAATCTGTAACCTCATGGCCCAGCATATCCTTCACTCTACCATTAGCATCAAACCAAGGGATCAAAACAGAAAGTGCTGGAAATACTCAGCAAGTCAGGCAGCATCTGTGGAGAGAGAAGCAGAGTTAATGTTTCAGGTCTGTGACCTTTCATCAGAAATCATGAATCATCAAAAATCTCTCTCCACAGATACTGCCTGAACTGCTGAGTATTTCCAGTACTTTCTGTTTTTATTTCAGATTTCCAGCATCTGTAGTATTTTGCTTTTAATTAAGCCAGGGGATCAATCCTGGTTGAATGAGGAGTGCAGGAGAACATGCACCAGGCATACTTAAAAATGAGGTGTCAACCTGGTGAAGCTACAACACAGGAAGCAGCATATGATAGACACAGCTAAGCGATTCCACAACCAACAGATCAAAGCTCTGCAGTTCTGCCACTTCCAGTCGTGAATGCTGGTGGACAATTAAACAACTAACAGGAGGGGGAAGCTCCACAAACATCCCTATCCTCAATGATGATGGAGCCCAGCATGTCAGTGCAAAAGACACAGCTGAAGCATTTGCACCCATCTTCAGCCAGAGGTGCCGAGTGGATGATCCATCTCGGCCTCCTCCTGAAGTCCTCAGCATCACAGATGCTAGTCTTCAGCCAATCCGATTCACTCCATGTGATATCAAGAAACAACTGAAGGCACTGATTACAGCAAAGGCTATCAGCCCTGACAACATCCCAGCAGTAGTACTGAAGACTTGTGCTCCAGAACTAGCTGCGCCCACAGCCAAGCTGTTCCAGTACAGCTATAACACTGGCATCTACACAACAATGTGCAAAATTGCTCGGGTATGTCCTGTCTACAAAATGCAGGATAAATCCAATCCAGCCAATTACTGCCCCATCAGTCTATTCTCGATCATCAGCAAATGATGGAAGGTGCCGTTGACAGTGCTATCAAGCACCACTTACGCAAAAACAACCTGCTCACTGAGGTTCAATTTGGGTTCTGCCAGGGTCACTCGGCTCATGACCTCATTACAGCCTTGGTCCAAACATGGACAAAACAGCTGAATTCAAGAGGTCAGGTGAGAGCAACTGCTCTTGACATCAAGGCAGCATTTGACCGAGTGTGGTATCAAGGAGGCCTGATGAAATTAAACTCAATGGGAATCGGGGGAAACTCTCCACTGGTTGGAGTCATACCTAGTACAAAGGAATATGGTTGTGGTTGTTGGAGGCCATACATCTAAGCCCCAGGACATCACTGCAGGAGTTCCTCAGGGTAATGTTCTAGGCCCATTTTCAGCTGCTTCATCAATTACTTCCTCTCCATCATAAGGTCAGAAGTGGGGATGTTCGCTGATTGCACGGTGTTCAGTACCATTCATGTCTCCTCAGATACTGAAGCAGCCCTTCCAAACAAAAATTCTCTCGTAGCATGATGTGTTATTTTAATTCTCTCCTTTAGAGCTAAGACGACTAAGATGACCTTTTTTTCCCCTGATCAGCTTCTTAACTAAATTCCATCATCAATTTCCAGTAGCAATTAGAGAGTTTAATCTGTAAGCTTTTGCCACCCAGTGATGTGATAATTGAACATGGACTGAGCAGTCCATATTCAGCAAGACCTAGGCAACATTCAGTCTTGGGCTGATAAGTGGCAAGTAATATTCGCGCCACACAATGTCAGGCAATGACCATCTCCACAAGAGAATCTAACCAAATCCCCTTGACATTCAATGGCATTACCATCGCTGAATCCCCCACTAGCAACATCCTGGGGGTTACCATTGACCAGAAACTTAACTGGACCAGCCATATATATATACTGTGGCTACAAAAGGAAAGTGGAGTTGAGGCCGAGATTAGATCAGCCATGATCGTATTGAATGGCGGAGCAGGCTCGAGGGGCTGAATTGCCTACTCCTGCTCCTAGTTCTTATATTCTAAAAACAGGCCAGAGACTGGGAATTCTGCAGCAAGTAACTCATCTCCTGACTCCCCAAAGTCTGTCCACCACCTATAAGGCACAAGTCAGGATTGTGATGGCATATTCTCCACTTGCCCGGATGAGTGCGGCTCCAGCAACAATCAAGTAGCTCAACACTATCCAGGACAAAGCAGCCCGCTTACTCAGCACCCTATCCATCACCAACGCACATTGGCAGCTGTGTGTAACATATACAAGATGCACTGTAGCAGTTCGCCAAGCCTCCTTCGACAGCACCTTCCAAACCCACGACCTCCAGAAGGACAAGGGCAGCAGACGCATGGGAACACCATCATCTGAAGGTTCCTCTCCAAGTCACACATCATCCTAACTTGGATCCGTATCGTCGTCCCTTCACTGTTACCGAGTCAAACATCTGGACCTCCCTCTCTAACAGCACTGTGGGTGTACCTACACCAGATGAACTGCAGCAGTTCAAGGAGGCTCACCATCACATTCTTAAGAGAAATCAGGAATGGGCAACAAATGCTGGCCCTGCATGCGATGCTCACATCCCATGAAAGAATATTTTTTTAAAAACTTAATTTGAATTAATTGTGATCAATTAAATCAGAATTAATCTTACATGTTTACCTCATTTAAAATAATGTTGCATTACAAGAATCAGTTTTGAAAACAGTAATCTCTTTTTGGCTTGGACAGTTGATGTCTTGAACACTAAAAATTTGCAAATTATGAAAATGTGAACCTGAAACTGTTTTCTGTCTTAATTCTGAGCACTGCCTATAAATTGAAATGACTCATTTAAGCTGTATCATAAAAAGAACTGTCAAACCACTACTTAAGTAAAAGTATTGCAGTTGCACCATTGTGTACGGATGTTTAAAGGTATCAAACTGAATAAGTTTTTCCTAAAAGTAATAATGTCCAATAAACTCACAGTGCTTCCCTTCCAAACAAAAATTCTCTCGTAGCATGATGTTTCATTTTAATTCTCTCCTTTAGAGCTAAGATGACGAAGATGACCTTTTTTTTACCTGATCAGCTTCTTAACTAAATTCCATCATCAATTTCCAGTAGCAATTAGAGAGTTTAATCTGTAAGCTTTTGCCACCCAGTGATGTGATAATTGAACATGGAGAAATCACGAATTCATTTGTTATACTGAATTCTCACATAGCATAGCCTCTCCAGGAAGGTTTGAGAAACGAACAATCCATATGGAATTAAGAAGAGGATAACTGAGTTCCTGAAAAATAATTTTCAATTCCATGACTGAATTTTAAACTGAAAGGGTTACAGTCAACTTCACAATCACAGAATTGTGTAACTGTAGAATTTCACTGGGTATCAGCCCATCTGCCTGTGTCAACAACAAACAATAACTTGTATTCATAAAGCACCTTTAACATAGCAAAATATCCAAAGACACTAAACAAGAGCATTACGAAAACCATGATCGACATACACATATATATATTAGACCAGCTCCACGAAAGATCTATCCACTTCATCTACCTCTTCTCCAAATCTTTATATTTTTCTTTTTCACAAGTGCAACTATATATACTATATTTTATCCTGTTTACTGAACTTGCTGTATTTTTCAAGCTTCAAAAAGGCAAATTTTTGCTTCAATCAAATGCAACAAAATCTTTTCAAAGCCATAACACAGCACCGATGGAAATACATAAAAATTCCACTATTCCAAGCATGGTTGGCAACCTTCCATCTACGACAGATGATGGACATGAAGCAAACAATCCATTTAACTGGGGTGTCTTCTCTTGGTGCACCTTTGCTGATGGCTGTGAAGGTCAATCCTTGAGAGGCTGGTTCTGCCACAAGTGCCGCACGTGAAACTTCCAAGTGATGCTGTGAGTTGTTGTTTTTGACATTGGCGCCTGTTGCCAAGCTGCTGTCGCAACTGGTCATCGTGGTAATGCACACCAGTCCACAAGATGTGTCGCCATTTCCCTCTTTCACCAGCTAGTGACTCCTTAGTGTGACAGTCGACATTTCCGCCCTTCATGTTGGGCGTGCAAGCATCCTTGAAGTGGAGCTTTGGGTGCCCGACTGGTTGTCTGGCCCCGGCGACCTCACCATACAGAAGGTCCTTAGGTATGCGATTGTCTTCCATCCTGCGAACTTGTCTGATCCACTGAAGCACCGCTGTTTGATTAGTGCCAACACACCTGGCAGCTCTGTCTTTGAGAGGACTGCCACATTTGTGATTTTGTCCTGCCAGGATATACCTATAATGCACCGCAGACAATGAAGATGGAAATTATTGAGATTCTTTTCCTGGTAAGTCGCCCATACTTCACAGCCATACAGCAAGGTGTCGAGAACACAGGCCTTATAAACCATCAGCTTGGTCCTAAGGGTCAGCTTTGTGTTATTCTATGCGCGTTTAACAAGTCGTCCAAAGGTGGTAGCTGCTTTCCCTATGCGTGTATCGAGCTCTGCATCAAAGGACAGATTAGGCCAGCACAGTGGCGCAGTGGCTAGCACTGCAGCCTCACAGCTCCAGCGACCCAGGTTCGGTTCTGGGTACAGTCTGGGTGGAGTTTGCAAGTTCTCCCTGTGACTGCATGGGTTTCTGCCGGGTGCTCCGATTTCCTCCCACAACCAAAGACTTGCAGGTTGGTAGGTAAATTGGCCATTGTAAATTGCCCCTAGTGTAGGTAGGTGGTGGGAGGTGGGGATGTGGTAGGGAATATGGGATTAATGTAGGATTAGTATAATTGGGTGGTTGATGGTTGGCACAGACTTGGTGGGCCGAAGGGCCTGTTTCAGTGCTGTATCTCTTTATGAATCTATTGTCTGTCACTGTGAACCCAAGGCAGCAGAATTTGCTAACCACTTCCAGAAGGTTGTTATTTAGTGTGATCAGGGTGAGGATGCAACACCTTGTCCCATGACCCTGGTTTTCTTGAAGCTTATAGTCAAGGAGAACAAGTTACAGGCATGGGAGAGACAGAACATGAGTGTTTGTAGCTGAGTTTCCATATGAGCAACTAGAGCAGCATCATCAGCATAGAGGAGTTCTCTGATCAGGACATGATGTGTTATTGTCTTTGCTTTCAGCCTTGATAGATTGTAGAGCATACAAGTATATATCAGGGGTGACTTTCCATACAAGATATTTCTAATATCTCAGTTTGGAATTTTATCCCTGTGAGTTCTACTACAACAGTTCTGAATGAATTTCTGAATTTGATCCATAGCTCATTTATGCTATGGGTTTTATTCTAATTACACCAGTAAAACTCAATTCAAATACATTTTCAAAGGAGAATTGAATAAAGAATATCCCCAAAAAACTGTTTGTTAAAACAAGAGTAAAAGTCACTGGACTGGTAATCCAGAGGCCCAGGCTAGTGATCAGGGGACATAGGTTCGAATCCCACCACAGCAGATGATGAAATTTGAATTCAAGAAATCTGGAAATAAAAAGCTAGTCTAATGGTGACCATGAAACCATTGTCGATTGTTCACTAATGTCCTTTAGGGAAGGAAATCTGCTGTCCTTACCTGCCTACATGTGACTCCAGACCCACAGCAATGTGGTTGACTCTTAACTGAAATGGCCTAGCAAGCCGCTCAGTTCAAGGGCAATTAGGGATGGACAATAAATGCTGGCCTTGCCAGTGACGCCCACATCCCATGAACGAATTTTTTTTAAAATTGCAATTCTAACACTCCACTTAGCCAGTTACTGAATTCAGTTGGAATGCATCAAGGAAACATAAAAACACGGCCAGAGAAAAAGTCATCAAATAAAATCTCCTCCATCTATAGATATGGGTTGCAGAAAATGGTTTCCATCCCACATTTGTCATCATCTCAGGGAAAACTTTTCAAATTTCTTCAAGAACCCCAGGACAGTCAATCAATAATCTTTCTTATCACTCTACACTTACACATCTTTATTCAAATGTGAGCAGTTGCTTTCCACAAATTATGTTTCCATAGTCCCAACAACACACTTGGAGTATTTGATTTTTTTGCATACTTACGCTTATATTCTTTAATTCTAATTCAACTCCATAATTATACAACCAAATAGGAAATAATTAAATTGACAATGTATTGTATGGTTCTTGCTAAAAGTGTGTTCGATATAATTCCTATGCTAAAAAATAATCATCTTTCGAATCCCTTATCTTGCTTGAGACCCGTTAATATTGCATGCCCCCTTGTTCTACATGTTAAATAATCCGCATTTAACACCATAGAACTATACAATTTTACAGCACAGAAGGAAGACACGTGGCCCATTGCACCTGTGCTGGCTCTTTTCTAGAGCAAACCAAAGCTAATCCTCATAGCTGGAACATCTTCTGCTTCAAATATTTATTTCCTTATAAAATGCAATAGTTTTGCCTCAACCAACCATCTTTGCAAAGATGTCTTGCTCCAACAACCATCTATGTAACTAACATTTTCCTAACCTCTCTCCTCATTGACAATTTCAAATTGTCACTGTATCTGTTCACTGAATTTACAAAGAAGGGAAATTTCCTTCCTTTTTGAAAGACATTATTTTAAAGCCTGTTAATTTTTTATTATTCGGTCATGGGATGTAAGCGCTGCTGACATTTATTGCCCATCTCCAATCACACTCGAAAAGAGGGTAGTGCTATGATCCCTGTGGAGATTAACAAACCAAGGTAATTGGTTGGGTAAGTAACAGCTGTTGGTCAATTTAAGTAGCTTAAAAAAATAAGGGGAAAGTTGTTTTTTTTTTTAAAAGACCTCAAGTGATAAAGTGAGTACTACTGGTGTGTTTTTTTTTAAATTAGTGTAATTTAGATTGTAGTGGGTAGTGTTTGGAGTAGAACAAGGCCCCCAGTGTAATTCGTATTTTTTTTTTAAGGCAGTAACTAATTAATTTAAAGGTTAGTCATGGCAGGAGAGCTCGCACCCATGATCTGCTCCTCCTGCGCTATGTGGGAAATCAGGGACGTTTCCAGTGTCCCTGACGACCATGTGTGCAGGAATTGTATCCAGCTGCAGCTACTGGCTACCCGCATTATGGAGCAGGAGCTGCAGATGGATTCATTGTGGAGCATCCGCGATGCTGAGGACGTCGTGGATAGCACGTTTAGCATGGTGGTCACATCGCAGGTAATGGCTGCACAGGCAGAAAAGGGATGGGTGACCACCAGGCGGAGTAGCAGCCACAGGTAGGTAGTGCAGGAGTCCCCTGTGGCCATCCCCCTCTCAAACGGATATAGCGCTTTGGATACTGTTGTGGCGGGGGGGGAATGGCCTGCCAGGCGAAAGCAGCAACAGCCAAGTTCATTGCTCTGCTGCACAGCAGGGAAGGAAAAGGAGTGAAAGAGCTATAGTGATAGGGGATTCTATTGTAAGGGGTACAGATAGGCATTTCTGTGGACGCAAACGCGACTCCAGGATGGTATGTTGCCTCCCTGCTGCTAGGGTCAAGAATTTCTCAGAGCGGCTGCAGGAGATTCTGAAAGGGGAGGGTGAACAGTCAGAGGTCGTGGTACACATTGGTACCAACGACATAGGTAAAAAGAATTGAGGGAGCGAGGTAGCAGATTAAAAAACAGGACTTCAAAGGTTGTAATCTCTGGATTATTCCCAGTGCCACGTGTTAGTGAGTATAGGAATAGGAGGATACAGCAGATAAATGCGTGGCTGAAGAGATGGTGCAGGAGGGAGGGCTTTAGTTTCCTGGATCACTAGGTCTGTATCTGGCAAAGCTGGGACCTGTACACGTTGGACGGGTTGCATGCTGAACCGGAACAGGACCAACATCCTTGCTGGGAGGTTTGCGAGTGCTGTTGTGGGCGGTTTAAACTAATTTGGCAGAGTGGAGGCATAGGAGGGGGTGATGCTCAGCCAAATATAGAAGAGAAACTGAGTCAATCTGGAAGGCAGAGCAAATATAGACCTGTTAAGGCACAAGGGAAAAATGCAAGGCTGGATTGCATCTATTTTAATGCAAGGAGTCTTACTAGTAAGACAGTTGAATTGAGGGCGTTGATTAGCGAATGGTGCCTCCGGAGAATACTTGGCATCAGGTGGCAGGACCATATCTCCAACACAGAAGTCCTCGAGGCGGCCAACATCCCCAGCTTATACACACTACTGAGTCAGCGGCGCTTGAGATGGCTTGGCCATGTGAGCCGCATGGAAGATGGAAAGATCCCCAAAGACACATTGTACAGCGAGCTCGCCACTGGTATCAGACCCACCGGCCGTCCATGTCTCCGCTTTAAAGACGTCTGCAAACGCGACATGAAGTCCTATGACATTGATCACAAGTCGTGGGAGTCAGTTGCCAGCGTTCGCCAGAGTTGGCGGGCAGCCATAAAGGCAGGGCTAAAGTGTGGCGAGTCGAAGAGACTTAGCAGTTGGCAGGAAAAAAGACAGAGGCGCAAGGGGAGAGCCAACTGTGTAACAGCCCCGACAAACAAATTTTTCTGCAGCACCTGTGGAAGAGCCTGTCACTGTAGAATTGGCCTTTATAGCCACTCCAGGCGCTGCTCCACACACCACTGACCACCTCCAGGCGCTTACCCATTGTCTCTCGAGATAAGGAGGCCAAAGAAGATTAGCGAATGGGATTATGATATTGTTGCTATCACAGAGATATGGTTGAGGGAGGGGCAGGACTGGCAGCTCAATATTCCACAGTATAGAATCTTCAGGCGTGACAGGGGAGGGGATAAAAGAGGAGGTGGCATTGCACTGTTGATCAAGGAGTCAATTACTGCAGTAAGGAGGGATGATATCTTAGAAGGTTCCTCAAATGAGGCCATATGGGTAGAACTTAAAAACAAAAAGGGGGCAATCACTTGGCTGGGAGTGTACTACAGGCCTCCAAACAGTCAGGGAGAGATAGATATGTAGGCAAATCTCAGAGAGGTGTAAAAATAATAGGGTTATTAATAGTAGGGGATTTCAATTTACCCAATATCAACTGGGATAGTCTCAGTGTAAAAGGCTTAAAGGGGGCGGAATTCTTAAAATGCATACAGGAGAGCTTTTTGAGCCAGTATGTAGAAAGTCCCACAAGAGAAGGGGCAGTACTGGACCTAATCCTAGGGAATGAAGCTGGACAAGTGGTAGAAGTGTCAGTGGGGAAACAATTCGGGGATAGTGACCATAACTCTAAGATTTAAGGTTGTTATGGAAAAGGACAAAGACAGGCCGGAAACAAAGGTACTGAATTGGGGGAAGGTTGATTTCAATATGATAAAACAGGATCTGGCCAGAGTGGACTGGGAGCAGCTACTTGTAGGAAAGTCTACATCAGACCAGTGGGAGTCATTCAAAGAGGAAATAGTGAGGGTTCAAAGCCAACACGTACCCGTGAAGGGTCGGCCCAACAAGTCCAGAAAACCCTGGATGTCAAGGGATAAAGAGGATTGGATCAGGAAAAAAAGGAGGCTTATGGCAGATTCGGAGCACTGAAAACAGCGGAGGCACTAGAGGAGTATAGAAAGTGTAGGGAGGTACTAAAAAAAGTAATTAGGAGAGCCAAGAGGGGACGTGAAAAAACACTGGCTGGCAAGATAAAGGAAAATCCCAAGGGGTTTTATCAGTGTATTAAGGGCACGAGGATAACCAAGGAAAGAGTGAGGCCCATTAGGGACCAAGGTGGCAATCTGTAGGTGGAGCCACAGGACAGAGGTGAGGTTTTAAATGATTACTTTTCATCTGTGTTCACTATGGAGAAGGACGATGTAGGTGTAGAGATCAGGGAGGGGGATTATGATATACTTGAACATATTAGCATTGAAAGGGAGGAAGTATTACCTGTTTTAACGGGCTTAAAAGTGGATAAATCCCCAGGCCCAGATGAGATATATCCCAGGCTGTTATGTGAGGCAAGGGAGGAGATAGCAGGGGCTCTGACACAAATTTTCGAATCCTCATTGGCCACAGGAGAGGTACCAGAGAATTGGAGGACAGCGAATGTGGTACCATCATTCAAGAAGGGTAGCAGGGATAAACCAGGTAATTACAGGCCGGTGAGTCTAACATCAGTGGTTGGGAAAATATTGGAAAAAATTCAGAGGGACAGGATTAATCTCCACTTGGAGAGGCAGCGATTAATCAGGGATAGTCAGCATGGCTTTGTCAGGGGGAGATCGTGTCTAACTAACTTGATTGAAATTTTCAAGGCAGTGACTAGATGTGTAGATGAGGGTAAAGCAGTTGATGTAGTCTACATGGACTTCAGTAAGGTTTTTGATAAGATCCCGCATGGGAGATTGGTTAAGAAGGTAAAATCCCATGGGTCCAAGGCAATTTGGGAAAGTGGATCCAAAATTGGCTTAGTGGCAGGAGGCAGAGGGTGATGGTAGAGGGTTGTTTTTGCGAGTGGAAGCCTGTGACCAGTGGTATACCGCAAAGATCGGTGCTCGGACCCTTGCTGTTTGTAGTGTACATTAATGATTTAGAGGTGAATATAGGAGGTATGATCAGTAAGTTTGCAGATGACACGAAAATTGGTGGTGTCGTAAATAGTGAGGAGGAAAGCCTTAGATTACAGGACGATATAGATGGGCTGGTAAGATGGGCGGAGCTGTGGCAAATGGAATTTAATCCTGAGAAGTGTGAGGTGATGCATTTTGGGAGGACTAACAAGGGAATATACAATGGATGGTAGGACCCTAGGAAGTACAGAGGGTCAGAGAAATCTTGGTGTACATGTCCATAGATCACTGAAGGCAGCAGCACAGGTAGATAAGGTGGTTAGTAAGGCATATGGGATACTTGCCTTTATCAGCCGAGGCATAGAATATAAGAGCAGGGAGGTTATGATGGAGCTGTATAAAACGCTAGTTAGGCCACAGCTGGAGTACTGTGTACAGTTCTGGGCACCACACTACAGGAAGGATGTGATTGAACTTCAGAGGGTGCAGAGGAAATTCACCAGGATGTTGCCTGGGCTGGAACATTTCAGCTATGAAAAGAGACTGAAAAGGCTTAGGTTGTTTTACTTCGAGCAGAGAAGGCTGAGGAGGGACATGATTGAGGTATACAAAATGATGAGAGGCATTGATAGAGAAAAAGTTTCTTCCTATCTAACCTAAGTGGAGGTCAATAACCGGGGGGGCATAGATTTAAGGTAAGGGGCAGGAGGTTTAGAGGGGATTTGAGGAAAAATTTTTTCACCCAGAGGGTGGTTGGAATCTGGAACGCACTGCCTGAAAAGGTGGTAGAGGCAGGAACCCTCACAACATTTAAGAAGTATTTAGACGAGCACTTGAAACGCCATAGCATACAAGGCTATGGGCCAAGTGCTGGAAAATGGGATTAGAATAGTTAGATGCTTGATGGCCAGCACGGACACGATGGGCCGAAGGCCCTGTTTCTGTGCTGTATAACTCTGTGACTCAAAATAACTGAATTTACCGAATGGCCCCAAGTAAAAAAAAACAAATGGCCAAGATTTCACTTTTATAACTTTGACTTTATCAAACCAAAATCGAAATAAATTAAACATGAAATAACAGACAAATCACAGTTAATATATATAGTTTACATATTACATGTTAATTAACAGATGTAACAAAGACAGATCTCATGGATTTACTGGGCAGCCCACTCAGCAAATATGGTACCAAACAGTCACAAGGCTCTTCAAGACTCTCAACTTCTTTAGATAGATTTCCAGTTCCGATCTTCCAAGATGCAGTCACCGATTTTCATCCAACAGCAGTTCCCCAGCAATACTGAACTCCACAGGTATGGTCTCCACCAAAAACGGCACACAATCCCAAACCTCCTCAGCTCTGCTCATGACAGTCTTGACATGGATCCACCAGTATTTCTTTAAGTCACCAAAAGCAGCTGCCGCAATTCATAATTGTCAATGGCAAGCTCCCAGAATCATCTCCCAATCTTTGCAGCTTGTCTGAAAAAACACTCTGCCACAGTCCCTGCAGCCTGCTTGAACTCAGCAATCCTATAATCTGAGCTTGGATAGCACGAGTCACATGCCTCTGGTCAAATGAATCTGTGTCTTATCTGGTTCCAACCAGTTCTGTCTCCCCAGAACTTTGTTAAGTTAGGAACTGTCCCCCCAAAAAAAGCTTTGAAACCAGAGTCAGTGCATCAAATAGAATTCAACAAGTCATCTGTTCAGACAACAGTCTGCACACGCTCCTCCACTGGTCTCACAAACCACGACTCCATCACAGTAGTGAGCCGCACTTACCTGGGAGGCTGGAGAGGCATCAGACTTGCAAGGGAACACACCGGAGAGGGAGAGTATATATCCAGCCCGAGGTTTGGGGCCTACACTTACCTGGGAGACCGGAGAGGCAGGCTGCCGCTATGGTTGTGGCTGGAAGTCAGTGCGCGCTGGGTTTGAAGAAAGAGTGAAAAAAAACTAACAGCGACATCACAGGGTTTCTCTGTAAATAGCTGGAAAATTAGAAAAACGCAAAATTTTCTTTTTCTTAAATAACCCTTAAGTAGCTACTTTACAAGTGGTAAGATTTATTCGTATTACTAAAGTTTAAATTAGTAACGTAAGAGGCAGAAAGAGTAGAGGCATTAATTTAACATTACTTTAAAAATAAATAAATAATTTCATTAATTAAATAATAAATCGAATAGTTCATTAAAATACAATAAAGATGACAGGGCAGGTGATGTGTTGCAGCTGCAGTATGTGGGAGCAGGTGGACTGCAGTGCAATCCACGGCAACCACATCTGCATTAAGTGTCTCAAAGTCAGTGAGCTGAAGGCCGAGCTACAGACACTGTTATGCATCGAGGAGGGTGGGGGGGGGGGGTGGGGGGATGTTATCTGGACACTTTGGCAGTCACAGAAGGCAGTCACACCCTCAGGATAGTGTCTTCTGATTTGGTTAGTGGTCAGGGACAGGAAGGTGTGACTGCAAGTGAGACAGGAAAGAGGATCGAGAAGGAAGAAGAGGAGCCTCAGTTTTTGCAATTGTCCATCAGGTTTGAGGTTCTTTCAGCTTGTAAGGTGAGGGTGAGGGCTGAAGTGTGGATGAGCAAACTGACCATGGTACCATAGTTCAGAAAGCCATTCAAACGGAGGGGTTGGGGGTGGGGTGGTTAATAGGCATGTAGTGGTAGTAGGAGATAGTATAGTCAGGGAGATAGACACTGTTCTCTGTGGCCAAAAGAGAGAGTCCAGAAGACTGTGTTGCCTGCCCAATGCCAGGGTTCAGGACATCGGCTCTGGGCTGGAGAGGGACTTCAGTGGGAGGGGAATGATCCAGTTGTTGTGGTCCACGAGGGTACTAACGACACAGATAAGACGAGGAAAGAGATTCTGCATAGGGAGTACGAGCAGCTAGGGGCTAAATTAAAAAGAAGAACCTCAAAGGTAATAATCTCTGGATTATTACCTGAGCCACGAGCAAATTGGTGAAGGGTAAATAAGATGAGAGTTAAATACGTGGCTCAAAGATTGCTGTGAGAGAAATGAGTTTTGATTCATTGGGCACTGGCACCAGTACTGGGGAAAGTGGGAGCTGCACCATTGGGATGGTCTTAACCTGAACCATGCTGGGACCAGTATTCTGGCAGTCGTATAACTAGGACGGTAGAGAGGGTTTTAAACTAAATAGTGGGGGCGAGGGATCAAGTGAGGGAAGATGTGATAATTTAAAGAGAGAGGAGAAGGCAAATTGATAATCTGAATGTGGGAGCAAGGGGCAGAGTTACAAACCTAAGAGTGTGTCAGCAGGTAAGGCTAGAGATTGTGAAAATAATAAAAAGGCAGAATTAAATGAATGAATGAATGCAGCATTCGCAACAAGGTAGATGAATTGATAGCACAAATAGAAGCAAACAGGTAAGATCGAATTGCCACTACTGCGACAAGGCTGCAGGGTGGCCATGGCTGGGAACTGAATGCTCAAGGGTGTTCGACATTTAGGAAGGATAGGCAAAAAGGAAAAGAAGGTGGGGTAGTGCTGTTAATAAAGGATGAGATTAGTATGTTAGTGAAAGATGATCTTAGATTGAAGGATCAAGATGTAGAGTCAGTTTGAGTAGAGCTAATAAACAGCAAGGGGTAGCAAACATTGGTAGGAGTTGTTTCTAGGCCACCAGTCGTGGTCATGTACGTCACAGTATAAATCAGGAAATTAGAGGTGCATGTCACAAGGGCAATATAGTAATCATGGGGGACTCCAAGCTTGGCCAACTGGACAGGAAGGCCACTTGACTGTGTTCGGGGAGCCCGTCCACGGCGGCGATCAGGAGGAAGAGCGGCCACATGGTCCCGGCAGCGGCTCCCGCTCACTCGGCGACTCCGTGCTGTTTCCACACAAACTTTCCCCATAACTCCGGCTCGGCTCCCGGATCCCGATCCCGATCCCAGTAGTAATACACCATTGTAAAAGGGACAATGGTGGGAGCTGATGCAATGTTTTATTACCTGCACCCCCTCCCCCCGCCCCACTCCCATCTCACCCCCCTCGCACCCCCTTCCCCCTAACTCCCTCGCACCCCCTTTCCCCCACCCCTGCTCGCACCCCCTTCCCCCCAGCCCCCTCGCAACCCCTTCCCAGCTCCCCCCTTGCACCATCTTCCCCTCGCACCCCCTTCCCTTGCACCCCTTTCCCCTACCCCCTGCAGCCCCCCTCCCAGCTCCCCCTGCACCCCCTTCCCCCTACCTCCTCCCACCGGCATCCACCTACCCCTGTGTAGGGGCCCCAACAACCCCACTGCCTTGTGGGCGTCTCGGGAGAGACCAAGGCTAAGGGAGTAAACCGTAACAGAAAATCCAGAGGGGAACCCCAAAGGCGGTCATGTGTCACCTTTGGCATGTTTACGGCAGTTCCTGCAGCCATACTGTTGCCAAACGTCGTGCTCTGCACTCCTTTGGACCCCACCAGGAAGGCCGAGAGGGGGGTTCTGACACTTGGGCAACTCACAACTTCCATACATACACCCAGGCATGAGCCATGGAGAGGTCACTCCATAGTCGCCTCACAGCAACTAAATCAACACGGAAGGCAGCAGTTACGGGTTAAAACTCCAGCTCAATTGGCGTAGGGATTGGGCGCCACGGGTTGCTTTTGTCGGTGGGAGAGGTCATCGCATCTCACTGGACAGCTACTGCCCGCCTCAAACCGGGCAGCCCCCGGTCAGTAAGGTTCTGTCCCGCCACAGTCCACCTGCTTCAATGGGGGCTTGGAGCTCAGGGTCATAGCCCGACAAGTGGACTGTAACACCGCACCAAACAGCATGACCAAAAAAGGAAAGAAGGTACCAGCCCTTCGCTTTGCAAGCTGGAACGTCAGAACTATGTGTCCTGGCCTATCGGAAGACCTTACACAAATCAGCAATTCTCGGAAGACCGCTATCATCAACAACGAGCTCAGTAGACTCAATATGGACATTGCAGCACTTCAGGAGACACGCCTCCCTGCGAGCAGATCTCTAAGAGAGTAAGACTACACCTTCTTCTGGCAGGGTAGGGATCCTGAAGAACCAAGACAGCACGGAGTGGGCTTCGCCATCAGAAACTCTTTGCTCAGCATGATAGAGCCACCCTCAAATGGCTCGGAACGCAGATTGTCCATCCGACTGTTCACCGCCTCTGGTCTAGTACACCTACTCAGCATCTATGCTCCAACACTCTGCTCCCCACTTGAAGCTAAAGACCAGTTCTACGAGGAACTCCATAATATCATTAGTAGCATCCCCAACACCGAACACCTATTCCTGCTGGGGGACTTTAATGCCAGGATTGGGGCCAACCATGACTCATGACCCTCCTGCCTTGGTGTTTTGGCGTTGGAAGGATGAATGAGAATGGGCAGAGACTGCTTGAGTTGTGTACCTATCATAACCTCTGCATCACCAACTCATTCTTTCACACTAAACCCTGTCACCAGGTTTCTTGGAGGGACCCAAGATCACGTCATTGGCACCAACTGGACCTCATCGTCACAAGGCGAGCCTCTTTAAACAGCGTTCAAATCACACGCAGCTTCCACAGTGTGGACTGCGACACCGACCACTCCCTGGTGTATAGCAAGGTTAGCCTCAAACCAAAGAAGCTGCATCACTCCAAGCAGAAGGGCTGCCCGCGCATCAACACTAACAGAATTTCTCATCCACAGCTGTTACGTAAGTTTCTAAATTCAATTGAAAAAGCCCTCCAAAACACTCCTACAGGGGATGCAGGGACCAAGTGGGCCCACATCAGAGACGCCATCTATGACTCAGCAATGACCACCTATGGCAATCGTGTGAAGCGGAATGCAGACTGGTTTCAATCTCACTTTGAAGAGCTGGAACCTGTCATAGCCGCTAAGTGCATCGCACTGCTGAACTACAAGAAAGCCCCCCAGCAAGTTAACATCCATAGCACTTAAAGCTGCCAGAAGCGCAGCACAAAGAACAGCCAGGCCTTGCGCAAATGACTACTGGCAACACCTATGCAGTCATATTCAGCTGGCCTCTGACACAGGAAATATCAGAGGAATGTATGATGGCATTAAGAGAGCTTTTGGGCCAACCATCAAGAAGATTGTCCCCCTCAAATCTAAATCAGGGGACACAATCACTGACCAACGCAAGCAAATGGACCGCTGGGTGGAACACTACCTACAACTGTACTCCAGGGAGAATGTTGTCACTGAGACTGCCCTCAATGCAGCCCTGTCTCTGCCAGTCATGGATGAGCTGGACGTACAGCCAACAAAATCGGAACTCAGTGGTGCCATTGATTCTCTAGCCAGCGAAAAAGCCCCTGGGAAGGACGGCATTACCCCTGAAATCAAGAATACCAAGCCTGCTATACTTTCAGCACTGCATGAACTGCTTTGCCTGTGCTGGGACGAGGGTGCAGTACCACAGGACATGCGCGATGCCAATATCATCACCCTCTATAAGAACAAGGGTGACCGTGGTGACTGCAACAACTACCGTGGAATCTCCCTGCTCAGCATAGTGAGGAAAATCTTCGCTCGTGTCGCCATTAAACAGGCTCCAGAAGCTGGCTGAGCGTGTCTATCCTGAGGCACAGTGTGGCTTTCGAGCAGAGAGATCCACCATTGACATGCTGTTCTCCCTTCGCCAGCGACAGGAGAAATGTCGTGAACAACAGATGCCCCTCTACGTTGCTTTCATTGATCTCACCAAAGCCTTTGACCTCGTCAGCAGACGTGGTCTCTTCAGACTACTAGAAAAGATTGGATGCCCACCAAAGCTACTAAGTATCATCACCTCATTCCATGACAATATGAAAAGGCATAATTCAGCATAGCGGCGCCTCATCAGACCCCTTTCCAATCCTGCGTGGCGTGAAACAGGGCTGTGTTCTCGCACCTACACTGTTTGGGATCTTCTTCTGCCTGCTGCTCTCACATGCGTTCAAGTCTTCAGAAGAAGGAATTTTCCTCCACACATGATCAGGTGGCAGGTTGTTCAACCTTGCCCGTCTAAAAGCGAAGACCAAAGTACGGAAAGTCCTCATCAGGGAACTCCTCTTTGCTGATGATGCTGCAGTAACATCTCACACTGAAGAGTGTCTGCAGAGACTCATCCACAGGTTTGCGGCTGCCTGCAATGAATTTGGCCTAACTATCAGCCTCAAGAAAACGAACATCATGGGACAGGACGTCAGAAATTCCCCATCCATCAATATCGGCGACCATGCTCTGGAAGTGGTTCAAGAGTTCACCTACCCAGGCTCAACTATCACCAGTAACCTGTTTCTCGATGCAGAATTAAACAAGCGCATGGGAAAGGCTTCCTCTGCTCTGTCCCGACTGGCCAAGAGAGTGTGGGAAAATGGCACACTGACACAGAACACAAAAGTCCAAGTGTATCAAGCCTGTGTCCTCAGTACCTTGCTCTACGGCAGCGAGGCCTGGACAACGTACGTCAGCCAAGAGCGATGTCTCAATTCATTCCATCTTCGCTGCCTCCGGAGAATCCTTGGCATCAGGTGACAGGACCGTATCTCCAACACAGAAGTCCTCGAGGCAGCCAACATCCCCAGCATATACACACTACTGAGTCAGCGGTGCCTGAGATGGCTTGGCCATGTGAGCCACATGGAAGATGGCAGGATCCCCAAGGACACATTGTACAGCGAGCTCGACACTGGTACCAGACCCACCGGCCGTCCATGTCTCCGCTTTAAAGACTTCTGCAAACGCGACATGAAGTCCTGTGACATTGATCACAAGTCGTGGGAGTCAGTTGCCAACGATCGCCAGAGCTGGCAGGCAACCATAAAGGTGGGGCTAAAGCGTGGCGAGTCGAAGAGACTTGGCAGTTGGCAGGAAAAAAGACAGAAGCGCAAGGAGAGAGCCAACTGTGTAACAGCCCCGACAACCAATTTTATCTGCAGCACCTGTGGAAGAGTCTGTCACTCTGGAATTGGCCTTTATAGCCACTCCAGGCGCTGCTTCACAAACCACTGACCACCTCCAGGCGCTTACCCATTGTCTCCCGAGACAAGGAGGCCAAAGAGTGGGGGGACTTCAATCTACATATATAGACTGGGTAAACCTAATTAGCGTTAATGCTGGAGGGACAAATTCCTGGTATGTATACAAGATACTTTTCTAGAACAGTATGTTGAAGAACCAACTAGAAAATGGGCTATTTTAGATCTAGTATTGTGCAATGAGAAAGGGCTAATTAATAACCTTGTTGTAAAGGAGCTTCTAAGAAAAAGTGACCATACTATGACAGAATTTTACTTTAGGTTTGAAAGTGATGTATTTCAATCTGAAACTAGGGTATTTGTGTCTGTCTTCACAGAGGAAGATAGAAAGGGCTGGAATTTATATTCCTGCCGCCGTAATTGGTGGCGGACGAAAACAATGGTGGTTCGCCTGCGCGGACCGCGTGTCATCCAGCCGGCGCGCTGTTCAACGCGGCAGCTCATTTAAATGGCTGGGGCGGACCGCTCGCCCCGATGACATGGAGGTGGCGGGCTGTCTGTCGCCGGCAATGACGTCAGCAGCCTTTGAGCAGGCACTGACGCCATTTTAAAGGGCTTTATTTCATTCAACTTAAATATTTAAAAGAGGTTACAAAAAATGTTTTAAACATTTAATTTGCCCCTCTCCCACACCCCCCCCAATAATCATGCAATTAATTTCTTGCCCTCTCCCCACCCCCCAAAACACATCCCTGATCCACCTGATCTTCCCCTCCCCCAAAGTACATAAACTTTAAATTCTAACCCTTCCCACCATCCCCTAAACCCAATGATATTAGTTTGACCCCGCTTCCCCTCACCTCCCGCACTGACAAACTTACCTGCCTCCCCCTCACCACCAATATCCCGCCTCGGTTCCCCGGATGGGGATCAAAAGGCGCGGGAGTATCAGCCACCAGCACCAATATCGCAGCAGGACGGAAGGCGGGGGTGCAGGTCTGATTAATTCATTAATTTTAGTGGATTTAAATATGTTAATGGTTATCCCGTCGCCAAGTGGCGGGGGGGCGTGTCTGCCACGAGGTCTCACCGCCGCCGGCAATATCGGGCTGGGCCTTCCGGGAGGCATTTTCTGGCCCCCGCCCCCTGCCACGCCCCCAACGTCAGGGGGGTCTGTAAACTTCAGCCCAAAAAAACTCCCAGAAATACTAAAGAACCAAGGGACTAGTGAGAATGAGGAACTGAGAGAAATTTGAATGAGTAAGAAGAAAGTAGTACTGGAGAAATTAATGGGACTGAAAGTTGATAAATCCCCTGGACCTGATGATCTACATCCCAGAGTGTTGAAAGAGGTGGCTGCAGAGATAGTGGATGCGTTGGTGATCATTTTCCAAAATTCTATAGATTCTAGAATGGTTCCTGAAGATCGGAAGGGAGAAAATGTTACCCCACTATTTAAGAAAGGAGGGAGAGAGAAAACGGGGCACTACAGACCTGTCAGTCTGACATCAGTAGTAGGGAAAATGTTAGAATCTATTATAAAGGATATTATAACTGGGCTTTTAGAAAATAATGGTAGGATTGGGCAGAGTCAACATGGATTTATGAAAGGGAAATCATGTTTGACAAACCTGTTAGAGTTTTTTCAGGATGTAACTAGCAGAATAGATAAGTGGGAAACCAGTGGAAGTGGTATATTTGGATTTTCAGAAGGCTTTCGATAAGGTCCCAAACAGGAGGCTCGTAAGCAAAATTAGAGCAAATGGGATTGGGGGAAATATACTGGCATGGATTGAGGATTGGTTGACGGACAGAAAACAGAAAGTAGGAATTAAAGGGTCATTCTCAGGTTGACAGGCTGTGACTAGTTGGGTGCTGCAAGGATCAGTGCTTGGGCCCCAGTTATTCACAATCTATAGCAATAATTTGGATGTGGGGAACAAATGTAATATTTCCAAGTTTGCTGATGACACAAAACTTGGTGAATGCGAATTGTGAGGAGGATGCAAAGAGGCTTCAGGAGGACTTAGACAGGCTAAATGAGCGGGGAAGAACATGGCAGATGGAATATAATGTGGCAAAATGTAAAGTTATCGACTTTGGTAGGAAAAACAGAAATGCAGAGTATTTCTTAAATGGTAGAGATTGGGAAGTGTTGATGTCCAAAGGGACTTGGGTGTCCTTGTTCATCAGTCACTGAAAGCTAACACGCAGGTGCAGCAAGCAACTGCGAAGGTAAATGGTACGTTGGCCTTTATTGCAAGAGGATTTGAGTACAGGAGTAAAGAAATATTGCTGAAATCGTATAGAGCCTTGGTGCGACTGCAGTTTTGGTCTCCTTACCTAAGGTAGGATATTCTTGCCATAGAGTGAGTGCAACGAAAGTGCGCCAGACTAATTCCTGGGATGGCAGGAATGTCTTATGAGCAGAGATTGAGGAGATTGGGTTTATATTCTCTAGAGTTTAGAAGAATGAGAGGTGATCTCATTGAAACATACAAAATTCGTACAGGACTCGACAAGGTTGATACAGGAAGGATGTTTCCCCTGGCTGGGGAGGGTCTAGAACCAGGTGACACAGTCTCAGACAGGCCAATTAGGACTGAGATGAGGAAGAATTTCATCACCCTCAGAGGGTGGTGAATCTGTGGAATTCTCTATCCCAGAGGGCTGTAGAGGCTCAGTCATTTAGTATATTCAAGACAGAGATCGATAGATTTTTAGATATTCAAGATATCAAGGGATATATGGATAATGCAGGAAAATAGCTTTGGGGTAGAAGATCAGCCATGACCTAGTTGAATGGCAGAGCAGACTCAAGGAGCTGAATGGCCAACTCCTGTTCCTTTTTCCTATGTTCCCATGTCCCCGTTGGCCAAAAGGTCAAGAACCAGAGGACACCGATTTAAGGTGATTGGTAGAAGAAACAACAGCGATGCGAGGAAAAACTTTTTTTTATGCAGCGCTTGATTAGGATCTGGAATTCTCTGCCTAAGAGTGTGGTGGAGGTAGATTCAATCAAGGCCTTCAAAAGAGAATTGGCTCATTATCTGAAGCGAAAAAATTTGTAGGGCTGCGGGTAAAGGCAGGGGAGTGTGACTAGGTGAGTTGTTCTTGTAGAGAGTCGGCAGGGACACAACAGGCCATTCTATGATTCCATCTCCCTTTGTGCTTGGTATGGCTCCAACCAGTAGAGTGCTTTCCCCTGATTCCCACTGACTTCAGATTTACTAGATGCCACGCACACATGCTACCTTGATCTTAAGGACAACCACTCTCACCTCACCTCTGGAGTTCAAATCTTTTGTCCACATTTGGACAAACATACCATTTGCCTTCCCAATTGCTTGCTGCACCTGCATGTTAGCTTTCAGTGAAACATGAACAAGGACACCCAGGCTGTAATCAGGTCTGGAGCCAAGTAGTCCTGGTGGAACCCAAACTGAGCATCGGTGAGCAGGTTATTTGTGAGTAAGTGTCACTTGATAGCACGGTCGACGACACCTTCTATCACTTTGCTGATAATTGAGAGAAGGCTGATGGGGTGGAAGTTGGCCGGATTAGATTAATCTGGCATTTTGAGGAAAGGACATACTCAGCAATTTTCAACATTTTCAGTTAGATGCCAGGGTTGTAGCTGATCTGGAACAAACTGGCTAGAAATGTGGCTAGTTCTGGAGCACTCGAGCCAGAATGTTGCCTTGGCTCATAGCCTTTGCACTCAGCCATTTCTTGATATTATATGGACTGAATAGAATTGGCTGAAGACTAGATCATCTATCTGGCACTTGTGGCTGAAGAGAGTTGCAAGCACTTGAGCCTTACCATTTTTTACTCGTGTGCTACATGTCACCATCATTGAGAAGGGAGATATTCATGAAGCCTCCTCCTCCCGCTAATTGTTTAATTGTCCACCAGCATTAATGACTGGATGTGGCAGAACTGCCAAGCAATCTGTTGGTTGTGGGACTGCTTAGCTTCTGCTCTTTAGCATGCATGTAGTTCTGTGTTACAGCTTCTCCAGGTTGGCACCACATTACAGACGTGGCTGCAGGCATGCTCTACTAGACTCCTATTCGAACCAGGATTGGTTCTCTGTCTCGATAGTAATGGTCAAGTGAGGGATATGCTAGGCCAAGAGGATACAGGTTGATTTTGGAATACAATTCTGCTGCTGCTGATTGCCCACAGTGCATCATGGATGCCCAGTTTTAAGCTGCTATATTGGTTCTGAATCTTTCCCATTTAGCATAGTGGTGTTGCGACATGATGGAGGGAGTCTTTTTTTTAATTCTTTCATGGGATGTAAGCGTCACTGACAAGGCCAACATTTATTGCCCATCCCTCGATGCCCTCGAGAAGATGGTGGTGAGCCGCCTTCTTCAACCGCTGCAGTCCATCTGGTATACCCATAGTTCTGTTACAGAGGGAGTTCCAGGTTTGTGACACACTGACAGTGAAGAAATGGTGATATAGTTCTAAGTCAGGATGTTGTGTGGCTTGGAGGGGAACTTGCAGGTGGTGGTGTTCTCGTGTCTGTTGCTATTGTTATTCTAGGTGGTACAGGTGGCGGGTCTGGAAGGGGCTGTTGAAGGAGGCTTGATGGGTCGGTGCAGTGCATCTTTTATGTGGTACACACTGCTGCCACTGTGCATCGGTGGTGGAGGGAGTGAATGTTGAAGGTGGTGGAAAGGGTGCCAATCAAGAGGGCTGCTTTGTCCTGGATGGTGTCGAGCTTCTTTAGTGTTATTGGAGCTGCATTCATCCAGGCAAGTGGAGAGTATTCCATCACGCTCCTGATTTGTGCCTTCTCCATAGTGGACATTAAGGAATATGCCAGGTCATGAGGTTACAAATTGTGGTTGAATACAATTCTGCTGCTGATGACACACAGCGCCTCATGAATGCCCAGTTTTGACCTGTTAGATTCAGAACAGATCTATCTCATTTAGCACAGTGATAGTGCTACACAACACGATGGAGGGTATACGGAGTGTGAAGACAGAACTCCATCTTCACAAGGACTGTGCGGATGTCACTCCTACTTGTACTGTCCAGGTAGATTGATAATGACAAGTTTTTTCCCTCTTGTTGGTTCCCTCACCACCTACCGCAGACCCAGTCTAGCAGCTATGTTCTTTAGGAATTGGCCAGCTTGGTCAGACATTAAAGTCCCCCACCCAGAGTACATTCTGTGCCCTTGCTTCTTCCAAGTGGTGTTCAACATGAAGGAGTTCTGATTCATCGGCTGAGGGAGGGCAGTAGGTGGTAATCGGTAGGAGGTTTCCTTGCCTATGTTTGACCTGATGCCATGAGCCTTCATGGGGTCCGGAGTCTCTGTTGAAGTCTCCCACTGTCACATCCTTGCTTGATTAGTCTGTTTGACAGCTCTCCAAATTTTGGCATAAGTCACTAGATGTTATTGAGGAGCACTTTACAGGGTCAACTGAGCTGGGTGTGCCTTTGTCATGGACGGTGCCAGTTCATCTGGTTTTATTCTTACTATACTTTTCTGTACTGGTTTAATACAATTGAATGTCTTGCTAGGTCATTTCAGAGGGCAGTTAAAAGTCAACTGCATTGCTCTGGGTCTGGAGGCACATAAAAGCCAGACCACTTAAGGTCAGCACATATCCTTCCCAAAAGGGCAATAGTGAACCAGATGAGCTTGTGCAATACTCCAGTAGTTTCATGGTCACCTTTACTGATAATGAGTAAATATTTTTATTCCCGGTTTATTTAATTAACTGCATTTAAATTCCCAAGTTGTCTTGTGATGTAAACTCGCATCTTCAGATCATTAGCCCAGACTTCTAGATTACTATACTACCATATACATAGCAAAATAGCTCCTCTATTATTTAACTCCAACAAAATAAATCCTGTCTTTGACCCCTCAAGGGCATTCACTCTTCCTAGCTCTGTAGTATTTTCTTAATCAAATCTGCTACCCGGCCACTATTTTTTCCTTCCCTGTCTTTCCTGAATACCTTGTAGCCAGGAATATTAAGCATCCAATCCTCTGTTATTACCATGACATAATAGTTCCATGTGGTTAATTGCACCTGCAGCTCACCAACCTTATCAACCACACTTTGGGCATTTACACACATGTACTTCAAATCCAATTTCATTGAGCTGTAAAGCACATTGGATATCCTGAAGTTATGCACTTTTTTCCTTTCTGTTATTGTGGAATAAGGGACTAAAATGATTCCTTATTCATTTTTAGGCTTAAACTGCAAAGGCCAGTATTTTTTAAATTTAAAAAAAGATTGGCCATATAAGAGTATCAATTCAGTTCCTAGTTTCAACCAACATTCAAACTCTATGAACCCTAAACATTGTTGTCTTTGGTTTCATAGCTTACAAAGTATCTTTTGCCAGGTCAGCTATGCATGGGTATTAACTAACAAAGGGGAGGTCACAAGGTACAATATCCTGTTCTTATGACAAGCGAGTAAGTCCAACACACTAGATTTAGCTTGTGTCAGGAGATTAAGAGAAAAAGGTGTTACTGTTTTATTGAAATTAGAGTTAGTAACTAATCATTGTTATCATTAAAAGTAACAGAATTACATTTCTTGGTCTTGTAGCATCTCCCATATAAACAGATTAAAAGTTCCAACATTATGTATTTAATCAACCTATGGGAGTCAATCATTTTGGGCGAGAAATTGGTTAACAACTGTGGGCATGAAACACATGGTGCAACTGCAAAGCATAACTAAAGAGATTGGCCTGAGGATATTCCTAAAATAGTCCTCAGGTCTCACAGAGTCATAGATTCATACAGCATAGAAACAGGCCCTTCGGCCCACCACGTTCATGCCGCTCATAATGCCTATCTATACTAATCCCACCTGCCTGCATTAATTCCATATTCCTCTATGCCTTGCTCATTCAAGTACCTGTCCAAATGCCTCTTAAATGTTGCTACTGTTCCTGCCTCCACCACCTCCTCTGGCAGCTCATTCCAGATAGCCACTATTCTTTGTGTGAAAAATTTACCCCTTTGATCCCTTTTAAACCTCCTCCCTCTCACCTTAAATCTATGCCCTCTAGTTTTAGTCACCCCCACCATGGGAAACAGACTCTGGCTATCTACCCTATCTTTGCCTCTCATAATTTTATATACCTCTATCATGTCCCCTCTCAGCCTCCTTCGCTCCAGGGAAAACAGACCCAGCCTATCTCATCTCTCTTTATAACTCAAGCCCTGCAAACCAGGCAAAATCCTTGTGAATCTTTTCTGCACCCTCTCTAGCTTAATCACATCTTTCCTGTAGTGCGGCGACCAGAACTGCACACACTACTCCAAATGCAGCCTAACCAACGTTATGTACAACTGTAACATGACGTCCCAACTCTTGTACTCAATGCCTCGGCCGATGAAGGCAAGCATGCCATACGCCTTCTTCACCACCCTGTCTACCTGTGTTGCCACTTTCAGGGAACTATGTACTTGCACCCCAACAACACTCCCCAGGGCCCTGCCATTCACTGTATATGTCCTGCCCTGGTTTAACTTCCCAAAATGCATCACTTCGTACTTGTCTGCATTAAATTCCATTTGCCACTCCCTTGCCCACTTTCCCAGTTGATCTAGATCCTGTTGTAACCTTAGACAACCTTCTTCACTGTCCACTATACCACCAATTTTGGTGTCATCTGCAAACTTACTGATCATGCCCCCTACATTCACATCCAACTCATTAATATATATGACAAACAACAGAGGGCCCAGCAACGATCCCTGCGGCACACCACTGATCACTGGCCTCCAATCTGGAAAAAAAATCATGAAATTGATAAACTGCAGCTGCTAATCAGGTATCCTAATACAGTTCATCAGTTTGTCCAGAGTGATATCAGCCAGCACAGGCACCAGCAATGTATCTCAAGTAAGCCCTCTGGTGACAGAGATTGGGAGCTGGGGAGGGAAGGATTGAGGAGGAGAACAGGAGGAAGTTGAGCATGGGCCAGCAGCTATCACAGTATTGGCATGAAACCAGGAGGAACGCTCCTGTTCTTCCTAGCGCCACATTCAGATCAGTGAAAATAAGTTTACTCATCTTGTCTTCAGCGGCCTCCAGCAGTCTCTTCAAGAGCTGCAGTTTAGGCTGATGCAGAGCAAGTGAAATCTCTGCCTAATTTTTGAACAGTTTCAGAGCAGACTCTTTAACCATATATTAGGTCACTGATTAGCACATTCAAGGAGTCTAATGCCTGTTTAAGACAGCATCCAGGGTTGCCAGATATTGGTCGAGCCAATATGGTGTTGGACATATTGAAGGTACCCTTGGAAGCAGGACATAAATAGCACTGCAAAATTAGTCTTTTTGACCCATTAATGGGATCCAACTCTTCCATTCTGTGTCTTATAAAAGAATGGGGTTTCATACTTAAAAAGTGAAAGGACGAGCAGAAAGTTGAAGCCTGTGAAATTACACTGCTGAGATACCATCCACTAAAATGCAAAGCAACCCATAACTAGCTATCATAACCAGAAATGACATCAGTGTACAAAGTAACTTTTTAAGTGCACAGTTACAAAATACATGATATTTAGCAAAAGAAAGATGTCCATGCAATAATGCCTCAAGCCTTCAGAACTGTGCTCTGTAATCTACTATTATTCACAACTGTCAGCCATCGAACAACATTTTAACATTATACAGCTGTTAAAAGTTATCTTTTATGTTCAGCAACAAATCTGATCTGAATTTAATAGGCTGGACCTTGCCGGAAAAATAGCATGTTAACAATGCACACTTTTAAAAATGTGCACATCTGTCAGCAAGTTCAGGGATAAAGAGATATGCTGTGAGGTGTGAACCTCCAGAACTTGGTCAATTTATAAAGCTCTGTGGTTTGCTTTGCATAAATGGCATCTCGCCCTTAGCCACACCATTGTTTTTAAGAACCTACTGGATTTGCTCATTAATTGCCCTCTAAACTTGCTGCAGAAAGTTAACATTAGTTTCGTTGCAATGTTGTGATAATTATTAACGTAATGCCAATCAAATTTTCTGCCCCAAATGCAAAATATTTAAAGTGTTCACTTTCATTCCTGCATGTAGTAAATTGTTAAGAGATTTTAAAAGCGTCAATTTTTTTAAAAATTCTTACTTTTCCTTTATTTTCTTCTCCCTCTCCTTTCTACCTGGTCCAGATAGCTTGCATCCCAGGTTGCTAAAAGTGGGAGTGGAGATTGCGGAAGGGCTTGCCATAATCTTCCAATCTTCCCTGATGGCCTCCTAGCAGGCTGGAGGCGGGCCCTCCTGATCGGACACCCTGTGCCACAGGAGGACACCCAGCCCCCCCATTCACTGGAGCACCTCCACCTCCCCCCACCACCCACCACCTCAACTGATCCGTCCCTGCCTCACTGGGACCCAGCCGATTGCCCCCAGCAGGGCCCCACACATTAACCTTATTTCCAGGGCTTCCCCCATTGCTGCACCTCTCGCTTGGTGCACTCCCGGTGGCGCTGCTAGGACTGAAGAGCTGCCGGCCCGCTGATTGGTCAGAAGCTCTTGGAGGAGGAACTTCCTGCCTCAGTGGTGGGGGGGGCGGGGTGGAGGTCCCATCCAAGTTCAAGTAAGAGCCGAGGCCACGTAAAATTACGGTGTGACTTCCAGGCCTGGCGGAGGCGGGCTTGCCCCTGACTTTTTGGCCGGTGGCAGGTCCTTTTCCCCAAAGTAAAATTCTGGCCAATGACTCTCTCAATCTTTCTTAACTGCTTTTTATTTTTCTTTCTGTACCTAATTTGACTCTAATTCACCATCCTTCTCCATTGTGCCCCTGTTTCTTTCTCAATCCTTAATTCTCATTTGTCAAGGAAACCATCTGGTTAGTCCCACCATTAACTAAGGTCCCAGGTGCCCCTTTGCCCTCACCACACTGTTATGAGCTCATACTTTCAGCAAGTTACAGCGCAAAAGTGCACAAGCTGGAGCATGCAGGAAAATGTCTAACTAATGGAGTACGCTGCAAGACGCAAGCTGAAAGATCTGGCTCATTATTATTTCTACTGTGATCCCGTAAAAATGGACATCAGTGAGTCATATTCTTCGCTCGACTTTGATATATCTGAACTAATTGATAAAGAAATTTCCCTTGTATATTTCCAACGTCACATCAGCTTACAATCCCCATACAACTGCTTTCTTTCTACTCAAATCCACCAAAATTTCAATCAATCTGCTCAAATTCAGCAAAATTTAATAAAATAACTAATGTTGTTCAAAATTAATTTAATATGTGTGCTATTCCAATTACAGTTGATTGATTTTTTTTAAAGAATGTTTTATATTCAGATATAACAATGGAAGACATTTGAATTTTTATTTGTTCTTTCATGGGATGTGGGCATCACTGGCAAGGCCAGCATTTGTTGCCGATCCCCAATTGCACTAGAACAGAGTGGCTTGCTAGGCCATTTCAGAGGGCAGTTAAGAGTCAGCGGGCTTCCAGCCTTACATTTTGTTTAAGTATTTAAAGGAATAGGAATTTTAGATTTAATTTAAAAACTTAAAGAAATGTTTCTATCACCTCTCCCAACACCTCCCCCCCAATATTCATTCAGTTTATACCTTGTCCTCTCACTCCCTAAAATAATTACCTTGTGTACCTGACCTTCCCCTCCCTCAGAGTTCATAAACTTTCAACTTCAACACCTTCCCACCATCCTCTCCACCAATCCGAATATTTTGACCCTGCTCACACCGACCCCCCGCAGTGAAATACTTACCTGCTTCTCTCTCTCTACCAGTGTCCTGCATCGGATTTCCGATCCTCTCACCATTTAAAAAATACTCTGGCTTTGTTTTTTCTACCAAAGTGGATCACTTCACATTTATTCACATTATATTCCATCTCCCATGTTCTTGCCCATTCACTTCGCCTGTCCAGGTTCCCTTGAAGTCTCCTTGCATCCTCCTCACAATCTGCATTCCCACCTAGTTTTGTGTCATCAGCTAACTTGGAAATATTACATTCAATCCCCACATCCAAATCATTTATATAGATTGTGAACAGCTGTGGCCAAGCACTGATCCTTGCGGTACCCCACCAGTAACAGCCTGCCATCCTGAGAATGACCCATTTATTCTTACTATCTCTTTTCTGTCTGTTAACCAATTCTCAATCCATACCAATATATTACTGCCATGTGCTCAAATTTTGTTTACTAACCTCCTGTGTGAGACCTTATCAAAAGCCTTCTGAAAATCCAAATACACTAAATAAGCCATGAAAGTAGGATAGTTGGTATAAATTTAAATTCAAAATGCAAATTCAGAAACATTTATTTATTCAAATATTGACAGATATTAGGAATAATCTATTAGGTGGGTGATGGAGACTAAAACAGCAACTCTAAATGCCTGATGAACAAGACCTAAACTACATTTCTCCAAAGTATGTTCTGGTGCAAAATGTAAACAGATCAAAAAATGTTAGTTCAGTTCACTGCTTTATTTTCTTATACACAGCCTTTGAAACTGTTATGCCGATTAAAACCCCAAGTTTAATAATGACTGGTAAATTCTAGTTTTTACAAATATTCTAATGAGTATAAAATCATGAGGTTTGGTTGCAGACAATTTTACTCATTTCCTGTTCTAAAGGAGATAAATTTTTATGGTCCCAGATTATTGAAAGAAATATCTACCAGTTGCATCACAACAAAACAGTAACATTGCAAGATCCGCAGGGTTTATCTAGGAAATCTAGCCACCTACTTTAATTAGTTGAAGTACTGCTATGCAAATTATACACAGATGGAATCGAATCAACGGGCGGTAATTTTATCAATTTCCCCAAAATAATATAATTCCAAAAAGAATTTCAGAATATTGAGACGTACACTTGTAGCATGCATTAATGCTCAATCATGCCACACCAGAGTGGTAAATCGCAGGCACATTCCATTATTACACATTTGCGGCATCTGAGATTGACTTTCTGGGTTACAGAGTGACAACAACCAGAGTAAAGCCTACACATGACAATGTCAAAGCCCTTCATGCGCTTCCAAAATCATCTAATGTGAAAGAGTTGGCATCGTTCCTAGGTGCTACCAAATTTTTTCGGGGATAGGCGGGAATGTGGAGTTGAGGTTACAATCAGATCAGCCATAATCTTATTGAATGGTCCGGCTCAAGGGGCCAAGTGGCCTACTCCTGCTCCTAATTCGTATTACAGCAAGCTTCAATTTCACCCACTCATACCAACATAGGGAACATAAGAACATAAGAAACAGGAGCAAGAGTAGGCCATTCAGCCCCTCAAGCCTGCCCCGCCATTCAATAAGATCATGGCTGATCTGTCCCAGGCCTCAACTCCTCTTTCAGGCCTGCTCTGCATAACCCTCGACTCCCAAAGATTTCAAAAATCTATCTACCTCTCCCTTGAATACATTTAGTGACCTAGCCTCCACAACACTCTGAGGTACAGAATTCCAGAGATTCACCACCCTCTGAGAGAAGAAATTCCTTTGCCTCTCAGTTTTAAATGTGTGACCCCTTATTCTGTAACTATTAGAACATTAGAACATTAGAACATTACAGCGCAGTACAGGCCCTTCGGCCCTCGATGTTGCGCCGACCTGTGAAACCATCTGACCTACACTATTCCATTTTCATCCATATGTCTATCCAATGACCACTTAAATGCCCTTAAAGTTGGCGAATCTACTACTGCTGCAGGCAGGGCGTTCCACGCCCTTACTACTCTCTGAGTAAAGAAACTACCTCTCACATCTGTCCTATATCTATCACCCCTCAACTTGAAGCTATGTCCCCTCGTGTTTGCCATCACCATCCGAGGAAAAAGACGTTCACTATCCACCCTATCTAACCCTCTGATTATCTTATATGTCTCTATTAAGTCACCTCTCCTCCTCCTTCTCTCTAACGAAAACAACCTCAAGTCCCTCAGCCTTTCCTCGTAAGACCTTCCCTCCATACCAGGCAACATCCTAGTAAATCTCCTCTGCACCCTTTCCATAGCTTCCACATCCTTCCTATAATGCGGTGACCAGAACTGCACGCAATACTCCAGGTGCGGTCTCACCAGAGTTTTGTACAGCTGCAGCATGACCTCGTGGCTCCGAAACTCGATCCCCCTACGAATAAAAGCTAACACACCATATGCCTTCTTAACAGCCCTATTAACCTGGGTAGCAACCTTCAGGGATTTATGCACCTGGACACCAAGATCTCTCTGTTCATCGACACTACCAAGATTCTTCCCATTAGCCCAGTACTCTGCATTCCTGTTACTCCTTCCAAAGTGAATCACCTCACACTTTTCCGCATTAAACTCCATTTGCCATCTCTCAGCCCAGCTCTGCAGCCTATCTATGTCCCTCTGTACCCTACAACATCCTTCGGCACTATCCACAACTCCACCGACCTTAGTGTCATCTGCAAATTTACTAACCCACCCTTCTACACCCTCTTCCAGGTCATTTATAAAAATGACAAACAGCAGTGGCCCCAAAACAGATCCTTGTGGTACACCACTAGTAACTAAACTCCAGGATGAACATTTGCCATCAACCACCACCCTCTGTCTTCTTTCAGCTAGCCAATTTCTGATCCAAAGCTCTAAATCACCTTCAACCCCATACTTCCGTATTTTCTGCAATAGCCTACCGTGGGGAACCTTATCAAACGCCTTACTGAAATCCATATACACCACATCCACTGCTTTACCCTCATCCACCTGTTTGGTCACCTTCTCGAAAAACTCAATAAGGTTTGTGAGGCACGACCTACCCGTCACAAAACCGTGCTGACTATCTCTAATGAACTTATTCTTTTCAAGATGATTATAAATCCTGTCTCTTATAACCTTTTCCAACATTTTACCCACAACCGAAGTAAGGCTCACAGGTCTATAATTACCAGGGCTGTCTCTACTCCCCTTCTTGAACAAGGGGACAACATTTGCTATCCTCCAGTCTTCCGGCACTATTCCTGTCGACAATGACGACATAAAGATCAAGGACAAAGGCTCTGCAATCTCCTCCCTAGCTTCCCAGAGAATCCTAGGATAAATCCCATCTGGCCCAGGGGACTTATCTATTTTCACACTTTCCAAAATTGCTAACACCTCCTCCTTGTGAACCTCAAACCCATCTAGCCTAGTAGCCTGAATCTCAGTATTCTCAACAACATTTTCTTTCTCTACTGTAAATACTGACGCAAAATATTCATTTAACACTTCCCCTATCTCCTCAGATTCCACACACAACTTCCCACTACTATCCTTGATTGGCCCTAATCTAACTCTAGTCATTCTTTTATTCCTGATATACCTATCGAAAGCCTTAGGGTTTTCCCTGATCCTATCCACCAATGACTTCTCGTGTCCTCTCCTTGCTCTTCTTAGCTCTCCCTTTAGATCCTTCCTGGCTAGCTTGTAGCTCTCAAGCGCCCTAACTGAGCCTTCACGTCTCATCCTAACATAAGCCGCCTTCTTCCTCTTGACAAGCGCTTCAACTTCTTTAGTAAACCACGGCTCCCTCGCTCGACAACTTCCTCCCTGCCTCACAGGTACATACTTATCAAGGACACACACTATGTCCCCTCGTTTGAGATTCCCCCACCAGTGGAAACATATTCTCAACATATCCCCTGTCAGGCCCCCTTAGAATCTTATATGTTTCAATAAGATCACCTCTCATTCTTTTAAACTCCAATGAGTAAAGGCCTACTCTTTGTAGCCATTCTTGATCAGACAACCCCTTCATCCCAGGAATCAGCCTAGTGAACCTTTTCTGAACTGCCTCCAATGCTAGTATATCCTCCCTTAAACACGGGAACCAAAACTGTATGCAGTACTCCAGGTGTGGCCTCACCAACAACCTGTACAGTTGTAACAAGACTTCCCTATTTTTAAGCTCTAACCCCCTGGTAATAAAGGGCAAAATTCCATTTGTCTTCCTAATTACTTGCTGCACCTGCATGCTAACTTTTTGTGTTTCATGTACAAGAACATCCAGATCCTTTTGTACTGCAGTATTTTGTAATCTTTCTCCATTTAAATAATAATCTGCCTTTTTATTCTTCCTACCAAAGTGCATAACCTCACACTTTCCCACATTGAACTCCATCTGCCAAGTTTTTGCCCACTCACTTGACCTATTTATATCACTTTGCAGATTCTTTGTGTCCTCATCACAACATGCCTTTCCACCTATTTTTGTATCATCCGCAAATCTGGATACACTACACTCCATCCCTTCCTCCAAGTCATTAATATAGATAGTAAATAGTTGAAGGCCCTAGGACCGATCCTTGTGGCACCCCACTAGTTATGGCTTTCCAACCTGACAAAGACCCATCAATCCCAACTCTCTGCCTTCTGTGTGTTAGCCAATCCTCAATCCATGCCAACACATTACCCCCAACACCTTGAGCTCTTATTTTGTGCAATAGCCTTTTATGTGGCACTTTTATCGAAAGTTTTCTGAAAATCCAAATACATTATATCTACCGGTTCCCCTTTATCCACTCTGCTTATTATATCCTCAAAGAACTTTAACAAATTTGTCAAGCATGATTTCCCCTTCATAAAGGGCACAGTAGCGCAGTGGTTAGCACCGCAGCCTCACAGCTCCAGGGACCCGGGTTCAATTCTGGGTACTGCCTGTGCGGAGTTTGCAAGTTCTCCCTGTGACCGTGTGGGTTTTCACCGGGTGCTCCGGTTTCCTCCCACTGCCAAAGACTTGCAGGTGATAGGTAAATTGGCCATTGCAAATTGCCCCTAGTGTAGGTAGGTGGTAGGGAATATGGGATTACTGTAGGGTTAGTATAAATGGGTGGTTCTTGGTTGGCACAGACTCGGTGGGCCGAAGGGCCAGTTTCAGTGCTGTATCTCTAAATAAAAAACCATGTTGACTCTGTCTGATTGCATTATGTTTTTCTAAATGTTCTGCTTTTTCTTCCTTAATAATGGACTCTAGCATTTTCCCAATGGCAGATGTTAAGCTAACTGGTCTATAGTTTCCTGCTTTCTGTCTCCCTCCTTTCTTGAATAAGGGCGTCACGTTAGCAGTTTTCCAATCCGCTGGTACCCTACCAGAATCCAGTGAGTTTTGGTATATTATGACCAATGCCTCCATTATCTCTGCAGCCACTTCTTTTAAAACCCTTGGGTGCAGGCCATCAGGTCCTGGAGACTTGTCTGTCTTTAGTCCTATCAGTTTGTCAAGTACCTTTTCACTCATGATAGAGATTATTACAAGTTCCTCCCTCCCATTTACACCTTGCTCATCTATTATTGTTGGGATGTTTATAGTGTCCTCCACCATGAAGACCGATGCAAAATATTTCTTTAAATTATCTGCCATTTCCCTGTTCCCTGTTATTAATTCCCCAGTCTCATCCTCTAAGGGTTCCACACTTACTTTAGTTAGTCTCTTCCTTTTTATATACCCCTAAAAGCTCTTACTGTTTGTTTTTATATTTCTTGCCAAATTACTCTCATAATCAATTTTCTCCTTCTTTATTAGTTTTTTTAGTCATCCGCTGCCAGTTCCTAAAAAATTCCCAATCCTCTGGCCTACCACTAGCTTTCGCCGCTTTGTACGCCTTTGTTTTTGATTTGATACTCTCCTTAACATCCTTTGTGATCCATGGGTGGTTCATCATTTTCATTGAGTCCTTCCTTCTGACCGGAATGAACAGTTTGCTGAGTGTTATGAAATATCTGCTTAAAAGTCTGCCACTGCTCATCTACTGACTTTCCCTTTAGTCTATTTTCCAACCCGCTTTAGACAACTCTTTCTTCATACCTCTGTAATTGCCCTTGTTTAAGTTGAAGATACTGGTTTGAGACCCGAGTTGCTCACCCTCAAACTGAATTTGAAATTCTACCATATTATGATCGCTTCCCCCTAGAGAATTCTTAACTCCTTAATCTCTTATTAATCCTACCTCATTACACATTACCAAATCTAAAATAGCCTGTTCCCGGGTAGGTTCTGCAACGTATTGTTTTAAGAAACAATCTCTGATGCACTCTACGAATTCGTCTTCCATGTTACCCTTGCCAACTTGATTTGTCCAGTCTATGTACAGATTAAAATCACCCATGGTAATTGTAGTGCCCTTCTTACACGCCTCCACTATTTCCTGATTAACACTTTGTCCTACAGAGAGGCAACTCCTCGGGGGCCTACAGACCACTCCCACCTGTGGTTTCTTTCCCTTGCTATTCCATATTTCCACCCAAACTGATTCTACATCACGATCTATTACACCTATATTATTACTCACAACTGCACTGATCCCTTCCTTTAATAATAAAGCTACCCCACCTCCTTTTCCTTTCTGCCTATTCTTTCGGAACATCGAGTATCCTTGAACATTGAGTTTCCAGTACTGGTCATCCTGCAACCACTTTTCTGTGACAGCTATCAAATCATATTCATTTATATCTATTTGTGCCGTTAGCTCATCCATCTTCTTACAAATGCATTCAGATAAAAAGCCTTAAGCTTTGACTTTTTACCATTTTTACCTACTCTGGTTCTAATTTCTGCTGTACTCTGATTGGGAGACATTGGGGTTAATTTTAACTGAGTGAGAGAAGGGAACAAAGTCGGGTGGCCCACCCGAAGGATGTCATTGGCTCGAGGCTCAGTCGATTTTAACTACCGGTGCTTATCATAATACAAGTGGCAGATGAACCAGCTAATCTCCTCAGCAACAGAACGTCCAACCACCTTTACTGTCAGTCCACCAATCTTATTGTACACCCAAGAGCTGCACTTGGGCAGATCTTCTGTTGTTGATTTGATCGACCGGCTTGCCCTCCAATTATACTTCCACCAGGAGTTCCAAAGCAGCATATTTAAAGGGTACATGCAACTCTTAAAGGGAAACTGCATTCACTGAATTTCAACACTTATTGTGCTACCTGTTGAGATGGCTGGAAGGAGGAGAAAGTTTGCCCCCAGATTTTCAGACAACTTCTCTGGAGGTAACAACAACTTGAATTTATATAAAGTCTTAAACATCCCAAGCTGCTTCGCAGGAGCATTATCAAAAAAAATTTGGCACCAAGCCACATAAGTCGATAATGAGGACAGGTGACCAAAAGCTTGGTTAAAGATTTTAAATAGTATCTTAAAAGGAGGATGGAGAGATAGAGAAACAGATAGGTTCAGGAAGGGAATTGCAGAACGTAGGTCCTAGGTTACTGAAAGCATGGTCACCAAAGGTGGAGCAATTAAAATCAGCAATGCAGTCAAGGCCAGGACGGATGCGTAATTCCCATAAAATAGGAAGAAGATCCCCACCAGCCTCTCGAAGAAACAACAGCAAAATACTACAGATGCTGAAAATCTGAAATAAAAACAAGAAGTGCTGAAAATGTTCAGCAGGTCAGGCAGCATTTGTGGAGAGAGAAACAGTGTTAATGTTTCAGATCGATGACCCTTCATCAGAACTGGGAAATGTGAGAAATGTAATAGGTTTTAAGTAGGTCAAATAGGTGGGAAAAGAACAAAGGGAAAGGTCTGTGATCAGGCTGAAGAAGGAAGCCATTAAATGACAAAAGAGTTGGTGGGGCGGAGCCAAAGGTAATAATGGGAAATAAAAACAGAAAATTCTGGAAATACTCAGCAGGTCAGGCAGCATCTATGGAGCAAGACGCAGTTAACTTTCAGGTCTGTGACCTTTCATCAGAATGGCATCTGCAGTATTTTGTTTTTATTTTAGTGAGTAATAATGGAGCATGTAAAGAGACAAAAGATGTGTCCAGAGGAGGTGTAATGGCAGAATAATGAACAGTTGCTGTTCGAAAGCAAAAGAAAAGAAAACAGGATTGAGACTGAAACATGCAAAGGAAACAAAATAGGAGGCAGAGATTAATATCATTATTCTGCCATCTTATATATGGATTCTCTTAAGATAAAACTTATAGAAAATTTCACAAAAACAAGATAACACTCAACTGTAATGTCATGGGCAATCAGCTGACCAGAAATCCTTGAAACTTGTAAATTAAATTTCTCCATTCAATTTACAGTAAGTTTGCTACTTTAAGATTATATCTAATATAATTATGTTCTTTGAACAGCTTACATTTAAATGATAAAAATACTCCATTTTTAATTTACATTTGACGAGACGAGTCCATAACAACAACAATTTGCATTTACAATAACAGGCCTGATTTTAACTGTGCAATCTCCACCAATCTCAGCAGCCAGCATCAAAAAAGGTGCGGTACACGCGATATTTTGCACTCATTTACATGGAGGGGACAGAACGCCCGCTCCCCATGACGTAGAGGGGGTGGCCGCTCCTTCCCAGCAATGGCACCTGGCACCACCACACAGGTGCTAGCGCCATTTTTAAATGGCTTCAATCCCTTCCAGTGACATTTAAATTTTTCAAGGTCCCAGTCTCTGGGAAATAAAAATAAAATTTTAAAGCAACTTTGAATCTTGTCTCCCACACCCAATGAGTAATCGATATATAAATTGCTCTCTCCCCCCAGAAAAACCCTTTATTCATATCCCGAACTTTCCCCCTGAACTTTATTCCCTTTGACCCTCAACCCCTTCCCATGATCCCCGCAACCAACCACATTAATTTTTGCTTCTCCCCCACCCCACCCTGAAAAATTCACTCCTCCCCCCTTCCCCACCAGTGTCACAACTCGGATCTCCAAATGGAGATCCAAAGGCACGGGAGCCAGAAGATCGGCATGGGACAGCTGTCGGGGCAAGCTAAGTGCTTATGCGGGGGTGGGGGGGCTGCCCCAAGGCCTCGCCACCACCGGTAAAATGTGGCGGGGTCTTTCCGACATCAAGGGCCGTGGCAGTCTCTCCCAGAAGTATTTTCCATCCCTGCCACGACCCCTGACATCGGGGGGCTGGTAAAATCCAGCCCGATGTGTTACATGCGGGTTAAAATTAGGTTTGTTAACACTTTTTTTGTAGAAAACGTCATCATGCTTTTCACAAAGCACAATCAAATAACTGGATGGCAAGCCAACTAGATACTAGGAAGCAGAGTTAACGTTTCAGGTCAGTGACCCTTCATCAGGGTTCTGATGAAGGGTCACTGACCTGAAACGTTAACTCCGCTTCTCTCTCCACAGATGCTGCCAGACCTGCTGAGTATTTCCAACATTTCTTGTTTGTTTCAGATTTCTAGCATCTGCTGTATTTTACTTTTATATTAGATACTAGGAAGGATGACTAAAAGCTTTATCAGAGAAGTGGATTTAATGAGGGTCTTAAAGGAGGGGGTTAGGTAAGAAATTCCAGTATGAGGACTCCTGCTGCATGCGATTGCATATATGTTGGCATGTAATGTAGATTACACCACAGAAAATATATGTGTATGTAACAAAAATATATAACATTTTACTGAACTTCAGGGCACACAAAAATAAAGGAAAATGCTATGGATGCTGGAAATTTGAAATAAAAACAGAAAGTGCTGGAGTTCTGATGAAAGGTCACAGACCTGAAATGTTAACTCTGTTTCTCTCTCCACAGATGTTGCCAGACCTGAGCATTTCTAGCACTTTCTGTTTTTATTTCATGGCAGACAAGATTAAGTACCCTCTATGGAAAAAACATACCTGAAGCTTAAGAATTGATACAAAGCACAAAATAAGCAAGGAACAACAAAGTTGGAATAAGAATGTTGTATTCTAGATATACAAAACAGAACAGCCAAGAACTGCCGGAAATAAAAGTTGGATAAAACGAAAAACAGTACAAGGTACTCTGGAAAATGAACACAATAAGGCACAAAAGTCTGGAAAGAAAAAAGTCACAGTAGAGAAAGGAAACAAACTTAAACAAGTAGATCCTGAAACATATCAGCAGGAGAGCTGATAAAGGTCTCTTAAAGAGCAGGATAGTTGCCACTTGAACCAAAATAATACAAATATAAGGGTCAGACTAAGAATGTATTCTATAGAGTGAGAAGGGAGAGAAAGCCTGACTTCTCAAGAATGGATTTCTTAAAGATACGTCCCAGATCTCTGTCCTCCATGGGATGCTGCAAATTTTATGAGGTGGTTCAGAAAATTAGAAAGAATATCACATTAAAAGTAAAATATAGTGAGTCTTGAAACATAATGCAATAAAGTGTACATTTTAGGGTATGTATTAAGATTAGATTGTCACAGTAATAATACAAACATCATCATAGACATTCTGCTTCATGAAGGAGTTTTCAGTGCTGTCAGTCATAATAGAGCATGAAATGTAATTCTCTGAAAAAAAATCCAGAACCATATCAATCTGAGTGAGCAATGAAATTGAAATTTTATCTTGTGATGGAACCGATGTCTTTTGGCTACTGTACCTGCATAGGTATACACAGAGAGAACTGGGGAAAATATATTTTCACTACAACCTGAATAGTTCCAATGGATTTATTATATTTGTTAACAGGAAAAGATTTTTTTTCGAGATCACTTTACAACTGTCAACTAGAAATAACTGATTGGGTTCATTTCATGTTTCACTTACCCAAATGTACAGGATTAGGAACATCAGGAACAGGAGTAGACCATTCAGACCCTTAAGCCTGCATTGCCAGTCAATTAGATCATAGTTGTTCTGCACCTCAAGTCCATTTACCCCCTCTTTACTCCATATCCCTTGATACTCATAGCTAACATAAATCTATCAATTTCAGATTTGCAAGGTCTAATTGCCCCACTAAATGCAACCTTTTGGAAGAAAGATTTTCAAGGGCTAAAATGCATCTGCCCGGCTTTTTGGGCACATGGATTGGGATTCGCAACCTGTCCATGCTGGTTACGATGGCGTGGCAGCACGCAAACTTGGTGCTCCCACCTCATTTACCTGATAGTAGCGTGTAACTGAGTAGGTTCTTGGCTGTGGTGCCCTATTCATGCTGCCAGCTGCCTCTGTGCTCAGCAGGGGCTGAGATTAAGTGGTGCAGCCTGCTCTTCATGAGTAATATAAAAGCAAAATACTGCAGATGCTAGAAATCTGAAATAAAAACAAGAAATGCTGGAAATACTCAGCAGGTCTGACAGCATCTGTGGAGAGAGAAACAGAGTTAACGTTTCAGATCAGTGACCTTTCATCAGAACTGGCAAAGGTTAGAAATGTAATAAGCTTTAAGCAAATAAAGCGGGGGTGGGGCAAGAGATAACAAAAGGGATGGTGTTGATAGACAAGGTCCAGAGAATAACTGACCAGAAGGTCATGGAGCAAGGGCAAATGGTATGGTAATGGTGTGCTGAAAGACAAAGCGTTAGTGCAGAGAGGGTGTTAATTGACAGAAATATGAACAGCCCTGACCCAAAGCACAAACATGAAAAAGTGGTTAAAAAAATGAATGAAACAAACCAAAATAAAAAAACAAATAAAAAATAAAAAATAACCAAAAGTAAAAAGGGGGAGCCCGTTATGCTCTGAAATGATTGAACTCAATGTTCAGTCCAGCAGGCTGTAGCGTGCCTAATCAGTAAATGAGATGCTGTTCCTCCAGCTTGCATTGATGTTCACTGGAACACCGCAGCAAGCCCAGGACAGATATGTGAGCATGAGAGCAGGGGGTGTGTTGAAATGGTAAGCAACCGGAAGCTCGGGGTCATGTTTTCGGACTGAATGGAGATGTTCCGCAAAGCGGTCACCCAATCTGTGTTTGGTCTCCCCATTGTAAAGGAGACCACATTGTGAGCAGCGAATACAGAATATTACATTGAAAGAAGTACAAGTAAATCGCTGCTTCACCTGAAAGGAGTGTCTGGGGCCTTGAATAGTGAGGAGAGAGGAGGTAAAAGGGCAGGTATTATACTTCCTGTGATTACATGGGAAGGTGCCTCTTGTGAGGACTCCATTCCATTCTTCTAGTTTCTATGGAGAGAGAAGCAGAGTTAACTTTCAGGTCTGTGACTGCTGCCAGATTGCCAGCATTCCCACTCTTCAATAGTGAGATAGGTATTTATTCGGCAGCTGTCAGGAAACAGTTGCTGGGGCCCTTTAAATAGGGCCCCAGCACCTGCTACACAGCTGAGCCAACGTCCATCATGGCGCCGGATGCTCCCCCCTCCTGCCACGTAATATGGGGAGGCAGCGTGTTGCCGTGATGCTAATGAGCCACCACGCTTAATATAACGGGGGCTCAGTGATGGGCAATCCTCGCAAGCAGACCGCCATCTTCAAAGCTCGCCACCGTGTTCAGGCGCGCTCGTAAAATTCAGCCCAGTGTGCTGTGCCTCATTCCGCTTCTCAATTCCCAGCTTACACTCATCCTACTCTCTGGCATGATAAGCAAGCTGCTGATGGTATGACCATGGATCTCTGTTTCCCCCCCACCCAGCCGCCCTCACACCAACCTTCCCCTTCTGATTTCCTGCTTTCAGAGACCCAAGAACTGCTGCTGTTCAGCCACAGAATGCCAAGAAGGAAGAGAGAGCGCAACAGCACAGCACTAATGAAAATGCCACGTCATTTGATCTCACCCTCGCAGCCATCAGCTCAAATACTGGCACTGTACATACCTTGGAGGCAAGTACACTGTTGGAATCAGCACATGGTGAGTTATCTGTGCATGAATGGGCTGCAGCCACGCCAGGGGAAAAGATGGTTCCTTTGCCTCCTCACCGGAGGGCAAGGTGACAGACGAGTTCTGTTGCAGAGGACTCAGAAGAGGATGGTGCAGCATACAAGAGCGTGCACTGAGATGCTGAGTGCATTAGCTGGCTCGCCACTGCCTCCTGTCACTGTCAAAGGAGCACAGAGAAATCCGGCTCCAAGTTGGCAGAAGGCATTGTGCAGAGTTTGCCTGCTCCACAGCTTCTGCTCCATCCCCCTTTGGTACTGTAGACCTAGAGGCATTGCAACTGTAGCCCCATACGCGTTGCAGCTTTTATGTGGATAGGTCACCCTCTGCCATCCCTTTGAGAATGCAGCAACACTCCGAGAAAATCCAGGAATTCGCCATAACACCTCCAAAAATGCTCCAGAGTACTTCCAAACACTTTACAAAAATAAATGTTCTTAAAATTTCTCTCACCTACAATTTGGGTGCCTGGCTGTTTAGAGATCATGAATCCAGGGCCTATTTTGCAGATTAACACTTCTTGTTTACTGAGTGATTGACAAATTGGCAACCTGGATTTGGGTGGTCCAAATTTGGTATCCTTGCATCGCCCAGTGGGGCTTCGTGAATCAGGATAGCAATCATTCACAGTCTTCCAATGCATGCTGGGGATGCACCTCTATCCTGATGGAGGGCCAAGACGGTGGAACAAGAAGCAGCCAGCGGCAGTGTTCCCCAGCAAAGCAACATTAGGGCTCCCTAGTGCCACTGGTAATGAATGATGTGTCCTGAATTTCTGCTTATCCTCTGGATGCAAAAAGTGAACCACAGAATCATAGAACGGTTACAGCACAAAAGGCAGGCCATTCGGCCCATCAAGCCCATTCAGCTCTCTGGAAGAGCAATTTAACTACACCTACTCTGTTGCTCTTTCCCAGTTGCTTTACAGATCTTTTCCCCTTCAGGTACTTATCAAATTTCCTTTTGAAAGCCATAATTGAATCCCGAGCTCTACTCCACCCCTCTCCCTGACAGAAGTCTGAGATTAAGCCAGTCTGTTTGCAAACTTGGTGTCACATTTGACCCTGAGATGAGCTTCCTACCTCATTTTGTGACATCACTAAGACTGCCTAATTCCACTTCTGTAACATCTTCTGACTTTTGCCCCTGCCTTAGCTCATCTGCTGCTGAAACCCTCAATCATGATTTCATTACCTCTAGGTTTGACTATTCCAACGCACTCCTGGCTGTTCTCCCACATTCTACTCTCCATAAACTTGAGGCCATCTGCTGCCCGTGTCTTAACTCCCAACAAGCCCCATCCCTCTGTCACCCCTGTGCTCACTGACCAACAATGGCTCACGGTCAAGCAACATCTTGATTTTTAAATTCACATGCTTGTTTTCAAATCCCTCCATGGCCTCGCCCGTCCTATCTCCTCGAGCCCCACAACCTTCCAAGATATGTGCACTCCTCTAATTCTGACCTCTTGTGCAACCCTGATTTTAATCACTTGAACATCGGTGACCGAGCCTTCAGTTGCCTAGGCCCCAAGCTCTGGAATTCCCTCCTTAAACCTCTCTGCCTCTCCAGCTCGCTTTCCTTCCTTAAACCTACCGCTTTGGTCAAGCTTTTGGTGATCTCACCAAATATCTCCTTCTGTAGCTTGGCGTCATCCTTTGTTTTATAATGCTCCTGTGAAGCACCTTGCGACATTTTATTACGCTAAAGGCGCAATATAAATACTTGTTGTTGTTGTTGTCTCCACCATTGCTCAGGCAGTGCATTCCAGATCGCAACCACTCGCTGCGTTAAAAATGATTTTCCCCATGTTGCCTTTCATGTTGCGTTCTCAACGCTTCCTCCAATGGGAGTTTCAGACCCCCACCATCCTCTGGGTGAAAAACCTTTTCCTCATCTCCCCTCTAATCCTTCTAACAATCACTTTAGGCTGAATTTAACACCGCCCCAGCAGGTCGGATGGTGGCATGGGGGCAGCGTAAAATTGAGCGGGAGACTCCGGAGGCCTACCCGCCCCGCTCCCGCTTCCGGTGAACTTTACAGCGGTCGAGCGGTAGGGGGAAATGGCCCGCCCGCCCGAGGACAATCAAGGCCCTTAAGTGGTCACTTAACGGCCACTTAAGGGCCCTCGCCTGCCTCCAGGGGTATTTTACCCGTGGCAAGCGGGTGTGCTGGGGACGTGAAAGGCCGCCCAGCGATAGCTGCTGGCCTTTCCGCACCCCAGTGGAGGGGGGGCCATTGAAACTTACAAAATGCTTCAGAGTGAGACTGAACCAGTGTTTCATAAGGTTCACCCTATCATCCTTGCTTTTGTACTCTATGCCTCAATTTATAAAGCAGAGGATCATGTATGCCTTTTTAACTACTTTCTCAACCTCCGCTGCCACCTTCAATGACTTGTGCACATATACCCTCCCAGTTCTCTCTGTTCCTGCACCCACTTCCTCATTCTTCCAATCAAAATGTATCACTTCGCACTTCTTTGCGTTAAATTTTATCTACTATGGGCTGGATTTTGTTTTCCCGTGCATAAAAAATGGCAGCCGGCACACATGCGCCATGTGCCACCGCACCACCACAATCTTGAGCCCGGCAGTTTATTAGATTATGCAGGGCGGCTGCCCCACGTCCCCCCATCCCCCCAAGTCACGTGGCAGGAGCGGCCTCGGCAATGCTGTGAATGGCGTCAACTGTCACTGTGCAGATGATGGCGCCATTTTTAAAGGGCTGCCAGTCCTGCGTCGAGAATGCAGAGTTTCCCCCATTCCCCCCCCCCACTACACTAAAATTGCAGAGTTGACCCTTTCCCCCAACAACTGCACAAAGTGCAGAGTTTACCCACCCCCCCCACCCCCACACCCAACGACACTAAAAATTCTGAGTTCACACCCCACCCACACCCATCACCAACTACACTTCAAATGCAGAGATCCCCGTTCCCCACCTTGGTGGTGCCAGCTCTCCCTTGACGGGAAAGTGAAGGCACGTGTGTTCCGCCCGTCGCACTGAAGATCTGGAACTGACGCTAAGATCGCGGATAATCCAATTTAAGTGTATGCAAACTGGTAATTTCAATTTTAAAGCATGGTCCTGCAGAGCGGCCCCCACCACGCAGCTTCCCCGCCGCCGGGAAGATCGGGCCCAGCAATTCTAGCATCGGGCTCTGTGGCAGGCCGCTGCCGCTCCGATCTTCTGCACCCCATCCCCCCGCACCCCTGACAATGAAGGCCAATATATTCTTCCTTAGATGTGGAGCCCAAAAGTGAACGCAGTGTTCCAGATGGGGTCTGACCTATACAAGTGCAGCATAACTTCCCACTCTTTGTGTTCCACCCTTTTGAGATAGTGGCCAACATTACATTAATTTTTTTTTTAAATCTGTATACCAGCTTTAAATGATTTGTGTACTTGAACTCCAGAAACCGCTCATGAGAAACTAGGTACCATAGAGGAGCATTTGAAAATAACTCCAATTTAGCTTTCCTAGATAGCCTCATATGCCCACATTAGAATCATAGAATGGTTGCAGCATAGAAGGAGGCCATTAGGCCCTTCATTTCCATGCCACATTCTGTAATAGCAACTCAGCTAGTCCCACTCTCCTGCCCTTTCCCCATCGCCCGACAAATTTTTTCTCTTCAGATAATTATGCAATACCCTTTTGAAAACCATGATTGAATCTGCCTCCAGCACACTTTCAGATAGTCCATTTCAGATCCTAATCACTCACTGCATAAAAATGTTTTCCCTTATGTTGCTTTTGGTTCTCTTGCTATTCACCTTAAATTGGTGTTGTCTGGTTCTCAACTTTCCTGCTACAGTTTCTCCTTAGCTACTCTGTCCAAATCCCTCATGATTTTGAACACCTCTATCAAATCCCCTCTCAACTTTCCCTTTTCTAATTGACTCTGCCTTCTGTAGTTTTGTGCACTCACTTAATTTACATCGCTTTGCAATGTCCTGCTCCTACCTGCTTGACTTGCTGTCCTTCCTAATTTAGTGTCATCAGAAAGCTTGGATATAAAACTCTCCATTCTTTCATCCAAGTCATTAATAAATATGATGAAACGTTGAGGCCCCAGAATAGATCCCTGGGGAGGAATACCACTGGCCACATCCTATTAACCTGAGTTATATACCATTTATCCCTACTTCCTGTCTCCTACCTCCCAACCCAAATCAAAAGGCAACATATACATGTTCATCACTAATCATCTTTTACGTAAAACCTTATCAAACGTCTTCTAGAAATCCACACAAATAACATCTGTAGACCCTGTCAATCTGAAGTGTTAACTGTCGCTGCCAGATATGCTGAGTATTTCCTGTTTTTATTTCAGAATTTCCAGCATCTACAGTATTTTGCTTTTGTATCTGTAGACCCTCCCTTGTCTTCTTTACTAGCGACTTCCTCAAAAAAATTCACTAACAATTAGTCAGAATGAGTTACCTTTAAAAAAGCAAATGTGGCTCTCTCTGATCAGCTCATATTTGGTCAAGTGCTTAGTACTAAATTCTAAATTCTAAAGTGGGTGCAGGGAACAGTAAGACCTGAGGGTATATGTGCACAAATTGTTGAAGATGGCAGGGCAGGTTGAGAAAGTGGTTAAAAAGGCATATGGGATCCTGGGCTTTATATAAATTGAGGCATAGAGTACAAAAGCAAGAAAGTTATGATAAGACACTAGTTCGGTCTCAACTGGAGTAATGTGTCCATTTCTGGGTACCGTACTTTAGGAAGGATGTGAAAGATCGAGAGCAGGTGCAGAAAAGATTTGCAAGAATGCATCCAGGGTCAAGGGAGTTCAGTTATGACGATCCTTTGGAGCAGCTGGGGCTATTCTCCTTAGAGAAGGTTGAGAAGAGATTTAATAGAGTTCAAAATCATGAGGGGTCGAGACAGAGTAGATAGGCAGAAACTGTTCCCTTTCATGGAGGCATCACCAATCAGAGGACACGGATTTACAGTGACTGGCAAAAAAAACAAAGACATGAGTAAATGTCTTTTTACACAGAGAGTGGCTAGAATCTGGAATGCACTGCCTGAGAGGGTGCTGGAAGCACTTGAAGATTTAAAAAAATGTACGGCTATGGAAACAAAGCAAGGGAGTGAGACTAGCAGAAATGAATTTTAGAGTAAAGGATAATGAGGGAGAGGAATTTCTCAAATGTGTTCAGAAGAATCTCCTTGGTCAGCATGATCTACACTACACGAAAAATCCTAAATTCTCCCCTTCCCCACCTCGGTGGTGCCCACTTTCATGACGGGAAAGTGAAGGCGTGTGAGTGCCGGCTGTCGCAAGGAGGATTGCAGACTGCCAGTAAGATCGCAGAGAATGGCATGTTAATTTATTCATCTCCTTTATTTCAATATTTAAAGTTGCATCCCACCGCCGAGCAGCAGGGATGGAGTGGAGTCGGGGTGGGGGGTGGGGGGGGTGTCGCCACAGAGCCTCGCCGCCACCGAGAAGATGGGGCCCTGCAATCCCGGTGTCAGGCTCCATGGCAGGCTGCTGCCTCTTCTGGCCAGCACACCCCCAACGCAGCCCGACGTCAGGAGCTCAACAAAATTCAGCCCATTGTTTCTTTCTTAATCCCTTAACTTTGTGTTTGGGCGACTCCTATACTGCCATTTACACCTCTTCCAGACACATCTTTTGTTTACTTACTTGTCCAATATGACTCTCCTTAGCTTTGTACCATGAAACCTTTTGTCATTTAATCTGTCCTGTCCTCCATCCTATCACAGACCTTCCCTTTTGTTCTTCTCTCCATCTCCCCACCTCCTTTTACTTGCTCAAAACCTATTACATTTCTAACTTTTGCCAATACATATAAAAAGTCACACGGACCTGAAACATTAATTGTTTTTCTCTCCACTGATGCTGCCAACCTGCTGGGTATTTCCAGCATTTTCTGTTTTGTAATATTACTTTATACTTTTTGCCTTTAGTATGGCCTTCAGTCAGAACACTTACTTGACTGCTGGGTTACACTGCCAATTCTGTATTGATGTACATCAAAAACTTCTTTGCATCAATGCAAAAATGGTAGTATAACTGATTTGTCACAACCAAATAAATTGCTGGCTGTATCAAGTCTTCAATATTGATAAATTGACCCTACATGACCGTGCCCATTCCATACTAAAATTTAAATGCTAAACCTGCCCAAGGTTTTGAACACAATTCCAGAAGCAAACAGGATTTGAAATTAAAATTAATGAAGCAGAATTAATTTAAGTTTGCTGCAAGCTGCACTTTGCTAGCCTTGATTTGACAACTCATAGTCTGGGAGAAGTACTGCCATGTGACCCAACTGAACTCAGCAAATTCCAATCCAACTGAATCAATCAAACCTAAACCGTGCCAATTTATTAAAAGTGCTGTTCCAATTTCCACTGATTCAACATGAAAACCTGAATATCAATGGCTTTATAAAATCTTTTAAATTATAGAGTTACTTATTGTGTTTCAAGACTACCCTTACTAATTATATTCATCGAACTGTCATTCTCAATATTTACAAATCAATGTCAATAAAGATCACATTGTTGCATAAACACCATATGCTTGAAATGCAAGCTTCTCAGGGGGCATATTTTTTTTTTAAAAGCCAAAGTATTACCATCGTTCCACAAAATGTATAAGGCTCCAAAATTTTATTATGGGGAGATATACATTTTACCACAACGTTTTACAATATGCTGTTCTAATTACTCTTTAATATATTGTATGTGAGCAACTCTTTGGTCTACAAAAAGAAATCAAGGGCCAGCAAACATTCTCAATGACATTATTGAAAATCGGTGAGCCAGCGCATCAATGCTTAATTTGTGAATATGTGTTATCAAAAACAGAACGTAAGGAGGAAAAGTTGCTGAGTGCCATCTGTTATTTCTGTAAGTGACCTATCCACCCACAAGACTATTCACACTCCATTTTCTGTTGTCTGAAAGCAGTCACTTTGACACAAATTACAGCAATTGCATGTTTGTTATTGCGTAAATGACGGACCAGAACAGTTTAAAAATCTTTTTGAATCAATTTTATTTTCATATTTTGGTAAAGAACTGTCATAAAGCTTAAAGATATACATTCAAGAAAAGAAAATAGATCATGAAATTCAATCCATCAATTTCAAGGGTACATAAATCACATACAAAGCTTCCATCACGTCCATGAATGACTAGTTATGATATCCCATTTCCTCATTCTCCTCTACAAGCCTAAGGTTTTGTGACGTATAATTTTTGGATATAAGGTAAGTTAGCTATGCACAGAAGGCCCTCTTCAAAAATTCAAGAAGCCATCTGTACAGAAAATTACATTTAATTGTGCCAACAGGCAAAATCCTATAGGCACTGTAGATCTTGTCTCAATGATGAGTCTTTCTCAAGTACAATAAAGGTAATTTTCACCTTCACTGCCTGAATGGTAATGTGATGGCATGTATTAGCTACCTATTGTAAAACGTACCCAAATTTCTTCCTATTGATTTCAGTGGGATGAAAATCGGCCAAGTTCTACAATAGATGGGCAATTTGCTCTGGCCAAATTACCACCCAGGCAATAATGATGAAAATGACCCTAGTGTATTTATTAAATTAAAACTAAAGGTTTCCATCAGCTACTATAACTTCAAAATTTATTATACTATTTCTCCTCCAAATCTATGAACATACATACGAATATACGAATTAGGAGCACTCGGCCCGTTGAGCTTGCTCCGCCATTCAACAAGATCATGCCTGATCTCATTGTAACCTCAATTCCACATTCCCGCCTACTCCCAATAACCTTTCACCCTCTTGCTTACCAAGAATCTACCTACCTCTGCCTTAAAAATATTCAATGACTCTGCTTCCACTGCCTTGTGAGGAAAAGAGCTCCAAAGACTCACGACGCTCTGAAAGAAAAAAATTCTCCTCATCTCTGTCGTAAATGTGCAACCCCTTATTTTTAAACAGTCACCCCTAGTTCTAGATTTTCCCACAACAGAAAACATCCTTTCCACATCCACCGTGTCAAGACCCCTCAGGACCCCTCAAGTCGCCTCTTACTCTTCTAAACACCAGCGGATACAAGCCTAGCCTGTCTAACCTTTCCCCATAGGACAACCTACCCATTCCAGGTATTAGTCTAGTAAACCTCCTCTGAACTGCTTCCAACACATTAACATCCTTCCTTAAATAAGGAGGCCAATACTGTACACAGTACTCCAGATGTGGTCTCACCAATGCCCTGTATAACTGAAGCATAACCTCCCTACTTTTGTATTCAATTCCCCTCGCAATAACATTCTATTAGCTTTCCAAATTACTTACTGTACCTGCATACTAACCTTTTGCGATTCATGCATCCACCCAGATCCCTCTGCATCTCAGAGCTCTGCAATCTCTCACCATTTATATAATATGCTTCTTTTTTTATTCTTCCTGCCAAAATGGACAATTTCACATTTTCCCACATTATACTCCATTTGTCAGGTCTTTGCCCACTCATTTAATCTATCTATATCCCTTTGTAGCCTCCTTAAGGCCTCTTCACAACTTCCATTCCTACCTACCTTTGTGTCATCACCAAATTTAGTAACCATACCTGCGGTCCCTTCATCCAAGTCATCTATATAAATTGTAAAAAGTTGAGGGATCTGCACTGATCCCTGTGGCACACCACTCATTACATCTTGCCAACCAGAAAAAGACCCATTTATGCCTACTCTCTATTTCCTGTTAGCTAGCCAATCTGCTATCCATGCCAATATGTTATCCCCTACACCATGAATTTTATGTGGCACCTTATCAAATGCCTTCTGTAAATCTAAGTACAGTATCTCCACCAGTTCCCTTTTATCCACAGCACATTACTTCTTCAAAGAACTCCAATAAATTGGTTAAACATGATTTCCCTTTCACAAAAGGGAAACTGTTAACTCTGCCTGATAACCTTGAATTTTTCTATGTGTCATGCTATAACATCTTTAATAATAGCTTCTAACATATTCACTAAGACAAATGTTAAGCTAACTGGCCTGCAGCTTCCAACCTCATAGTCCCGCAACACCAGACAGCCCGCTTCTACCTCCTTCCTAAAATCCACGAACAGGACTGTCCCGGCAGACCCATCGTTTCAGCCTGCTCCTGCCCCACTGAACTTATTTCTTCCTATCTTGACTCTATCTTTTCTCCCCTGGTCCAGTCTCTTCCCACCGACATCTGTGACTCTTCTGACGCCCAACGTCATTTTGACAATTTCCAGTTTCCTGGCCCTAACCGCATCCTCTTCACTATGGACATTCAATCTCTCTACACCTCCATCTCCCACCAGGACAGTTTGAGGGCTCTCCACTTCTTCCTTGAACAGAGGCCCAACCAGTCCCCATCCACCACCACCCTCCTCCGCCTGGCTGAATTTGTTCTCACATTGAACAACTTCTCCTTCAACTCCACTCACTTCCTTCAAGTAAAAGGTGTTGCTATGGGTACCTGCATGGGTCCTAGTTATGCCTGTCTTTTTGTGGGATAGATAAGGAGGCCCAAAAGAAAAAGAAAGAAAAGAAACACCTCCATCTCCCACCAGGACAGTTTGAGGGCTCTCCACTTCTTCCTTGAACAGAGGCCCAACCAGTCCCCATCCACCACCACCCTCCTCCGCCTGGCTGAATTTGTTCTCACATTGAACAACTTCTCCTTCAACTCCACTCACTTCCTTCAAGTAAAAGGTGTTGCTATGGGTACCTGCATGGGTCCTAGTTATGCCTGTCTTTTTGTGGGATATGTCAAACATTCCTTGTTCCAGTCCTACTGAAGCCCCCTCCCCCAACTCTTTTTCCAGTACATTGATGACTGTAACCATGCCGTTTCCTACTCCCGCCCTGAACTGGAAAACTTTATCAACTTTGTTTCCAATTTCCACCCTTCTCTCACCTGTACATGGTCCATCTCCGACACGCTCCTTCCCTTCCTCGTCTACTCTGTCTCCATCTCTGGGGATAGGCTGTCTACTAATATTCATTATAAGCCCACCGACTCCCACAGCTACCTCGACTACACTTCTTCACACCCTGCCTCCTGCAACGGCTCCATTCCATTCCCCAAGTTTCTCCATCTCCGATGCTTCTGCTGTGATGATGCAACCTTCCACAACAGCGCTTCTGATATGTCTTCCTTTTTCCTCAACCTAGGATTCCCCCCCCACTGTGGTTGACAGGGCCCTCAACCATGTCCGTCCCATTTCCCGCACCTCTGCCCTCACCCCTTCCCCTCCCTCCCAGAACTACGGCGGGGTTCCCCTTGTCCTCACTTTCCACCCCACCAGCCTCCACATCCAGAGGATTATCCTCCGCCATTTCCGCCACCTCCAGCATGATGCCACCACCAAATGCATCTGCTCCTCCCCTCCATTGTCAGCATTCCGAAGGGATCATTCCCTCCGCGACACCCTGGTCCACTCCTCCACTACCTCGACACCTCGTCCCCTTCCCATGGCATCTTCCCATGCAATCACAGGAGGTGTAATATCTGTCCTTTTACCTCCTCTCTCCTCACTATCCAAGACCCCAAACACTCCTTTCACGTGAAGCAGCGATTTAATTGCACTTCTTTCAATTTATTACACTGTATTCGCTGCTCACAATGCGGTCTCCTCTACATTGGAGAGACCAAACGCAGATTGGGTGACCACTTTGCAGAACACCTTCGCTCAGTCCGAAAACATGACCCCGAGCTTCCTGTCACTTGCCATTTCAACACACCCCTCTGCTCTCATGCCCACATCTCTGTCCTGGGCTTGCTGCAGTGTTCCAGTGAGCATCAACGCAAGCTCGAGGAACAGCATCTCATTTACCGATTAGGTACACTACAGCCTACCGGACTGAACATTGAGTTCAATAATTTCAGAGCATGACTGCACCCGCCCCCCCCCCCACCCCACCCCACCCCACCCCCACTTTTTTAGTTTTAGTTTTTTTTAAATTTTATCTGAGTTTGTTTCATCATTCATTTTTTTTTCAAATGCCTGCCCACTGTTTTTTTTCATCTTTGTTCTTTTGGCCAGGGCTGTTCATTATCCTGTCATTTAATACCCTCTCTGCACTAATGCTTCGTCTTTCAGCACACCATTAACACGCCCTTTGCCTTTGCTCCATGACCTTCTGGTCAGTTATTCTCTGTGACCTTCTGTCCTATTAACACCTTCCCATTTGTTCTCTTTTGCTCCACCCCCACTTTACTTGCTTAAAACCTATTACTTTTCTAACCTTTGCCAGTTCTGATGGGTCACTGACCTGAAACGTTAACTGTGCTTCTCTCTCCACAGGTGCTGACAGACCTGCTGAGTATTTCCATCACTTTGGTTTTATTTCAGATTTCCAGTATCTGCAGTATTTTGCTTTTACTGTCGTTTCCTGCTTTCTGTCACCCTACATTTTTGAATAAAGGAGATATATTCGCTATTTTCCAATCTCATGGAACCTTCTCTGAATCTATTGAATTTTGAAAAATTAAAATGAACGCATTAACTATCTCACTAGCCACTTCTTTTAAGATCCCAGGATGAAGTCCATCAGAACCCAGGGACCTGTTAGCCCATAGCACCAACAATTTGCTCAGCACCACTTACCTGGTGATTGTAATTTTCTTAAGTTCCTCCATCCCTTCCATTTCCTGATTTACAGCTATTTCTGGGATGTTACTAGTAACCTCTATGGTGAAGACAGATGCAAAATACCTGTTCAATTCATCTGCCATCTCCTTATTTTCCATTCTTAATTTCCCAGATGCACTTTCTATAGGACCAATGCTCACTTTGTTAACTCTTTTTAAAATATCTATAGAAACTCTTACTGTCTGTTTTTATATTTCTCGACAGCTTTCTCTCATACTCCTTATCAATCTTTTAGTCATTCTTTGCTGTTTTTTTATATTCTGTCCAGTCTTCTGACCAGCCACCCATTTTTGTGCAATTATATGCTTTTTCTTTAAGTTTTTTAATTAAACACAGATGGTTGATCCTCCCCTTGGAATTTTTCTTCCTCGTTGGTATGTATCTATTCTGTGTATTCTGAAATATCCCCTTAAATGTCTGCCACTGCATCTCTATTGACCTATCCCTTAATCTAATTTGCAAGATCAGTTTTGCTCTCTCTGCTTTCATGCCCTCATAATTGCCCTTACATAAGTTTAAAATACTAGTCTTAGACCCATTTTTCTCTCCCTCAAACTGAATGTAAGGTTCAATCATATCCTGATCGCTGCTGCCTAGGGGGCACCTTCACTATGAGGTCATTAATTAATCCTATCTTGTTGCACAATACCAGGTCTAGTATAGCCTGCTTTCTGGTTGGCTCCAGAACATGCTGTTCTCAGAAACTATCCTGAAACCATTCCATGAACACCTCATCTAGGCTACCTTTGCCCATTTGATTTTTGCAGTCTATATGTAGATTAAAATCCCCCATGATCATTGCCGTACCTTTCTGACAAGCACCTTTTATTTCTTCCTACCGTATGGTTACTGTTAGGGGACCTGTACACCACTCCCATAAGTGACTTCTTGCCTTATCATTTCTCATCTCAACCCAAACCACTTCTACATCCTGGTTAATTAATACCATCATTAATTAACAGAGCCATCCCTCCACCCATTCCCGCTTCCTGTCCTTCCTAAATGTCATGTACCCTTCAATATTCAGGTCCCAATCCATGTCACCCTATAGCCATGTCTCTGTAATGGCTATCAGATCCTACTTATTTATTTCTATTTGTGCTATCAGTTTATCTGTTTTGTTTCAAATGTTATTGCATTCAGATACAGAGCCTTTAGTGTTGTACATTTATTATTTTTGTAACCTCTAGCCTTATCTGCTGATTTACTCTTAGATTTGTACTCACTGTCCCTTCCTGTCACAGTCTGTTTACCTTTTTTAATATTAATACCTTTCTCTCTTGCCTTGTCTCTACTCTTTGATTTACCACATTTTCCCAAATTTGATCCCTTGCCCCCACTATTTAGTTTAAAACTCTCTCTACTTCCCTAGTTTTCACTAGAACACGGGTCCCAGCACGGTTCAGGTGTAGACCTTCCCAACAGTACAGCCCCCACTTTCCCCAATACTGGTGACAATGCCGCACAAACCAGAACCCACTTCTACCACACCAATTAGGCAATTGTGTAATTAGAGATGGGCAACAAATGCTGGCCTGGCCAGCGACGCCCACATCCCAGGAAAGAATATTTTTAAAAAAGTCTTTGAGCCACGCATTAATTTCTCTAATCTTATTTGCCCTACTCCAATTTGCACATGGCTCAGGCTTGTTAATATGGTGCCTGGCTCCTCATACTGACTATGCAGAACCTCTTTCCTTGTCCTGTCTATGTCGTTGGTAACTACATGGACCATGATGACTGGATCCTCCCCCTCCCACTGCAAGTTCCTCTCCAGCCCTAAGCAGATGTCCCGAACCCCAGCACCGGGCAGGCAACACAGCCTTCTGGACTCTCGCTCTTTGCTGTAGAGAACAATGTCAATCCCCCTCACTATACTGTTCCCTACTACCACTACTTTCCTTTTTGCTCCCCCCGCTTGAACAGCTTCCTGTACCATTGTGCCATGGTCAGTCTGCTCTTCCACACTACAGCCCTCACTCTTGTGCATACAAGCTACAAGAACCTTGAACTTGTTGCTCAATTGGGTGGTGCAATGGTTAGCACCACAGCCTCACAGCTCCAGCGACCCAGGTTCTGTTCTGGGTACTACCTGTGCAGAGTTTGCAAGTTCTCCCGGTGACCGTGTGGGTTTCCGCTGGGTGCTCTGGTTTCCTCCCACAGCCAAAGACTTGCAGGTTGACAAGTAAATTGGCCATTGTAAATTGCCCCTAGTGTAGTTAGGTGGTCGGAGAATTGTGGGGATGTGGTAGGGAATATGGGATTCATGTAGGATTTAGTATAAATGGGTGGTTGATGGTCGGCACAGACTCAGTGGGCCGAAGGGCCTGTTTCAGTGCTGTATCTCTCTATTATCTATGATAATTGCAAGGGCTGAGGCTCCTCCACTCCCACCTTTGTGATTCCCTTAGCTGCCTGACTCACAGTCACATCCTCCTGTTCCTGACCACTGAACCAAACATTTATTATTCTTTGATTAAAGTTCTTAAACAATTTATATTTATTTATCACCAATTTAAATTTAATTTCTATTCTCTGGCTTAACTTGAGTTAAGATCCTGGGTTTATCTCTAACATTTAATATTTTGTACACCTCAATTAAATATCCTTAAATGCCTTCAGTCTAGACTGCATAGTTCAAAGTGCTATAATATGCACCAAGACTGCCTACTTCCAGCTCTGTAACATCACCCATCTCAGCCCATGCCTTTGTTACATCTGGACTTGACTATTCCAGTGCTCTCCTTGATGGCCTCCCATCTTCCACACTCCATTATTTGAACTTATCCAAATTTCCCTGCCAGTCTCTTAACTTGCACTAAGTTCCATTCACCCAGCATCCCTGTGCTCCCTGGCCTACATTGGCTCCCAGTTCTCGCCTTTTCAAATCCCTCAAGAGTCTTTCCCCTCCCTATCTCTGTAACCTCCTCTACCTTTACAACATTCAGAGCCCTCCACATTCCTCCAATTCTGCCCTCTTGCACAACCCCTATTTTAATCGCTTCACTACTGGTGGCCATGCCTGCAGCTGCCTGGCCCTCCAGCTCTGGAATTTCCTCCCTAACTCTCTTCACCTCTCTAACTCTCTCTTCAACAACAACTTTTATTTATATAGCGCCCTTAACGTAATAAAATATCCCAAAGTGCTTAATTTAACCTTGGAGGGAGTAATTCACCTTTAAAACACTCCTTAAAACCTAATTTCTTGACAAAGATTTTGGTCATGTTTCCTAATATCTCCTTCTGTTGCTTGGTGTCAAATCTGAGGGACAACAGTTAGCTATTTAGTCCCTCAAGCCTGTTCCACCATTCAATGAGAAAATGGCTGATCTAGGACTGAACTCCATACACCTGCCTTTTCCCCATATCCCTTAATACCTTTTGTTAACAAAAATCTATGTATCTCCGATTTAAAATTAACAACTGACCTAGCATCAATTGCCATTTATAGAAGAGTTCCAAACTTCTACCGTTTGTGTGTAAAAGTGTTTCCTAACTTCAGTCCTGAAAGACCTGGCTTTAATTTTTAGATTATGTCACCTAGCCCCAGACTCCCAACCAGTGAAAACACGTTTTCTCTTTCTATCCTATCAGTTCCCTTTGATATCTTAAAAACTTTGATCAAATCACCCCTTAATCTTCTAAATTCCAGGGAATACAACCCGAGCTATAAGAACATAAGAAATATATATATTTTTTTATCAATTCATGCGATGTGGGCTTCACTGGCCAGGCCAGCATTTATTGCCCATCCCTAATTGCCCTTGAGAAGGTGGTGGTGAGCTGCCTTCTTGAACCGCCACAGTCCATTTGGGGTAGGTATACCCACAGTGCTGTTAGGAAGGGAGTTCCAGGATTTTGACCCAGCGACAGTGAAGGAACGGCGATATAGTTCCAAGTCAGGATGATGTGTGACTTAGAGGGGAACTTGCAGGTGGCTGTCTTCCCATGTATTTGCTGCCCTTGTCCTTCTAGTTGGTAGAGGTCGCGGGTTTGGAAGGTGCTGTCTAAGGAGCCTTGGTGCATTGCTGCAGTGCATCTTGCAGATGGTACACACTGCTGCCACTGTGCGTCGGTGGTGGAGGGAGTGAATGGTTGTAGATGGGGTGCCAATCAAGTGGGCTGCTTTGTCCTGGATGATGTCGAGCTTCGTGAGTGTTGTTGGAGCTGCACCCATCCAGGAAAGTGGAGAGTATTCCATCACACTCCTGACTTGTGCCTTGGAGATGTTGGACAGACTTTGGAGAGTCAGGAGGCGAGTTACTCGCCTCAGGATTCCTAGCCTCTGGCCTGCTCTTGTAGCCACGGTATTTATATGGCTACTCCAGTTCAGTTTCTGGTCAATGGTAGCCCCTAGGATGTTGATAGTGGGGGATTCAGCGATGGTAATGCCATTGAATGTCAAGGGGAGCGAACATCCCTACTTCTGACCTTATGATTGAAGGTCATTGATGAAGCAGCTGAAGATGGTTGGGCCCAGAGCACGACCCTCAGGAACTCCTGCAGTGATGTCCTGGAGCTCAGATGATTGACCTCCAACAACCACAACCAACTTCCTTTGCGCTAGGTATGACTCCAGCCAGCGGAGGGTTTTCCCCCTGATTCCCATTGACCTCAGTTTTGCTAGGGCTCCTTGATGCCATACTCGGTCAAATCCTGCCTTGATGTCAAGGGCGGTCACTCTCACCTCACCTCTTGAGTTCAGCTCTTTTGTCCATGTTTGAACCAAGGCTGTAATGAGGTCAGGAGCGGAGTGGCCCTGACGAAACCCAAATTGAGTGTCACTGAGCAGGTTATTGCTAAGCAAGTGCCGCTTGATGGCACTGTTGATGACACCTTCCATCACTTTACTGATGATTGAGAGTAGGCTGATGGGGCAGTAATTGGCCGGGTTCGACTTTCCTGCTTTTTGTGTACAGGACATACCTGGGCAATTTTCCACATTGCCGGGTAGATGCCAGTGTTGTAGCAGTACTGGAACAGCTTGGCTAGGGGAGCGGCAAGTTCTGGAGCACAGATCTTCAGTACTATTGCTGGAATATTGTCAGGGCCCATAGCCTTTGCAGTATCCAGTGCCTTCAGTCGTTTCTTGATATCCCGCAGAGTGTATCGAATTGGCTGAAGTCTGGCATCTGTGATGCTGGGGACTTCAGGAGGAGGCCGAGATGGATCATCAACTCGGTACTTCTGGCTGAAGATTGCTGCAAATGCTTCAGCCTTATCTTTCGCACTGATGTGCTGAGCTCCCCCATCATTGAGGATGGGGATATCTGTGGCACCACCTCCTCCAGTTAGTTGTTTAATTGTCCACCACCAGTCATGGCTGGATGTGGCAGGACTGCAGAGCTTAGATCTGATCTGTTGGTTATGGGATCGCTTAGCTCTGTCTTTGGCATGCTGCTTCTGCAGTTTGGCACGCAGATAGTCCTGTGTTGTAGCTTGACCAGGTTGAGACTTCATTTTGAGGTATGCCTGGTGCTGCTCCTGGCATGTCCTCCTGCACTCGTCGTTGAACCAGCGTTGGTCTCCTGGCTTGAAGGTAATGGTAGAGTGGGGGATATGTCGGGCCATGAGGTTACAGATTATGTTTGAGTACAATTCTGCTGCTGCTGATGGCCCACAGCGCCTCATGGATGCCCAGTTTTGCATTGCTAGATCTGTTCGAAATCTATCCCATTTAGCACAGTGATAGTGCCACACAACACGATGGACAGTATCCTCAATGTGAAAGCGGGACTTCGTCTCCACAAGGACTGTGCGGTGGTCACTCCTACCAATACAGTCATGGTCAGAAGCATCTGCGGCAGGCAGATTGGTGAGGACAAGGTCAAGTATGTTTTTCCCTCGTGTTGGTTCCCCCACCACCTGCCGCAGACCCAGTCTAGCAGCTATGTCCTTTAGGACTCAGCCAGCTTGGTCAGCAGTGGTGCTACTGAGCCACTCTTGGTGATGGACATTGAAGTCCCCTACCCAGAGTACATTTTGTGCCCTTGCCACCCTCAGTGCTTCCTCCAAGTGGTGTTCAACATGGAGGAGAACTGAGTCATCAGCTGAGGGAGGGCGGTAGGTGGTAATCAGTAGGAGGTTACCTTGCCCATGTTTGACCTGATGCCATGAGACTTCATGGGGTCCAGAGTCAATATTGAGGACTCCCAGGGCAACTCCCTCCCAACTGTATACCACTGTGCCACCATCTCTGGACATACCCAGGGATAGTGATTGCAGTGTCTGGGGCATTGTCTGTAAGGTACGATTCCGTGAGTATGGCTATGTCAGGCATTTGCTTGACTAGTCTGTGGGACAGCTCTCCCAACTTTGGCACAAGCCCCCAGATGTTAGTAAGGAGGTCTTTACAGGGTCGACAGGGCTGGGTTTGCCGTTGTCGTTTCCGGTGCCTAGGCCGATGCCGGGTGGTCCGTCCGGTTTCATTCCTTTTTATTGACTTCGTAGCGGTTAGGTACAACTGAGTGGCTTGCTAGGCCACTTCAGAGGGCATGTAAGAGTTTACCACATTGCTGTGGGTCTGGAGTCACATGTAGGCCAGACCAGGTAAGGACAGCACATTTCCTTCCCTAAAGGACATTAGTGAACCAGATGGGTTTTTACAACAATCGACAAGAGTTTCATGGCCATCATTAGACTAGCTTTTAATTCCAGATTTATTAATTAAATTCAAATTCCACCTTCTGCTGTGGTGGGATTCGAACCCAGGTCCCCAGAGAAATACCCTGGGTCTCTGGGTTACTAATCCAGTGATAATACCACTATGCCACGACCTACCCTGGGGCTGGATATAGGGCTAGATTTTACCTTAGGCAGACAGGAATTCGCCACCAACATAAAAGTCGGTGGTGAACCCGCTTCCGCCTAGCCCGGGTATCCATCCCGCATTTTACAGGTCACCGAGCTTTAACTATCCCGAGGCGGGACTTCCACCAGCTTGAGGGAGTAGGTCCTGCCTCATTGAGCTGCTGGCCAATCAGCGGGCCAGCAGCTCTTAGTCCCAGCAGCGCCTCTGGGAGCAGTGGCCACAGCTAGGACTGCAGCCCAGCCAACCAGATGGAGCCAGGAGTCCAGGTAAGTTGGGCATGCCTCACCAGGCAGATCGGTCCTTCCCTGGTGAGGCTGGAGTGGTCGTTTGGGGGTAAAGGGGGGGCACCTTGGGTCCTGGGGGTGGGTTGGGAGGCGGGGGTGGCCCTCAATTGGGCACCATGTGCCCAACTGCCAAGGAACCCCCCCCCAGCACGCGGAAAGGCCAGCAGCTATCACTGGGCGGCCTTTCACTTCCCCAGCACGCCCGCTTGCCACAGGTAAAATACCCGTGGAGGCAGGCGAGAGCCCTTAAGTGGCCATTATATGGTATTTTACCCATGGCAGGCAGGCATGCTGGGGACATGAAAGGCCGCCCAGCGATAGCTGCCGGCCTTTCCGCGTGCCGGGGGGCAGTGGGGGAGGGTCCATGGCAGTCGGGCACAGGGTGCCCGATTGAGGGCCACCACCACCTCCCAATCCACCCCCAGGACCCAAGACACCCACCTTCCCCCACACCACCATCCGACCCACTGGGGCAACGTAAAATTCAGCCCATCATCTCTTCTTGTAATTTAGCCCTTGGAGTCCAGGTACCATTCTAATAGATTTAAACTGCACTTCATACAAGGTAAATACATCTTTCCAAAGGTGTGATGGCCAGGACTGCTCACAGCATTCTAGATGTGATCTAACCAGGGCTTTGAACAGCTGTGGTATAATTTCTAATCCCTTGTATTGTAGTCATCTAGATATAAAGGCCAGCATTCCACCTGTATTTTTGATTATTTTCTGTTCCCTTCCATGACAATGGACTTGCAAAAGACTTGCAGGTGATAGGTAAAATTGGCTGTTATAAATTGCCCCTAGTGTAGGTAGGTGGTAGGGCATATGGGATTACTGTAGGGTTAGTATAAATGGGTGGTTGTTGGTCGGCACAGACTCGGTGGGCCGACGGGCCTGTTTCAGTGCTGTATCTCTAAAAAAAAATAAAAATAAAAAATAAATAAATTATTGATCTATGTACTTAACTCCAAGGGCTGAAATATATACTCCCACTGCCGAAATCGGCAGTGGGCAAAAACAAAAGGGGTCCGCCTGTGCAGGTCGCACGCCGCAGGGCCACTGTGATATTAAGTGCTGCAGCTCATTTAAATAGCTGGGGTGGACCCCACCCCCCCACCAATGATGTGGAGGGGGCAGACTGTCAGTCCCCAGCAATGGCATCAGCTGCCTGTGCATATGTGTTGATGCCATTTTTAAAGGGCTTAGAGTTCTGCCATTCAATTTAAATATTTAAAGATAAATTTATTTAATTTTTTAAAATCATTATATGTTGCCCCTCTCCCACCCCCCCCACCCCTCCCATAATGGTAGAATTAGTTACTTGTCCTCTCCCCCCAAAACATTTACCCTGTCCACCTGACCTTCCCTCAAAGTGCATAAACTTTACACTATAAACCTTTCCACCATCCCCTACACCAATGATATGACTTTGACACTGCTCCCCACCACCCCACCGCACTGAGAAACTTACCTCCCTCCACCCCCTCCCTCCCCCCCCTCACCCACCGCAACTAGTGTTCTGTCTCGTTTCCCCGGACAGGCATCCAAAGGCACAAAAGTGCTGGCCAGCAGCACGAAGATCGCACCGCGACAGATGACAGGATCGTAAATATAATTAATTCATTAATTTAAATATGTTAATGGCGGTCCTGTCGCTGAGCGGCTGGGGGCGGCCACGAGGCCTTGCCACCAGCGGCACTATTGGGCCTGCCGCTCCCACCGTCGGGATGCATGGCGGCCCTCTCCCAGAGGCATTTTCTGGACCTCCCCCAACCATGACCCCCGACATCGGGGTTGCGGGGGGGATCTGTAAAATCCAGCCCCAAGTCTTTTTGGACCTCCACTGTTTCTTGCTTTCCACCTGTTACAAAGTAATCTGTTCTGTCCTTTTCAGATCCAAAGTGGATGACCATATTTGCCTAAACTGAAATCTATTTGCTCAAGCTTTCCCCATTTGCTTCATTTATTAATACTGCTGTGTAATTTTATGCTTCCATCTAAACTGCTTACAATGCCACCTATCTTTATGTTATCGGCAAACTTGGATAGTGGCTTTCTATCTCATCATTAAAGCTGTTAAAAGATACAGTGAATGTTTGAGGCCCCAACACAGATCCTTCCAGGACACCACTCGTCACATTCTGACAATTAGAGTACCTGCTCATTATCGCTAATCTCCTGCCGCTCCACCAATTTTGGAACTACGTCCATAATATGCCTTCAATTCCATGTTCTTCAGCTTTAGCTAACAATCTCTTATGAAATACTTTATCAAATGCTTTCTGGAAATCCATATAAATAACATCCACAGACAATTCCTGTCCACTACTTTTGTCACTTCTTCAAAAAATTCAATCAGGTTCATCAGCATGACCTACCCTTTATAAATTCCTGCTCGCTCTCTCTGATCAGCCGAAAATTTTCAAGTTGTTCAATCACTCCACCCTTAATTTAGACTCGAGGGGGGATAAATTGGATAGCCTCCAAAATTAGGTTTGGAGATTGCAATGCTGGATTACCTCGCACCCGATCAAAGTGATGCAGGTAGCACGCAAACTTCATGCTGCCTTCTCATTTCCATGATTGTGACGAGCAGCCCAGCACTTCTGAGTGGCCTCATGCTTCAGCAGGGTGCCCAGGTTCATGCTAGCCTGCACGAGTTAAAGCCAGATTGCATTCTGGCTGCAGCAGGTGCTGAAGCTGCTTGGACAAGTTTTCAAGAGATTCAGGAAGGAACAAAATTGGCACAACGGGCCAGAGAGCCTGCCCCCAGGTTTTCAGATGCCGCGCTGGAGTCTTTGGTGCAAGAGGTTGACTGAAGAGGTTCTCTTCCCATGGGGAGCTAGATGGCCCTCCAGACAAGTGCTCAGAGGGCAGTGGCAGCAGCTGGCTGTAACAGTCAGTGCCAGTGGTCTGGTAAAAGAGGTTGGTTTTAAGGAGCATCTTAAAGGAGGTGAGAGCGAGGTAGAGAGGCAGAGAGGTTTAGGGAGGCAATTCCAGAGCTTAGAGAGCTGAATTTGGATGTAGTGCTGCAAAATGTTTAATGACATTGCATGAGTGGTCAAGGTCAGTGAATGTATCCTCATATGCCAAATCCTTCCAAATGCCACATACTGCCAGCCATTCTGCTATGACAGGCACTTCATCCAAAAACATTGCACCACACTCAATAACACACATCCCTCTCTTTTGCAGGACAAAGTGGCCCATAATAGGCGACAGCAGCAGCTAACCATTGGGGGGCATGCAGGCAAGGTTGCATGTGTTGACCCCCATAGAGGAGAGGGTGCTGGGAATTATTGGAGCAGCCGTTACTGAGGCCCTGTCCAGCGGCATCGCTGAAGCTATCGCGGATAATGGTATGGTTCTGCCTAATGCACCTTCTCAAAGCCCACCTCACCCTCATCCGATAATCTGTTACAATGTACAAGCTGCAGATGGTGTAACCATTCACCTCTTGCTTTACTACCCTTCCCTCACCCCAAACCTCTCTTTGTGCATTTATACTTTCAGGTACCCAAGAACTGCCACCTAGCCAACCAGTGATGCCTGAAGTTGAAGGCCTGGAGGGACTGAGGAGGAAGAAAGACCATCACTCGATCTGACACTTGCAGCCAACAGCTCAGATACTCGTGCTGGGTGTACCTTAGAGAGTGTTATAGGTGTGGGATCTGTGGTGAGTTACCGTACATGAGTGGTGAGTTACCTACATGATAAGGCCTGCCGATGCACCAAGCATCTCGGTGTGTATTTCCATCAACATTTTTCTATACGGCACGTCATCATTGCAGTCCTCATCCGAGTACTTTGCAGCAGAACTTGTGTACAACTTCATCCTCTGGGGAACTGGCACTGTGATATTCTTTCCTGCTGTCCTGACTGCAGCCCATTCATGTACAGTAATGTCCTGGACAACGTATGCCAGCCAAGAGCGACGTCTCAATTCATTCCATCTTCGCTGCCTTCGGAGAATACTTGGCATCAGGTGGCAGGACTATATCTCCAACACAGAAGTCCTTGAAGCGGCCAACATCCCCAGCTTATACACACTACTGAGTCAGCGGCGCTTGAGATGGCTTGGCCATGTGAGCCGCATGGAAGATGGCAGGATCCCCAAAGACACATTGTACAGCGAGCTCGCCACTGGTATCAGACCCACCGGCCGTCCATGTCTCCGTTATAAAGACGTCTGCAAACGCGACATGAAATCGTGTGACATTGATCACAAGTCGTGGGAGTCAGTTGCCAGCATTCGCCAGAGCTGGCGGGCAGCCATAAAGACAGGGCTAAATTGTGGCGAGTCGAAGAGACTTAGTAGTTGGCAGGAAAAAAGACAGAGGCGCAAGGGGAGAGCCAACTGTGCAACAGCCCCAACAAACAAATTTCTCTGCAGCACCTGTGGAAGAGCCTGTCACTCCAGAATTGGCCTTTATAGCCACTCCAGGCGCTGCTTCACAAACCACTGACCACCTCCAGGCGCGTATCCATTGTCTCTCGAGATAAGGAGGCCCAAAAGAAAAAAGAAAAAAAAAGAAAGAACTACTACTCATGTACCATAACTCACCACGTCGATCGAGCACTCCGATGGTTTGCTTTACAAATATATAAATAAGAAGCCTGGCGCCTATTTTAGACTCCCTCTGCTAAATTAAGTAGAACTGATTATTTGCTGGGCCTGCTCTGTTTGGGATTCTTAAGCAATCACTGGACAATGCCATCAAAAGTTTTTTTTTTAATTTTAAAACATTTTTGTGGAACAGGAAGAGCAGGAGTGCCCCCCTGACCTCTTTTTTTTCTTTGGCCTCCTTATCTCGAGAGACAATGGGTAAGCGCCTGGAGGTGGTCAGTGGTGTGTGGAGCAGCGCCTGGAGTGGCTATAAAGGCCATTTCTAGAGTGACAGGCTCTTCCACAGGTGCTGCAAAAAAATTTGTTTGTCAGGGCTGTTACACAGTTGGCTCTTCCCTTTCGCTTCTGTCTTTTTTCCTGCCAACTGCTAAGTCTCTTCGACTCGCCACACTTTAGCCCCGCCTTTATGGCTGTCCGCCAGCTCTGGCGAACGCTGGCAACTGACTCCCACGACTTGTGATCAATGTCACAGGATTTCATGTCGCGTTTGCAGACGTCTTTAAAGCGGAGACATGGACGGCCGGTGGGTCTGATACCAGTGGCGAGCTCGCTGTACAATGTGACTTTGGGGATCCTGCCATCTTCCATGCAGCTCACATGGCCAAGCCATCTCAAGCGCCGCTGACTCAGTATTGTGTATAAGCTGGGGATGTTGGCCGCCTCGAGGACTTCTGTGTTGGAGATACGGTCCTGCCACCTGATGCCAAGTATTTTCCGGAGGCAGCGAAGATGGAATGAATTGAGACGTCGCTCTCGGCTGACATACGTTGTGCCCCCCTGACCTCACAATATGCCAATCATTCCTGCCAGCCCTATTGTTACTTCATCTTCGAGGACCTACTTTCGGCCACTGCCAATCTTCATTTTATAAATGGACAAGCTTCCCGTGGAAACCTAATATGCATCAGCAGCTCAACCAATACTGATGAGGCCCGAGGCCCAATTTTGGTTTGAACACATGCTATGGCAACATTCTTGAAACCAGGTGGCAACAAATTTCTACTTCACTATTTCTCTATTAATCACATAAACACAAATTTTGATGTACGTATATGGGCAGTAAGTTTGTCAAAGAATGCCGTACATGGATCCATATTTCTAAAAATTACAGTCAACTGGTAAATGTTTATGCCACAATGAATTTCATTATTCAGCAAATCAATCTCAACTAAACCAGAAAATACTTAACCTATTTTACACTGATGGATGCAAATCTGTATTGCTGTCTCTAAGCAAAAATCTCTTCGAGCATCTATACTGGGATTCTCTTCTTCGAGAATGAATAGCAGCCAAGTTCTATCATCCGTGGGCAATCTGGTCTGCTGGACTACTGTCCAGATGGCAAAGTTGAAAATCACCCCCACTGTTTTATAACTATAGAGGTATTAATGCCATATAAGAGATAGCATCAGGGCCACTGATCTACAGTAACTGAATAGGACAAATTGTTAAACGGCATTCTGGGATTGTTATTGGTGCTTTGGATTACATTCCACAACTAGGTGCATTATTCATATTTTTATTTTAAATTTGCATTTAGTTCTTGAAATTGCCCATCTCAATCTCTATTTTCTCTTTGTGTTTCTGATTGGCTCTCTGTATCTCGCAGGTGTCAGTATTTAGAATATTTACATTTTTGAATAACAAAATGTAGGTGATAATCAAGATAAATAGACACTGTTTGCTTTCAAAATTCAATTATTTGTTTTTTTTTCTAAAAACTCAAATTAGGATGAGAGAAAATAGGGACTCATATTAACTTGAAGGTGAGAATGGAGTGTGAGGGAGGACGTTAGCAGATGATGAGCCCACACCATTGTGCAACAGGGAAGCCTAGATGATTTTAACAGCCAGACTTATTTAAATAATGCTCCAGGAATTCACGTCATCACCATGCGTCAGAAAACGTGCCACCCATCCACATGACTCAATTCCTGTTCCTAGTTAAAGGCCCAATGCAGTTCTGGAACAGAAACAGAGGGTTGGAATTACTTTGAAAGAAGAACAGAATCAGATCAGTGAAATGGCTACAAAGAGAGGGTGGTCCCCCCGATTTAGTGAAGCTTTCTTGGGTGCACTATTCCACAGACGCAATATGAAATAAACAGCTGCCACAACAAAGAAGGCATGGGTGGAGGTATAGAATCATAGAGTGGTTACAGCACAGATGGAGGCCATTAGGCCCTTCATGTCAGTGCAGCTCTCTGCAAGAGCAACTCGGCTACTCCCACCCTTTCCATGTAGCCCTGCAAAATTTTTCTCCAGATAATTATCCAATTTTCTTTTGAAAGCGATGATTGAATCTGCCTCCCCCACACTCTCAGGCAGTGCATTCCAAATCCTAACCGCTCACTGCGTAAAAATGTTTTTCCTTATGTCGCTTTTGCTTCTTTTGCTATTCACCTTAAAATAGTGTCCTCTGGTTCTCGACCTTTCTGCCAAAGGAAACAGTTTCTCTCAATCTACTTTGTCCAAAACCCTCAAGGTTTGTACACAGAAATTGCATAAAGGTTTTTAATATAGATACTACTTATATAAAGCTATACATAAATAAGATGTTGCAAGACTAATGACAGCTTACATTAATTGCTAAACTACAAAATATAATTTATGTTTTAGCCCATTGAAAGTTATTCCTTGGTGGTAAAGAGCATTACTCTGATCAAACTTTGGTCATGCAAATAAACAACTGAAGCCAAAATTAAATTGCTTAAGAGATTGGATGGGACCCACAGTCACAAGCATGGATAGCCAAATAATGATGCAAGGAATTTCTTCAGTGTTTTTCTTGAAAGGCCGTCATATTTTCAGTGGAAGATCAGTGGAAACCTAGAATAAACTCAAACAGGGTTTCTATTGATTTTTTTTGTATTCATTCACGGGATGTGGGCATCGCTAGCAAGGCCAGTATTATTGCCCATCCCTAACTGCTCTTAAGAAGGTGCTGGTGAGGATTTTGACCCAGTTACAGTAAAGGAACAGCGCTATAGTTCCAAGCCAGGATGGTGTGTAACCTGGAGGTGGCCTTGCAAGTGGTGGTGTTCTCATGCATCTGCTGTCCTTGTTCTTCTAGGTGGTACAGGTCGCGGGTTTGGAAGGTGCTGCCAAAGAAGTGCTGGTGTGATGCTGCAGTCCATCTAATATATGGTGCACACTGCTGCCACTTGCGTCGGTGGTAGAAGGAGTGAACATTTAAGGTGGTGGATGGACTGCCAATCAAGTGGGCTGCTTTCTCCTGTATGGTGTCAAGCTCCTTGAGTGCTATTGGAGCTGCACTCATCCAGGCAAGTGTTCCATCACACTTCTTGTAGATGGTGAACAGACCTTTGGGAGTCAGGAGATGAGTTACTCGTCACAGAATTCCCCGCCTCTGATCTGCTCTTGTAGCCATAGTATTTATATGGCTGGTCCAGTTAAGTTTCTGGTCAATGATAATCTCCAGGATGTTGATGGTGGGGCATTCAGCGATGATAACACCTTTGAATATCAAGGGGAGAAGGTTAGATTCCCTTTTGTTGGAGATGTTCATTGCCTGGCACTTGTGTGGCACAAATGTTACTTGCCACTTACCAGCCCAAGCCTGAATGTTGTCCAGGTCTTGCTGCATGCATGCACACACTGCTTCATTATCTGAGGAGTTACGAATGGTACTAAACACTGTGCAATCATTAGCTACTTCTGACCTTATGATGGAGGGAAGGTCATTGATGAAGCAGCTGGAGATGGTTGAGCCTCAGACACTACCCTGAGGAACTCCTGCAGCGACATCCTGGGCTGAGATGATGACTTCCAACAGTCACAACCATCTTCCTTTGTACTAGGTATGACTCCAGCCAGTGGAGAGTTTTTCCCCTCGATTCCCATTCACTTCAGTTTTACTAGGGCTCCTTGATGCCACACGATCAAATTGCTGCCTTAATGTTAAGGGCAGTCACTCTCACCTCCCCTCTGGAATTCAGCTTTTTGTCCATGTTTCGACAAAGGCTGCAATGACATCTGGAGCAGAGTGATTCTGGCAGACCCAAAATGATCATCAGTGAGCAGGTAATTGCTAAGTAAGGGCACTTGATAGCACTGTCAAAGACACCTTCCATCACTTTGCTGATGATTGAATGTAGACTGATGGGGCAGTAATTGGCCAGATTGGATTTGTCCTAGCTCTTGTGGACAGAACATACCTGAGCAATTTTCTGCATTGTCATGCAGAGGCCAGTGTTGCAGCTGTACTTGAACAGCTTGGCTAGGGGTGTGGCTAGTTCTGGAGCGCAGGTCTTCAGCAAGACAGCTAGGATGTTATCGGGGCCCATAGCCTTTGCTGCGTCCAGTGTGCACAGCTGTTTCTTGATATCAGGTGGAGTAAATCGAATTGGTTGAAGCTGATGCTGGGAACCTCAGGAGGAAGCAGGTCTTTCACTAAAATTACATTAGGAGATCAAGGAAATATTTGAGGAAATTCCTGGTAATATGGTCTTTTAGAGACTAAAGATCCCATTTCAATCCCCATCACATGACAAGAGTAGGGTGTGCAGGGGGTTAAAATATTTGCAGCTTCCCGAACCATTTCAACAATGACGTTTTGGACAGTGTGCTGTCCTTGCTCCAGACAAGCAAGAGTCTCATTGCCGTGCAACAGTCAGGGTCTGGTGATATCCTTCAGACCCAACCTTATCTTAATCACAGGAAGTTTGACTTGTGCATAATGCGAGAGGCTCCAGGCACAGAAGAGGCCCCAGCTAAGTAAAAACATTTAAATGTTTTGAAGTAGGAGTGGGTCTCACAAAGAATCCTTGGAATTCCCCTGTCCTGGGCTTACTTCCCTCCGCTAACCGCAAATGAGTCCATCCCCCACCACCCCAATATAGCACCTGATTGCCAGTCTGTACCCACGCCTGCCCTGCTCCAACTCCAACCCAACAGGTTCTTATTCCCACCAGGTTCAGTAATGTCCTAAATTTCTGACAAGGTGGTTACTCTACAAAAGCAACCTGCTGTTTCGATTTTCTTCTAGTCCTAGTGTTTAGATATTCTATTCAAAATGTACTAACTGCAACAGCATTCAAAATGTATAGATTACCAGAATCTAGATTTACAAGAATTGGCCACATTTTTTTGAGACTTTAACCCAGCCAACTAACAAGTTTGTATCAAAATATAACTTCAAAATCTGCATAAATCATTCTTGCAAAGTTTAAGTGAAAAACCACTACTTTTTAAAATTAATTTTTGTGGTGCGTACAAGGTTGGCATTTATTATCCATCCCTAGTTACCCAAGAAAGTGGTGGTGGGTCTTCTTCTTGAACTGCTGCAGTCTGTGTGTATTTTTTGTTGTGGTTTGATACAACCACTGAGTGTCTTGCTAGGCCACTTCAGAAGGTAGTTCAAAGTAAACCACATTGGTGTGGGACTGGAGTCATAGACAGGCCAGACTGGGTAACAAAGCCAGGTTTTCTTCCCAGAAAATGACACTAATGAACCAGCTGTTTTAAAAAAAAAACTTAAACTGAATTTAAATATTCTAAAATGCAATGATAAGATTGACTCACTTTCTTTGGATTATTAGTTGAGGCCGATAGATTACTAAATCACTACACTACCAAATCCATGATAAATAAATAATCAGAACATTCACAAAACAGTATGAACTAGTTTTATTGCACACTAGGTTTTAAGGCAACCAGCAGATTTAGAAAATTTTAAAGATCTCATTATTAACCATGCATGAACCAATAGAAATAAATAATTTCTGATAAACTGCAATTTTAATGTTGCACAGCAGCAAAGTTACTACTAATGTAAGGCATTTTAATTAAAAGCTGTCAGATTTTATATTCATTTTAGGAACATAAGAATGTACAGGACAGGAAAGACCAATGTGGTCCATCTGGACAGCCCCAGAGTCCAAAAGAAGAATATTCAGTTTACTACCTATCTATTGGCTATCCCTCGCAGGCAAGGAAGATTGTCTTCATGAGTCCGAAGATGGCTGAAGAGGCCGATTCAAGATCTACAGACATTATGGCACGTACGGCATTTGTTGTTGTGTGGGATGTCTGGTCGTGTAGTTCAGGTCATGGCTTGCTCTTTCCGCCGCTCTTGTTTTTCCTCTTTTTGTCGTCATTGAGTCTCAAAATGTTGGGATCCTTCCCACAGACTCTGCCTCCATCTGGGTCGGTCCAGGGCGATGGTCTCCCAGGAATTGATGTCAATGTTGCATTTCTTCATGTTGGCTTTCAGCACATCCTTGAAGCGCTCCTTTTGTCCTCCTCTGGTGCGTCTGCCCTGACTGAGCTGGGAGCCTGGTATCTGACATCCAAACTATATGGCCAACCCAACGATGCTGATGGCGGATAAGCATACCCTAGATGCTTGTGGTGCCTGCTTGTGAGAAGACACTGATGTTGGTGTGCCTGTCCTCCCACTTTCCTATAATCCTCAATTGAATTACTCACTGTCCAATCCCTCTTAAAATTACTGATATTACAAACGTTGATCATGTCCCTGGTCAGTTCATTCCAAACATTCCCAACCCTGTGTATTAAAGTGTTTCAGATGATATAATCAAACACCTTCACTCTTCCAAGCTTCAACTCGTGTATATTTGCTATCACTGTCACAGGCCATGGTAAACAGCTTTTCATTATTCAATTTGTGAATACCCTCAAGGATACCAAATACCTCAGAAAGAACCAGCTCTTAGTCTTCTTTAGTGTAAACAAACTCAGCTTCCGTACTGTCTTGTAGCTCAGCCGTCTGATGCCAGGTTTCTTTATTTTACTTAAACTATATTTTTTTAAAAATAGATGCGAGTGTAAGAACAGTTGGGTAAAATTTGGATCTCATTGCACTTGTTTTATACCCAAGGATGCCTGAAAAACAACTGCTCCAAAATTGTGTCAGGCTATTTTTCAGATGTCTCTGGAGGTTGCTTGAAACAGGTGTTAGGTTCCTTACATATGTAAATCAGGGGCCTAATGCCTGTTTTAATCCCCTCACAGAAATTAGGCTGTGATGAGTGGCATAAACTTCAGGTTTGCCCCGCTCAGATTATTTGGTGGCCACTGTGACCTAAGCATCTGATGCCAAGCTTGTGATCACCCCCTTGCTGTTGCATAATCCAATCCCTTCCCTCCTCAATTTACCTATGGGCCACTGTCAGTATGGCAAACTGCCCAATATTCTTCTATGTAAAATATGCGAGCTGCCCATGGAAGCATAACAGATACTGGCAAATTATGATAATTTTACGATGCAAACAGTTCATGCTAGACATAGAAACTCAGCATTTTCTTATTCTTTTAATATAGTGGGCTGAATTTTTAAAGCTCAAAAACGGCGCGGCACACTCGCAAGACATGCGCCGCTGAGCCGCCGCGATATTTAGCACGGCGGCTCATTTACATGGAGGGGGCGGAACGCCTGCCTCCAATGACGTAGAGGGGCCTCAGCTTTTTACAATTTATATCAATGACTTAAATGAAGGGAACAATGGCATGGTAACTAAATTTACAGATGACACAAAGATAGGTAGGAAACTATGTTGTGAAGAGGACATAAGGAAGTTGCAGACCAATATAGATAGGTTGAGTGAGTGGAAAAAAATCTGGCAGATGGAGTATAATATGGGAAAATGTAAAGTTGTTCACTTTGGGGGGGGAAGAATAAAAAATCAGAGTATTCCTTAAACGGAGAACGACTGCAGAATTCCCAAGTGCAGAGGGATCTAGGTGTTCTAGTGCAGGTGTCACAAAAAGTTAGAGTGCAGGCACAGCAGGTAATAAAGAAGGCAAATGCAATGCTATCCTTTATTACGAGAGGAATTGAAAATAAAACTAAGGATGTTATGCTTCAGTTATACAGGGCATTGGTGAGACCACATCTCGAACGCTGGGCTGAATTTTACCAGCCCCTCAACACCACAAGTCACGGCACGGGGGCCGGTACATTCTGCAGCGAGAGGCCCACCTCGACCCTCAACGTTGAGAAGGGCCCGTCACATATTGTCGGCGGCAGGGGTCCTCCATGCGCCCCCACACACCGCTGCCGCTTGGCGGCGGGCCCTTCCTATACTTATGCAAATTATATCAAATGAGTTGCATATAAACTTACCTGCAGGCGGCCGTCCCACGCTAATTTTGCGGCCGCCATTCATCCTACGCGCGCCTTCGGAACTCTGCACCGAGTTCTGAGGCGAAAACCTGGTGGGGAGGGATAAAATATTCAAGAGGGGAGGGGTGGAGGAGCGGGGAAATCAATTTGTATTGGATGTGGGGATAGGGGTTATAGGCCAAATGTTAGAAGTTTGGCGGGTAACGTTCAGGTCGGGAAAAAGGTATGTTTTGGTTATTTTGGGGAATTGAAATGACCATTGGAGAGGTTGGTGAAGGGCCTCCACATCATTATTACCTGTTTAATAAAAATGCCAGTTACTCTGTCTTTAAAAATTAAAACTTCATCTAAAGACGTAAAGCCCTGTAAAAATCGCGATGGCGCCCGACGCCATTGCCGAGGATGCGGCGGCCGCCCCCTCTACATCACCTTGGGTGGCCGCTCCGTCCCCTCTATATAAATGAAAACCCGCATGTAATATCGCAGCAGCTCCTCAGCAGCACTTCATGTCGGAAGGCCACCAAGTTGAAAGCGCGCAGCGTGGCGCACAGTTTAAATTCAGCCCACTGTGTGCAGTTTTGGTCTCCTTATTTAAGGAAGGATGTAAATGCGTCAGAGGCGGCTCAGAGGAGATTTACTAGATTGATATCTGGAATGAGCGGGTTGTCTTATGAGGAAAGATTGGACAGACTGGGCTTGTTTTCACTGGAGTTTAGAAGAGTGAGGGGAGACTTGATTGAAGTTTATAAAATCCTGAACAGTCTAGACAAGGTGGCTGTGGAGAGGGATGTTGCCTCTTGGGCGTGAGTTCAGAACTGAGGACACAGTTTTAAAATTAAGGGTCGCCCTTTTAGGACAGATGAGGAGAATTTTTTTCTTTTAGAGGGTTGTGCGACTTTGCAACTTTCTACCTCAGAAGCTGGTGGAGGCGGGGTCATTGAACATTTTTAAGGCAGAGGTAGATAGATTCTTGTTAGGCAAGGAAATCAAGGGTTATCAGGGGTAGATACATAAACAGCATGATCTTATTGAACGGCGGAGCAGGCTCAAGGGCCAAATGGCCTTATTCTAATCCTAATTCGTACGTTAGTATGTAATACATTCTTATGTTCATGTATTTTTAAAGGGCTTCAGACCCTTCAATTTAATTTTAATGTTTGAAGTGACAGGTGGGTAAAAATGAAAGTTAAAACTTTATCAGTTTAAATCCCCTCTTCTACCCCACCCAACAATGAGCAATCAATACCTAAATAGCCCTTTCCAGCCAAAAAAAATTAAAAATTTGATTCCAACCTTCGCCCACCAAACTTTCTCCACTTTACCCTTCAACCCCTTCCCAGCATCCCCTCCACCAATCGCATACGTTTTTGCCATTCCCTCCCCATCCGACCTGAAAGTTTCACTCCTCCCCACCCCCACCCCCCCCAACAGTGTTACACCTCGGATCTCTGAAGGCACGAGACTTCGGCTGTTGCGACGAGATTAGTAATTATTCTTTAATTATCATTTATTTAAATATGTTAATTAGGTTTTTCTCACTGAGTGGTGGGAGGGTCACCCCAAGACCCTGCCGCTGCCAGTAAAATGGGGCAGGGCCTTCCCGGCGTTGAGGCTCGTGGCGAGCCTCACCCAGAAGGATTTTCCAGGCCCCGTCACCAGGACCCCCGATGTCGGGGGGCTAGTAAAATTCAGCCCACTATTGCATGTATTTCTAGCTATGGGTTGTTTTCATTGCACAAGCAATATTTTCATGCAGCATTTCTTTGGATGGATAATCACAGGCTTGGACTCAGGAATTTCCAACTAAGTATAGATATGGCACATGACAAAATGACACAAGTGCAACATTCCAGCCAATATACCTAACAAAATAAATACTAAAGCTTAGAATATTTTAATGACGCTTTTATTTCTGGTTTATCCTCATTGTATATACAAACAAGAGATAAAGTCATTTCCTTTTATCCTCAGTAACTAGAGAGATGCTATCAATTTCTTCTATGCAACAGAAGTGCTCCATCATGGGATAGAAATGCATTATCATACGCTAGTATGCAGTTTGACTGTGCTTAATGGGCCAGAATTTACTGTAGCCAACGAATGAACGGCACCCGTCGTTCGCCAGACTTGACCTTGCCCAATTAATTTACATGCGCTTTTGCATGGTAGGTTGCTTTAAGTGAGAGATCAAAGCAGTGTGGTGCCCTCTACAGGGCTTTTGAGACCTATGTGAACAGGGCAAGCAACTGTGTGTATCCTTAACCAATCAGATTGAAGAGTGGCAATTCTGTTCATTTAACAGTGAGTTAGAATAGTGAACTCAATGTCAAATCAGGTACAGAAAAATGAAAGAGAGAGAAAAAGAGAAAAAGGGGATATAAAAAAAAATCTCCCAACAACAATTCAAAGCTCCACACTCAAAAGTTAATTCTCAGCACCAGAGAGATTGTTTGGCAGTAATTAAGACTTATCACATTGTTAAAACAGGTACTTAGACTGAAATTGACAAGCCCCAACTTTCTGTGGCGAGTTTTTCCCTCATCTGTAGTTACTGTTCAATTTGCACATGAATAATGTTGCACGCCATTGCCTCAACATTATTTTGGCAGTAAATTATGGTGCAATGTTTCAATGATAGACAACCTAAAGTTGAATATGCAGATTTTTCATCTTTCCTAGAAGCACTTTCCTTTCTCTATGAAATATCCTGCGCCATACCAGTATCTAATTAGAAGTCTAAAGGTGTGCTACACTGGTGCAGTCAACTCATTTCCATGTTTCCTTCCATCCTTGAAGAAAGAGCCTCAAATCTAGTTATCCTGATATAGGCTAATGAGATCCAGATCTTCCAAACATATAGCTTTTAAAAGGGTAAAATTTTATTGGATGGAAGGGAGATGGGATAAGATTCCCCTAATTTTAAGTCATTTCCTGTATTGTTAGGTTCTCCAGTACCAATCCAAGCAAAGTTGGAGGCAACTTGTTCACTTATTTGATCTGACGGTGCTCTAAAACAAGCACCAATGACAGAGGTACAGCCTCATCTCTTTAAAACAACTCCTCCCCCTCCACTCTCTCCCAGATTGCTCAGAGGTCAGTAGGTTGCTGTATGTGAACATCCCAACAGCTTTAGTTTTAAATTCTGTTTAAAAATTAGATAATCGCCCTTTATCATTTATCTGTTTTAAGAATCACTGCAGGATTTTCTCAGGGTAGTGTCCTCGGCCCAACCAGCTTCAGCTGCTTCATCAATGAGCTTCCCTCCATTGTAAGGTCAGGAGTGGGGATGTTCGCTGATGATTGCACAATGTTCAATACCATTCGCAACTCCTCAGATACTGAAGCAGTCAGTGTCCATATGCAACAAGATCTGGACAACATTCAGGCTTGGGCTGATAAGTGGCAAGTGACATTCACTTCAGGCAATGATCATCTCCAACCAGAGAGAAGCTAACCATTTCACCTCACATTCAACCTCAAGACCATCACTGAAACTCTGTCCTTCATCATCCTGGGAGTCACTACTGAGCAGGAAAATAACTGGACCAGCTACAAAAATACTGGGGTTACAAGAGCAGGTCAGAGGCTGGGAATTCTATGGCTAGTAACTCCCCTCCTGACTCCCCAAAGCCTCTGTCAACCATCTGCAAGGCACAAGTCAGCAGCGTGATGGAATACTCTCCACTTGCCTGGATAAGTGCAGCTCCAGCAACATTCAAGAAGCTCGACACCATCCGGGACAAAGCAGCCCACTTGATTGGCAACCTATCCATCAGCTTAAACATTCACTCCCTTCATCACCCATGCACAGTGGCAACAGTGTATACCGTATACAAGTTGCACTGCAACAATTCACCACGCCTCTTTCGAGCACCTTCCAAACCTGCAACCTCTACCAGCTAGAAGGACAAGGGCAGCAGTTTCATGGGAACACCACCACCTGCAAGTTCCCTTCCAAGCCACATACCATCCTGGAACTTAGAACTCTATTGCCATTCTTTCACTGTTGCTGGGTCAAAACTCTGGAACGCCTTTCCTAACAACACTATGGGTACACCTACACCAAATTGACTGCAGTGGTTCAAGAAGGTGGCTCACCACCACTTTCCCAAGGGCAGTTAGGGATGGGCAACAAATGCTGGCCTTGCCAGCGATGCTCACAACACATGAAAGTATTTTTAAAAATTCTCCTCCATGGTAGATTTAGCCCCAAGTCCCACAACTGGGCAGTGATAGATTGCTGAAAGGATGATAATCTCCAATGCAGAACCAGCCAGTCTGTTTTATCCAGAATCATCATATTACACAACATTCCAATTTCACACATAAATTAGAGAAGTAATTACTGAATTATTTTCACATTTTGTAACTGAAACTAATAAGACACATGCTAATCAACAAAGTATAAGAAAATTAGTGAAAACTAGGCTTAACTTTTAAAATTGTTTTTCTTCTGTAAGTTTCTTTCACATTTTCTTTGTTCTTCTCTTCATCCCCACCCCCAACCAGTACATATCTTCAGCTGAGAGAACTGAAAGAAATACATTTTCTCAGCCTTCAACAATCCTCCCCAAAATCATTCACTAGAAAGTGTACAAGAGCATTTTACTGCAACTCAATTTTTAATTTTGCTTTCTTCCCTTTGTCAAAGCACCAATACACCTCTTTCGATGACAGAATGGCTGTGATCTCAATTGAGATTCCCAGGTGTGAACCTGTGTCCAATCTTGAAACTACCTGCAGCACTTCAATATCACCCTTAATACTGTAAGTCCATGTGCAACATATATCATACCCTTCACCAAGAGGCTCGTAAAGTGACCTGCTTCTTGCCCTCCTGCGACTGCACTTTATAACCAGGTACTCAGCACTGCATGGGCATTAGAAAGGTTGACTTACTCTCCAAAAATATACAATGGCCCAAGATTTTGCAGTCAGTGGAGAAACAATGGTGTTCGTCGCTGACCTCAAAGAAAGCTGCTCACAAAGATCTAGCGATCTCTGCAACATGGACTTCACCTTTCCTTATGCTCCAAAAGGGGATCATTGGAAATCAGGCAGTAGTGAAGCCATTAAGCAGGGTAAGCAGCCAATCACATTGAAGAATTCTCACAGACAGCAAAGCAGAAAATAAAATGCACTGATTATCCGTCACTTTTTATTAATTTTACAGAGAACGAAATAAAGATTGGGCCATACACATTAGAAGTTGAAATATCAAAAGCAAACTTGTAAAACATTATATGAAAAATTGCAGAATTTTTAATCAGAATGGAAAAGTTTGATATTACATAAATATAAAATTAATCTTCCAAAGCCAGAGAGGTTATTCATCAGTAGTTATGACTTAGTACGGCGCTAAAAACCCAGGTACGCCTCATTAACAAGATGTCACTTTTACGGGGGCAGGGTTTAACAGCGATATTACAGCATAAAATTAGAATTAGAATTAGAATATTACAGCGCAGTACAGGCCCTTCGGCCCTCGATGTTGCGCCGAGCTGTGAAACCATCTGACCTACACTATTCCATTTTCATCCATGTGTCTATCCAATGTCCACTTAAATGCCCTTAAAGTTGGCGAATCTACTACTGCTGCAGGCAGGGCATTCCACGCCCTTACTACTCTCTGAGTAAAGAAACTACCTCTCACATCTGTCCTATATCTATCACCCCTCAACTTGAAGCTATGTCCCCTCATGTTTGCCATCACCATCCGAGGAAAAAGACGCTCACTATCCACCCTATCTAACCCTCTGATTATCTTATATGTCTCTATTAAGTCACCTCTCCTCCTCCTTCTCTCCAACGAAAACAACCTCAAGTCCCTCAGCCTTTCCTCGTAAGACCTTCCCTCCATACCAGGCAACATCCTAGTAAATCTCCTCTGCACCCTTTCCATAGCTTCCACATCCTTCCTATAATGCGGTGACCAGAACTGCACGCAATACTCCAGGTGCGGTCTCACCAGAGTCTTGTACAGCTGCAGCATGACCTCGTGGCTCCGAAACTCGACCCCCCTACTAATAAAAGCTAACACACCATATGCCTTCTTGACAGCCCTATTAACCTGGTTAGCAACCTTCAGGGATTTATGCACCTGGACACCAAGATCTCTCTGCTCATCTACACTAACAAGAATCTTCCCATTAGCCCAGTACTCTGCATTCCTGTTACTCCTTCCAAAGTGAATCACCTCACACTTTTCCGCATTAAACTCCATTTGCCATCTCTCAGCCCAGCTCTGCAGCCTATCTATGTCCCTCTGTACCCTACAACATCCTTCGGCACTATCCACAACTCCACCGACCTTAGTGTCATCTGCAAATTTACTAACCCACCCTTCTACACCCTCTTCCAGGTCATTTATAAAAATGACAAACAGCAATGGCCCCAAAACAGATCCTTGCGGTACACCACTAGTAACTAAACTCCAGGATGAACATTTGCCATCAACCACCACCCTCTGTCTTCTTTCAGCTAGGGGAAGTTCTCCTCAATTCAATGATTTCTAAAGATTACCGCTGCGGGGACTTTAACAGTGCATCCTGTAGAAGAGCAGAAAATCAACGACAGCAGCTTCTGGATTTCCTCATTTAACTACGCATGTGCCAATGCCAGAAGCTGCTGTCAGTTTCACAGTTGTAATGATGGCGAATGCTGACAGTTTTGCTGTCATTACAACCACAAAATCTGGGCCAATATGTCGAAACTGCAATTCCCTCAGATCAAACAGCCAAGCTAAGGAACTCACCATTTGGGGAAGTTGCAAGCCAAACCCCTATCTTGCCATTTGATGACAAAGTGTACTGTATAAATGTTGTTCACTTAATGTTGCAACTTAGTTATTTATTCATGGACCAAATGGTGAAATATATCAATTAAAGAAGCCTTTGAACTGAAAACTGGAGATTCATAATGGTCTACAGGACCTATGTGAAATATACGCAGCAACATGGTACAACAATTTAAATGCATATGACTGTTACAAATTTGCATGCATGTCCATATTTTTGTGTTCTATAGTACAGCATTTTAATAATACATTGGTCTCAGTAGTCTTCTGTACAATGGACTTAGTCACTATGCCGAAACATAGAGGATTGCATCACAGAAGGAGATCATCGATCCATTGGGCTGAATTTTATTAGTGCGCCGCACATTGTGGCGGCATGCATTGAACTCGGCAGGGGGCTCATTTAAATGGAGGGGCCGGAACGGCCACCTCTGATGACGTAGAGGGGGCGGCCGCTGCGTCCCCAGCAACAGCATCTGATGCCACCGCGCTGGCGCCGGTGCCATTTTTAAAGGGCTGCAAGCCCTTAGGAGAAATTGTAATATTTAGAGTTACAATGTGCCACATTATGTAAAAACAATTCAATAAATACTGGAGGCCCTTTCCCACCACCACTGCCAGCCCCCGCTACCCTGCCACCCCCCCCCCCACCCCACCCCACCCCCCGCCAATGTTTGTTTACGGGGAATTATCATTAAAGGGAACTTTATTCTCAACCCGCACTTCCCCCCCCTCAACCCCTTCCCACCATCCCCACAGCCAATAAGATGTGTTATTCCCACTCCCGCCCTGATAACTTCGGTCCTCCCCCCTCCCCAACAGTGTCTCACCTCGGAACTCCGAAGAGAGTTCCGAAGGCACACGAGTTGTGGCCAGGGCCTGTAATATTGGCGGGGGATGGCCGCTGGGACCAGGTAGGTTCATCTGCATGTTTATCTAATTTTAATATTTAAATGAAGGCCCCGCCGCCAAGCAGCAGGGTGGCCGCACCGAGGTTTCGCCACCACCAGAGAAATGCAGCGGGGCTTTTTTGGCGTCGGGGGTCCTGGCAGGCCGCTCCCCCAAGTACTTTACGGGCCCCCCACACCACGACCCCCAACGTCGAGGGGCTCGTAAAATTCAGCCCATCATGACCGTCTTTGCTAGAACAATTATGGGCGGCACAGTGGCGCAGTGGTTAGCACCGCAGCCTCACAGCTCCAGCGACCCGGTTTCATTCTGGGTACTGCCTGTGTGGAGTTTGCAAGTTCTCCCTGTGTCTGCATGGGTTTTCGCCAGGTACTCCGGTTTCCTCCCACAGCCAAAAGACTTGCAGGTTGATAGGTAAATTGGCCATTATAAATTGCCCCTAGTATAGGTCGGTGGTAGGAGAATATAGGGACAGGTGGGGATGTGGTAGGAATATGGGATTAGTGTAGGATTAGTATAAATGGTTGGTTGATGGTCGGCACAGACTCGGTGGGCCGAAGGGCCTGTTTCAGTGCTGTATCTCTAAAATAAAATTTAAAAAATAAATCAAAACCAATCCCATGACATTTTCTTTCTCCATTGCCATGTATTTGCTTCACCTATGTTCTCAAAAGAATTGCTGGAGGACCATCAATTCGGTGAAAGACGCTCTTTGGTCTGCCCGAAACTTGCTGGTCTTCCAGTGCAAAGAGTTGTCCACGACCAAGTGTTGCAGACTGGCACATTCCAAGGTCCAGGACTATGTGCTGAGGGATGCACTAAAGCTTGGGGCAGCCGGCGCAAAGACTCAATGGGGAAAGACCACTGTGTAAGTTCCTTCCGCTATAGTGAACCGAGGGGCTGGACCCATGGAAAACCCCTCAGGCTGCATACACCAAATATGGATTTGGTGTAAAATGTACATTGTATGTAAAATGGAATGGAAGGGTTGTGAGGCAACTCACTCCTGTATTGAAGAAAACTGATTTCCTTTGCGCTTTCTGGAATGTCAACTTGGTGCTGTTTTGAACTGTTTTGTAATGTATTTTCTTACAGATTTTATGAATAAAGTATATTTTTGAGAAAAAAAATAAAATTAAATTAAACAGCTTCTTAGCACATTGCTATCAGTTTTGAAACTATAACAAACCAATGCACAACATGTAAGGTAATTTATATCAGGTAAAAGTGCCTCATTTGCCCAGTGTGCTGACCAGGACAGTCCTAGGTTCTATTCCTTGTTTTAAATGAATTAGCTGATTTCAGCCAGAATGGCATTAAGGGCATTAGAACTGGCAATCACCCTGCACTGCAGGCTGATGGGAGAGGAAAAACTGGTGAGATTTCCTGCTCACCCACTCCTGATTGCTATCCAGCTACTCCAGCTGGAAATGTGTGTCTGTGGCTATTGGAAAAGGCCACACTGCTCACAGCCTGCCAATACTCACTGTCCTGATTCACACATGAACAATTACAGTTTCAAAGAGTGCAACTGCACCCCAGAACTGAGTAAACAGCTTTAGGGGAGAAAGCAAAGGTGAAAATTAGCAAGAATAAAGATCTAACAAAAAAAAAATTCCCATGGGAAAATACACAATGGGCTGGATTTTGTCGTCCCGCCAACACAGACATTCCCCCATGTGACCTGCGTGCCGCGTTGCCGTGATTACACAGCGGGCGGCCACTTTACATATTGACGACAGCCAACCCCCTCCCCCAATAACATGGCAGGGGCAGCCTCGGCAACGCTGTTCATGCGTCACCTGTTGAAGGAGCAGGTGCTGACACCATTTTTAAAAGGCTGCCAACCCTGCAAACAGCACACCATAACGCAGAGTTCACCCCTTCCCCCGCCATGCCCATCAGAATGCAGAGTTCATCCCTTCCCACCCATACCCATCAGGGTGCAGAGTTCACGCCGTCCCCACGTCGGTGGTGCCAGCTTTCCCTGGACGGGAAAGTGAGTGCCGCACGTCACGCTGAAGATCAGGAACTAAAGGTAGGCTGCAGTTTGCATTTTAATTCATGCAAATATGTCATTTAAATATGCTCACTTGGATCCTGTTGCAGAGTGGCAGAGGGGCCATCACGGAGCTTCCCCACCACCAGGAAGATCAGGCCCAGCAATCCCAGCGTCGGATTCCGTGACGGCCACTGCGCTCCAATTCTCCGGCCCCCACCACACCACGGAACCTGACCTGGGAACAAAATCCAGCCCAACATGCACTTGCAAAGGTGTATCTATAGAGTAACCTTGAGTCTACAGTACAGAAACAGGCCTTTTGGCCCAACTTGTCTAATGCCAGCGTTTAACTCCACACAAGCCTCCTCCCATGCCTCTTCATATAACCCTATCAGCATACCCTCCTGTTCTTTCCTCCCGCATGTGTTTATGTAACTTCCCTTTGCTAAATATATTGCAAAAGTATCCAATTATACCAATGAAACTTGTATCCAATTGTAAAAAAGAATGAATCATCAGCTCCTCCCCCCCATGAAGACCTATTTGTATTATATCTCACCACCCGCCACCCCCCACAACCTGTACTTTGTTACTGAATTTGAAATGCATAGTGTAAAAAAACGTTTATTGAATGGGTTTTTTTTTTAAAAATCTACTACTCGATCAAGCACTGCACAAGACCAGTTAGATACAGGTTTTAAACAACTTCTTCACTGCACCCTCCAACAAGGTGTAGGTCACAAGATAATACGTTTGGTACTGGTCCAAGCTAGCACTCTTCTCTACAGCCTTAGCAAGGTGCCAACACAAAATAAGAACACTGTTGTCACCCAAGTGGTCAGCATTAACAGGCAACCCACAAAGATGGCTGATGTAGAGAAACAGAAATTTTACAATAGGGGATGCTCTTCTGAGGTTAGGATCTTAAATTGGTCACAAAACTTAAAGAAGGCAATTAGCCTGCCTGTAACTTAACTAAGATTGTTCCCTCCATTTATTATAGAAAAATACATAACTAAGTTTGTCCAAGACATATCTTTTGGCGCTTTCTTTCTGTTGTCTGCTAGCCGGTATTTTAAAAGAAGAAAACGTCTAACTCAGGTGCTTTTGAATGACTGACTGAATATTTATAAATAAACTAAAGGGGCAATATCAAACCATTCTATTTGTACAGTGTTAGCCAAATTAAGTTTTGTAGCTTTTAATGTGAAACTCACCAGCTGTGCGATGCACCATGGCACTAAATCAGACTGATAAAACGTAATGCAGCTTTAATTAGCTTTACCATTCCAATTTATTACCCAGATAACAAAAAGATTGTGCTAGACATCCGCTGTCCTGATAAAAGACGTAACTACCAATCCAAAAAAAAAGATAATTGGTAAGATTTCATTTATACACACAAAAATATAAACTATTTTAATGAGAAATTTTACAACCTGCTGAGACTAATATATTTAATATATTTATTTAGGTACCAACACCTCCACCTGGTGTACAAAATGAGGATTTTTAAAATTCCTATTCACAAAGCAACTTTATCAATATAAGAACACATGAATTGTTCAATTTCAGCAACAATCATTAGCTGCCCAAATATTTGTTTAAAAATGAATTGAAAATGCCTCAAAATTTTAATGCCTTTTCAAATCAGACTTTCTACCACATAAATATAGATTTTGTATAAAACAATGCATTTGTTACTATGGAAGTGAGTTCCTCTTTCCAAAATCAAAAATGTTAGCATTACTCAAAACTGTTTTGCCCATTCGAAAATAAATATAAACGCTCTGTTTGATCAGAGTATACAGCAATAGCAATCAATTGCAATAAAGGCTTTTTACTGAATGTTAATAAACACTTAATAACGACTGATAGCAACTTCGAACTTGCTAATTACTACTGCATTATGGAATTGAATACATCAATAAAATGACCAAAGTCATTCCCTATTGTATATAATTATACAGTAGTTTATGGCTGTGACAGGAATTTTTAATCCTCAAATCCTTAAATAAAACGTTGTACTAAGACGACACCAAGATGCAGATTACTGCAAGTACCTAACAGTCATTTACGTACACATACGTGCAGAGTAACTGGCAAAAAGGCTGAGCTCTTCAAATCAGATCGCAACAAAAAATATAATTTCCTTTGCAACATAAACAGTATCTGTGTTTCATAGCAAAACTGCGATAGCAATACAAACTAAAATTTACCTTAAAATAATCATAAGTAAATCAGCGTCCCCAGTGACAGAGACGAAGCAAATGTATAAAATTTAATACATTTCTCATATAATTTCCTAGATTTGTCTTCGCAACACACTGACAAAAAGCAGAATATCATGTATGCATACAATATATTTATACATCCACACGCACATATATAGAGATTTTCTTTCTTAACAAATGGTATTTGTTTATTATTTTTAAATCTCAAGTTTTCTCAAAACGTTACAGCGACCCTTCTCCAATAAATATCTAATATTCAGAAATAAGATCGTCTCCCAAAAAGCCAGTTAGTTTCAAGTCTGACAGAATTTATAGAAAGAGACAACCACAGCAGCATGAACAAAAGCAACACTTTAAAATCTAAATACCAAAAAAATCCAAACGTTTTTACATTACAAGAGAAGAGGAAGGAGGGAATAAAAAATAAAGTTCATTCTTACCTTGGAGTTGAAGAAGAAACCCGCAGAAGCTGTACAAGCAGAAAAGGGACATATTCTGTTTGGTGAGCATGATTCTCATTCTCCTTTTTCTATTTATTTCTCTCTTTATTTTCCTCTTTTTCTCCTCACATCAACGAAGCTGCCGATATCCAGAGGTGATGATGATGGGGGCTGAGGCGAAGGGGATTTCTCCAATGTATTTTTAATCTCTCTCAATATTTATAAACATATATTTCGATTTGGATGCCGAATATATATATATATCCGGTTATTTATTCAAAACTGTCTCTTCTTTGAGTTTGAACGATTTTTAAAAAATTATTATTTTACCTCAGCGTCCGGTTCGTTAATCCACCCGCCGACTGTTGGCTCTCGCACGCTCCCGCTCGCGCTGCTGCAAACAGACGGCCCAAAGTCTCGAGCGCGCTGGCGGGCTGGCTCCCCACCGGCCAATCTAACCTGCAGAAAGCGGCGGGGGGAGGGGGGCCCTCCAACCCCTGACTGACACCACCCCTCACCAATCACCGGCCACTTCAACTTCGTCGCAGCCAATCACATAAAGGAAAAAAAGTTAAGGGGTGGGACTGAAATGCCGATAACCCTAACCTGCTAGATTGACAGAAGGTATCAACCATTGAGAAATAAAATAAAAGCGCTTCATGAAAGAAGTGAGACTGACATGATTTTTTTTTGCGGGGAGTACAAATAAGCGATAAAATGGTTTGATGGCGATTGAATGTTGTCACATGTTTGTGTGCCGTATTGCTTTTTTAATCTAAGGAATTGATGTTCCTGCATGCAAATTAGCCTCTGGGGCTGCTTTTTTGAATTTTTGGTTGGCCGCTTCTCCTCATTGCCGCCGGTACCGCTTATTGTTGGAGTGGAGTGACGGTACCTTTAAGAAGAATGTAAGGGAGGAGGTTGAGTGGCGGTTGTAGCGGGTGGCGTGGGGAATTGTGTTTGGAGAGAGGGGTACCGTTATCTCTCTCAGCAACGGGAGGCCTGTGATTGACAAGATTGATTATCCAATTGGATATAGTAGCCGCGACTTTCGGCGATCCAATAGAAAGGAGGTACCGGTTAAAGGGGGCGGGACTGGGCCGGCGGTGGTGCTGAAAAAACAGCAGCTCCAGAGCGTTCATCTGAGCTGGGGTTGAGGTCCGGGAATGATTGACAGCATCGCAGTACAAGTTAGGTTCCAGGCGATTTCTATATTTAACTCTTTGTGAATCGAATTTCAATAAATTGCAGTTTTATTTCATTGTATTAGTTCCTCCCCCGAACTCTTATTGAAACTACAAGTTTTTAAAATACATTTTCAGGATCACTAATGCACCAAAACGTAACACTCACATTTCCTTTTTAAAAGCAATGACAAACAGTGTGAAATTAAAACAGTATAACATTCTGGACGTGACCAGGTCGACCTAACAACGTAATGATAGGTAGTTTCGTGGAGGCGGCGGAATGCCCGACAGAAGCTGCTAATAATGCAAAGCAGGGAATTATCGCTAAACTAAGCTTTCCAGCGCAGCACCAATAACAAAAAGGTGGGCGATCTGGGAGGCGGTTCATTTCCAAACGGGGTGCTGAAAAAATACAATACAGCCTAGCTTCAAAAGCCTGGCAAGGACGAAGCATTTAAAGTTACCTGCGCATTACTGCATAGCACAGCAACATAATCATGTTTTTATAACAGTAAATCACTGCTATAATAAATTATTTACGTCAACCCGAAAGAATTGTTGAAATGTACAACATGTAGGCGATAATATAACCCTGACAGCATTCTGATATATTAATAACCTGTCAACTGCAGGTCGAGATGTGGCTTATGGCGTTTTTTCGAAGACAAGAAATGTACAGATCATGACAGTTTTAGACGTGGCAGTAGTTGTAATGTTGCTCCAAGGGCACCAGAATGACCATCATTGCACTGTATTATATTACGGTGAGATGCACATCAACAATGTCATTGAAAATAAGAGGGTTTTGAAATAACTGGTTTACTCAACATTGTTTCAACAAATTTAATTGTGTTTCAGATGCAGCTCTGAGATTCTGCCCACTACTGGAGGTAGCTGTCATTCCTTTGTTTCAAATCTGTTTTAAAGCGTGAGCTTTTAAGCTACAAGGTAAGACAACAAGAAATTGTATGTTTTGAATAGTCTGAATTTTGTGATCATCAAAACAAAGCCTTTTTTTCTACCCTGCATCAGCAGGTCTTACTCCCCTGTTCAAGAATAATTAAAGTTAAAGCTCCCTGCATGCTTTTCCCTCAAGCATTCCAACAATTACAAGACATTTCAAGTTCACTCTACACCACTTTATCAAATATTCAAGGATCAGTTCCATCCTGAATATAGTTGCAGAGTAAGGTTCACTCTACATTACCCACCTGAGGCCAGGAAGATTATATCCAGATGTAAAGCAGAGCACTCTCTATTTTGTCCCAATAATTTGTCATAACCCTCATCTCAAATGAGCTCCCACACTACACCAATGTGACATTTCTATTGCCATGGTAGCCATCCTTGTGAGTGAAATTTCAAATTATGAGTAGTTTTATACTGTAATTTCAGAACTAATGAGTCTGTCACTTCATGTCAAATTCATGTCACTTTACTTCGTTAAAATTGGAATTCTAACGTATTCTTTATGGCTCCCAAGTGGCCCCTTCCACCCATTGAGATGGCTGCCATAAACTGTAACAGTTTCCATCAATTTTTTTTTATTCGTTCATGGGATGTGGCATTGCTGGCTAAGCCAGCATTTATTTCCCATCCCAAATTGCCCTTGAGAAGGTGGTGGTGAGCTGCTATCTTGAACCGCTGCAGTCCATGTGGGTCAGGAACACCCACACTGCTGCTATGAAGGGAGTTCCAGGATTTTGACCCAGTGACAGTGAAGGAACGGCGATATAGTTCCAAGTCAGGATGGTGTGTGGCTTGGAGGGGAACTTGCAGGTGGTTGTGTTTCCATGTATTTGCTGCCCTTGTCCTTCTAGTTGGTAGAGGTAGTGAGTTTGGAAGGTACTGTCGAAGGAGCCGTGGTGCATTGCTGCAGTGCATCTTGTAGTTGGAGCTGCACCCATCCAGGCAAGTGGAGAGTATTCCATCACACTCCTGACTTGTGCCTTGTAGATGGTGGGCAGGCTTTGAGGAGTCAGGAGATGAGTAACTCGCTGCAGGATTCCTAACCTCTGACCTGCTCTTATAGCCATGGTATTTATATGGCTACTCCAGTTCAGTTTCTGGTCAATGGTAACCCCCAGGATGTTGATAGTGGGGGATTCAGTGATCATAATGACATTGACTGTCAAGGGGAGATGGTTAGATTCTCTCTTGTTGGTGATGGTCATTGCCTGGCACTTGTGTGACATGAATGGATTTTGTCGATGTCTTGCTGCATTTCTGTACGGACTGCTTCAGTCTCTGAGGAGTCGCGAATGGGTGCTGAACATTGTACAATCATCAGCGAACATCCCCACTTCTGACCTTATAATTGAAGGAAGGGTATTGATGAAGCAGCTGAAGATGGCTGGGCACAAGACACTGCCCTGAGGAACTCCTGCAGTGATGTCCTGGAGCTGAGATGATTGACCTCCCAACAACCACAACCATCTTCCTTTGCGCTAGGTACAACTCCAACCAGCAGAGAGCTTTCCCCCTGATTCCCATTGACTCCAGTTTTATTAGGGCTCCTTGATGCCATACTCGGTCAAATGCTGCCTTGATGTCAACGGCAGTCACTCACCTCACCTTTTGAGTTCGGCTCTTTTGTCCATGTTTGGACCAAGGCTGTAATGAGGTCAGGAGCTGCGTGACTGTGGCGGAACCCAAACTGAGTGTCAGTGGGAAGGTTATTGCTAAACAAGTGCCGCTTGATAGCAATGTCGACAACACCTTTCATCACTTTACTGATGATTAAGAGTAGACTGATGGGGCAGTAATTGGCCGGGTTGGACTTGTCCTGATTTTTGTATACAGGACATACCTGGGCAATTTTCCACATTGCTGAGTAGATGCCAGTGTAATAGCTGTACTGGAACAGCTTGGCTAGGGACACAGCAAGTTCTGGAGCACAGATCTTCAGTACTATTGCCGGAATGTTGTCAGGGCCCATAGTCTTTGCAGTATCCAGTTCATTCAATCATTTCTTGATATCACGTGAAGTGAATCGAATTGGCTGAAGACTGGCGTCTATGATGCTGGGGACTTCAGGAGGAAGCCGAGTTGGATCATCAATGCATCCTTCTTTTAAATGTAGACATATAAACTGAATCCCAGGACTCTGAAGTTGAAGAAGAACGTAAGCTGGCCTCCAGCCAGGAGCTTCCTGTTTGTCCACTGTTACCATCACCTAGTAGCCTTTCCTATTCATTAAAAATTCTTTTGTTTTTATTATTATGCCATGGGATGACATTTAAGGGCCAGGCAGCTGCTCATAATTTGAAAATCCCAATCACTATTTGTTTATTATTCTATTATGTGGCTATTTGCATCCAGTACTTTAACAAGGTTTATACTTGGTGGTGCCATGGCACAGCACTTTGGTGCCTGGACGTTATGTGATATCAGATAATATGGATTCATGGTCACTGATTGCACACGATTTGCTTCCAATCTCAGATTCATCATCACACTTGGTGTTCAGAAGAAGTGGTGCACTTTCACATTGAAGGGAGGGAAATCAGCAGGCAATTTTACTCACTTACTTGTGGTTGGTTATAGAGCAGTACTGACAGCAGGCTGAAAGCAGAATACCTGGCCAACCCTTTTGTTCTGGGGGATTCTGAATGGCTGGCAAAATCCAAAAGGTTACCAAACACCATTTTATAAGCACCATCACCACATGCAGCCCAGAAGAAGTGAACCATCATTTTCTTAGGGCAGTAAATGCTAATTTGCCAGGGTTGTTCAGACCCTGAGAACAAATTTTAAAAAGGGGTAGATGGATCTTTCAAAATAACCAAGTACAAAAGTTACATGCAAATAATCTAGTAAATATCCCACTATGAGATTGAGAGATTTATTTTCACTAACTGTCCATCAAAAAAGAAACTAGTCTTAGTGGAAAAAAACATTGAAGTGTATTTCAACCAATTTTGTTAGAAATTGTAGTACAAGAGAAAATAACATTTTCAGAAAATAGCCCTTTGGTATACTGTATGTAAGTAATTTGAGAGTTGATGTGGTGACTGTAGCATTAGAACATTACAGCGCAGCATGCTTGGGACAAGCCGACATTACAACCGAGGAGTGCACTGTTCATTCTAGTTCTGCTTCTCCACAGGTCACAGCATATTTTTAAATTTTTCCCACTTACCGATGCAGTCAGTCATAGACTGTATTTTTATCCCAGAATAAAACACACCAACCAGGTTTCTTTAATAAACAACAAAATTATCAGTTTATTATAAAATAAATCTTAACCAGTAATGAAGTAAAGCATAAACACACAGATTGAAGTATTAAAGTTCCCTTTTTACCTTAGTCCCTCACACACATACATCGATTAACTGGAAAAATAGAGGGATTTGCGTTTTAGAGCTCTATTATGAAAAAATACAGACAAAAAACATTTGGGTTAAATACTTACTCATTCTTGAAGAAGAAAGAGAAGATATGGAAAGATGTCCTTTGTTTTAGTTTGTCGTCCCAAATGCATATAGACAGCTGTCACTGGGATTTTCCAAGAACAGTTCTTTCCAAGCGATGTTGGAAATCAGTTTGGGTAGGCTTTCCAAGAAATGCAGCAACAGAGGTTTCAGATAGGCCTTACAGCAGAAATGTGGCAACAGGGGTTTCAGTTCCCACACATTCGACATGCAGAGTTTCATCAAATACAGGAGGAAAGAGGAAACTGACACACTGGATATGCAGGGTTTCTTTCAAAGAGAGAGAAAGTGATGAGCTGGGTTTCCTTGGCAGGCAAAAACCAACTGCCTTCCAAGCAATTTACCCTCCAACTCGCCATCCATGTGAAAACAAAACAATGCCACAAGAATCAAGCCTCCCCACCCCCATAAATCCCGACCCATCACTTCTCTGCAAACGTCCTCTCCAAGTCAAAACAACAAGCTCCCTGCTGGTTTTTTATCTGAAAACAGGTGCCTTCCAGCAAGGGACTGTATACAAGCCAAGTCCAGGAAGCCTTTTGGTGACCCCCTTCAAAAAAAGCACAAAGCTCAGCATCACCTCAAGCTTCCAGATGAATCAATGTCCACAATTCAACCACAAGTCCCCAAGAACACACTTTACAAGATAAAACAGAAGCACTCTGGGAACGTAGGTAACATGGGACTTTTGGTTCCCAAAGTTATTCACCACTGGGGGTTTTTCCACACCTCAGGCTGAATTTAGCACTGGCGGTGGGGATCCCACTGATGAGCCCTAAAGTGGCAACTCTGTTTTGGTGGTCAGCAGAACCTTTGCTGCATCTTGTCAACAGCAGCCAAGAGATGCCAGCCAATCAATGGGGGGGGGGCAACTCAGCAGCCTCAGCAGTGCCACTGGAGGTGGAGGACGTAGCAATGGACGGCACCCTCACAACCAGGTAAGTGGGGTCTGGGGGCTCCGGGATCAGTCAGGCAGTCCCTGGTGAGGGGGGTGTGGGGGTGTGTTGGTGAGGGCAGGCAGCAACGTTGCTGCGGGGTTGGCCATTGCTGCCGAGGGGCCCTTCTGAGGACCAAAAGATGTCTGAAAAGGAGGGTAATCATAAGGTCTTTTGGACTTGTTTGTAAACAGCCCTTACTGGAAGGCACCTGTCTTCAGATAATTACCCAGCAGGGATTTTTTGCCTTGAGAAGTTGTTTACAGAGAAGTGACAGGTGAAGATTTATAGAGGTCAGGAGGTTTGACTCTTGAGATTGTTTTTAGTTTCACTTTGGACTGTTAGTTCAGTCCCCCACTATCAACATCCTGGTTGTTACCATTGACCAGAAATTGAACTGGACTCCCCAAAGCCTGTCTACCATCTACAAGGCACAAGTCAGGAGTGTGATGGAATATTCTCCACTTGCCTGGATGGGTGCAGCTCCAGCTACACTCAAGAAGCTTGACATCATCCAGGACAAAGCAGCCCACTTGGTTGGCACCCCAACCACAACATTCACTCCCTCCACCACCGATGCACAGTGGCAGCAGTGTGTACTATCTCCAAATGCACTGCAGCAACACACCAAGGTTCCTTAGACAGTACCTTCCAAACCCACGACTTCTACCACCTAGAAGTACAAGGGCAGCAGATGCATGGGAACACTGCCATCTGCAAATTCCCCTCCAAGCCACACGCCATCCTGACTTGAAACTATATTGCCATTCCTTCACTGTCGCCGGGTCAAAATCCTGGAACTCCCTTCCTAATAGCACTGTAGATGTACCTACCCCACACGTACTGCAGCGGATCAAGAAGGCAGCTCACCACCACCTTCTCAAGGGCAATTAGGGATGAGCAATAAATGCTGGCTCAGCCAGCCATGCCCACATCCCAGGAACAAGTAAATAAAAAAAAACTTGCCACCAACATAAGCATCATGCATGTCTTTGATGGGTGAGTAACAATGGAAATTTATGTACTTGCAGAAGAGAGCTCACAATGCAAGGGAAAGATCAAGAACCAGAGGCGGTGCTCCCTACGTGACAATATTCAAACCAATGAAAGAAGAGGTTTTGGAGCTAGGAGACATTGAGACAGGGAAGGCAATTGTCAATGGCGAGATGGGTGTGGAATCCCGAGAGAGTGGGTGGCCTAATTGATGTGTGCAAGATTGTGTGCACCACTGGTCACATCGAGCTCCAGATGATTAGTCAGAAGGACATGTTGGAAAGTGCACTGCCTTCTCATCATTCTTCTGTCTTGCTGATCATGAACAAGAGCAGCCAGCTGCTGAGCCTGTGCCTCTGAGGAGAAGGAGACCTCATAGGGTGCACTGAGACATTACATTATTCCCCCACACCCTTCACCAGCGCAGATACTCTCACGTCGGTCGGTTGCCGCACATGAATATCAATGGAGTCACAATCTGGTGAGCACAGCACAGGTGCACCCGAGCAGCTGACGGAGGCAGGAACAGCTGAAGTCACTCAAACTCAAAGGATTGTCGGAGGGAACGCTGAGCTTCAGGCTGGTGACATGTCTCTGGAGTCATCAACAAGGCGGCAGATGCTGGACCTGCAGCATGATGTGCGTGAACGTCTGGTGGAACTTCCAGATGTTATGCTCACCCACGCACAAACTATGAAGGAGTCCATCCAGGCCATGAGTGTGGCCATGTCTCTGGCCTGTGTGCACAGAGCATCCTCCATTCAGAGATTGGCGACCCTCGTGGAGAGCCACATCCAGCATACATGCCAGAGATGTGCATTGACCTGCATGCCATCGCTACCTCCATCAGCTCTGTAGAGCAATGGCTGGATGAAAGGGGGACAAGATACCTCGAGTCATTGCCAGGTTCTCGGACTCCTCAGATGAGCAGGGAGACCCGAGTGTGCCCTGAAAGGATAGAGGAGCGGCTGTCTGCAGCATCTGGGGGCTCCTCTCAGTGCACCCAAGGTGTGGATGGTGGGTGCTCGCCCCCTCTGATGGTGACATCATCTCCTCACAAAGCTATGGAGACAGAGGCAGCTGCTGCACCTATGCAGAAGGCCCTCAATATGCTAGGGCCCTCCAGGCCTCAGGCACCCAGAGGATGACTGTCACTGTCATTGAAAGCTACAGAGCAGAAAGGTCAGTAGCCTCCCTCCGACTGAGATGACGGCGCAGGGGGAGCACCACATGGGAACACCCAAAAGGGCTTGAAAAAGCCTACCGAGCTGTAGTTGTTAAATGTGCCTTGCTATATATTTGACTTCAATAAATGCTGAAATGGTGCACCACAAAAAGAATCTTTTACTTTTTACACACTACTGGGTCATTAGCAGTTCACTGGCTCCCACTCAGGGTGTGATGGGAAGGACCACACCAAATGAGGAAGATGCATTTCCCATGCCATTGCCTTATGTGACGATGGGCCCAGGGAAATGGTAAAGGCATTCAAGGAAACAGCTGCAGAGATGGAAGATTTATTGAATGGGTGTTTAAGTAAGGCCCATATGAAACGTGCCTGTATGAATGAGTTGTGGGCCTCCCTTGCGTGTATCTCATGGCGCCTTGCCTGTGATCCAAGAGGGTCTTCATCATGTTGCACCTGGTCACCATCCCCCTCCATATCCTCATCCTCGGAGCAGGCATTGCACTCCAGGATGTCCTCATTATTCAAAGCTCCTCTCCTCTGTAGTACCAGGCTGTGATACACAAGACCCTTGCTCTGGTATATTGAAGGGCTCTAGCAGATCCAGCCAGACATCTGAACTGTGTCTTCAGAAGCCCTATTGCCTGCTCAGTGGTTGTTCGAGTTATCCTGTGGTACCTGTTGCATCTCTCCTCTGCATCTGTGCTTGGGTTTCGGATCCATCACTTCAGTGGGTTGCCCTTGTCACCAAGTATCATCCTTGAAGCACGTAGGGGGCCTGGAAAGGTCAGGCACCTGAGGCTGCCTTAGCAAGTAGGAATCAAGGCAGCTTCTCAGGAGTCTTGCACAGACCTGAAGGATCTGTTTAGGGTGTTTGCAGACCAGTTGTAAATTGTCCTCGAATCCTATAGCCCTCTCAGCCTGAATGTCCAGATCAGTGTGAAAGTGCACATCCTGGCAGGCCCTCTTGAACATGGCGTTGGTGACCATCTTAATGCAATGATGAGCTGCAGACCGGGAGGTCTCACAGATATAGACTCATACAATCTCCAGAAGATCCCGAGAACGATCCTGAGGTGTAGAAATTCAGTGCCACGATGACCTTCAACGCTTCAGGCATTGGGTGCCCAGCAGTTCTCACAGAGCTCAGCTCCTCCTCCATCATGACACGCAGCTTGGTGACTGCATCCCTGGCAACACTGCTGCTCTGACATTTGCAGGAAGCTGACGGTAGACCCTGCCTATTGGGCAGTGTCTTTTTTTTATTTCCAAAATATACTTTATTCATAAAAATCTGCAAAAAATACATTACAAAACAGTTCCAAACAGCACCAAGTCAAAAAGTACAAACAGTACAAAGGAGATCAGTTTCCTTCAATACAGAAATGAGGTGCCTCACCACCCTTCCATTTCATTTTTCATGCCATATACATTTTACAGCAAACAAAGATTTTCCGGATACAGTTCGAGGGGTTTTCCATGGATCTAGCCCCTTAGTTCAGCTTGGTAGGTGGACGTTACACAGTGGTCTTTCCCCATTGAGCCTTTGCTGCAGCTACCCCAAGCTTTAGTGCGTCCCTCAGCACATAGTCCTGGACCTTGGAATGTGCCAGTCTGCAACATTCGGTCGTGGACAACTCTTTGCACTGGAAGACCAGCAAGTTTTGGGCAGACCAAAGGGCGTCTTTCACCGAATTGATAGTCCTCCAGCAGCAGTTGATGTTTATCTCGGTGTGTGTCCCTGGGAACAGCCCGTAGAGCACAGACCACTGTGTTACAGAGCTGCTTGGGATGAACCTCGACAAAAACCACTGCATCTGTTTCCACACCTGCTTTGCAAAGACACATTCCAGAAGGAGGTGGACAACTGTCTCTTCCCCACCACAGCCACCTCAAAGGCATTGTGCGGAAGGGGTGAGACTTCGGGCATGCAGGAAGGATCTGACGGGGAGGGCTCTTCTCACCACCAGCCAAGCTACATCTTGGTGCTTGTTTGAAAGTTCTGGTGATGAGGCATTCCGCCAAGTGACTTTGGCAGTCTGCTCGGGGAACCATCCGACAGGATCCACCATCTCCTTTTCTCGCAGGGCCTTGAGGACATTCCGTGCAGACCACTGCCTGATGGATTGGTGGTCAAAGGTGTTTTTCTGCAGAAACTTTTCCATGAAGGATAGGTGATACGGCACAGTCCAACTGGATGGAGTGTTCGCGGCAATGTGACCAGGCCCATCCTTCGCAAAACTGGGGACAGACAGAACCTCAGCACGTAGTGACACTTGGAGTTTGCGTACTGGAGGTCTACACACAGCTTGATGCAGCCGCACACGAAGGTAGTCATCAGGATGAGGGCGATGTTGGGTACATTTTTCCCGCCCTTATCCAGAGGTTTGAACATCGTGTCCCTCGGGACCTGGTCCATTTTGGATCCCCAGATGAAGCTGAAAATGGCTCGGGCGACCGCCACAGAGCAGGAGTGGGGTATGGGCCAGACCTGCGCCATGTACATCAACAACGTGAGCGCCTCGCACCTGATGACTTCTTACCCATAATGGAGAGAGATCGCTGCTCCCACATGCTCAGCTTGTGTTGTACCCTGGCTGCTCGCTCCTTCCAGGTTTTGGTGTATGCCCCGGCCCTTCCGAACCATATCCCCAGCACCTTCAGGTAGTCTGACCTGACAGTGAAGGGGACAAAGGATCGGTCAGCCCAGTTCCCAAAGAACATGGCCTCGCTCTTGCCGTGGTTAACTTTGGCTCCCGAGGCCAGTTCGAACGGGTCGCAGATGCTCATCAGTCTGCGCACAGACAGCGAGTCCGAGCAGAAGACGGCGACGTCATCCATGTACAGGGAGGTTTTAACCTGAGTGCCTCCACTGCCTGGGATTGTCACCCCTCTTATGCTCGCATCCTTCCTAATAGACTCAGCAAAGGGTTCAATACAGCAAACAAACAAGACCGGGGAGAGAGGACAGCCCTGTCTGACTCCAGATTGGATCGGGAAACTTTCTGATTCCCATCCATTGATTGAGACTGCGCTACTGATGTTTGTGTAGAGCAGTTTGATCCAATTGCAGATTCCCTCCCCAAACCCCATTTTGGAAAGCACGTCCATCATGTAGGTGTGCGATATCCTGTCAAAAGCCTTCTCTTGGTCCAGGCTGATGAGGCAGGTGTCCACCCTCCTGTCCCGTAAATAGGCGATCATATCCCTGAGTAGCGCGAGACTATCAGAGATCTTCCTGCTGGGTATAGTACAGGTCTGATCAGGGCGGATCATCAACTCCAGAGCAGACTTGACTCGACTGGCTGTGACTTTTGACAGAATCTTGTAGACAGCATTTAGCAGTGAGATGGGCAGTCAATTTCTGATTTCTGCCCTCTCCCCCTTCCGCTTGTGGATGAGGGTGATGATGCCTTTCCTCATGGATTCTGACATGCTGCCGGCCAGTAGCATACTCTCGTATACTTCCAGCAGGTCGAGGCCGACCCAGTCCCACAGGGCCGAATACAACTCAACCGGTAAGCCATCGCTTCCGGGAGTTTTACTCGTCTCGAAGGACTTGACGGCCTTTGTCAGCTCGTCCAGAGTTAGCGGCTTGTCCAGTCTCTCCCTCATGCTGTCATCTAAGACCTCTGTGATAGATGACAGGAAGGACTGGGAGACTCTGCTGTCTATGGGGTTCGTGTCATACAGCCCAGTATAAAAGGATTTGCTGATCCTTAGTATGTCTGACTGCAAAGACGTTACCGAGCCATCCTCTTCCTTCAGGCTGCTGATAACAGAGCTCTCTCTGTGTACCTTTTGGAAGAAGTAACGCGAGCACGTCTCATCCTGCTCAATGGACCGGACTCTGGACCGGAAGATGATCTTGGAGGCCTCCGTGGCAAAGAGCGAGGCCTGCTGGCTCTTCAACTCATGGAGGTCCTCATTGACCTCAACCCGCATCAACTGCAGCCGGAGCAGATTTTGCATACTTTTCTGAAGTCGGGACATTTCTGTCTGTCTTTCTCTCGCCCTCTGAATACCTTTGAAGATAAAGAACCTCTTGATGTTCTCCTTGATCGCCTCCCACCAGTGAACTGGAGACTCAAAGAGGGGTTTCACGGTCCTCCAACTTTTGTAATCCCTTTTGAGCTCCTCAACGTTCTCTGGGGTTAGCAGTGTAGCATTGAGCTTCCATATCCCCCTGCCAACCCGCTGGTCATCCTGTAAGTGACACTCGGCCAGTAAGAGGCAATGGTCAGAGAAGAACACCGGCTTGACGTCGGTGGATTTGACCATGACAGCACAGGACACAAATAGGAAGTCAATCCTGGAATAGGCAGACCCATCCATTCTTGACCATGCGTATCTACGCTGCGCTCCGTCTGCAGGTTTGCTGAAGACGTCGTGCAGTTTGGCATCTTTTACTGTTTCTATTAGGAATCTGGACGTAGCGTCCAGTTTGCTGTCGTATCTGCCGGATTGTCCGGCTGCATCGATGATGCAGTTGAAGTCACCGCCTAGAATGACCGGCCTGGACATCACCAGCAGCAGTGGGAGCTGCTGGAAGACGGTCAGCCGCTCGCTGCACTGAACCAGGGCGTACACGTTGATCAACCAGAGCGGAGCATTGTTGTACATTACATCAGCTACGAGGAGGCGACTGCCCACCACCTCCTTAACTTCGGAGATGGTGAAGTTACCTCCCCGCAGCAGAATACCCAGGCCGGAGGAACGGGAATCATTACCCCCTGACCAGATCGATGGCCCGTGGGACCGCCATCGCAACCATTGCCTGTAGGTGCTGAGGTGTGGTATTCCATACTCCTGCAGAAACAGTAGGTCAGCATTGACCTTGGCGAGGTAATCCAAGGTTGAAACACATCGCGTAGTGGATTTAATGCTACGCACATTAATTGAAGCAATCCTTATACCCATTTTTTTAAGTTTGTTGCTTCCCACAACATTTCTCCTGCTAGTCCCAGTCCTTCGGGATGTTCCTGCATACCCATAGTATTCGCAAACTGTTTCATGATCGTTGGGCTCAGAAACCCCTCCTGGTTTTTCATGCAGGGTTTGTTCTGCTGGGGTGATATTGGGGTGGTCTTGTAGGCAGCAAGGATTGGGCTGTCCTCTGCTGTTCCCCTCTGTTCCTCCTCGAAAACATCACTGCTCCCGGCTTCCCGAAGCTGGGTTGCGCCAGACGTGTCGTTGCTCTCGGTGTCCCAGAGCTGGGATGCGCTGGGGATGTCGCTAGGTTTGGCGCTTTGGGTTTGGGGCGCGCTGGGCCCATCACAGCTTCCAGAGCCCGAGGGGCTTTATCTTCCAGCTCCTTTAAGTTCTGCTGCCTCTTTTGAAGGTGCCGTCGTCCCGGCACTTCCTCGTCCAGTGAAGAGGAGCTGCTGTAGTCTGTCTCAGACGGTAGCCTCCTCTTGCCACTGGTTTGGGTGGTGGCCTGTTCCACTTTTGGAGGTTTTTCTTAGTGGTTTTCCTTTGTGCCACTTGCCATTGACCTCTTTGTCCATCTGCTGCCTCCTCCTCCATTGATAATGTCTGTGGAGGAGGGGTTTCCAGGCGGAGGGTAGGTGCTGGGTCGCTGGTTTCAGCTGCCTCCCCTTTCTTCTCCTTCTCAGGTAGACTTTCCTCGCTGCGGAGAGGGTTGCTTGTCTCCTTTCCAGCACTGGATGCCTTCGTCATTCCTTCTCCCGGCCTTTTCTTTGAACTTGCCGCCTGAGCATAACTGGGGCAGCGTTTGGGGCAGCTTTTGTAGAGGTGGCCTGCCGTACCGCACAAGTTGTAACACTTACACTGTTTACAGTCCTTGGTCTGATGGCCTTCCTTCTTGCAGTTCTTGCAGACAACCGTGCTGTAGTTGGCTGCCACGTGACCAGATTTGCCACAGGTGCAACAAACTCTGGGCTGCCCAGCGCAGACCAAGAAGCCTCGACTTCCCCCGATAGCGAAGCTGGAGGGAGAGTGGATGATGGCTCCATTGGCATCGACCTTCAAGGTCACCTTGACCTGCCGCTTGCTGGTCCAAATCCCAAATGGGTCCTTGACATCAGTACTGCTGCCGGCCACCTCGACGTTCCTGGCGAGAAAGATGAGTACATCCACCACAGGAACATGGGGGTTGTAGAGGTGAATTGTCACCACCCGGTCAAGTTGTGACGGAAGCATGAAGAGTGGCTCCGCTTTGAGGGTGGACAGCGGCGCCAGGTTCCCTTTCTTCTTGAACACCTTCAGGAACTTGTTGTATCCCGCAACATTCTTGAACATCACGTCGAAATATCCACTGCTGGGGAAGTCCAGCAGGCAGAAAATGTCCGTAGCTTGGAATCCACAGCAATCGATGAGGATTTTCTTGATGAAGAAGGTGTGATCAACCGATGCATCTCCTTCCTTGTCCTTCACCACCACCCGAACAGTGTTACGCACTCCCTGGCTTGAAGCTCAAAGATTGGTTATAGCCATTTTACTCAAAGCATACCCAGGATCAAAAGCCACTGATCATGGTCTCTCCCCTGCCAGGTAAGTTGGGCAGTGTCGTCTGCACACAAGAGGTTGGTGGTGTGCCCCTCTGCGCCCTCCTTGTCCATGCCCCCTTCCAGGCTCATGATCCTGGTGCACCTCTGGGTGCTGCTGACCCGCTCCCATTGGCTGAAGCGCTCTCACTCTCTCTCTCTCTCCCTGGAGGGGAGGTCTCAAAGCCTGAGAGAATGAGGCCCATAGCAAATAGCTGCACAGTTTTCAGGGCCTCCCAACCCCCCGTTTTCTGAACATGCAAGTGCCAAGTCAGAAAGGACAGTCAACCATAATGCCTCTGCTGTGCTAGCCAGGTTTGTCTCCAGATTGCTACTGCCACTGTCTGTTCAGTATAACACACCCTACCAAGCCATACTACCTCTTGCAATGGCTGCCGACTACAGCCAACACAGACTCGTATAACGGCTCGTTGTAGCTGATGAGACTTTGAAGCTCCATTGTTCCCATGCACCCCTTGTAAAATGGATAAAAATCTGGTAAAATTGGCATTAATTGCCTGTATAACAGGCTTAATTACCTACCCGCGCTGTTCCAGCGCGACTTCCTCCTGCCAGCCTGGCCATCTCTGGTAATAACCACTCGCAGCATAAACACGTTAGGCTTCCCTCCTGACACCTTTCGCTTCGAGCCTATTTCCAAAGCACTGAGAAAATCACAGCCAATGTCTTTCATGTCCTCAAGACATTGAAAAGCACTTTGTAATTAATGAGTCACCTTTGAAGTGTTCACAGAATCTCAGAATAATACAGTGCAGAAGAGGCCCTTCGGCCCATCGAGTCTGCACCGATGCATTAAAGACACCTGACCTATCTACCTAATCCCATTTGCCAGCACTTGGCCCATAGCCTTGAATGTTATGACGTGCCAAGTGCTCATCCAGGTACTTTTTAAAGGATGTGAGGCAACCCGCCTCTACCACCCTCCCAGGCAGGGCATTCCAGAACATCACCACCCTCTGGGTAAAAAAGTTCTTCCTCAAATCCCCCTTAAACCTCCTGCCCCTCACCTTAAACTTGTGTCCCCTCGTAACTGACCCTTCAACTAAGGGGAACAGCTGCTCCCTATCCACCCTGTCCATGCCCCTCATAATCTTGTACACCTCGATCAGGTCACCCCTCAGTCTTCTCTGCTCCAGTGACAACAACCCAAGCCTATCCAACCTCTCTTCATAGCTTAAATGTTCCATCCCAGGCAACATCCTGGTGAATTGCCTCTGCACGCCCTCCAGTGCAATCACATCCTTCCTATAAGTGTTGTCAGTTGTTTTGTAGGCAAACGGCGACCAATTTGTATGCAGCAAGATCCACAGACAGCAATGAGATAAATAATCTGTTAATATTTTCTGATGATTTTGGTTGAGAAAGTAATATAGAACTTGACTCTGGGAGAGCTCCCCTGCTCTTTAAATTGTTCCATGGATTCTTTTAAATCCGCCTGAGAAAGCAATGCTACCTCAATTTCATGTCTTAGCTGAAAGATGGCATCTCCAATGCTAAAGACTTAACAAAATGTTTTAAATAAATAAAATTGTCTGCATATTAAATGTGATGACTCTATTAATTTTCAGGTCCTTTCATGGCTTCATTGTACACTTATTCATCCTGGGATATGGGTGTCGTTGTCAATGCAAGCATTTACTGCCCATCCACAATTTGAACTGAGAATACTACTTTGCAAACTGTTACACAGAATTTCATAGCATTTACAGCACAAAAGCAGGCCATTCGACTCAACAGGTCCAAGTCGAATGAGCCTCCTCTCACATTACATCACCTTATCCTCATCTCACCCTATCAACAGATCCTTTTATTACTTTCTTCCTCATGAATTTATCGAGCTTCCCCTTAAGTTTACTTTAAATTTACCATAGGTAAATTTTATTTGGTACCCTGCTTTTACAATCAATCTGCCAATTTGCAAATCTTTTACTGAATCTCTTGTCTCTGTTGCTTTCCTTATTTTTGTGTCAGCAGCAAATCTGATCAGCTTCCAGGCTATTTGTGTAACTTTAAAAGAACAAGCATCCAAACACTGACCCTTGTGAAACTACTCATGATTTCTCCTTTGTCTACTTTGGAGCCCTCATTGGTATTCTCTGTTTCCTGTTTTTTTAAACCAGTTTCTTAATTCAGTTCTTTGTTCTACCCTTGATTTCTATAGATTTTAATTTAATTAGGAATCTTTCATGTGGAGATTTTTCAAAAGCTATATAAAAATCTCACCAATGTAAACTATTGGAAGTGTCACTTTCTGCCAAGGCCAGGATTTTGTTGAGCTCCCGATGTCAGGCTCCGTGGTGATGGGGGGGGGAGGGGGGGGGGGGGGTTGGTGCGGGGGTGGGGGGGGATGTGCAGGAAGATCAGAGCAGCAGTGGCCCGATGCCAGGATTTCCAGTCCCGATCTTCCTGGTGGCAGCAAGGCTCTGTGGCGGCCCCCCGCTGCTCGGCGACAGGACCCAACTTCAAATATTTAAATAAAGGAAATGAATACATTTAAATACCAGCTGTGCAGGATCTTCCTTGCAATGGGCGGCACTCACACACCTTCACTTTCCTGTGGAGGGAAAGCTGGTGCCACCGAGATGGGGACGGGGCGAACTTAGGATTTTTAGTGAAGTGGGGGACGGGATGGGGTCAACTCTGCATTTCTAGCATGGGGGGATGGGATTGTACAGTTGTGGGGGGAGAGGTCAAATGTTCAATGTAAGTGTTTTGGTGGGGGAGAACGGGGCAGCCATTTATTTTCATTGTATTGAGGGTGGGGTACGGGTCAGAAATTTATTTACAGTGTAGTTGGGGGTGGGTATGGGGTTCAACTCTGTAGTTTCTCTGCAGGTCTGGTGGCCCTTTATGTCACGACCGACCACTCCAGTCAAAGCCCCCAATTAAAATATACAATTCTGATTGTGGTGGGAGAAACGCACTGTTAATTCAATCCCGTTGCTCCACAGATTGCCTAATTTATCATCTTAAACTTACCAAATTAAAGAAAGACCCAGCCAAATTGGAACATCTATTAACCCTATTAAATCTATTAATGAGGCCAACCAAACCAGGTGTCTTTAAATCACAAAATTAGCTGTTTAATTAGAAAAAGTAAATTCTTAAACACTACGAAGATTTAACAACATTTAAAATAGAAAAAATTAGAGTCCTTGCAAATTTATGCTACTGCAGAGGTGAAGAAGTCCAAGGTTGCTTGAAGTGCTCACAGCCGTCCGATGGGGAGAAAAAAGGTTCATCAACAGTAGAACAGTCAGTCATCTAATTCCAGCAGTAAGTGATGCTTTCCTTCTCCAGCAAAGAGCACAGTAGACCAACATCTCGCAACCATAGAGTCATAGAGTTATACAGCACAGAAACAGGCCCTTCGGCCCATCGTGTCTTTACTAGCAATCAAGCACCTAACTATTCTAATCCCATTTTCCAGCACTTCGCCCGTAGCCTTGTACGATATGGCGTTTCAAGTGCTCATCTAAATACTTCTGAAATGTTGTGAGGGTGCCTGCCTCTACCATGTCTTCAGGCAATACATTCCATTCCAACATTTTTCCTCAAATTCCCTCTAAACCACCTGCCCCTTACTTTAAATCTATGCCCCCCGGTTATTGACCCCTCCGCTAAGAGAAAAAGTTTCTTCCTATCTAACCGATCATAAATTTTGTGTACCTCAATCATATCTCCCCTTAGCCTTCTCCGCTCTAAGGAAAACAACCCTAGCCTTTTCAGTCTCTCTTCATAGCTGAAATGCTCCAGCCCAGGCAACATCCTGGTGAATCTCTTCTGCACCCTCTCCAGTGCAATTACATCCTTCCTATAGTCTGGTGCCCAGAACTGTACACAGTACTCCAGCTGTGGCCTAACTAGCGTTTTATACAGCTCCATCATAACCTCCCTTCTCTTATATTCTATGCCTTGGCTATTAAAGGCAACTATCCCATATGCCTTCCAAACCACTTCATCTACCTGTGCTGCTGCCTTCAGTGATCTATGGACAAGTACACCAAGGTCCCTCTGACCCTCTGTACTTCCTAGGGTCCTACCATCCATTGTATATTCTCTTGCCTTGTTAGTCCTCCCAAAATGCATCACCTCACACTTCTCAGGATTAAATTCCATTTGCCACTGCTCTGCCCATCTTACCAGCCCATCTATATCGTCCTGTAATCTAACGCTTTCCTCCTCACTATTAACTCAGTGATGCCATTAATTCGCTAGCCAGTGGAAAAGCCCCTGGGAAGGACGGCATTACCCCTGAAATAATCAAGAGTGCCAAGCCTGCTATACTTTCAGCACTCTAAGAACTGCTTTGCCTGTGCTGGGACGAGGGAGCAGTGCCACAGGACATGCGCGAAGCCAATATCATCACCCGCTATAAGAACAAGGGTGACCGCGTTCACTGCAACAACTACTGTGGAATCTCCCTGCTCAGCATAGTGGGAAAAGTCTTCGCTCGAGTCACTTTAAACAGGCTGCAGAAGTGTGTCTACCCTGAGGCACAGTGTGGCTTTCGAGCAGAGAGATCCACCATTGACATGCTGTTCTCCCTTCGCCAGCTACAGGAGAAATGCCGCGAACAACAGATGCCCCTCTATGTTTCTTTCATTGATCTCACCAAAGCCTTTGACCTCGTCAGCAGACGTGGTCTCTTCAGACTACTAGAAAAGATTGGATGTCCACCAAAGCTACTTAGTATCATCACCTCATTCCATGACAATATGAAAGGCACAATTCAGCATAGCGGCGCCTCATCAGACCCCTTTCCTAGCCTGAGTGGCGTGAAACAGGGGTGTGTTCTCACACCCACACTGTTTGTGATCTTCTTCTCCCTGCTGCTCTCAGATGCGTTCAAGTCTTCAGAAGAAGGAATTTTCCTCCACACAAGATCAGGTGGCAGGTTGTTCAACCTTGCCCGTCTAAGAGCGAAGACCAAAGCACAAAAGTCCTCATCAGGGAACTCCTCTTTGCTGACGATGCTGCATTAACATCTCACACTGAAGTGTGTCTGCAGAGACTCATCGACAGGATTGCGGTTGCCTGCAACGAATTTGGCCTAACCATCAGCCTCAAGAAAATGAACATCATGGGACAGGACATCAGAAATGCTCCATCCATCAATATCGGTTCTGGAAGTGGTTCAAGAGTTCACCTACCTAGGCTCAACTATCACCAGTAACCTGTCTCTCGATGCAGAAATCAACAAGTGCATCAGAAAGGCTTTCACTGCTATGTCCAGACTGGCCAAGAGAGTGTGGGAAAATGGCACACTGACACGGAACACAAAAGTCCGAGTGTATCAAGCCTGTGTCCTCAGTACCTTGCTCTACAGCAGCGTGGCCTGGACAACGTATGTCAGCCAAGAGCGACGTCTCAATTCATTCCATCTTCGCTGCCTCCGGAGAATCCTTGGCATCAGGTTGCAGGACCATATCTCCAACACAGAAGTCCTCGAGGCGGCCAACATCCCCAGCATATACACCCTACTCAACCAGCAGTGCTTGAGATGGCTTGGCCATGTGAGCCGCATGGAAGATGGCAGAATCCCCAAGGACACATTGTACAGCAAACTCGTCACTGATGTCAGACCCACCAGCTGTCCATGTCTCCGCTTTAAAGACATCTGCAAACACGACATGAAGTCCTGTGACATTGATCACGTCGTGGGAGTCAGTTGCCAGTGATCGCCAGAGCTGGTGGGCCGCCATAAAGGTGGGGCTAAAGTGTGGTGAGTCTAAGAGACTTAGCAGTTGGCAGGAAAAAAGACAAGCGCAAGGGGAGAGCCAACTGTGTAACAGCCCTGACAACCAATTTTATCTGCAGCACCTGTGGAAGAGCCTGTCACTCTAGAATTGGCCTTTATAGCCACTCCAGGCACTGCTTCACAAACCACTGACCACCTCCAGGCGCTCACCCATTGTCTGTCGAGACAAGGAGGCCAAAGAAGATTTACGACACCACCAATTTTCATGTCATCTGTGAACTTACTGATCATACCTCCTATATTCATGCCTAAATCATTTATGTACACTACAAACAGCAAGGGACCCAGCACTGATCCCTGCGATAGACCACTGGTCACAGGCTTCCAATCGTAAAAATAACCCTCGAACATCACCCTCTGCCTCCTGCCACTAAGGCAATTTTGGATCCAATTTGCCAAATTGACCTGGATCCCATGGGCTTTTACCAATCTCCCATGTGGGACCTTATCAAAAGCCTTACTGAGGTCCATATAGACTACCCCAACTGCTTTACCCTCATCTACACATCTATGCACCTCCTCGAAAAATTCAATCAAGTTTGTTAGACATGATCTCCCCTGACAAAGCCATGCCGACTATCCTTGATTAATCCCTGCCTCTCCAAGTGCAGATTAATCCTGTCCCTCAGAATTTTTTCCAATAGTTTCCCTACCACTGATGTTAGACTCATCGGCCTGTCATTACCTGGTTTATCCCAGCTACCCTTCTTGAATAATGGTACCACATTTGCTGTCCTCCAGTCCTCTGGGCCCTCTCCTGTGGCCAGAGAGGCTTTGAAAATTTGTGTCAGAACCCCTGCTATCTCCTCCCTTGCCTCACATAACAGCCTGGGATACATCTCATCTGGGCCTGGGGATTTATCCACTTTGAAGCCCACTAAAACTGTTGATACCTCCTCCCTTTCAATGCTAATTTGTTCAAGTATATCACAATCCCCCTCCCTGATCTCTACACCTACATTGTCCTTCTCCAAGTGAACAAAGATGAAAAGTAATCATTTAAGACCTCACCTACCTCCTCCGGCTCCACATACAGATTGCCACTTTGGTCCCTAATGGGCCCTGCTCTTTCCCTGGTTTTCCTCTTGCCCTTAATATACTTATAAAATGCCTTGGGATTTTCCTTTATCTTGCCTGCCAGTGTTTTTTCATGCCCCCTCTTTGTTCTCCTAATTGCTTTTTTATGTACCTCCCCCCCCCCACCTCCCTACATTTTCTATACTCCTCTAATGACTCGCTGTTTTCAGCGCTCTGAATCTGCCATAAGGCTCTGAGTATACATAGATGGGTCACTGGAATCTTTTAGAACAGTTCTTTTCAGTCGACGTTGAGAATTAATTTAGCAGGCTTTTCTTCAAAGACAGGAGATGAGATGAGTGGACACAGCGGACTTCTCAGGCTTTTTGAAGAGATGGAACAGGCTGGGCTCAGCTGCCCTTCAGTTTTTTTTTGAAAACTCCATCCCCTTTTGAACAGTTCATTCCCAACTCCAAACAATTCAAAAGCGCGACTGGAAACAAAAAGTCTACCTTCTGACCTGTCACTTCTCTGCACACATCTTACCCTGTTACCAGGATTTCTGTTCTATTTTTAACTTGAGTCATGTGACAACCAGTAAATTTTGTTGTCAAACAAGACCTCTCAGTGTCCTCTTGATGATGGTCTTGGACAAAAGATTTCTTCATTTTAACTATGAATTCCTCAGAAAATATATTTAACAAACACAGAAGCACCCTTGGAGGAATGAATCATCATTTTTAAATGCGTTTCATTACAAAGTGTGAAGAAAACAGAAGATGAAAGCATTTTAAAACACATTTTCATACTCATCCCCATTCACTCTTTACCTGTAGTTAATACAATACTGTTCTGCACCCACTTTTCATTCAGATAATTCAAAACAAAGTTAGATTCTCGATGAAGCATCTGCAATAACATTATTTTGGCCCGCATTGTGGATAATCTTTGAGTGATAAGGCTGTAATAGTGAATCGCATCAGAATAGTCTGGCATTTTAGTTTTTGAATTTTTGGCAAAGTTTATTAGCAAATCAGCTGACTGTAATTTTCTAAACAGCGCTTTTAGTTTTTCCAAGTGGTCATTCCGAGTGTCACTGTATACCAACACATCATCAAGCTAAATTACAGTTAGGAACACTGGCTACCACTTGGTTCATTAGTCTTTGAAAGGTTGCTGGGGCATTTTTTAGCCCAGATGGCATCACTTGGCATTGGAAAAGGCCGTCTGGTGTGACAAAGGCAGATATATCTTCAGCTCGGGGTGTTAAAGAACTTGCCAGTATACCTTTAACAAATCTATTTTTGTAAGAAACATGGTATTGCCCACTCTGTCAATATGGTCTTCCAAGCGAGGAATTGGGTAGGAGTCTGCCTTTGTACTACATTAACTTTTCTGTAGTCTATACAGAGTCTAGTTGAACCGTTAGGTTAAGGCACTAATATTATTGGCGAACTCCAGCTGCTTTGACTGGTTCTATTAGGTAGTTTTTCAGCATGTATTGGATTTCTGCTTTTACCTGGGCCTGTTTCTCTGGACTTCAATGATAAGGATGCTGTTTTATAGGAAAGGATTCCCCTACATCCACATCATGTGTGGTTAAGTTTGTACATCCTGGCTTATCTCTACAAACTCTTTTAAATGCTATGAGTAGCTTTGTTAGATCTCCTCATTGTTCTGTTTCTCAACATGAAAGCACTGTAAAAGCAATAATACTAATACCTCATCTCTTGGTTGAAATGTTCGGATCTTGGCATGCTTGTCTGCCCATTTCTTCATTGTTGTTTGGGAAGCTTTAAGGTGTTCCGAGACACTTTGCAGGCTTTCGTGAGCCGTTCCCAGAATACAGATACATAATCTAGCACAGAAGATTCATCCCTCTGTTCTAAAAAACCTTTCTTTAATTAGTTTAAGAGGACCTCATCTCATGTCCACAAACTAATTCAAAAGGACTAAAACCGGTAGATTCATTAGGTGAATCCCTAGTGGCAGACAAAAGAAATTCTAGCCCTTTATCCCAATCATGGTTGTATTCATGACAGTATTCCCTGATCATTGTTTTGAGGGTCTGATGGTACCTTTCTAAAGCTCCTTGTGTCTGTGGGTGGTATGATGAAGACTTTAACTATGTTATAACCAAATTACCCATAACGTCTTGAAATATTTTAGACATAAAATTGGAACCTTGATCCGACTGAATCTCAATTGGTAATCCATGTTTAGTGATGAACTGGGTTAACTTCTGAACCACTACCTTAGCAGAAATTGTTCTCAAGCAAATGGCCTCTGGGAACCGAATAGCCATATCCATGATAGTGAATATATTGGTGTCCCACTTTTGTTTTCGGTAAAAGTCCTACACAGTCTACCAACACCCTACTAAACGGTTCCCCAACAACTGGTATGGAATTAGAAGTGCTGGTTTTATGGCAGGTTGTGGTTTTCCCACAATCTGGCATGTATGGCATGTTTTACAAAACTGCACCATGTTCTTGGAAAGACTTGGCTTGTAAAAATGTTGACTTATACCTGGTAGGTCTTCTGGATCCTAACATGTCCTGCTATAGGAATTTCATGTGCTATCCTTAATAGTTCCCAGCGATACTTTGGCAGCACCATTATCTGATGAACTACAGTCCATTCTTCGTCTGCAGGTCTGTGAGGAGGTCTCCACTTCCTCCTCAGAATCCCATCTTTAATATAATAGCCTTCTGGAACTCCTTTTGCTTCAGCTTCTGTTAGAGCTGATGGTGCCACTTTAATTAACTCTTGTCACAAGAGTTTTTTTTATTGAAAGTTGGGAATTATGTGTGTTTTTGAAAGCTGGGAAAAGGGATTTTCTGTGAATGCTGACACTTGGTATTTGAAGTGTGCAGACTATAAGACCTGTTTCCAAGCAACCAGAAAGATTTATGATTGTCTTGTGACTTGACTGTTGAAAAAGTTTAGTTTCATTTTTGGGTTGAGTTCAGTTGCTGCTCGAGACTTGTCAGGAATTCAGCCCAGAATCTCTCTTGAAAATATTGCCTGTATCAAGTGAAATTCTAATTTCTTCATGATGTTGAAAGAACTTTGAAGGAGTTGCAAATCAAAGATGTGGGAGAGAAACCCTTGTTGCTGTGTCTGCCTGGAGAGAGGAAGCCTTGTATTTTGGGTGTTGCCTGTTGCCTCCTGTCTCTGAAAAATCCCTGCCTCGAGAGTGATTCCTGTTGCCTTTTGTGTTTTGGGAGATCTTGAAATCTCAAGAAAGCTTCTATTGCTAGAATGCTACTTCAACATCCAAGTAGATCTGTTGCTGTACACCTGATGGAAGATCTTGTGTGACGCCTGCTGCAGACAAATTGCCTTGAACACCTATCCATCTCAGACTGTTCATTAATCTCGCCTGGAGATATTTCGAGTGGCATCCAATTGTTTGACTCTGGGACACCTCACCTATCTGGAAATATTCTACCAGACCATGACAACGAATTATTTTATTATTCCTAAGAAACAGTTGTAATTCAAAACATCCTTTTAAAACTGGTTAACTGATATTTGAATGTATATGTGTGTGCATGAGGGTTAGGAAGAATAAGGAATCATAAAATCTTTTCATATATATAGATTTATCTCATTATTGTTTAAGATTTAGTTTATTAATAAATAGTTAATTTTGGTGTTGTTTAAAGAAACCTGGTTTGGTGTGCTTTATTCTGGGGGACAAATACAGTGTTTGGTTATTTTCTGGTAGGTGGGAAACTTTACTAATATGCTATGATCTGTGGAGTAGTGGGACTGAATTAAGAGTGCATTACTCTCGCCTTGGTTGTAACACCCTGGATCAGCTTGCTGAGCCTTGATCAGAGAAAACTTATTAAACATTTCCTTCTGATTATCCAAATCCCCCCGAAAAGTTTCAGATATTTGACTATCTGTCTGTGGTACCAATTTTACCTTTGACAATGGAACGTGTTTCGCCATTGCTCAGGTTATTACGCTTGAAGGAAAAATTCCTGGAACTTTTTGCTGTAACTGTTCTGTCTCTTTAACTTCACTTGGTTTTACCATGATGACTGGAGAAGCTACTACCTCCACTCTTGCCAAGTCATTCCCCAGGAGTAGGTCAACTCTGTCTACTGGCAAACTATGGACAACTCCTATAGTTATTGGTTGATAGCCTATCCCCAGAAATGGAGACAGAGAAGTTGAGAAAGCAAAGGGAAGAGTCAGAGATGGACCATGTGAAGGCGAGAGAAGGAAATTGGAAGTAAAGTTGATGATGTTTCCCAGTTCCAGGCGAGAGCAGGAAACGGCACGAATATAGTCATCAATGTACCGGAAAAAAAAGTGATGAAGGGGGCCTGAGTAGGACTGGAACAAGCAATGTTTCACATATCCCATAAAAGGGCAGGCACAGCTAGGACATACATAGCAGCACTTTTTATTTGGAGGAAATGAGTGGAGTTAAAGGAGAAGTGTACAACGAAGGAACAAGTTCAGCCGAGTGGTGGTGGACAGCCTGACACCGTCCTGATGGATGGAATTGTAGAAAGATTGTACGTTCATGATGAAAAGGAAACAGTTAGGGCCAGGAAATTGGAAACTGTTAAAGTGACAGAGGGCATAGGAAGAGTCATGAATGTTGGTGGGAAGAGACTGGACAAAGGGAGAAAGATTAGTCGAGATAGGAACACATCAGTTTAGTGGGCAGGAACAGGCTGAAATGTCTACCAGGACAGTTACCTGTTTGTGGATGTTGGAAAGGAGGTAAGATCGGGTTGTTTAAGATTGTGGGACTTTGAAGTTAGAAGCTGTGAAAGGAAGATCTCCAGGGGAGATGAGGTCAGCAACAGTCCTGGAAACAATGGCTAGATGTTCAGTGTTGGGATCATGGTGCAGGGAAGGTAGGAGGAATGTCCAAGAGTTGGTGTTTCCCCTCTGCAAGGTAGAGTCCGGTTCATCAGACAACAGCAGCATCACCCTTATCAGCAGGTTTGATAATGTTAGGGTTGGACCTGAGAGAACAGAGTGCGCAAATTTAGAGGGAGACAGGTTAGAAGGGAGCAGAGAAATTAAGTTGACTGACGTCACGCTGGCGGTTCTCAATGAGAAGATCAAAAGAGGGTGAGAGGCCAGAAGGAGAATACTGGCTGCAGTAAAAGGGTCCGCTGTCCAGGGACAAAGAAGTGGGTTCTGAGGTGAAGGTGACAAAAGAAGAGCTCAGCGTATTGGCGAGCTTGCAGATAAACTAAGCCCGAGTAAGTTTTTCCATAATCGCACATTGTTGGAGGTATAGACTTGAGTTGGAAAGCCAGATAGCGTACAAGGCTACAGTCCAAGTGCTGGAAAATGGGATTAGAATAGATAGGCTTGATGGCCAGCATGGACACGGTGGGCTGAAGGGCCTGTTTCTGTGCTGTATAACTCTATGACTCTATAGATGCACAGACTTTGATTTAACGACTTGATGTGGAGGGTATGCAATATATGGAAGAGACTGTTCAAGAAGATAGTGGAGGTGGATAGTATCAGCAATCTCAAGAGGGAGCTAGGTAGTTTGTTGGGGAAAACTGTAATTGAGGAGCATAGAGAAAGTGGATGCAGTGGGATTGGCCTGATAATACACTGGACCTTGATATTCTGTATAAATATTGGGTTACATTCTTTCAAAATTCCAGCTTTGCATTTCAAAAATATTTTAATATGTCCAAAATGAAAAATGTGATCCACTGGAAGGCTGACATTGTAAGCAGTCCTGCTGAGAGGCATTAGGTAATGTAAGGTGTCTTGCAAAAATTTAGACAGCCATAGGAACATAGTAATTGCTAGACAAAGAAATACCAAGTACCATCCTGGTGGCCTCATAAATGGAGTTGTTGAATAATCACATCAATCAACCTCTTATCAATTAGTCTATGACAGATCCAGACAGGAGTTGAGAAAAGCCCCCAGTGGTGGAGAGACCTGGGAACCATAGGTCCATAGTGATCTGTCCCAATGGGTTTGCTTTGCTACAAATTGTCGAATTTATTTCCAGAATTTCCCACTTACTGGGTATGAGTGGATATCCAATTGGAGAGGGAAAACTGCTGGAAATGCAAAGCCGTTAGGTTAGCTTCTGAGGAGAAAGTAGACAGGTTAATGTCTGAGGAATAGTGTCATGCAGGCCCCCCACCTGCCAAGAATGAGGCACATATATTTCACCACATGGGCTTTAAGTTTTAAAATTGTTATGGGAAGAAAAGAAGGCCGATTGCAAGGGGTTGCCAAGCCCCTGGCTGGAAAGGCATTTTTTTCATACAAGCAGACAGTGTTGGAACAAAGGAACCAGCCGCTGCCCCAATACACAGTCAAACCAGTCAGTCACGTGACCACCTGCTGGCCAATTAGGGGAGTTTTAAATTGGAGAAACAGTGTTTGAAGACAGAAAGCTCTTTGCTCCTGACTGAGAACATCTCTCTCCTATCTGCTCTCATCTTGTTCTCACCAGCTTCGGAATCCATTGACGACATATGAACCATGAGAGAGAAAAGTCTCCAACAGTCAACAAGGTTTAAGAAGAATACTAGGCCCCAACAAAAAGCAAAATCTACCGGCAAGCAAGGACTATAGCGAGCTCGAAGCACAGTAACAAAAGCCTCTCTTCAGAGATTGCCTCAAACCTCTCCACTGTTTTTGCTTCTGCTCTTTTCTGTCTGTATGTGCGTATCGCTTATGCATGCTTGCGTGGGGCGCGGCGTGTGTCCGTAGGCCTTAACCGAATTAGAGATTAAGTTTAAGTTTTAATAAATTTTACTTTTCTTCTTTAAAACTAAGAAAGCCTGTTTGTGCTAATTTCTTCGCTTATAATTGGAAAGCAGTAAGCAAGGATTCACCAAGGGGGAGCTCAAAATACGATGTGTTTAAAAATAAAATCCTGTTACAGTAAGACCAGGTGAAGGCTGAAAGAGACCCCTAGACACTTTTCTCACGTGGTCGTAACAAGTAGAAAAAATATTTTTTGTATTGTTCAGTTCATGTGTGGCATTAAAACTACTTATATTCTGCTCCCAACATTTCCTTAACCTCAAAAGGCACAGACCCTGATGGACTGGTGAGATATATTAATTTTCCACACAAGCTTTTTGCGCGATCTTTGAGTGAAGCCACCAAATTCTGGACTGTTTTCTGTCATGATCGTCCGTCATTAGATACAAGTCAGCACTTTCCACAATGGAGCTTAGATTGCTTGAGATGTGACACGACACTGTCAGGCTAATTTGACAGTTTTTGTGCTCACTGTGCAGAGATTATCTTGTTGGGAGCAGGTTGAGAATTTGAGTGAAGAGGCCAATGCTCTAGTTAGTTAAAATCTCTCTATATTGGTAGCAGGGATATGGGACTTCAGTTATATGGAGAGTTGGGATTGTTTTCCGTGGAGCAAAGAAGGTTAGGGGGAGATTTTAAAGAGGTGTTCAAAATCATGAAAGGGTTTTGATAGAGCAGAGAGGGATAAACTGTTTCCATTGGCAGGGGAGTCAGTAACCTGAGGACACAGATTTAAGGTAATTGGCAGAAAAGCCTGGTTGGAAATGGGGAGAATTTTTTTTACTCAGCGAGTTTTTAATATCTGGTGTGCACTATCTGAAAGAGTGTGCAAGAAAATTCAATAGCAACTTTCAAAAAGGAATTACATGAATTCTTGAAGGGATAAAACACAAAACAGGGCTGTGGGGAAAGGGGAGGGGGAACTAATTCGATAGCACTTTCAGAGAATCAGCAAAGGTGGGATAGTCCGAATGTCTTTCTTCTGTGGTGTATGATTCTATGCTATATAAATACATGGATACTTGATTAGCACCCCATCCACAACCTTAAACAATCACTCCCTCCGCCACTGGCACGCAGACGCAGCTGTGTGGACCATTTACAAGATGTGCTACAGCAACTTACCAAGGCTTTCGTGGCACCATTACTGAGTCTAGCTTTCAATTCCATATTTTTAAAAATTAATTAATTGAATTTAAATACCACCAGCTGCCGGTGAGATTTGAACACATGTCCCTAGGGTATTAGCCTGGGCCTCTGGATTACTAGATTACTAGTTCATTGACATTACCACTACACCAACATCTCCCCCTATAAAAGCTCTAAATACTTTTAAAAACCTGTATCAAATCTGCCTTGAGCCTCCTCTTTCTTGGGAACTCCAGTTTTGTACACCTGTCACCATGCAAAATCTATGTTTTTCACTCTCTATGTTTTGAATGTACATTCTGTAAGGGGAGCCTAAAGCTTCACACAATTCTCAATCTGAAGAAGGGTCACTGACCTGAAACGTTAGCTCTGCTTCTCGCTCCACAGATGCTGCCAGACCTGCTGAGTATTTCCAGCATTTCTTGTTTTTATTTCAGATTTCCAGCATCTGCAATATTTTGCTTTAATTCGCTAATCAAGACCTTGGACAAACGCATCGATATTTCTTTACTTTTGCACTTTATATTCCTGTTGATAAAACACATATGCAAAGAACAAAGAACAAAGAACAGTACAGCACAGGAACAGGCCATTCGGCCCTCCAAGCCTGCGCCGATCTTGATGCCTGCCTAAGCTAAAACCTTCTGCACTTCCGGGGTCCGTATCTCTCTATTCCCATCCTATTCATGTATTTGTCAAGATGCCTCTTAAACGTCTCTATGGTACCTGCTTCCACCACCTCCCCCGGCAACAAGTTCCAGGCACTCACCACCCTCTGTGTAAAGAACTTGCCTCGCACATCCCCTCTAAACTTTGCCTCTCTCCCCTTAAACTTATGTCCCCTAGTAACTGACTCTTCCACCCTGGGAAAAAGCTTCTGACTATCCACTCTGTCCATGCCGCTTATAACTTTGCAAACCTCTATCATGTCGTCCCTCCACCTCCGTCGTTCCAGTGAAAACAATCCGAGTTTATCCAACCTCTCCTCATAGCTAATGCCCTCCAGACCAGGCAACATCCTGGTAAACCTCTTCTGTACCCTCTCCAAAGCCTCCACGTCCTTCTGGTAGTGTGGCGACCAGAATTGCACGCAATATTCTAAGTGTGGCCTAACTAAAGTTCTGTACAGTTGCAGCATGACTTGCCAATTTTTATACTCGATGAAGGCAAGCATGCCGTATGCCTTCTTGACTACCTTATCCACCTGCGTTGCCACTTTCAGTGACCTGTGGACCTGTACGCCCAGATCTCTCTGCCTGTCAATACTCCTAAGCGTTCTGCCATTTACTGTATACTTCCCACCTGCATTCGATCTTCCAAAATGCATTACCTCACATTTGTCCGGATCAAACTCCATCTGCCATTTCTCCGCCCAAGTCTCCAACCGATCTATATCCTGCTGTATCCTCTGACAATCCTCATCACTATCCGCAACTCCACCAACCTTTGTGTCGTCCGCAAACTTACTAATCAGACCAGCTACATTTTCCTCCAAATCATTTATATATGCTACAAACAGCAAAGGTCCCAGCACTGATCCCTACAGAACACCACTAGTCACATCCCTCCATTCAGAAAAGCACCCTTCCACTGCTACCTTCTGTCTTCTATGACCGAGCCAGTTCTGTATCCATCTTGCCAGCTCGCCTCTGATCCTGTGTGACTTCACCTCTTGTACCAGTACTTCACCTTTTGTACCAGTTTTTGACCTTTTTATGGCTTTATCTTATGGCTCTATGGGGAGGTGGTGGCGTAGTGGTATTGTCACTGGACTAGTAACCTAAAGACCCAGGGTATTGCTCTGGGGACATGGGTTTGAATCCCTCCACAGCAGAAGGTGGAATTTGAATTTAATTAATAAATCTGGAATTAAAAGCTAGTCTAATGATGGCCATGAAACCATTGTCGATTGTTGTAAAAACCCATCTGGTTCACGAATGTCCTATAGGGAAGGAAATCTGCTGTCCTTACCTGGTCTGGCCTACATGTGACTCCAGACCAAGTGGTTGACTCTGACACGCCCTCTGAAATGGCCTAGCAAGCCACTCAGTTGTATCTAACCGCTACGAAGTCAATAAAAAGGAAGGAAACCGGACGGATCGACCTCGGCACCGGAAACAACAGCGGCAAACCCAGCCCTGTCGACCCTGCAAAGTCCTCCTTACTAACATCTGGGGGCTTGTGCCAAAGTTGGGAGAGCTGTCCCACAGACTAGTCAAGCAACAGCCTGACACAGTCATACTCACGGAATCATACTGACAGACAATGTCCCAGACTCTGCCATCACTATCCCCGGGTATGTCCTGTCCCACCGGCAGGACAGACTTGGCGGAGGTGGCGGCACAGTGGTATACAGCCGGGAGGGAGTTGCCCTGGGAGTCCTCAATATCGACTCTGGACCCCATGAAGTCTCATGGCATCAGGTCAAACAAGGAAACCTCCTGCTGATTACCACCTACTGCCCTCCCTCAGCTGATGAGTCTGTACTCCTCCATGTAGAACAGCACTTGGAGCGAGCACTGAGGGTGGCAAGGGCACAGAATGTACTCTGGGTGGGGGACTTCAATGCTTGGTAGCACCACTACTGACCGAGCTGGCCGAGTCCTAATGGACATATCCACTAGACTGGGTCTGCGGCAGGTGGTGAAGGAACCAACAAGAGGGGAAAACATACTTGACCTCAACCTCACCAATCTGCCTGCCGCAGATGCATCTGTCCATGACAGTATTGGTAGGAGTGGCCACCGCACAGTCGTTGTGGTGACGAAGTCCCGCCTTCACATTGAGGATACCCTCCTTCATATTGTGTGACACTACCATCATGCTAAATGGGATAGATTTTGAACAGATCTAGCAATGCAAAACTGGGCATCCACGAGGCGTCGTGGGCCATCAGCAGCAGCAGAATTATACTCAACCACAATCTGTAACCTCATGGCCCGGCATATCCCCAATTCTACCATTATCATCAAGCCAGGAGACCAACCCTGGTTCAATGAAGAGTGCAGAAGTGCATGCCAGGAACAGCACCAGGCATACCTCAAAATGAGGTGTCAACCTGGTGAAGCTACAACACAGGTCTATCTGCGTGCCAAACTGCGTAAGCAGCATGCGATAGACAGAGCTAAGCGATCCCATAACCAACGAATCAAATCTAAGCTCTGCAGTCCTGCCACATCCAGTCGTGAAAGGTGGTGGACAATTAAACAACTAACTGGAGGAGGTGGCTCCACAAATATTCCCATCCTCAATGATGGGGGAGCCCAGCACATCAGTGCGAAAGATAAGGCAGAAGCATTTGCAACAATCTTCAGCCAGAAGTGCCGAGTTGATGATCCATCTCTGCCTCCTCTTGAAGTCCCCAGCATCACAGATGCCAGACTTCAGCCAATTCGATTAGCTCCGCGTGATATCAAGAAATGACTGAAGGCACTGGATACTGTAAAGGCTATGGGCCCTGACAACATTCCGGCAATAGTACTGAAGAACTGTGCTCCAGAACTTGCTGCGCCCCTAGCCAAGCTGTTCCAGTACAGCTTCAACACTGGCATCTACCCTGCAATGTGGAAAATTGCCCAGGTATGTCCTGTCCACAAAAGGCAGGACAAGTCCAACCCGGCCAATTACCGCCCCATCAGTCTACTCTCAATCATCAGTAAAGTGATGGAAGGTGTCATCAACAGTTCCTTCAAGCGGCACTTGTTTAGCAATAACCTGCTCACTAACACTCAGTTTGGGTTCCGCCGGGGCCACTCAGCTCCTGATCTCATCACAGCCTTGGTTCAAACATGGACAAAAGAGCTGAACTCAAGAGGTGAGGTGAGAGTGACTGCCCTTGATATCAAGGCAGCATTTGACTGAGTATGACATCAAGGAGCCCTAGCAAAACTGAGGTCAATGGGAATCAAGGGGAAACCCCTCCGCTGGTTGCAGTTGTACCTAGCACAAAGGAAGATGGTTGTGGATGTTGGCGGTCAGTCATCTGAGCTCCAGGACATCACTGCAGGAGTTCCTCAGGGTAGTGTCCTTGGCCCAACCATCTTCAGCTGCTTCATCAATGACCTTCCTTCAATCATAAGGTCAGAAGTGGGGATGTTCGCTCCCCTTGACATTCAATGGCATTACCATCGCTGAATCCCCCACTATCAACATCCTAGGGGCTACCATTGACCAGAAACTGAACTGGAGTAGCCATATAAATACCGTGGCTGCAAGAGTAGGTCAGAGGCTAGGAATCATGCGGTGAGTAACTCACCTCCTGACTCCCCAAAGCCTGTCCACCATCTCCAAGGCACAAGTCAGGAGTGTGTTGGAATACTCTCCACATGCCTGGATGGGTGCACTCCAACAACACTCAAGAGGCTCGACACCATCCAGGACAAAGCAGCCCGCTTGATTGGCATCTACAAATATTCACTCCCTCTACCACCGACGCACAGTGGCAGCAGTGTGTACCATCTTCAAGATGCACTGCAGCAACGCACCAAGGTTCCTTAGACAACACCTTCCAAACCCGCGACCTCTACCAAGTAGAAGGACAAGGGCAGCAGATGCATGGGAACACCGCCACCTGCAAATTCCCATCCAAGTCACACACCATCCTGACTTGGAACTATATCGCCGTTCCTTCACTGTCACTGGGTCAAAATCCTGGAACTCTTTTCCCAACAGCACTGTGGGTATACCTACCCCACATGGACTGCTGCGGTTCAAGAAGGCAGCTCACCACCACCTTCTCAAGGGCAATTAGGGTGGGCAATAAATGCTGGCCTGGCCAGCAACGCCCACATCCCATGAATGAATTCAAAAAATCTACCTAAATGTGTACTTTCAAGGAATTCTGTTTTTAAACTTCAAGATCTCTCTGTCCCTGCACTCCCTTTGGCACCTCACCATTATTTCAACTTAGATTAGTTAACTGAGCACAACACTGAGATACAACCTGGGCCTTTCTGGTCTGTCGGCAGTGCATATATATATGCCCATTAAGGATTTTACTCCATTTAATGAGGTGGTAAGGAATGGGTTAATCAGACTGCCCCAAGTTCTGCTAATGGTGTATTGCTATTGATTTCTATATATTTTAGCTTTTGCCCGTTAATTGAGAAAGAATAAGTCCATTTAGATATAGTGACCACTGAACTGTTGAATTAAGACTGATCTTAAAGCAATAGTAAGCTTAGGTAATACACCTAATTGAAAGACATTCAAGTGCATATTGCAGAGAACTTTAATTAGATGATAACAGTTCTGCGACTACATTATCCTTTTTCGAAAGCAAGAGATTGGTATGGAATGATATGGAACTATAACTCGAAGTTTCACTTGGTAGAATAGCAACAAGCAAGACATAGCAATCTGATAACCAGGTAGAGGAATTATACAGGTCTATTGCAAAAAAAATTCATTCAACCTAAAGTTTTTGAAAAAGGTTAAAAGAGGCTCATTAAAATTCACCTTATATGGAATTGTATTTGGTCCTGCAGAAATGTGTGGATTGTCGTGTAGAAGGGGGAAGTGTTATAATTATGTGTATGAACGCATGCATTTACTGCTTCTCTAACAAGATAGTTTGTATATTTATGGCCAACCTTCTCCACTGCAAACATACACGTGCATAATATTGCTTTACCTGGTATATGTATCCCTGTAGAAACTAGTCCAGATTATTCAACTGCATGTAAACATCATTCTCAGCAGTGTGCTTAAAATAGGGCCCCAGCACCTGCTGCACAACTGTCAAAAACTCTCTCACTGCGCCGAATGTTCTGCCTCTCCCCACGTAATATGGGGAGGGCCGCTCGGCACCGTGATTCTAATGAGCCCTCACGTGTAATATCGCGGGGGCTCTGTGGCGGCTGCTAAATGCGGGCATCCCGCTGAGTTGAAAGGGAACCGCCGCACAGCGCAGCACCCAAATAAAATTCAGCCCAATGTGTTTAAACAAAGCCCTGTTACAATAAGACCAGGTGAAGGCTGAAAGAGACCCCTAGACATCGTTCTCTCCTGGTCGTAACACTTGCTGTACCTGCATACCAACCTTTTGCGATTCATGCACGAGGACAACCAGATCCCTCTGCATCTCAGAACTCTGCAATCTCTCACCATTTAGATAATATGCTTCTTTTTTATTTTTCCTGCCAAAATGGACAATTCCACATTTTCCCATCTTACAGCGAAGACCAAAGTACGGAAAGTCCCTCATTAGGGAACTCCTCTTTGCTGACGATGCTGCATTAACATCCCACACAGAAGAGTGTCTGCAGAGACTCATCGACAGGTTTGCGACTGCCTGCAACTTGGCCTAATCATCAGCCTCAAGAAAACGAACATCACGGAACAGGACGTCAGAAATGCTCCATCCATCAATATCGGCGACCACGCTCTGGAAGTGGTTCAAGAGTTCACCTACCTAGGCTCAACTATCACCAGTAACCTGTCTCTCGATGCAGAAATCAACAAGCACATGGGAAAGGCGTCTGCTGCTATGTCCAGACTGGCCAAGTGGGTGTGGGAAAATGGTGCACTGATACGGAACACAAAAGTCCGAGTGTTTCAAGCCTTTGTCCTCAGTACCTTTCTCTACGGCAGCGAGGCCTGGACAACGTATGTCAGCCAGGAGTGACGTCTCAACTCATTCCATCTTCGCTGCCTCCGGAGAATCCTTTGCATCAGGTGGCAGGACCGTATCTCCAAAACAGAAGTCCTCGAGGCAGCCAACATCCCCAGCATATACACCCTACTGAGCCAGCGGTGCTTGAGATGGCTTGGCCATGTGAGCCGCATGGAAGATGGCAGGATCCCCAAAGACACATTGTACGGCGAGCTCGTCACTGGTATCAGACCCGCCGGCCGTTCATGTCTCAGCTTGAAAGATGTCTGCAAACATGACATGAAGTCCTGTGACATTGACCACAAGTCGTGGGAGTCAGTTTACAGTGATCGCCAGAGCTGGCGGGCAGCCATAAAAAGCAAGTTGAAGAGACTTAGCAGTTAGCAGGAAAAAAGACAGAAGTGCAAGGAGAGAGCCAACTGTGTAACAGCTCCCACAACCAATTTTATCTGCAGCACCTGTGGAAGAGTCTGTCACTCTAGAATTGGCCTTGATAGCCACTCCAGGCGCTGCTCGACAAACCACTGACCACCTCTAGGCGCTTACCCATTGTCTCTCGAGACAAGGAGGCCAAAGAAGAAGAGGAGAAGAAGTCCATTTGCCAGATTTTTGCCTGCTCACTTAACCTATCTATATCCCATTGTAGCCTCCTTATGTCCTCTTCACAACTTACTTTCCTACCTGTTATCAGCAAATTTAGCAACCAGACCTTCAGTCCCTTCATCCAAGTCATTTTTATAAATTGTAAAAGTTGAGGCCCCAGCTCTGATCCCTGTGGCACACCACTCTTTACATCTTGCCAACCAGAAAATAACCCATTTATGCCTACTCTGTTTCCTGTTAGTTAGCCAATCTTCTATCCATGCCAAAATGTTACCCCCTATACCATGAGCTTTTATTTTCTGCCAGTTTCCACTGGCAACTGGATTGAGAATGCCCTGAACTCATTTCACACATGCCCCTGACAGCATCACCCCATTTCAGCTTTCAAGAGAAAAATTGGATGAGGCCCAAAAATAGGCGCAGGATCAGGATACGCAATTAACCCATGCCCATTTGTTCTGATGAAGGCAGCATTCAGACTTCATACTGTCTGTTACTTTAAATGATAGTAGCATGCTGTCCAGCACTAAATGTACTGCTGAGTTGCTGCTTGCGTCAGCATGAGCCAAGTTCACGCGAAGCTAGCAGCATTTAAAGTAAGCGTGCAGCAGCCTGCATCTCTTAAAGGGATGTGTATTCTGGATGCAAAAGGTGTTGTAATTGGCTGGGGAAGACTGTCTCACCTGCAAGAAGAGTGAATATGGCACAACAGGCAGAGAGAGTATTCATAGGTTCTCTGACACAGCACTGGAGGCCATGGCGCACCAGGAGGAAGCACAGCTTTAGTTTTCACGTGTATGCTGATGACACCCATAGCCCTACCTCACCATCACTTCTCTGGACTCCTCCATTGTTGCTGAATTATCAGTCTGCTTGTCTGACATCCAGTACTGGATGAGTTGAGATTTCCTCCAATTGAATATTGGAAAGGCTGAAGACATTGTTTTCAGTCCCCACTCCAAACTCTGTTCCCTAGCCACCGACTCCATCTTTCTCCTGGGCTAGTCTGTGAATAAGAGAAAGAAAAGAAAGTGTGCTTTTGACAGATGCCAGGGAGAAAATACTATTGAGAACCAGGCTGAATATAGAAGGTCCAGAGAGGAAGTGAAAAAGCAAATAGGAGAAGCAAAGAGAGAGCATGATAAGAGACTGGCAGCGAACATTAAAGGGAATCTCAAAGTTTTCTATAGTAAAAGTGTGGTAAAACGAGGAGTTGAGCCAATTAGGGACCACAAAGGGGATTTACGCATGAAGGCAGGAGACATAGCTGAGGTATTAAATGAATACTTTGCATCTGTCTCTACCAAGGAAGAAGAACAACCCAGGCAATGGTGAAAGAGGAGGTAATTCAGAATCTGGAAGGGTTTAAAATTGACAAAGTGTGGGATAGGCTGTCTGTACTCAAAGTGGATAAAGCACCAGGACCAGATGAGATGCATCCAAGCATACTGAGGAAAGTGCGGGTGGAAATTACAGAGGCACTGGCCATAATTTTTCAGTCTTCCTTAGACTCGGAGGTGGTGCCAGAGGACTGGAGAATTGCAAACGTTACACCCTTGTTACCACTACCAAACGCATCTTCCCCTCCCTTCCACAGTCAGCATTCCGAAGGGATCGTTCCCTCCACGACACCCTGGGCCACTCCTCCATTACCTCCGCCGCCTCAACCCCTTCCCACAGCAGCTTCCCCTGCAATCGCAGGAGGTGTAATACCTGCCCATTTACCTCCTCTCTCCTCACTATCCCAGGCCCCAAACACTCCTTTCAGGTGAAGCAGCATTTACTTGTACTTCTTTCAATGTAGTATACTGTATTCGCTGCTCACAATGTGGCCTCCTCTACATTGGGGGACCAAACGCAGACTGGGTGACCGCTTTGCGGAACACCTCCGCTCAGTCCGAAAGCATGACCCCGAGCTTCCGGTTGCTTGCCATTTCAACACACACCCCTGCTCTCGTGCTCACATCTCTGTCCTGGGATTGCTGCAGTGTTCCAGTGAACATCAATGCAAGCTCGAGGAACTGCATCTCATTTACCGATTAGGCACACTTCAGCCTGCCGGACTGAACATTGAGTTCAATCATTATAGAGCATGATGTGCCCCCCCATTTTACTTTTATTTTTAGTTATGTTTTATTTTTTATATTTTTTTGTGTTTGTTTTATTTTATTTCATCTTACTTTGTTCAGTTTGCTTACCCACTGTTTTTTTTCATGTTTGTACTTGCGGCTGTTCAATTTTCAGTCCGTTAACACCCGATTTGTACTAATGCTTTGTCTTTCAACACACCATTAACATATTGTTTGCCTTTGCTCCATGACCTTCTGGTCAGCTATTCTGTGACCTTGTCCAATCTACACCTTCTCCTTTGTTATCTCTTGCCCCACCCCCACTTTACTTGCTTATAACCTTTTACATTTCTAATATTTGCCAGTTCTGAAGAAGGGTCACTGACCTGAAACGTTAACTCTGCTTCTTTCTCCACAGATGGGTGATCACAGTGGCCTCACAGCTCCAGCAACCTGGGTTCGATTCTGGGTGCTGCCTGTGCGGAGTTTGCAAGTTCTCCCTGTGACCGCGTGGGTTTCCGCCGGGTGCTCCGGTTTCCTCCCACAGCTAAAGACTTGCAGGTTGATAGGTAAATTAGCCATTATAAATTTCCCCTAGTGTAGGTAGGGGAATTGAGGGGATGTGGTAGGAATATGTGATTAATGTAGGATTAGTATCAATGGGTGGTTGATGGTCGGCACAAACTTGGTGGGCCGAAGGGCCTGTTTCAGTGCTGTATCTCTAAATCGATAAAAAAAAATAGATGCTGCCAGACCTGCTGAGTATTTCCAGCATTTCTTGTTTTTATTTCAGATTTCCAGCATCCGCAGTATTTTGCTTTTATTTTAGTGTATAAAACGCTAATTAGGCCACAGCTGGAGTACTGTGTACAGTTCTGGGAACCACAATTTAGGGAGGATGTGATTGCACTGGAGAGGGTGCAGAGGCAATTTACCAGGATGTTTCCTGGGCTGGAGCATTTCAGCTATGAAAAGTGACTGAAAAGGCTAGGGTTGTTTTCCTTAGAGCAGAGAAGGCTGAGGGGAGATATGATTGAGGTATACAAAATTATGAGGGGCATTGATAGGTTTGATAGGAAGGAATTTTTTTCCTTCGCGGAGGGGTCAATAACCAAGGGGCATAGATTTCAGATAAGGGGCAGGAGGTTTAGAGGGGATTTGAGGAAAAATATTTTCACCCAGAGGGTGGTTGGAATCTGGAACGCACTGCCTGAAGAGGTGGTAGAGGCAGGAATCCTCACAACATTCAAGAAGTATTTAGATGAGCATTTGAAACGCCATAGCATACAAGGCTATGGGCCAAGTGCTGGAAAATGGGATTAGAATAGTTAGGTGCTTGATGGCTGGCACAGACACGATGAGCCGAAGGGCCTGTTTCTGTGCTGTATGACTTTATAACTCTATGACTCTAGGGAGAGAGCAAATAGGGAACTACAGACCTGGTAGCCTTACATCAGTAGTAGGAAAAATGTTAGAATCTATTCCAAAGGATGTGATAAATGGACACTTGGATAAGAATAATCTGATTGGGCATTGTCAACATGGATTTATGAATTGGAAATCATGTTTGATGAACGTGTTGTAGTTTTTTGAGGATGTTACTAACAGAATTGATACAGGGGAGTCGGTGGACTTAGTATACTTGGATTTTCAGAAGGCTTTTAATAAAGTCCCCCACAAGCGGTTGGTTTGCAAAATGAAAGCACATGGGATAGGAGGTAATATACTGGCTTGGATTAAGGATTGGCTGACAGGCAGAAAACAGAGAGTAGGAATAAACGGGTCATTCTCACATTGGCAGGCTGTAACTAATGGAGTACCACAAGGATCAGTACTTGGGCCCCAGCATTTCACAATATATATCAATGATTTGGATGCGGGGACCAAATGTAATATTTTCAAGTTCGCAGATGACAAAAACTGGGTGGGAATGTGTGTTGTGAGGAAGATGCAAAGCAGCTTCAAGGGGATTTGGACAGACCTAGTCAGTGGGCAAGAACATGGCAGATGGAATAGAATGTGGAAAATGTGAGGTTATCCACTTTGGTAGGAGGAATAGATGTGCAGAGTATTTCTTAAATGGTAAGAGATTAGAAAGTGTCGATGTACAAAGGGACCTGAGTGTCCTCATCAATGGGTCACTGAAAACTAACATGCAGGTGCAGCAAGCAATTAGCAAGGCTAATGGTATGTTAGCCTTTATCGCAAGAGGATTTGAGTACAGGAGTAGTGGAGTCTTGCTTCAATTGTATAGAACTTTGGTTAGACCACACCTGGAGTACTGTCTGCAGTTTTGGTCCCTTTCCCTTAGGAAGGATATCATTGACAGAGAGGGAGTGCAACGAAGGTTCACCAGACTTGTTTCCAGGATTGTGGGACTGTCCCTTGAAGAGAGATTGGAGAAACTAGGCCTGTATTCTTTAGAGTTTCGAAGAATGAGAGGTGATCTCATTGAAACCTACAAAATACTTAAAGGGATAGACAAGGTAAATGTAGGTAAGATATTTCCCCTGGTTGGGGAGTCTGGAACCAGGGGACACAATTTCAAAATAAGGGGGAAGTCACTTAGGACAGAGATGAGGAGAAATTTCTTTACTCAGAGGGTTGTGAATCTTTAGATTTCTCTACCTCAGAGGGCTGTGGAAGCTCAGTCATTGAGTATGTTTAAAGCAGAAATTGACAGATTTCTAAATACCAATGACATAAAGGGAGATGGGGATAGTGTGGGAAAAAGGCATTGAAGTGGATGATTAGCCATGATCATATTGAATGGCAGAGCAGGCTAGATGGGCTGAATGGCCTACTCCTGTTCCTATGTTCCTATTATCCTGGGATTTATCAATAGGGGCATAGAGTACAAGAGCAAGGAAGTTATGTTGAACTTATATAAGGCACTAGTTCGGCCTCAGCTGGAGTATTGCGTCCAGTTCTGGGCACCACACTTTAGGAAAGATGTGATGGCATTGGAAAGAATACAGAAAAGATTCACAAGAATGGTTCCAGGAAAGAGGAACTTCAGTTATGCAGATAGATTGGAGAAGTTAGGACTGTTTTCCTTGGAGATGAGATGGCTGAGAGGAAATTTGATAGAGGTATTCAAAATCATGAGGGGTCTGGACGGAGTAGATTGGGAACAGCTGTTCCCACTTGTGAAGGGATCGAGAACGAGAGGGCATAGATTTAAAGTACTGGCTAAAAGAAGCAAAAGCGACATGAGGAAAAGCTTTTTCACACAGCGAGTGGTTAAGGTCTGGAATACGTTGCCTGAGAGTGTGGTGGAGGCAGGTTCAATTGAAGCATTCAAAGGGGAATTAGACTGTTATACGAAAAGGAAGAATGTGTAGGGTTACTGGGAGAAGGTGGGGAATGGCACTAGGTGGGTTGCTCTTCAGAGAGCCGGTGCGGACACGATGGGACGAATAGCCTCCTTCTGCACTGTAACAATTCCACGATTCTGTGGTTCTGATTCGGTAAGTCAGTCTGTTCGCAACCTTATTGTCACATTTGACTTCAAGATGAGCTTCCGACCCCATATACACACCATCACTAAGACTGCCTATTTCTATTGCCGTAACATCTCCTGACTGTCCCTGTCTCAGCCCATCTGCTGCTGAAACCTTCATTTATGTCTTTGTTACCTCGAGGCTTGACTATTCCAATGCATTCTTGGCTGGTCTCTCACATTCTACTCTCCGTAAACTTGAGGTCATCCAAAACACTGCTGCCTTTGTCTTAACTTGCATCAAGTCCTGTTCCCCTATCACTCCTGTGCTCACTGACCAATATTGGCTCCCAGTCAAGGAACACCTTTATTTTAAAATTCTAATCCTTGCCTTGCCCCTCCCTATCTCTGTAACCTCCTCCAGTCCCACAACCCTCTGAGAGCTCTGCACTCCTCTAATTCTGGCCTCTTGAGCATCCTGATTTTAATCACTCCACCCTAATTAACTAATTAATAACTGATTAATAAATCGAGTAACTAAACCAGAGGCAGGAGATTACTGTATTTAGTTAGTATTTAATATTTATAGTGGAAATCTAGCACTAGGGACCATATAAATAATTGTAACATAATTTAGTAAAGATTTAATAAGTATTTATTTATTTTAAATTAATTTATTAATTAGTGCTAGAAATGTCAGTTAGACGGGTAAAGTGCTTCACCTGTGAGATGTGGGAGGTCCGTGATGCTTCCAGCGTTCCGGACGACTACATCTGCAGGAAGTGTACCCAGTTGCAGCTCCTCACAGACTGCATGGATCGGTTGGAGCAGCAACTGGATGCACTTAGGAGCAGGCAGGTAGCAGAAAGCGTCATAGACAGGAGTTTTAGAGGAGTGGTTACACCCAAGGTGCTGGCAGATAGATGGGTGACTGCTAGAAGGGGCAGGCAGTCAGTGCAGGAATCCCCTGTGGCTATCCCCCTCTCTAACAAGTATACCGTTCTGGATACTGTTGGGGGGGATGGCCTATCAGGGGAAAACAACAGCAGCAGCCAGAGCAGTGGCACCACGGCTGGCACTGTTGTTCAGCAGGGAGGGACAAAGCGCAGAAGAACAATAGTTCTAGGGGACTCTATAGTCAGGGGCACAGATAGGCTCTTCTGTGGACGTGAAAGAGACTCCAGGATGGTATGTTGCCTCCCTGGTGCCAGGGTCAAGGATGTCTCTGAACGGACAGGGGGCATTCTGAAGGGGGAGGGTGAACAGCCAAAGGTTGCGGTAAACATCGGTACCAACGACATAGGCAGGAAGAGTGACGAGGTCCTGCAGGGGGAGTTTAGGGAGTTAGGTAGAAAGTTAAAAGACAGGACCTCTAGGGTTGTAATCTCGGGATTACTCCCTGTGCCACGTGCCAGTGAGGCTAGAAATAGGAAGATAGTGCAGCTAAACACGTGGCTGAACAGCTGGTATAGAAGGGAGGGTTTCAGATATCTGGATCATTAGAATCTCTTCAGGGACAGGTGGGACCTGTACAAAAAGGATGGGTTGCATCTAAGCTGGAGGGGCACAAATATCCTGGCTGCGAGGTTTGCTAGCGTCACTCGGGAGGGTTTAAACTAGTGTGGCAGGGGGGTGGGAACCACAGCAGTAGGACAGCAGGTGAAATAAATGAGGGGGACCTAGTAAATAAGGCCAGTAAGACTAAGAGGAAGAGCAGGCAGGGAGATGTTGCTGAGCACAGCGGGACTGGTGGTCTGAAGTGCATTTGTTTCAATGCGAGAAGTATAACAGGTAAAGCAGATGAACTTAGAGCTTGGATTAGTACTTGGAACTATGATGTTGTTGCTATTACAGAGACTTGGTTGAGGGAAGGACAGGATTGGCAGCTAAATGTTCCGGGATTTAGAAGCTTCAGGCGGGATAGAGGGGGATGTAAAAGGGGTGGGGGAGTTGCATTACTAGTTAAGGAGAATATCACAGCTGTACTGCGGGAGGACACCTCAGAGGGGTCATGCAGCGAGGCAATATGGGTGGAGCTCAGGAATAGGAAGGGTGCAGTCACGATGTTGGGGGTTTACTACAGGCCTCCCAACAGCCAGCGGGAGGTAGAGGAGCAGATATGTAGACAGATTTTGGAAAGATGTAAAGGTAACAGGGTTGTAGTGGTGGGTGATTTTAACTTCCCCTATATTGACAGGGACTCACTTAGTGCTAGGGGCTTAGATGGGGCAGAATTTGTAAGGAGCATCCAGGAGGGCTTTTTGAAACAATATGTAGATAGTCCAACTAGGGATGGGGCCGTACTGGACCTGGTATTGGGGAATGAGACCGGCCAGGTGGTCGAAGTCTCAGTCGGGGAGCATTTCGGGAACAGTGACCATAATTCCATAAGTTTTAAGGTACTTGTGGATAAGGATAAGAGTAGTCCTTGGGTGAAGGTGCTAAATTGGGGGAAGGCTAATCATAACAATATTAGGCAGGAACTGAAGAATTTAGATTGGGGGCGGCTGTTTGACATGTGGGACTCCTTCAAATGTCAGTTGATTAGAATCCAGGACCAGCATGTTCCTGTGAGGAAGAAGGATAAGTTTGACAAGTTTCGGGAACCTTGGATAACGCGGGGTATTGTGAGCCTAGTCAAAAAGAAAAAGGAAGCATCCGTAAGGGCTGGAAGGCTGGAAACAGACGAAGCCCTTGAGGAATATAAAGACAGTAGGAAGGAACTTAAGCAAGGAGTCAGGAGGACTAAAAGGGGTCATGAAAAGTAATTGGTAAACAGGATTAAGGAAAATCCCAAGGCTTTTTATACGTATATGAAGAGCAAGAGGGTAACCAGGGAAAGGGTAGGCCCATTCAAAGACAGAGGAGGGAATCTATGTGTGGAGCCAGAGGAAATGGGTGAGGTACTAAATGAGTACTTTGCATCAGTATTCACCAAAGAGAAGGACTTGGTGGATGATGAGTCTGGGGAAGGGAGTGTAGATAGTCTCGGTCATGTCATTATCAAAAAGGAGGAGGTGTTGGGCGTCTTGCAAAGCATTAAGGTAGATAAGTCCCCAGGGCCTGATGGGATCTACCCCAGAATACTGAGGGAGGCAAGGGAAGAAATTGCTGGGATAACATAAAAGCAAAATACTGCGGATGCTGGAAATCTGAAATAAAAACAAGAAATGCTGGAAATACTCAGCAGGTCTGGCAGCATCTGTGGAGAGAGAAGCAGAGTTAACGTTTCAGGTCAGTGACCCTTCTTCGGAACTAAAGAAATTTCTGAGGCCTTGACAGAAATCTTTGTATCCTCATTGGCAACAGATGAGGTCCCAGAGGACTGGAGAATAGCCAATGTTGTTCCTTTGTTTAAGAAGGGTAGCAAGGATAATCCAGGAAATTATAGGCCGGTGTGCCTTACGTCAGTGGTAGGGAAATTATTAGAGAGGATTCTTCGGGACAGGATTTACTCCCATTTGGAAACAAATGAACTTATTAGCGAGAGGCAGCGTGGTTTTGTGAAGGGGAGGTCGTGTCTCACTAACTTGATTGAGTTTTTTGAGGAAGTGACGAAGATGATTGATGAAGGAAGGGCAGTGGATGTTGTCTATATGGACTTCAGTAAAGCCTTTGACAAGGTCCCTCATGACAGACTAGTACAAAAGGTGAAGTCACACGGGATCAGAGGTGAGCTGGCAAGATGGATACAGAACTGGCTCGGTCATAAAAGACAGAAGGTAGCAGTGGAAGGATGCTTTTCTGAATGGAGGGCTGTGACTAGTGGTGTTCCACAGGGATCAGTGCTGGGACCTTTGCTGTTTGTATTATATATAAATGATTTGGAGGAAAATGTGGCTGGTCTGATTAGTAAGTTTGCGGACGACACAAAGGTTGGTGGAGTTGCGGATGGTGATGAGGATTGTCGGAGGATGCAGCAGGACATAGATCGGTTGGAGACTTGGGCGGAGAAATGGCAGATGGAGTTTAATCCGGTCAAATGTGAGGTAATGCATTTTGGAAGATCTAATGCAGGTGGGAAGTATACAGTAAATGGCAGAACCCTTAGGAGTATTGACAGACAGAGAGATCTGGGCGTACATGTCCACAGGTCACTGAAAGTGGCAACGCAGGTGGATAAGGTAGTCCAGAAGGCATACAGCATGCTTGCCTTCATCAGTCGGGGCATAGAGTATAAAAATTGGCAAGTCATGCTGCAGCTGTACAGAACTTAAAACGGCCACACTTAGAATATTGTGTGCAATTCTGGTCGCCACACTACTAGAAGGACGTGGAGGCTTTGGAGAGGGTACAAAAGAGGTCTACCAGGATGTTGCCTCGTCTGGAGGGCATTAGCTATGAGGAGCGGTTGGATAAACTCGGATTGTTTTCACTGGAACGACAGAGGTGGAGGGGCGACATGATAGAGTTTTACTAAGTTATGAGCGGCATGGACAGAGTGGATAGTCAGAAGCTTTTTCCCAGGGTGGAAGAGTCAGTTACGAGGGGGTTTAATGTGCGAGGGGCAAAGTTTAGAGGGGATGTGCGAGGCAAGTTCTTTTCACAGAGGGTGGTGAGTGCCTGGAACTTGCTGCCGGGGGAGGTGGTGGAAGCAGGTACGATAGCGATGTTTAAGAGGCATCTTGACAAATACATGAATAGGATGGGAATAGAAGGATATGGGCCCCGGAAGTGCAGAAGGTTCTCGTTTAGGCAGGCATCAAGATCGGCGCAAGCTTGGAGGGCCGAATGGCCTGTTCCTGTGCTGTACTGTTCTTTGTTCTTTTTGTTCTTTGGCGGCAATGCCTTCAGTTGCCTCGGCCTCAAGCTCTGGAAAACCCTTTCTATACCTCTCCGCCTCTCCACCTTGTTTTCCTTCTTTAAGACACTCCTTAAAACCTACCTCTTTGACCAAGCTTTTGGTCATCAGACCTGTTATCTCCTTTTGTGGCTTTGTGTCATACTTTATTTTATAATGCTCCTGGGAAGAATCTTGGGACATTTAATACGTTAAGGGTGCTATATAAATATAAGTTGTTGTTTGGAAGAGAGGTCCTTGCTCCACAGGAGGCCAGGAGGCTTTGCAGACAGATGCTGAGAAGATCGTGGGAGCAGACATCCATTGCAGTGTAGCCCCAAGGACCTGGATACAGTGTCGCAGGACGTTCAGTGATCTTCGGGATGTGGTGGTAATGTCATTGGACCTGTAATCTAGAGACCCAGGCTCATGCTCAGGGGACATAAGCAGCTGGTGTAATTTAAATTCAATTAATTAATACAAATCTGGAATTGAAAGCTAGTCTCAGTAATGGTGCCATGAAACTATCATTGATTGTTGTAAAAACCTATCTGATTCACTAATGTCCTTCAGGGGAAGTAATCTGCCATTCTTACCTGATCTGGCCTCCATGTGACTCCTGAGCCACAGCAATGTGATTGACTCTTAACTGCCCTCTGAAATGGCCTAGCAAGCCACTCAATTGTTCAAGGGCAATTTGGGATGGGCAACAAATTCTGGCCTTGCCAGTGATGCCCACATCCCATGAAATAGTTTTAAAAAGTCATGCAAGTGGTCAAGGTTTTCATATGCCATACCCTTACAACTGAACCACCAGTCTTACACACTGCTCCATTCACCACCTAACATTTTACATCAAGCATGACTCATACTTCACATTTATAACTTCTGATTTGCCACCAGCGTCACACCCACATCTCACAGTTTGCACACACAGTCAGCTATTCAGCTATTACAGGCACATCAGCCAAACACGTTACACCAACACACTTTTCTCTCTCTTGCAGGACAAGGTGGCACATAACCAAAGGCAGCAGCACCTAACTGGTGGGGGACAGGCACAGATGCATGTCCTCGTCCTGATGGACGCGTCATTGGAATGGCCACAACTGAAGCTGTGGCCAGCAGCGGGGAAAAACCATTGAAGATGACGATATGTTCCTAGCTAATCCACCTTTTCACATACCACTTCCTCCTCATCCCACAATCTCTTCTGATTTACAAGCTGCAGGTGATGTAAACATGAAACTCTTGTTTCCACGCACCACCCTCTCCCCCACCTCCCAATCCCCCCACCGCCCCCTGTCTCCTTCCCTCACTGCAGCCCTATTCTTGTGCCTTTCTCCTTTCAGATACCCAAGATCTACCACCTGGCCTGGCAGTGGTGTGGGAGCATGAAGTCCATAAGGAGCAAGAAACCGATGATGATGAAACACTATTACTTGATCTCACGCTTGCAGCCACCACGTTAAATACCGGCACTGCATGTTCTTTAGAGGGTAGCACAGAGGTGGGATCTGCATTTGGTGAGTGGACTGCAGCCAGGACAGGGGTAAAGGGTCGCACTGCTGCCAGCTCGCCCACAGTGTGAGGTCACACTTGAGTTCTGCTACAGAGGATTCAGATGAGGTCTTTGATGGGGTGGCATGCAGAAAAAGGCTGATGGGCATGCACACAGAAATGCTTGATGCCTTGGCAGACCAGCCCGAAAATCTGCTTCCATTGTCAACGAGCATGGAGGAGTCCGGCACCAACTTGGCATAGGGCTTTGCATAGACCCCGGAGCCTATCCTTTCCTTCGTGGTATTGGTAGCCATGAGAACACTTGCAGACCCAACTACAATAAAGCGTGTGATGCACGATGCCTCAGCTTTCCATTGTAACACAAGCAGAAGCCAACTAACATTTGAGTGCAGCAGTGGAAACTCAGACTGAAGTTCATGCAGGTTGCCAAGCAGGCTCAAACTGCTGTCATCATGGCAGTAGATACCAGTGTTCAAAGAGACTTGAAGGGTCTCTCAGCAGTCCCGCAATCTGTGCTCGGGAATACAACTCCTAGGATTGTTGAAGCCCTGCCTCAGGGCACGAACCTACTGTCCTCTCTCAGGATGAAAATATTTTTCCTCCCATCATTGTACTCAGCCAGTGCCCTTTCTGTTGCCACCTGTCAGCCAGCCAGCCCATACTGCTGCCACCTATATTGAGGTGGAGCAGTCCAAAGCTGGGCCTTCTAGGGCCAGAGCTTCTCCAGGGCATCCAGTCGGGCCATCTGCAGTCTCTCCCAATGAAAGTCAGCAGTATCCTGCCAGCCTTGCTGCAGCCATTGGGGTAGCACTGCGAAGGAGCACTAGCCCAGTCAAAGGCACTCGGAAGACAGGCACAAAGTGAATGCACAAGGGTGATTAGTGTACTTCTGTATGAAATATTGATGGTTTGTTTGATGAAGTTGATTTGGAATGGTTCTTTTCGCAGAATCACAGAATTGTTACAAAACAGAAGGAGGTCATTCGGACCATCGTGTCTGCACCAGCTCTCCGAGTGAGCAATTCACTTAGTGCCATTCCCTTGCCTTCTCCCCATCACCCTGCACATTCTTCCTTTTCAAATAACTATGTAATTCATTTTTTAATGCCTCAGTTGAATCTGCCTCCACCACACTCTCTGGCAGTGCATTCCAGATCCTAACCACTCACTGCTTTGGCTTTAGATTGTGATGGTCAGTGGCAGAGGAAGGCATGGCATGGGATGGTTGTTCAATGGGTATTGGGGTTGTGTTCAGTGATACCGCAGTCAGATGAGGCAAGTGCGGACAGCCCGATGATAAAGGGGCTATATTGGTTGCTCCCTCCCTTCCTCCTGCTCTCCTCTTTCCCCTCTTCCTCCTCTTTCTCAGCTTCTCACCGTATAACTGGTGGAAAGGGCTGTCCCTCATGATGATGAAGTTGTGCAGGATATAGCAAACCGCAACAAATCATGACACACACTCTGGCATGCACTGCAGGGCTCCTCCAGAGTGTTCCAGGCAGCGGAAGCATTCCTTGAGCACCCCAGTGCTCTGCTTGATGATGTTTCATGCGGTAGCATGACTCACATTATGATGTTGGCCACATGTGGTTGGGTTGCACACCGGAGTCATAAGCCAAGTGTAGAGTGGATAGTCCTTATCGCCCAGCAGCCACGCTCTGGTTTGGCATGGTGGCTGAAATACCACTGGAATAGCAGACTGACAAAGGCATTTGTGTTGAGTAAAGTAACTGCTGCCAGGATACTGGGCATTTATGTTGTGATGGAGTCCGAGCATGAAGACTGTGAAGAGTGTGAACATCTAAGCTTTGACTTTGGGATTCAAAACTTGTATTTTTTCTGAAACAGTCATTTACTGGCAAAGGAAACTGAAAGCTTCAGAGTTCTATGGAATACAGGACTAGTTGGAACCAGTTAAAACAAGCAGTCCTATGATCAGAGACATGTGACTGGAGCTCAGGTTTCAGTTTACAAGATCACTCTGCAGTGTGTGGAAGGGAAAAAACAGCCAGCTGGTGTTTTAAAAAGGAGAGACAAGCTGCTATAATTGGAACCTGCTTTCTGGGAGCTGGCCCTCAGCGAATACAAGTTTCCACAGCTGTTTTCAGTGACTTAAGGAGTTACTTAAGGTGCCATAAGGACTGTTGTGTGAGCAGAACTATGGAGGTTCTAGAAGGGTGCGCAGTTTTCGTGGAAATGGTATCGGTGGAGTTCAGATTGCCGGGGAACTGCTATCGAATGGAAATCAGCGTGTGCACCTTGGAAGACGGGATATTAAAATCTACAGGAAAAGTCCAAAGCCCTGAAGGACTTTGTGGCTGTAATTGGTGCTATCTGTTCTGAGAAGACTGCCCAGAAGATTTGTGAGATCGATCTTTGTTGCATCTAATAATTAACGTGTAATCTTTAAGATGTATATCGACCGTGATTTAACTGTTAGTTCCTGTTTAATTTATGTTGGTTTGAGTTTCAGTGTCAAAGACAAATTTTAAAGTGAAAGCGTGTCTGTTTTTCTTTCTAAATTGGGGTTGGTTGGTGGATTAGATTCTTTTGGTCTGTGATCTCCAAGGGGATCATAATAATGTGTACAATGTGTGCACACAGACTGGAACCTTTTGCAGTTGCGATACATCTCTGCTTTTAGATGCAGTGCCTGTAAAGCCAAGTGTATGCAGTCGATGGCAGCCTGAACCATGGGGAAGCCTACTATCCTGGCGAAGGCACTTGTATTGCCCACTGACAGGGAGTAAGTGATCTGACCAAAACCCTTGAAGTCAGAACCAAAGGCTTCACCATGTGCAACACCTTTCCCTGTTGACTTCATTAACTTTAAATAACGCTAGAAAACTCACAGCACTGCTACAAACTCAGAAAGAGCCAGTAGAAATCAATCAGCAACTAAACTGAAAGTAGTTGTTGATCCTTTTAAATAATGCTGGTGGTGGCCGTAGGGGCGCAGGGTCCTTCCTTTTGCTGAACACATATTCAGCTGTAAATGTTTAAGGGAGAACATTTGCAGGAGTGGTGAGGTCAAAAATAGCAGCACTGGCACCAAATCATCGTTACACTTGACTGACATCCCAATCTGCCGACTCTGCATACTTCCAGCACAAAATGGTGACCTTTTCTACAGTTGTGGCAAGTTATTATTGCAGAATGACTTTAAATACTCCACAAACTAATACTGTACATTCTGATGATAGGTCACAGACCTGAAACGTTAACTCTGTTTCTCTCTCCACAGATGCTGCCAGACCTGTTGAATAATTCCAGCACTTTCTGTTTTTATTTCAGATTTCCAGGATCCGCAGTATTTTGTTTTCATAACACTATACATTCACTTGCTGTGCTTATTTGCTCGTGGTCTGTCTTTTTCTCCCCAGCTCCTGAGTCCATGCTTCTTATTAGTATCAGATGCCCCTTGATACCACACCCAATTGCTAATTATTTATCTGTGTATTTAGCCAGTGAGCCTCAATAGGCTATTTAATGATAGGGATCATCAAAGCCAAGCCTGATCCAGCACATATTCTTTTTAGCAGCAGTCACTCAATAGAAATCAGCACTGGGTCCCTGGCTGATTATTATTCTTCAGTCCAAGGATATTTGGGCCTGTTGTAGTGCCAAGCCTACCATTCTGAGTGAAATTAACTAATCCAACACAGGCCGAGATTCAAACCTGGGTTTGCGTAGCTGAGTTGATTGCTGCTTTTACAAATTAAGACACTGGTAAACTTCAAATTACTCACTGTTACCTCCATCTATTCTGCTCTTTATACAGCATCTTTTACAACCTCAAGAGGCCCAAAGCATGATACAATAAATGAGGCATTTTTGAAGTGTAGTCAGTGTCGTAATATAGGGAAATGTAGCAGCCAATTTACGCACAGCAAGATCCCACAACCAGCAATCTGTTTTACTGCTGTTGGCTGAGCAATAAATATTAGCCAGGACATCGAGGACAATTCCCATGTTCTTCTTCAAACTAATGCCATGAGATTGCTTACATTTACTTGAGTGGAAAGAAGGGACCTTGGTTTAACATCTCATCCAAAAAGCAACATTGTACTGGCAGTATCAGCCTGGATTATGTGCTCAAATCCCTGGAATGGAATTGTACTCTCAAACCTCTGACTCAGATGTGCAAGTGCTACCCACTGTGCCATAGCTTCTGTTCTGCTGCATTCATTGCATCATCTGACATTCTGCTGGAGACCAAGGTGGCAACTGTCGTGGCAATTGGGTCAAGAGATGTTGCGTTATAACATGGAATTGTTAATTCTTAAAAACTTGTTCGTAGGATGTGGGCGTTACTGGCAAGGCCAATATTTATGCATTCCTAATTGTCCTTGAGAAGGTGGTGGTAAGCTACCTCTTGAACCACTGCAGTCCATGTGGTGTAAGTACTCCCAAAGTACTGTTAGGGAGAGAGTTCCAGGATTTTGACCCAGTGACCATGAAGGAATGGCAAAATATTTCCTAGTCAGGATGGTGTGTGATTTAGAGGGAAACTTGCAGGTGGTGGTGTTCCCATGTGCCTGCTGCCTTTGCTCTTCTATGTGATGTAGGTCGCGGGTTTGGAAGGTACTGTTAAAAAAAACCTCGGTGGGTAACTGAAGTGCATCTTGTAGATGGTACACATTGCAGCCTCAGTGCACTTGTAGTTGAGGGAGTGAATGCTTAAGATGGTGGATGAGGTGTTAATCAAGTGGGCTGCTTTGTCCTGGATGATGTCAATCTTGTATTACTGGAACAGCATTCATCCAGATAAGTGGAGGGTTCACATTCCTGACTTGTGCCAAAAGACTTGCAGGTTGACAGGTAAATTGGCCATTATAAATTGTCACCAGTTTCGGTAGGTGGTAGGGAAATATAGGGACAGGTGGGGATGTTTGTTGGGAATGTAGGATTAGTATAAATGGGTGGTTGATGTTCGGCACAGACTCGGTGGGCCGAAGGGCCTGTTTCAGTGCTGTATCTCTAATCTAAAAAAAAAAGATGTTGGAGAGGCTTTGAGGAGTCAGGAGGTGAGTAATTGCTGCAGAATTCTCAGCCTCTGACCTGCTCTTGTAGTCAAGGTATTTATGTGGGTGGTCCAACTAAGTTTCTGGTCAGTGGTGACCCCAAGGATGTTAACAGTGGGGATTCAGTGATAGTAAAGCCATTGAATATCAAGTGGAGGTGGTTAGACTCTTGTTGGAGATGGTCATTGTCTGGCACTTGTGTGATGTGAATGTTACTCACCACTTATCAGCCCAAGACTGAATGTTGTCCAGTTATCTGAAGAGATGCGAATGGTACTGAACACCGTGCAATAATCAGCAAACCTTCCCACTTCTGACCTTATGATGAAGCGAGGGTCATTGATGAAGCAACTGAAGATGTTTGGGCCTAGGACATGACCCTGAGGAACTCTTCCAGCGATGTCCTGGGGCTGAAATGATTGACCTGCATTAACCACAACCATCTTCCTTTGTGCTAATTATGACTCCAACCATTGAAGAGTTTCCCCCCGATTCCCATTAACTTCGGTTTTAAGAAGGATCATTGATGCTACACTTGGTCAAATGCTTCCTTAATGTCAAGGGCAGTCACTTTCACCTCACTGCTGCAGTTCAGCTCTTATGTCCACTTTTGAACCAAGGCTGTAATGAAGACTGGAGCTGTGTGGCCCTGGCAGAACTGAAACTGAGCATTAGTGAACAGGTCATTGTGAGCAGCACCATTGATGACACCTTCCATCAATTTGCTAATGATCGAGAGTAGACTGATGGGGCGGTAATTGGCCGGGTTAGATTTGTCCTGTTTTTGTGGACAGGGCATACCCGGGCAATTTTCCACATTGTTAGGTGGATGCCAGTGTTGTAACTGTACTGGAACAGCTTGGCTAGTGGCATGGCTAGTTCTGGAGCACAAGCCTTCAGCATTATAGCCGGATGTTGTCAGAGCCCATATCTATCAAGTTCGCTCAGACATTTCTTGATATCATGTGGAGTGAATTGAATTGCCTGAAGACTGGCATCTGTGATGGTGCAGACCTCAGGAGGAGGCTGAGTTGAATCATCTTTTCAGCAATTTTGGCTGAAGAGGTTGTAAATACTTCAGCATGGTCTTTTGCACTGACATGCTGGGTTCTCCCATTATTGAGGATGGGGTTGTTCAAGGTGCCTCCTCCTCCCACTAGTTGTTTAATTGCCACTACCATTCACAACTGGATGTGGCAGGACTGCAGAGCTTTGATCTGATAAGTTAATTGTGCGATCGCTTAGCTCTGTTTATAGCATGCTGCATCAGCTATTTAGCATGCATGCAGTCCTGTGTTGTAGCTTCTGCAGGTTGCCACCTCATTTTTAGGTATGCCTGTTGCAGCTCCTGACATGCTCTCCGACACACCTCATTGAACCAGGGTTGATCCCTTGGTTTGATGGTACTGGTAGAGTGGGGCAATATGCCAGGCCATAAGGTTACATGTGGTTGAATACAATTCTGCTGCTGCTGATAACCCACAGTACCTCATGGATGACGGGTTTTGAGCTGCCAAACCTGTTCTGAAGCTATCCCATTGAGCACAGTTGTAATGCCACACAACATGATGGCTGGTGTCCTCAGTGCGAAGACGGGACTTCATCCCCACAAGAACTGTGCAGTACTTACTCTTACAAATACTACCATGGATAAATGAATCTGTAACAAGTAGATTGGTGAGGACAAGGTCATGTAGATTTGTCCCCCTTGTTGGTTTTCTCACCACCTGCCGCAGGCCCAATCTGGCAGTTCAATCAGTTGGTTTTTTTAATTCTTTCATGGCGGGTGAAATTTTATGGGCAATGCAAGAGCAGATTTGGTGGAGTGCGATATAATTAGGTGGGAGGTGTTTTTCAGATCCCTGATGGAGGGTAGTCTGTGGAGTGTTTGTGGCGTTGTGGGATTCCCCCAGCACAGTGGCGGATTGCAGCTTTGCATTCATTTAATTGACATGAATACTCAATATCCTATTGTTATAAAAATGATTCTGTTTTTTGTTAAAATATTTTTTTAAGGAATTTGTAGTTAAACAGAATAAACTTTGGACCAGTTTTTTTTAAAGACGAGAGCTATCAAGCTATCACTGAGGTCATAAGATTGGCAACACAGTGAACACAGGGTTTAGTGAGAGAAAAGAACTGAAGGAAATCAGTAGAGAATTGGTGTTGGGGAAATTGATAGGATTGAAGGCCGATAAATCCCCAGGGCCTGATGGTATGCATCCCGGAGTACTTAAGGAAGTGGCCCTAGAAATAGTGGATGCATTGGTGGTCATCTTCCAAGATTCTATAGACTCTGGAACAGTTCCTACAGATTGGAGGATAGCTAATGTAACCCCACTATTTAAAAAGGGAGGTAGAGAGAAAGCAGGGAATTATAGACCGGTCAGCCTGACGTCGGTAGTGGGGAAAATTCTAGAGTCCATTATCAAAGATTTTATAGCAGAGCACTTGGAGAACAGTGATAGAATCAGACAGAGTCAGCATGGATTTACGAAAGGGAAATCATGCTTGACAAATCTCCTCGAATTCTTCGAGGATGTAACTAGTAGAGTTGATGAGGGGGAGCCAGTGGATGTGGTTTATTTGGACTTTCAGAAGGCTTTCGACAAAGTCCCACATAGGAGATTAGCGTGTAAAATTAAAGCGCATGGGATTGGTGGTCGTGTAGTGCAATGGATAGAAAATTGGTTGGCAGACAGGAAACAAAGAGTAGGGATAAGTGGTTCTTTTTCTGAATGACAGGCAGTGACTTGTGGAGTACCGTAGGGATCGGTGCTAGGACCCCAGCTATTCACAATATATATTAATGATTTAGATTAGGGAACTAAATGTAATATCTCCAAATTTGCAGATGACACAAAACTGGGTGGGAGGGTGAGTTGTGAGGGGGATGCAGAGAGGCTTCAGGGTGATTTGGACAAGTTGAATGAGTGGGCAAATGCATGGCAGATGCAGTATAATGTGGATAAATGTGAGGTTATCCACTTTGGTAGCAAAAACAGGAAGGCAGATTATTAACTGAATGGCTCTCAACTGAGAGAGGGGAATATGCAACGAGACCTGGGTGTTCTCATACACTAGTCATAGAAACATAGAAAATAGGAGCAGGAGTAGGCCATTTGGCCCTTCGAGCCTGCTTCGCCATTCATTATGATCGTGGCTGATCATCCAACTCAGTAACCTGCTCTGGCTTTCGCCCCATAACCTTTGATCCCTTTAGACCCAAGAGCTATATCCTACCTCCCTCTGGACCATGACCCCAAAACCGAACATCAAGCCACTGTCCAAAGGATTGTCACTGACCTCATCTCCTCTGGAGATCTTCCCTCTACAGCTTCCAACCTCACAGTCCCTCAACCCCAGACAGTCCGCTTCTACTTCCTTCCCAAAATCCACAAACGGGACTGTCCCGGCAGACCCATTGTGTCAGCCTGCTCCTGCCCCACTGAACTCATTTCTTCCTATCTTGACTCTATCTTTTCTCCGCTGGTCCAGTCTCTTCCCACCTACATCCGTGACTCCTCTGACACCCTACGTCATTTTGACAATTTTCAGTTTCCTGGTCCCAACCACCTCCTCTTCACTATGGATGTCCAATCACTCTACACCTCCATCCCCCACCAGGATGGTTTAAGGGCTCTCCGCTTCTTCCTTGAACAGAGGCCCAACCAGTCCCCATCCACCACCACCCTCCTCTGCCTGGCTGAACTTGTTCTCACATTGAACAATTTCTCCTTCAACTCCACTCACTTCCTTCAAGTAAAAGGTGTTGCTATGGGTACCCACATGGGTCCTAGTTATGCCTGTCTTTTTGTGGGATATGTCGAGCATTCTTTGTTCCAATCGTACTCAGGCCCACTCCCCCAACTCTTTTTCCGGTACATTGATGACTGTATCGGTGCCGTTCCCTGTTCCCGCCCCGAACTGGAAAACTTTATCAACTTTGCTTCCAATTTCCACCCTTCTCTCACCTTTACATGGTCCATCTCTGACACTTCCCTTCCCTTCCTCGACTTCTCTGTCTCCATCTCTGGGGATAGGTTGTCTACTAATATCCATTATAAGCCCACCGACTCCCACAGCTACCTCAACTACACTTCTTCACACTCTACCTCCTGTGAGGACTCCATTCCATTCTCCCAGTTTCTCCGTCTCTGATGCATCCGCTCTGATGATGCTACCTTCCATGATGGTGCTTCTGATATGACCTCCTTTTTCCTCAACCGAGGATTCTCCCCCACTGTGGTTGACAGGGCCCTCAACCGTATCCGTCCCATTTCCCGCACCTCTACCCTCACCCCTTCCCCTCCCTCCCAGAACCGTGACAGGGTTCCCCTTGTCCTCACTTTCCCCCCCATCAGCCTCCATATCCAAAGGATCATCCTCCACCATTTCCGCCACCTCCAGCGTGATGCCACTACCAAACGCATCTTCCCCTCCCTTCCCCTGTCAGCATTCCGAAGGGATCGTTCCCTCCACGACACCCTGGTCCACTCCTCCATTACCCCCACCAGTTCGTCCCCGTTCCATGGCACCTTCCCCTGCAATCGCAGGAGGTGTAATACCTGCCCATTTACCTCCTCTCTCCTCACTATCCCAGGCCCCAAACACTCCTTTCAGGTGAAGCAGCGATTTACTTGTACTTCTTTCAATGTAGTATACTGTATTCGCTGCTCGCAATGTGGTCTCCTCTACATTGGGGAGACCAAACGCAGACTGGGTGACCGCTTTGCGGAACACCTCCACTCAGTCCACAAGCAGGACCTTGTGCTTCCGGTTGCTTGCCATTTCAACACTCCCCCCTGCTCTCATGCTCACATCTCTGTCCTGGGATTGCTGCAGCGTTCCAGTGAACATCACGCAAGCTCGAGTAACAGCATCTCATTTACCGATTAGGCATACTACAACCTGCCGGACTGAACATTGAGTTCAATCATTTCAGAGCATGACTGGCCCCCCATTTTACTTTTATTTTTAGTTATTTTTTCCTTTTTACATTTTTTACAACTTTTTTGTTCATGTTTATTTCATTTCATCTTAGTTTGTTCAGTTTGCTTACCCACTTTTTTTTCATGTTTGGACTTGCTGCTGTTCAACCTTCAGTCCGTTAACACCCTATTTGTACGAATGCTTTGTCTTTCAACACACCATTAACATATTGCTTGCCTTTGCTCCATGACCTTTTGGTCAGCTATGTGGCCTTGTCCAATCTACACCTTCTCCTTTGTTATCTCTTGCCCCACCCCCGCTTTACTTGCTTATAACCTTTGACATTTCTAATATTTGCTCGTTCCGAAGAAGGGTCACTGACCCGAAACGTTAACTCTGCTTCTCTTTCCACAGATGCTGCCAGACCTGCTGAGTGGTTCCAGCATTTCTTGTTTTTATTTCAGATTTCCAGCATCTGCAGTATTTTGCTTTTATTTTAGCTATATCTAACTCCTTTTTGAAAACATACAATGTTTTGGCCTCAACTGCTTTCTGTGGTAGCAAATTCCACAGGCTCACCACTCTCTGGGTAAAGAAATTTCTCCTCATCTCAGTCCTGAAAGGTTTACCCCGTATCCTTAGACTGTGACCCCTGGTTCTGGACTCCCCCACCATCGGGAACACCCTTCCTGCATCTATCCTGTCAAGTCCTGTTAGAATTTTATAGGTTTCAATGAGATCCCCCCTCACTCTTCTGAACTCCAGCGAATATAATCCTAACTGACTCAATCCTCATACGTCAGTTCAGCCATCCCAGAAATCAGTCTGGTAAACCTTCGCTGCACTCCCTCTATGGCAAGAACATCCTTTCTCAGATAAGGAGACCAAAACTGCACACGATATTCCAGGTATGGCCTCACCAAGGCCCTGTATAATTACAAAGAACAAAGAACAAAGATAATTACAGCACAGGAACAGGCCCTTCGGCCCTCCAAGCCTGCGCCGATCCAGATCCTCTCTCTAAACATGTCGCCTATTTTCTAAGGTTCTGTATCTCTTTTCTTCCTGCCCATTCATGTATCTGTCTAGATACATCTTAAAAGAATCCATCGTGCCCGCATCTACCACCTCCGCTGGCAATGCGTTCCAGGTGCCCACCACCCTCTGCGTAAAGAACTTTCCACGCATATCCCCCCTAAACTTTTCCCCTTTCACTTTGAACTCGTGTCCTTTAGTAATTGAAACCCCCACTCTGGGAAAAAGCCTCTTGCTATCCACCCTGTCTATACCTCTCATGATTTTGTACACCTCAATCAGGTCCCCCCTCAACCTCCGTCTTTCTAATGAAAATAATCCTAATCTGCTCAACCTCTCTTCATAGCTAGCGCCCTCCATACCAGGCAACATCCTTGTGAACCTCCTCTGCACCCTCTCCAAAGCATCCACATCCTTTTGATAATGTGGCGACCAGAACTGTACGCAGTATTCCAAATGTGGCCGAACCAAAGTCCTATACAACTGTAACATGACCTGCCAACTCTTGTACTCAATGCCCCGTCCGATGAAGGAAAGCATGCTGTATGCCTTCTTGACCACTCTATTTACCTGCGTTGCCACCTTCAGGGAACAGTGGACCTGAACACCCAAATCTCTCTGGACATCAATTTTCCCCAGGACTTTTCCATTTACTGTATAGTTCACTCTTGAATTGGATCTTCCAAAATGCATCACCTCGCATTTGCCCTGATTGAACTCCATCTGCCATTTCTCTGCCCAACTCTCCAATCTATCTATATTCTGCTGTATTCTCTGACAGTCCCCTTCACTATCTGCTACTCCACCAATCTTAGTGTCGTCTGCAAATTTGCTAATCAGTCCACCTATACTTTCCTCCAAATTGTAGCAAGACATCCCTGCTTCTGTACTCGAATCCTCTCGCTATGAAGGCCAACATACCATTTGCCTTTTTTACCGCCTGTTGCCCCTGCATGCTTACCTTCAGCGACTGATGCACAAGAACACCCATGTCTCGCTGTATATTCCCCTCTATCAGTTTATAGCCGTTCAGATAATAATCTGCCTTCCTGTTTTTGCTACCAAAGTGGATAACCTCACATTTATCCACATTATACTGCATCTGCCATGCATTTGCCCACTCACTCAACTTGTCCAAATCACCCTGAAGCCTAGTCGCTGAAGGTAAGCATGCAGATGCAACAGGTGGTAAAAAAAATACCTAAAATGGTATGTTGGCCTTCATGGCGAGTGGATTCGAGTATAGGAGCAGGGATATCTTGCTGCAATTATACAGGGTCTTGGTGATGCCACACCTGGAATAATGTGTGCAGTTTTGGTCTCCTTATCTGAGGAAGGATGTTCTTGCTATAGAGGGAGTGCAGCGAAGGTTTACCAGACTGATTCCTGGGGTGGCGGGACTGACATATGAAGAGAGATTGAGTCGGTTAGGATTATATTCGCTAGAGTTCAGAAGAATGAGGGGGGATCTCATAGAAACAGGACTTGTCTATAAATTTCTATAAAATTCTAACAGGACTTGAGCGGGTAGATGCAGGAAGGTTGTTCCCGATGATGGAGGAATCCAGAACCAGGGGTCATAGTCTAAGGATACGGGGTAAATAATTCAGGACTGAGATGAGGAGAAATTTCTTCACCCAGAGAGTGGTGAACCTGTGGAATTCGCTACCACAGAAAGCAGTTGAGACCAAAACATTGTATGTTTTCAAGAAGGAGTTAGATATAGCTCTTGGGTTTAAAGGGATCGAAGGATACGGGGCGAAAGCGGGAACAGGTTACTGAATTAGATGATCTGCCATGATTATAATGAATGGCGGAGCAGGCTCGAAGGGCCAAATGGCCTACTCCTGCTCCTATTTTCTATGTTTCTATGTAACAATGCTACTGGTTGTCACATGACTCAATTTAAAGATAGAACAGAAACCCTGGTAACGGCAGAGAAGTGACGAGCACCCCTTTGATTGGACAAGCCCAGCAGCAGCAGCAGTGCATCTGGGATGGGCAGAAAGAAAAACTCACAAAGGTTTTGGTTGTTGGGTCAGAGTGTGTTGTGTTACCTTCTGAAGTGAGAGAAGTCAAGTCTGCTGAAGTGTCAAGGAAGGACAGAAGCTGCATGTTGACCACAACCAAGCTCGCTTTCCAGCAATTCCCTGAAAGACCCTGTAAAGTCCACTGTGTCAGTTCATCTCGTTTCCTGTCTTTGAAGAAAGCTTGCTAAATTACTTCTCAACACCACCTGAAAAGAACTGTTCTGAAAGATCTCAGTGACCTTCCTACATGTACTCAGAAGTTAGACTGTATGCCAGTTTTGGAACAACATAGCTCATCTGCTGTTTTCTTCAAAAATGAGCAAGTAATCTGCTCAGGTGTTTTTTTGTCTGTAACAGAGCTCTGAATTCATAAAAAAATTTCTGTGTGTGAGCGTGAAGGGACTAAGGTAAAAAAACAGGGGGAACTTTAAAATTTTAATCTGTGTGTTTATGTTTAACTTCATTACTGGTTAAGACTTGTTTTATAATAAACTGATAATTTTGTTGTTCATTAAAGAAACCTGGTTAGTGTGTGCTATCCTGGGAAAAATAGAGTATATGATTGACCGTATTGATAAGTGGGAAAATTTAAAATAATATGTTCTGACCAGTGGAGGAGTGGGTCTAAGATAAACAGTGCACTCCTTCCGCCTCAGTCGTAACACGATGCATCGTTACAATTCAGTCCTACCTGCCAGATTAAGTGAAAGGTGAGCGTATTCCTGTGCCTCCTGGTTCATGATTGTTTTACTGTGGCATGCAGAAGTTGGATTTGTGCACTTGAGTCTCAGGTCTGTGCTGTTCTCTCTTTAACTACCCACAAAACTGACACCAGCATTGCAACAGATATTTACATCCAGGCCAGCTTTGGAATGGATGTTTGCCTCCAGGCTTGGCACCAACAAGGGAGAATCTTCTAAGGGGATTGCGGCGAAGACATGGATGTGGGGAGCAACATGGACGAGCAGGGCAAGGTACTAAGGAAGGGAAGGGTGGGGTTAATCAGATGCATGGAGGAGGAGGGCAGGGTACTCGGGAAAGGGAGGATGGGGTTGATAGGGTGCATGGAAGCTCAGGGGAGGGTACTCGGGAAGTGAAGAGTGGGGTTGATTGGGTGCATGGAAGAGCAGGGCAGGGTGGAGTGGCGCATCCAGGCTGTTGAATGTTTGCTGTTGATGCTGAAACTGCATGTTGTCAGCTGTTGGGGCGGGTGGGGGGCGGAGGGTGTGGATGGATTATAGCATTACAGTGTGAAGATATTTGGCCAGGGCCTAAAGGGAGGGATGAGAGTTTTCAACGTCGGAGACCTGTGGGGCAAATTGAGGGTGCTGGTGAGCAGAGGGAATGCTCACAGTTAATGGGGGCAAATAGATTCTGTAGTGGGAAGGTCAAGACTTATGGTTGAGTGTGCGATAACTTCATATGGAGAGGACTGGGACCAGGCAACAATGGTCAGGTTGATGTGAGGAAGATCAAGGGTAACAGTCAGCATTTCTATAGTAATAGGAGTAGGAATGGGGTGGGAGGGATGGTATGAATAAATTGATGATTACACTGAGCACAGTAATGGGGGAGGTTCAATGGTAACAGAAGGAAGGCTAATGGTAACATTAGGTGGTTTAAGGGTGATGGGTTCAAGCTGGAAGATTGCCGGAGAAAATAAAGGTGGGGAGACTTTCCCTGAATTCCAGACGCACCATTTTCTCCAACAATAATGGAACCATGTAGCCGTTCAAGGATAGCAAGGAGAGTGGGAGGAGACAAATGATAGTGAGTGTGTCTTCTAAAATTTTCACGCAGCCTGTGGTTCAGGTCTGGAAGGCACTGCCTGAGAATGTGGTGGAGGCAGGTTCAATTGAAGTATTCAAAAGGGAATTAGACTGTTATCTGAAAAGGAAGAATGTGCAGGGTTATGTGGAGAAGGCGGGGAAATGGCATTAAGTGAATTGCAAATTCAAAGAGCCAGTGCAGACACGATGGGCCGAATGGCCTCCTTCTGTGCTGTAATAATTCTTTGATTCTGTGATTACCTCAATATTTCCGCCTACTGGCAACAAAGGGCTGAATCGCCACGCTCTGCTTATTTATTGTTCAGAAAAGCTGCAGCAATATGGGACTCATACACCAATTTGTCCAGTACAAATAGAAGAGACAAGGGAGTGACAAAGGGAGTAGCAGGAGTAGGCCATTCAGCCTGTCAAGCCTGCCATGCCATTCAAACAGATCATAGCTGATCATCTACCTCTATGCCATTTTTCCCCACTATCCCCATGTCCCTTGTGTTACTAGTAGCCAGAAATCTATTGACTTCTGTCTTGAACACGCTCAATGATTGAGCTTCCAATGCCCTCTGGGGTAGAGAATTCCACAGATTCACCACCTTCTGAGTGAAGAAATTCCTCCTCATCTCAGTCTTAAATGACCTGCCCCTTATTCTGGGACTGTGTCCCCTGGGTCTAGACTCTCCAGCCAGGGAAAGATCCGATCCACATCTACCTTGTCATGCCCTGTAAGAATTTTGTAAGTTTCAATGAGATCACCTCTCATTCTTTGAAACTCTAGAGAATACAGGCCCAGTTTCTGCAATCTCTCCTCATAAGAAAATCCCACCATCCCAGGGATTAGTCTGGTGAACCTCTGTTGCACTCCCTCTATGGCAAGTATATCCTTTCTTAGATAAGGAGACCAAAACTATACACAATACTCCAGCTGCAGTCTCACCAAGGCTTTATACAATTGCAGCAAGACATCTTAACTCCTGTACTCAAATCCCCTTGCAATGAAGGCTAACATACCATTTGCCTTCCTAATTGGCAAATAAGTCAGTCTGGAAGGCAGAGCAAATATAGACCTGTTAAGGCACAAGCAAATATTGCAAGGCTGGATTGCATCTATTTTAATGCAAGGAATCTTACTAGTAAGGCAGATGAATTGAGGGTGTTGATTAACACATGGGAATATAATATTATTACGATCACAGAGACATGGTTGAGGGAAGGGCAGGACCGACAACTCAATATTCCAGGGTATAGAATCTTCAGGCGTGACTGGGGAGGGTGTAAAAGAGGAGGTGGCATTTCACTGTTGATCAAGGAGTCAATTACTGTAGTAAGGAGGGATGATATCTTAGGAGGTTCCTCAAATGAGGCCATATGGGTAGAACTTAAAAACAAAAAGGGGGCAATCATTTGGCTGGGAGTGTACTACAGGCCTCCAAATAGGGAGAGATAGGAGCAGATATGTAGGCAAATCTCAAAGAAGTGTAAAAATAATAGGGTAATAATAGTAGGGGATTTCAACTTCCCCAATAGCAACTGGGATAGTCTTAGTGCAAAAGGCTGAAAGGGGGCGGAATTCTTAAAGTGCATACAGGAGAGCTTTTTGAGCCAGTACGTAGAAAGTCCAGCAAAAGAAGGGGAGGTACTGGACTTTAGTACTGGTACTAATTCTAGGGAATGAAGCCGGACAAGTGGTAGAAGTGTCAGTGGGGAAACAATTCGGGGATAGTGACCATAACACTGTAAGGTTTAAGGTAGTTATGGAAAAGGACAAAGAGGGACCAGAAATGTAAGTACTGAATTGGGGAAAGGCCGATTTCAATATGATAAAACAGGGTTTGGCCAAAGTGGACCGGGAGCAGCTACTTGTAGGAAAGTCTACATCAGACCAGTGGGAGTCATTCAAAAAGGAAATAGTGAGAGTTCAGAGCCAACATGTTCTCGTAAAGGTGAAGAGTAGGACCAAGAAGTAGAGGGAATCCTGGATGTCAAGGGATATAGAGGATTGGATAAGGAAAAAAAAGGATGCTTATGGCAGATTCAGAGCGCTGAAAACAGCGGAGGGCCTAGAGGAGTATAGAAAGTGTAGGGGGGTATTTAAAAAAGTAATTAGGAGAGTGAAGAGGGGACATGAAAAAACACTGGTGGGCAAGATAAAGGAAAATCCCAAGGCGTTTTATAAGTATATTAAGGGACAGAGGATAGCCAGTGAAAGAGTAGGGCCCATTAGGGACCAAAGTGGCAATCTGTATGAGGTGCTGGAGGACATAGGTGAGGTTTTAAATGATTACTTTTCATCTGTATTCACTATGAAGAAGGACGATGTAGGTGTAGCGATCAGGGAGGGGGATTGTGATATACTTGAACAAATTAGCATTGAAAGGGAGGAAGTATGAGCTGTTTTAGCGGGCTTAAAAGTGGATATATCCCCAGGCCCAGATGAGATATATCCCAGGCTGTTATGTGAGGCAAGGGAGGAGATAGCAGGGGCTCTGACACAAATTTTTAAATCCTCTCTGGCCACAGGAGAGGTAGCAGAGGACTGCAGTACAGCGAATGTGGTACCATTATTCAAGAAGGATAGCAGGAATAAACCAGGTAATTACAGACCGGTGAGTCTAATATCAGCGGTAGGGAAACTATCGGAAAAAGTTCTGATGGACAGGATTAATCTGCACTTGGAGAGGCAGGGATTAATCAGGAATAGTCAGCATGGCTATGTCAGGGGGAGATCGTGTCCAACAAACTTGATTGAATTTTTCAAGGAGGTGCCTAGATGTGTAGACGAGGGTAAAGCGGTTGATGTAATCTACATGGAGTTCAGTAAGGTTTGATAAGGTTCCGCATGGGAGATTGGTTAAGAAGGTAAAAGCCCATGGGATCCAAGGCAATTTGGCAAATTGGATCCAAAATTGCCTTAGTGGCAGGAGGCAGAGGGTGATGTTTGAGGGTTGTTTTTGCGAGTGTAGTCTGTGACCAGTGATGTACCGCTGGGGATTGGTGCTGGGACCCTTGCTGTTTGTAGTGTACATTAATGATTTAGACGTGAATATTGGAGGTATGATCAGTAAGTTCGCAGATGACACGCAAATTGGTGGTGTCGTAAACAGTGAGGAGGAAAGCCTTAGATTACAGGACCATATAGATGGGCTGGTAAAATGGGCAGAGCAGTGGCAAATGGAATTTAATCCTGAGAAGTGTGAGATGATGCATTTTGGGAGGACTAACAAGGCAAGGGAATATACAATGGATGGCAGGACCCTAGGAAGTAAAGAGGGTCAGAGGGACCTTGGTGTACATGTCCATAGATCACTGAAGGCATCAGCACAGGTAGATAAGGTGGTTAGGAAGGCAGATGGGATACTTGCCTTTATTAGCCGAGGCATAGCATATAAGAGCAGGGAGGTTATGATGGAGCTATATAAAACGCTAGTTCGGCCACAGCTGGAGTACTGTGTACAGTTCTGGTCACCACACTATAGGAAGGATGTGATTGCACTGGAGAGGGTGCACAGGAGATTCACCAGGATGTTGCCTGGGCTGGAGCATTTCAGCCAGGAAGAGAGACTAGATAGGCCAGGGTTGTTTCCCTTAGAGCAGAGAAGGCTGAGGAGGGACTTGATTGAGGTATACAAAATTATGAGGGGCATTGATAGGATAGATAGGAAGAAACTTTTCCCCTTAGTGGAAGGGTCAATAACTAGGGGGCATAGATCTAAGGTAAGAGGCAGGAGGTTTAGAGGGGATTTGAGGGAAAAAAAATTCATCCAGTGGATGGTTGGAATCTGGAACACACTGCCTGAAGAGGTAGTAGAGGCAGGAACCCTCACAACATTTAAGAGGTATTTAGATGAGCACTTGAAATGCCATAGCAGACAAGGCTACGGATAATGGGATTAGAATAGATTGGTGTATGATGGCCAGCACAGACACGATGGGCTGAAGCGCCTGTTTCTGTGCTGTATAACTCTATGACTCTATAATTGCTTGCTCCACCTGCATGCTAGCTTTTAGTGACTCATGAACAAGGACATCCAGGTCCCTTTGGGTATCAACACTTCCCAACCTCTCACCATTTAAGAAATACTCTGTCTTTCTGTTTTTTCTATCAAAGTGGATCACTTCACGCTTATCACATTATGTTCCATCTGCCCTGTGTTATGGGTTTCATTGTTTTATCTTAAACAATTAAGTGAGGTGCATGGATTCCAGTTCGTTGAAGATCTCCAGAAGGTTTATTAACTGCTCAACTAATATATACAATACAGAATAAACTATTTACAGAACCTTTGTCTGGGGTGTTACAGTTGCAGAATGACTATGGCTTTGAATCACATGTTTACATCCTGGTACTTAGTTCATTAGCATACTGAGTTTTTAAAGGGACATCGCTCTTAAGGCGATCGTGCAACACCATGTTCTTACCCATTCACTTAGCCTGTCCAAATCCCCTTGAAGCCTCCTTGCATCCTCCTCACAACTTACATTCCCACCTAGTTTTGTGTCATCAGCAAATTTGAAAATATTACATTTTGTCCCCACATTCAAATCATTCATATAGATTGTGAACAGCCATGGACCAAGCACCGATCCTTGCGGTACCCCACAAGTAACAGCCTGCCATCCTGAGAATGGCCCATTTATTCCTACTTTCTGATTTCTGTCTGTTAACTAATTCTCAATCCATAGCTGGATATATACCCCAATCCCATGTGCTCTAATTTTGTATACTAACCTCCTGTGTGGAGCGTTATCAAAAGCCTTCTGAAAATCCAAATACACCACAACCACTGGTTCTCCTTTATCTATGCTACAAGTAACATCCTGAAAAAACTCCAACAGGTTTGCCAATGGATGGATGCTCCATCATTGAATGCATTTAAGACTGAGATAGATAGATTTTTGGTCTCACAGGGAATCAAAGGGTATGGGGAACGGGCAGGAAAATGGAATTGTCGCACAAGATCAGCCATGATCGTATTGGAACAGGTCTGTAATTTTCCGTTTTCTCTCTTGCTCCTTTCTTAAATAGTGGGGCTAGATTTGCTATTTTCCAGTCTGCAGGAACCCTTCCAGAATCTATAGAATTTTGACAGATAATCACCAATGCATCTACTCCTCCATAGCCACCTCCTTCAACAGTCTGGGATGTAGCTCATCTGGTCCAGGGGATTTATCAATTTTCTACCTAGTTAATTTTTCGAGTACTGTCTCTTTATTGATAAAAATTACTTTCAGTTCCTCATTTTTACACGTCAAATGGTTCCCTAATATTTCTGGGAGATTTTCTGTGTCTTTCTCTGTGAAGACAGACACAAAGTAATTGCTTAGTCTCTCTGCCATTTCCTCATTCTCCTCCACAAACTCTCCTGTCTCCACTTGTAATGGACCCATATTCGTCCTTGCTAATCTCTTCCTTTTGACATACCTAAAAAAGCTTTTTGAGTCCGCCTTTATGTTTCTAGCTAGCTTGCATATATAATCCCTTTTCTTTTTCTTTCTCAATTTCTTCGTCCTCCTTTGTTGGATTCTAAATTGCTTCCTGTCCTCAGGCTTACCACTTTTTCTGGCGTCCTTATAAGCCACTTCCTTTGACCGAATGCAATCTTTAACTTCTTTTGTTAACCATGGTTGATTCACCTTTCCTGTTGGGTTTTTGTGCCTTAGAGGAATGTATATTTGTTGTAAACTGTGTAATACTTATTTAAATACTAGCCATTTCCTGTCTACCGTCATATCTTTTAATGTATTTCCCAATCCACCATAGCCAACTTGCCCCTCATACCTTCTTAGTTTGCTTTCTTCAGATTTAAGACCCTAGTTTCAGAATGAACTATATCTCTTTCAAACTTAATGTAAAATTCTATCATATTGTTGTCACTATTTCCTAATGGCTCCTTTACAGCACAATTATTAATTAGCCCTTTCTCATTACATAGTACTAAATCTAAAATAGCCTGATCCCTAGTTGGTTCTTCAACTGCTTCAGAAACACATCGCGTACACATGGCAGGAAGTCAACCTCCATTGCATTAGTGCTAAATAGGTTTACCCAATCTATGTGGGGAGGTATGATGTTGTGGCTAGAACAGAGACCTGGCTCAAAGAAGGGCAGGACTGGGTGTTAAATATTCCTGGATACAAGGTGTTCAGGAAAGATAGGAAAGGGAAAAAAAGGGGGAAGGGGTGGTGGTATTGATTAAGGAGAACATTGCAGTGCTGGAGAAAAAGGATGTCCCAGAGGGGTTGAGGACAGAATCAATTTGGCTAGAGCTAAGAAACAAAAAAGATGCGGTTACATTACTTGGTGTTGTCTATGGGCCACCAGCTAGTGGGAAGGACGTGGTGGAACAAATCTGTAAAAATTCTGGGGTAGTTATAATGGGGGACTTTAATTATTCAAACATAGACTGGGATAATAGCAGTGTAAAGGGCAGTGAGGGGCAAGAGTTCCTAGAGTGTGTTCAGAAAAATTTTCTAAAGCAGTATGTTGCTAGTCCAATGAGAAAGGAGGCATTGCTGGACCTGGTTCTTGGGAATGAGGTGGGCCAAATGGATCAAGTATCAGTAGGAGAGCATTTAGGGGTAGTGATCATTGTATCATAAGGTTTAGGCTGACTATGGAAAAGGACAAAGAGCAATCCAGGATAAGAATAATTAACTGGGGGAAGGCCAACTTCAATGGGGTAAGAATGGAGCTGGGTGAATAAATCGGAGTCAAAAGCTGGCAGGAAAACCGGTCGATGAACAATGCTTTACCTTCAAAGAAGATAAAGGGTGGTACTGCCAAATCTAGAGCCCCTTGGTTATCTAGAGGCTTACAGGGTAAGTTAAAGCAGAAAAAGAAAGCTGATGACGATTACAAAAATCTTAATACTTTAGAATGCCGAGAGGAGTATAGAAAATGCAGGGGTGAGGTAAAATAGGAAATTAGAAAAGCAAAGAGAGGACATGAAAAATTATTGGCAGGTAAAATCAAGGAAAACCCGAAGTTGTTTTATCAGTACATTAAGAGCAAGAAGATAACTAAGGAAATGGTAGGGCCTATCAGAGATGTACAGGGAAACTTACGCATGGATGCAGAAGATGTGGGCAGTGTTCTTAATGAGCTTTTGTCTTTGTCTTCACAAATGAGAGGGTTGATGCAGACATTGTAGTTAAACAGGAGGAGTGTGAAATATTATATATGATAAGCATAATGAGAGAGGAAGTACTAGTGGGTCTGACATCCTTGAAAGTGGATAAATCACCAGGGCCGGATGGATTGTATCCCAGGTTGTTAAAGGAAGCCAGGGAGGAAATAATGGATGCACTGAGGATCATCTTCAAATCCTCACTAGATACAGGAGAGGTACCAGAGGATTGGAGGTCTGCGAACGTTGTACCATTGTTTAAAAAGAATGCGAGGGATAGGCCAAATAATTATCGGCCAGTCAGTCTGACCTCGGTGATGAGCAAATTATTACAATCAATTCTGAGAGATAGGATAAACTGCCACTTAGAAAGGCACAGATTAATCAGGGATATGTTAAGGAAAGGTCGTGTCTTATTAACTTACTTGAATTTTTTGAGGAAGTAACAAGGAGGAATGATGAGAGTAGTGCAGTGGATGTTGTCGACATGGATTTTAGTAAGGCATTTGAAAAGGTCCTGCATGACAGACTGATCAGTAAAATGAAAGCCCATGGGAAACAGCTGAATGTGGCAGGTTGGATCCAAAATTGGCTCAGTGACAGGAAACAAAGGGTATTGGTTGATGGATGTTTTTACGAATCAAAAGCTGTTTCCAGTGGCGTTTCACAGGGCTCAGTATTGGGCCCCTTGCTGTTTGTGGCATATATTAATGATTTGGACTTAAATATGGGAGGCATGATTGGGAAATTTGCTGATGATACAAAAAATGGCCATGTAGTTGACAGTGAAGAGGATAGCCGTAGACTCCAAAATGATATCAATGGTTTGGTTGAATGGGCGGAAAAGTGGCAAATGGAATTTGATCCAGAGAAGTTTGAGGTAATGCATTTGGGAAGGGAAAACAAAGCAAGGGAATACTTAACAAACGAGAGGATATTGAGAGGGGGAAGAGGAAGTGAGAGACCTTGGAGTGCATGTCCACAGGCCCTTGAAGGTGGCAGGACAAAAAGATAGAGTGGTGAAGAAAGCATATGGAATGCTTTCCTGTATTGGCTGAGGTATAGAATACAGAAGGAGGAATGTAATGCTGGAACTGTATAAAACGCTGGTTAGGCCACAGCTGGAATATTGCGTACAGTTCTGGTCACCACATTACAGAAAGGACATAATTGCCCTGGATAGAGTACAGAGGAGATTTACAAGAATCTTGCAAGTTGCAGTTATGAGGAAAGATTGGATAGGTTAGGATTGTTTACCTTAGAACAGACGAGGCTGAGGGGTGACTTGATTGAGGTGTACAAACTTATGAGGGACCTAGATCGAGTAGACAGGAAGGACCTGTTTCTCCTAGTGGAGAGGTCAATTACCAGGGGGCACAGATTTAAGGTGATTGGTAGAAAGATTAGAGGGGACATGAGGAAAAACTTTTTCACCCAGAGGGTGGTGGGTGTTTGGAATTCACTGCCTGGATTGGTGGTGGAGGCAGAAACCCTCAACTCATTAAAAGGAACCTGGACCTGCACCTGAAGTGCTGTAACCTGCAAGGCTATGGACCAGGTGCTGGAAGGTGGGATTAGATTGGGCAGCTAGTTTTTTCAGCTGGCACGGACACGACGGGCTGAATGGCCTCCATCTCTGCCGTCATTTTTCTATGGTTTCTAAGAGATAGTCTGGGCACAGTCAAGGTATATTTCCTCGAAGGGGAAAAGTAGGGCAAACAAATCCAGAGCTCCCTGGATGACAAAGGAGGTAGAGATGATATAGAAGAAAAAGTGTGCTTTGGACCGATGCCAGGTGGAAAATACTATTGAGAACCAGGCTGAATATAGAAGGTCCAGAGGAGAAGTGAGAAAGCAAATAAGGGAAGCAAAGAGAGAGCATGAAAAGAGACTGCCAACTAGCATTAAAGGAAATCCTAAAGTTTTCTATCGGCATATAAATAGTAAAAGAGTGGTAAAAGAAGGAGTGGGACCGATTAGGGACCAGAAAGAGGATTTACACATAGAGGTAGGGAGCATAGCTGAGATATTAAATGAATATTTTGCATCTGTCTTTATGAAGGAACAAGATGCAACCCAGACAATGGTGAAATAGGAGGTGAGTCAGACACTAGAGGGGTTTAAAATTGATAAAGAGGTACTATTAGATAGGCTGTCTGTACTTAAAGTAGATAAAGCACTGGGACCAGATGAGATGCTTCCAAGGATACTGAGGGAAGTGAGGGTGGAAATCGCAGTGGCCATAATTTTTTAGTCTTCCTTAGACTTGGGATGGTGCCAGAGGACTGGAGAATTGCAAACGTTACACCCTTGTTCAAAAAAGGATGGAAAGATAAGCCCAGCAACGACAGGCCAGTCAGTTTAACTTCAGTGGTGGGAAAACTTCCATAAAAAATAATTCGGAACAAAATCAATAGTCACATGGACAAATGCGAGTTATTTAGGGAAAGCCAGCAAGAATTTCTTAAGGGAAAATTATGTTTAACTAACTTGCTGGAGTTTTTTGAGGAGGTAACAGAGAGGACTGATGAGGGCAATGCTGTTGATGTCATGTACATGGACTTTCAAAAGGCGTTTGATACAGTGCCGCACAACAGTCTTGTGAGCAAACTTGTAGCGAATGGAATAAAAGGGACAGTAGCAACATGGATACGAAATTGGCTGAGTGACAGGAAACAAAGAGTAGTGGTTAATGGATGTTTTTCAGGCTGGAGGAAGGTTTGTTGTGAGGGTCCGCAGGGATCAGTGTTGGGACCCTTGCTTTTTCTGATATATATTAATGACCTAGATCTTGGTGTACAGGGCACAATTTCAAAGTTTACAGACGATACGAAACTTGGAAGCATTGTGAACTGTGAGGAGGACAGTGTAGAGCTTCAACATAGACAAGTTGGTGGAATGGGCAGACAGGTGGCAGATGATGTTCAATGCAGAGAAATGTGAAGTGATTCATTTTGGTAGGATGGTAGAACATGGAGAGACAATATAGAATAAATGGTACAATTCTAAAGGGGGTGTAGGAGCAGAGGGACCTGGGTATATATGTGCATAAGTCATTGAAGGTAGCAGGACAGGTTGAGAGAGCAAATAATAAAACATACAGTATCCTGGGCTTTATTAATAGGGACAATGAATACAAGAGCAAGGAAGTTATGTTGATCTTGTATAAGACACTAGTTCGGCCTCAGCTTGCGTATTGCATCCAGTTCAGGGTGCCACACTTTAGGAAAGACGTGAGGGCATTGGAGAGAGTACAGAAAAGATTCAAAAGAATGGTTCCAGGAATGAGAAACTTCAGTTATGAAGATAGAGTGGAGAAGTTGGGACTGTTTTCCTTGGAGAAGAGAAGGCTGAGTGGTGATTAGATAGAGGTATTCAAAATCATGAGGGGTCTGGACAGAGTAGATAGAGAAAAACTGTTCCCACTCGTGAAAGAATCGAGAATGAGAGGGCACAGATTTAAAGTATTTCGTAAGAGAAGCAAAAGTGACATGAGGAAAAACTTTTTCACGCAGCGAGCGGTTAAGGTCTGGAATGCACTGCCTGAGAATGTGGTGGAGGCAGGTTCAATTGAAGTATTCCAAAGGGAATTAGACAGTTATATGAAAAGGAAGAACTTGCAGGATTATGGGGAGAAGGCAGGGGAATGGAACTAAGGGAATTGCTCTTTCAGAGAGACAGTGCAGACATTTTGGGCTGAATGGCCTCCTTCGGCACTGTGATTCTCTGAAATTGAATTCGCCCATTATTACTGTATTGCCCATGCTACATGCAGCTCTAATTTCCTGATTTATACCATGCACAACATTACCACTACAGTTTGGTGGCTTATAAACAACCTGCACCAATGTTTGCTGCCTCTTGCTGTTTCTTAGCGTCACCCAAACTGATTCTACATCTTGCTCCTTTGATCTAAGATCCTTTCTCACTAATTCACTGATCTCGTCCCTTATTAACAGCGTTACCCCACCTCCTTTTCCCCTCCGCCTATCCTTCCTAAATGACGAATATCCCTGAATATTCAGTTCCCAGTCCTGGTCACCCTGTAACCATGTCTCAGTGATGGTAATTAAATTATACCCATTTCCCTCTATTTGTGTCTTCAAATCATCTACCTTGTTGCAAATGCTGCGTGCATTCAGACAGAGTGCCCTTAATTTTGTCTTAACATTATTCCGCATTCTGATCCGATTTGATGTTTGCCTTCATTTCATCTGCCTTCTAATTTCGCTTACTACTTTTCTACTTCCTGTTACCAGTTTTGCTTTCCTCCAATCTGAGCTCCCTCTTAGGTTCCCAACACCTTGCCAATTCAGTTTAAACCTCCCCAACAACACTAGCAAATCTCCCTGCGAGGATGTTGGCCCTGGTCCTGCTCAGGTGCAACCCATCCATCTCGTACGGGGCCTACCTACTCCAGAACCAATGTCTCAGAAATCTGATGCCCTCCCTCTCACACCAGTTCTGTAGCCATATGTTCAATTGCTCAATCCTCCTATTCCTATGCTCACCAGCAGGTGGCACTGGGAGTAATCCTGAGATTACTGCCTTTGAGGTCCTGCTTTTTAGTTTCTTTCCTAACTCCCTAAACTCTACTTTCAGGACCTCATCCCTCTTCTTACCTATGTCATTGGTACCGATGTGGACCACAACCTCTGGCTGTTCACCCTCTCCCAGAAGGATGTCCTGCAGCCACTCCATGACATCCTTGACCCTGGCACCAGGGAGGCAACATACCCTCCTGGTGGCACGTCTGCAGTCGCAGAAATGCCTCTGTTCCTCTAACTAATGAATCCCATATCACTATTGCCCTTCCAGTCTTCTTTCTCCCCTCCTGTGTAGCTGAGTCACTCGTGGCTCTGAGGAACCATCACCCTCACCAGTATCCTAAATGGAAAACCGATTAGCAAACAATATTGACTCAGGGGACTCCTGCACTACCTGCCTGGTTCTCTTAGACTGCCTGGTGGTCACCCATTCCCTCTTTTCCTGCACACTCTAAACCTGCGGTGTGACCACTTCCCTAAATGTGCTATCCAAGTAGTTCTCTGTCTCGTGGATGCATCACAGTGTCTCCAGCCGCTGCTCGAGTTCCGAAACTCAGAGCTTAAGCTTCTGCAACTATTGACAATTCCTGCAGATGTGTTTGTCAAGGACACATGGTGCATCTACGACTTCCCACATACCACAGGAGGTGCATTCTACTCAGCTGAGCTGCCCTGCCATACCTTATCTTTACAAACTAATTATTTTTAGTGTAATAAGTAAAATAACTTACCAGTTACTCACCTGTATCTTCTTCCCCTGTATCTGAAGTTGAACCAAATACTGGAGCCTGTAAAGGCAGAAAAAGAAAAGAACAATGGAGCACCTCCTTCCTCTCTTCACCGACCTCCCTCACATACCAAATTCACAGCTTCACACTCTGTCCAAGAAGCACTTTATAATTAGAAATTCGGAATAAATTACACTAGATCCTTAGCAATACTAACCTGACCATTTATAAAGTAGCTATTTGAGGGTTAAGAAAAAACTACTTTTTTCTGATTTTCCAGCTATTTACAGGCACTATCTAACAGCAGTTACTCACCAACCAATCAGCTTATGGCTTTCCCGTGATGTTGCTGTTGGATTTTTCTTCACTCTTTCTTCAAACTCAGCGCACATCGACCTCAAGCCAGCCTGTCTCTCGGCTCTCCCGGGTGAGTGTGGGCCCCGAGCCCTGGTCTTGATTTATAGCTCTCCCTCTCCAGTGCGATTCCTTGCAGGTCCGCTGCTTCTCCGCTCTCCCAGATACCTGTCGATGAGGACAGCCAGGCAGCAAGGTTTGTGGTCTTCGGCGCCATTGCTATCTTCCCGAGAATGCAAGGATGATTGACTGTACTCATGTGGCCATTAGAGGTCCCCAGGACCAGCCTGCTGTATTTGTGAATCGCAAAGACTTCCACTGTTTAAACATTCATCTGGTTTGCAACCACAAGAGAAGAATCATGCTTGTTTACGCACGTTTCCCAGACAGCTGTCATGATTCATGCATTTTGAAGAACTCCCAGATACCAGCAGTTTTCGAGGAACTAGCTGAAGTAGACGGCTGCATCCTGAGTGACAAGGGTTTACCCCCATTGTACATGGTTAATGACACCAGTGAGTCATCTCCAAAGCTGAAGAAAGGTACAATGTTGCTTACACATCATGATCACACCATTGGCATGCTGCAAATGCGATTCGTTGCCTTGACTGGAGGGGCTCTTCAGTACATGCCACAGAGGGTGTCACAAATATTCGTTGTCTGCTGTGCCTTGCAGAACCTTGCAATTAAATGCAGCAGCATTCTGCAGGCAGAGGAACAGGAGAAACACCAGTCCTCCCCTGATGCGGATGACAATGAAGAGGGTGAGGAAGAGTACAGCAAGGCCAACGATGCCATCATCATTATGCAGGCCATGCAGAGACATGCAAGGGACATCAGGGAGAACCTAAGGTACGACAAAAGTTGGGCATGTGGGGGCAGCGATCTCTCTCCATTGTGGGTAAGAACCTGGTCATCAGGTGCGAGGCGCTCACGTTGTTGCTCTACGTGGCGCAGGTCTGGCCCATACCCCACTCCTGCGCCGTGGCAGTCACCCGAGCCATTTTCCGCTTCGTCTGGGGATCTAAAATGGACCGGGTCCGGAGGGACACGATGTTCAAATCTCTGGACAAGGGCGGGAAAAATGTACCCAACGTGGCCATCATCCTGATGACCACCTTCGTGTGCGGCTGCATCAAGCTGTGTGTAGATCCCCAGTACGCAAACTCCAAGTGTCACTACGTGCTGAGGTTCTATCTGTCCCCGGTGTTGCGAAGGATGGGCCTGGTCACATTGCCGCGGAACGCTCCGTGCAGTTGGGCGGTGCCGTACCACCTATCCTTCGTGGAGCAGTTTCTGCGGGAAAACACCTTTGACCACCGGTCCATCAGGCAGTGGTCTGCACGGAATGTCCTCAAGGCCCTACGGGAAAAGGAAACGGTGGATCCTGTCGGATGGTTCCCCGAGCAGACCGTCAAAGTCATTTGGCGGAATGCCTCATCACCAGAACTTTCAAACAAGCACCAAGACGTAGCTTGGCTGGTGGTGAGAAGGGCCCTCCCCGTCAGATCCTTCATGCACACCCGAAGTCTCGCCCCCTCCGCACAGTGCCCCCGCGTTGGCTGTGGTGGGGAAGAGACGGCCGCCCACCTCCTCCTGGAATGTGTCTTTGCAAAGCAGGTGTGGAAAGAGATGCAGTGGTTTTTGTCAAGGTTCATCCCAAGCAGCTCTGTAACACAGGAGTCTGTGCTCTACGGGCTGTTCCCAGGGACGCACACCGAGACAAACATCAACTGCTGCTGGAGGACTATCAATTCGGTGAAAGACGCCCTTTGGTCTGCCCGAAACTTGCTGGTCTTCCAGCGCAAAGAGTTGTCCACCACCGAATGTTGCAGACTGGCACATTCCAAGGTCCAGGACTACGTGCTGAGGGACGCACTAAAGCTTGGGGCAGCCGCAGCAAAGGCTCAATGGGGAAAGACCACAGTGTAAGGTTCCCCCACCAAGCTGGACTGAGGGGCTGGATCCATGGGAAACCCCTCGAACTGTATCGTTAATATTCTGAATTGCTGTAAATGTAAAACTGGAATTGACAAGACAATTGTGAAACGGAAGGGTTGGGAAGAAGCTCATGACAGTATTGAAGGAAACTGATCTCCCTTGCAATGTTTGTATTTTTTGGTGCTGTTTGGAAACTGTTTGGCAATGTAATTGTTACAGATTTTTATGAATAAAGTATATTTTGGAAATAAAAAAAAAATCAGGGAGAACCTAATTTATGCATGTTTCAGCCAACAATAAATCACATCTTGGCTTTGCTGCACATCCAGGTGGGTACCAGTTACTGCTGTACTGCAAAATTGTTCATTAAAAAACCCTTCACAACCTGTCTATGTAAACAATTTTCTGCTAAAAAGCAGTGCTTGCTGCCATAGTGACAGCCGTGAACAATTTTTTTTAAATAGTAAGCTGTATGTTTAAGGAATAACAGTTTTATATATTTTCTTGGAAGCCCTGGTTCCATCACTTTTATGCAAAATGGATATTGTGATATTTGCTGACCCTTTACTTGTTCAACTACCCAAGTCTGGTCGACACAAAAACAGCAGTTGTGCATGTGGAATACTGATAGACAGATAATTATATTCCTACTGCATTTCAGATTCAGTGGGGATTGCTTTGAGCCAGGTCCGTTTGGTCTGCCTCAGGTTTTCACTTGTTTTTCTCTCTCCCAGGAGATTGCATGACTGAGAAAGAAAGAACTTGCTTTTATATAGTGCCTTTCATAATCTCAGGATGTGTCAAAGTGCTTGATAGCCAATTAAGTACTTTAAATGTAGTTGCAATGTAGGAAACACAGCTATCAATTTACGTACAGCAAGCTCCCGCAAACAGCGATGTGATAATGACCAGATAATCTGTTTTAGTGATCTTGGTTGAGGGATAAAAACACTAGGGACATGGCTGTCCCATGCCTGGTTCAGATGGGCTTAATAGGCTGGTTAGTTATTTCCCATTCTTATTGTATGTTTCTGTGTATATCTGCTATCCTACTCTTCCCAGTGTTGGCAGTGATCTATTATGGAACCTTGGCACTTTTCCTGTCTTAACTCATTCTCAATATTGTCAATACTGGAGAAATTGAGAATTCAACTCACCAGCTTGCAGGTGAAAGTTTGTCAGCTTTGGCCAGTTGAAAAGCAAAACAACTTTCCTGTGTATCTCCATATTTCTGCTATGCAGAGGGGATGCAGATTCTTGTGAAGTGGGTGAGTCAGTGGTCAATTATTACAGCAGAGAGCTGTGCAAATCACAAGCATACCCCCGAGTGAATTACAGCTACATCTAAGCTGTTAGCAGACAGCACAGTTTCTCACAGATATAAGAAGAAATGAATTTGTTTGATGCTTTTCATTATATTATTTTTTAAAACCAGTTTTCCTTTCCTTCTCCCAAAGCTACTGACTTGTTCTCAGTTTCACAAGCACCTGCATCATTCTGGAATGTTGCCCAAGTAGTCATTCTTTATGTGTCAACCTAAACAATGAGCATCAGTAGGTTATTCTCCCAATCATAGCATCAAAGTAGAGCCCATCCCTGTCCAAACTTGATATCCATATAAGCATACTTTCCAGCAGAGAAAGAAAGACTTGCATTTATACAGCACTCTTCACCAACTCAGGACATCTTAAAGCATCCCACAGCCAACACAACTTTTAAGTGTTGTTGCTCTTGTAATCAGAGGCTAGTGGATAGCAACTAGAAGTAGGAACCCTGGATGATATTTCCTTCCTACTTAGCTCAGTGATTCTGATTCCAGTTGAAGGGCCCAGTTGTTACCCTCCCATTGAGATCAGCTACCTTAGCATAGATTGCAAATCATAAATGGGGCCATTTGGTCTACATGGCTCAGTGCAGGCAGATGATGTCTTTACCATTAACTGATTGTTAGTTTTCCTTCGTAATCCTGATTCTAAGAATCTTTTTGAAAGCTGGAGGAGGGCGTGGGTTGGGTGTGGGTTGGGGGAGCGAGTGGTTAAATCCAGCAAAAATGCAAGGGTGGCAGGAAACCGGCTCCAACCTGCTAACTTGCACATTTCACGCCAGCACATTATGGTGAGTATGTGCAACCTCCTCGGGAGAGGAGGATTATCAATTGTCATATATTAATTGCTCAATTAAAGTGATATTGACATGGGTTTTGCACATTAACTTTGGGTCCATAGGTTTCACAATCTTCCTGAAACTTAGTAGTGAAAGCAAAGCAAGAAGACAGCAGCAATTAAAGGGGCTGAAGCTATGACAGAGAAAAATGCTAGGAAGTACTTAATACCGACAGCTGCTTTCTTAACTGCTGGGGGGAAAAGCTTTGCTCATAGTACTTGTGCTGAAATGTTACTCTACACTCTTTGGAGGTCTCACTTACACTTTGGATGCTGGATCTGTACTTTGGAACTCTGGTCTATCAGATCAGCATGGGTGCCACTTATACTGTTTTAGATTGGACCTCAGATGAAGGTCAAGATGACTAACAGCAGAACAAACAGCAGCAGGAGCAGGAGCACCAGCAGCAACAAGTGCAGCAGTCTACTCGTATAGACCTGCAGCTCCACAGGGAAGAGGGGACCATCATAAGGGTGAAGCTTGCAGGAGACCATACCTGGCACCCAAGGTTTACGGGCAGAGGATAAGCTGAGAGTGTCGCATCAAGTTGGTGGCAGACATTTGCAGCCTGCTGGAACAAAACCTACTGCCAACTGGACCTGAGTGCCCACGCTTTATCAGTGGCTGTCAAAGTCAGCACCATCCTTGAATTTTTTGCCTCTGGATCCTTCCAGGGATCTGCCAGAGACATTTGCAGGATTTCACAGTCAGCAGCCCCTAGGATACAGCAACTGTGTCCAGCTGAGCAGAGTTTTGCAGATCACTCTGATACAGACTCTCCAATACTGTCCCTGACTCCATCATCTGCTCTTCCTCACATGTGAAGTGCGAGTCACCATGTGAAAACCCAACTATCTCGCTAACTTGTCCCACAGATGTGAAAATATCTGAGCTGGTGAATGGTTTACATATCATCCAGTGATGATGCACCCTCAGAAGTAGTGAGCTCCTCTGCGGAGTTGTTGTCATCATGGACAACCTGCATCACCTCCTGCTGGATGTGTAAAGGTCCTGTGGGAGATAAATGACATGATTGAGAACTGTGAAGGGAAGAGTGCTTGCAGTTATCATTATGCACATGATCATATTTCAGTGGCTGTTGACATCAAGTCATTGAGACTCAGCATTGTATGCTATAATTTTGCTGATCTCCAGTGTTTCCTCCTCTTTTTTTTGGAGCAAGTGACGAAGATGATTGATGAGGGAAGGGCGGTGGATGTTATCTATTTGGACTTTAGTAAAGCCTTTGACAAGGTCCCGCATGGCAGACTGGTGCAAAAGGTGAAGTCACACGGGATCAGAGGTGAGCTGGCAAGATGGATACAGAACTGGCTCAGTCACAGAAGACAGAGGGTAACAGTGGATGGGTGTTTTTCTGAATGGAGGGATGTGACTAGTGGTGTTCCGCAGGGATCAGTGCTGGGACCTTTGCTGTTTGTAGTATATATAAATGATTTGGAGGAAAATGTAGCTGGTCTGATTAGTAAGTTTGCGGACGACACAAAGGTTGGTGGAGTTGCGGATAATGATGAGGATTGTCAGAGAATACAGCAGGATATAGATCGGTTGGAGACTTGGGCGGAGAAATGGCAGATGGAGTTTAATCCGGACAAATGTGAGGTAATGCATTTTGGAACGTCTAATGCAGGTGGGAGGTATACAGTAAATGGCAGAACCCTTAGGAGTATTGACAGGCAGAGAGATCTGGGCGTACAGGTCCACAGGTCCCTGAAAGTGGCAACGCAGGTGGATAAGGTAGTCAAGAAGGCATACGGCATGCTTGCCTTCATCGGTCGGGGCACAGAGTATAAAAATTGGCAAGTCATGTTGCAGCTGTACAGAACCTTAGTTAGGCCACACTTAGAATATTGCGTGCAATTCTGGTCACCACACTACCAGAAGGACGTGGAGGTTTTGGAGAGGGTACAGAGGAGGTTTACCAGGATGTTGCCTGGTCTGGAGGGCATTAGCTATGGGGAGAGGTTGGAAAAACACGGATTGTTTTCACTGGAATGACGGAGGTGGAGGGCGACATGATCGAGGTTTACAAAGTTATGAGCGGCATGGACAGAGTGGATAGTCAGAAGCTTTTTCCCAGGGTGGAAGAGTCAGTTACTAGGGGACATAGGTTTAAGGTGCGAAGGGCAAAGTTTAGAGGGGATGTGCGAGGCAAGTTTTTTACACAGAGGGTGGTGAGTGCCTGGAACATGCTGCCAGGGGAGGTGGTGGAAGCAGATACGATAGCGACGTTTAAGAGACATCTTGACAAATATATGAATAGGAAGGGAATAGAGGGATATGGGCCCCGGAAGTGCAGAAGGTTTTAGTTTCGGCAGGCATCAAGATCAGCGCAGGCTTGGAGGGCCGAATGGCCTGTTCCTGTGCTGTACTGTTCTTTGTTCTTTGTTCTTTGCAGATGTTAAATTGAGAGCTAGAGGGAGGGCCGCCTCTGGTCCTATCCCTGGTGTTCTCTGCTCTCTTCTCCTGCAAGGAGACAAAGAAGAGATCTGTAGGTGAGAATAATAGGATGTTATCACCTGATAGATGGATAACTGGATTGTTGATGGTGAGACTAGGATGGATAGGCATGACATTGCATAAGGATGAATGTGAGTGTCAGTGGTGGATGTATAAATGGGAATGTGAGTAAGTGCACAAGCAGAGAGGGTACATCGGTGTGAGGAGTGATATGCTGCAGTAGACATGAGAAGGCAGAGTGAGGGGGTTAATGTGATACACACATGTAGGACAATATGCCATGACTCATCTTTCTTGCCCTGCTGAGGTCATGGAATCACTTTCTGTATTGGATTCAGGAGCGTGGCACCATACTGCAGCTGCTGACCACCTTGGCAAACTCCAACCACACCTTCTTTGTCTCAGCTGCAGGTTTCTTCCTCCCATCACCAGAGACAAAGCGAGAGAGAGAGGAACACGACGGGAGCAGCAAGAGCAGAGCAGGGAAAAATCAAAAAGAGACGTCACAATCAACAGAGAGAACAGGGAAACAGAGAGCCACTAGGGTGAGTATGCAGGGAAGCTTTTAATTTAATTTAATTTAAATCAAACATCACAGGCAAACAGGTAAGTGATTGGTTTGGGAAGAAGCTACCTGTTTGGTGAATATCTGGTAAGTGATTAAGATTCAATCTAAACGCAACATTTAAAATAGTAAAGGAACTAAGCTTAATAAAATATATAAAAAAGGAAAATAAAATAAATGTTTGAATAAAATAATTAAGTAATTAATTAAAACACATTAAGGATGGCAGGACAGGTGATGTGTCACGGCTGCAGCATGTGGGAGCTCCTGGATGCCAGTGTGATCCAGGGCAAACACGTCTGCAGTAAGTGTTTGTGGCTCGAAGAGCTTCGGCTCAGAGTCATTGAACTGGAATCTGAGCTGCAGACACTGCGACGCATTAGGGAGGGGGAAAGTTACCTGGACATTTTGTACCAGGAGGCGGTCACACCCCTTGGGATAGGGTCTTCTGATTTGATCAGTGGTCAGTGGTCAGGGACAGGAGAGTGTGGCTGCAGCTGAGGCAGGTAAGGGGACCCAGAGGCAGGAGTGCAGGAGCCTCAATCTTTGCGATTGTCCAGCAGGTTTGAGGTTCTTTCAGCTTGTTTGGATGAGAGTGAGGACTGCAGGGTGGATGAGCAACCTGAACATGGCACCATGGTAAAGGAAGCCATTCAAGTGGAGGGAGAAAAAAGGGATGTAGTGGTAGTAGGGGACAGTATAGTTAGGGGGATTGACATTGTTCTCTGAAGCAAAGAGCGAGAATCCAGATGGTTGTGTTGCCTGCCCAGTGCCAGGGTTCGGGACATCTGCTCACGGCTGGAGAGGAATTTACAGTGGGAGGGGGGAAGATCCAGTTGTCATGGTCCATACAGGTGCCAATGACATAGGCAGGACAAGGAAAGAGGTTCTGCATAGTCAGTATGAGGAGCTATCAACCAAAGTAAGAAACAGAACCTCAAAGGTAATAATCTCTGTATTATTACCTGAGCCACGTGCAAATTGGCAAAGGGCAAATAAGATTAGAGAAATTAATGCGTGGCTCAAAGACTGGTGTGATAGAAGTGGGTTCCAGTTCGTGGTGCACTGGCATCAGTACTGGGAAAAGTGGTGGCTATACCGTTGGAACGGTCTACACCTGAACCGTGCTGGGGCTGGTATTCTAGTGAGCTGCATAACTAGGAAAGGAGAGAGGGTTTTAAAGTGAATAGTGGGGGCAGGGATCAAATTTGGGAAGATATGGTTAATCATGGAGTAGAGACAAGGCAAGAGAGAAAGGTATTACTATGAGAAATGATAAACAGACTGTGACAGGAAGGGACAGAGTGTACAAATCTAAGAGTAAAGCAACAGATAAGGCTAGAGGTTACAAAAATAATAAAAGGACAAAACTAAAGGCTCTGTATCTGAATGCACGTAGCATTCAAAACCAAACAGATGAACTGAGAGCACAAATAGAAATAAATAAGTATGATCAGATAGCCATTACAGAGACATGGCCGCAGGTTGACAGATTGGGACCTGAATATTGAAGGGTACATGGCATTTAGGAAAGACAGGAAGCTAGGAAAAGGTGGAGGATTTCTCTGTTAATTAATGATGGTATTAGTGCAAAAGAGAGGAATGATCTAAGTTCCGGAGATCAGGATGTAGAAGCAGTTTGGGTAGAGATGAGAAATCATAAAGGCACGAAGTCACTTGTGGGAGTGGTGTACAGGCCACCTAACATTAACCACACTGTAGGACGGGGTATAAAGGAAGAAATAATGGCAGCCTGTCAGAAAGGTACAGTGATAATTATGGGGGATTTTAACCTATATATAGACTGGAAAAATCAGATGGGCAGAGGTAGCCTAGATGAGGAGTAGATAGAACATTTTGGGGATAATTTATTGGAACAATATGATCTGGAGTCAACCACAGAGCAGGCTATACTAGACCTGGTATTGTGCAACGAGATAGGATTAATTAATGACCTCATAGCTAAGGCACCCCTAGGTAGCAGTGATCATAATATGATTGAATTTTACATTCAGTTTGAGGGAGAGAAGAGTGGGTTCAAGACTAGTATTTTAAACTTAAATAAGGGCAATTATGAGGGCATGAAAGGACAGCAAGCTAAAGTGAACTGGCAAATCAGGTTAAGGGATAGGTCGATAGAGATGCAGTGGCAGACATTTAAGTGGATATTTCAGAATACACAGAATGGATACATTTCAACGAGAAAGAAAAATTCCAAGGGTGGGACCCACCATCCATGGTTAACTAAAACAGTTAAAGATAGTATCAAACTTAAAGAAAAAGCCTATAATTGCACAAAGATGGGAGGCAGGTCAGAAGATTGGACAGAATATTAAAAACAGCAAATAAGGACTAAAAGATTGATCAGGAAGGTAAAATTAGAGTATGAGAGAAAGCAAGCTAGAAATATAAAGACAGATAGCAAGAGTTTCTATAGATATTTAAAAAAGAAAAGGGTTAACAAAGTGAGCGTTGGTCCTATAGTAAGAGAGTCTGGGGAATTAATAATGGATAATAAGGAGATGGCAGATGAATTGAACAGATATTTTGCATCAGTTATTGAGGATACAAGTAATGTCCCAAGATTAGCTGTAAGTCAGGAACTCACATAAGGGCCTTGCTTGGCCTTGGGCAGGCGGTTTCCCCTCCCAACCGCCCGACCACCGTAAAGTCGACCGGAGGCGGGAGCGGAGGGGGTAGGCCTCCCGGAACCTCCCACTCAGTTTTATGCCGCCCCCATGCCACCAACCAACCTGCTGGGGCGGCGTAAAATTCAGCCCTTGGTTGCTAAATTTGCCGATGACACAAAGATAGGCAGGAAAGTAACTTGTGAAGAGAACATAAGGGGGCTACAACGGGATATAGATAGGTTATGTGCATGGGCAAAGAACTGGCAAATGGAGTATAATGTGGGAAAATGTGAAATTGCAGGAAGAATAAAAAAAAAGCATATTATCTAAATGGTGAGAGATTGCAGAGCTCTGAGATGCAGAGGGATCTGGGTCTTCTAATGCATGAATCGCAAAAGGTTAGTATGCAGGTACAGCACATAATTAGGAAAGCTAACAGAATGTTATCGGTTATCACAAAGGGAATTGAATACAAAAGTAGGGAGGTTATGCTTCAGCTATACAGGACATTGGTGCGACCACATCTGGAGTACTGTGTACAGTACTGGTCTCCTTATTTAAGGAAGATGTAAATGTGTTGGAGGCAGTACAGAGGAGGTTTACTAGACTAATACCTGGAATGGGTAGGCTGTCTTATGAGGAAAGGTTGGACAGGCTAGGCTTGTATCCGCTGGAATTTAGAAGAGTAAGAGGCGACTTGATTGAAACATATAAGATTCTGAGGGGTCTTGACAGGGTGGATGTGGAAAAGATGTTTCCCCTTGTGGCAGAATCTAGAAGTACGGGTCATTGTTTAAAATAAGGGTTGTCCATTTAAGACAGAGATGAGGAGAATTTTTTTCTTTCAGAGGGTCGTGAGTCTTTGGAATTCTCTTCCTCAAAAGGCGCTGGAAACAGAGTCTTTAAATATTTTTAAGGTAGAGGTAGATAGATTCTTGATAAGCAAGGGGGTGAAAGGCTGTCGGGGGTAGGTGGAAATGTGGAGTAATCAGTTCAGCCATGAACTTATTAAATGGCGGAACAGATTCGAAGAGCCGAGTGGCCTACTCCTGCTCCTAATTTGTATGTTTTTACCTATGTTCGTATGAAAGAGTATCTCCCTTCGGGTCCTTACATCCTCCAACAGCACAGCCGGGACGGCGTTAATGAAGTGGGGACACAGCCTTATTCCATCTCGACTCCAAGCAAAAGGTTTGTGGCTCTCCATGGCAACTCCTACTTCCTCAACGTGCTTGTTAGTAGTGTTCCTTTAAATACTGGGGTTAAAATTGCATCATGCGCGTCATCCTCACATGTGCTGACACGAATTGAACAGGAAACCTGGAAGTAAAATGATAATGAAGTGGCTGATTTAAAAAGCCACTAACAGACTCAGTGCACTTACTTCCAGGTTTCCCACAATAAAGTCCACGCGTAGTCAACATGAAAATTGAAACAAGAGTTTAGTCGAAATATAGTTGTGTGGTGAATGGATTGTAATAATTAATTCATCTTATTCTCCTCTTTTGATGCCAGTAGATTTCTCCTGCCACTGTAAGATGGTCATTGATAATTTTGCTAATCTATTCACAGTGAATAACACATGCTAGCGGGATATTAATCACTGGAGTATCTTGGAATATTGATGTGAATATCCAACCTTTCACTGGTACATAGTTTTATTACTATCACTAGTAAATTAATATAACACTTATATATTGGATTCTAGATAAAAGCAATGCAGATTATTGGGATAATCAACCAAATGATTGATTGCTTCTGGTACTTAACTCAAAGAGTAGATCTAATACAATCTACAACCATTCAAATTGGCTTCAAGACATCCCTCAACAGTGTAGACTCCCAGTAGCATATTCAAATGGTTGGTTTTTTTGGGAGGAGGATGGAAAAAGGATTAGCACCTTTATCACAATGCATATCATGGTTACTACTGAATTAGAAGGTTCTGTCAGTGAGTCTACAGGACAATTTTAAACTACCCGTTCATCAGGAAACTGACAGGATCAGGTTCAATGCTATTACAACAACAACAACCTGCATTAATGCAGCACAGTTAAAGTAGTAAAATATGCCACTTCGGAGGGACGTTATCAAACAAAATTTGACACTGAGCTACATAAAGAGATATTTGGATAGATGACCAAAGGATAGGTCAAACAGGTAAATTTTAAGAACTGTCTTATAGCAGAAGGAAGGTCGAGAGGCAGAAGTTTAGGGAGGGGAACAGTAACAACAACTTTACTTCTAGCGTCTTTATGTAATAAAACACCCCAAGGCTCTTCCAAGGAGCGTTATAAAGCAAATTTGACAGCAAGCCACATAAGGTAATATGTGGGCAAGCAGCCAAAAGCTTGGTCAAAGAGCTACGTTTTAAGGAGCATTTTCTAGGGGAAAGAAAGGTAGAGAGGTGGAGAGTTTTAGGGAGGGAATTCCAGAGCTTAGGGCCTAGGCAGCTGAAGGATGCCACCATTGGTGGAGTGATTAAAATCGGGGATGTTCAATAGGCCAGAATTAGATGACTGCAGATATCTCAAAGTTTTGTGGGGAAGAGGAGTTTACAGAGATCGGGAGGGGGCAAGGCCATGAATGAAAACAAGGATGAGAATTTTAAAATCGAGGCATTGCTTGACGGGGAGCCAATGTAGGCCAGCAAGCACAGGAGTGAACAGGACTTGGCGCGAGTGAGGACACAGGCGGCAGAGTTTTGGATGACCTCAAGTTTACGAAGGATGGACTGTGGGAGGCCAGCCAGGAGTGCATTGGAATAGTCAAGTCTAGAAATAACAATTGCATAGATGAGGGTTTCAGAAACAGATGAGCTGAGACAGGGGCAGAGTTGGGCGATGTTATGGAGATGGAAATAGGTGGTCATAGTGATCGCGCAGATATGTTGTCAGAAACTCATCTCAGGGTCAAATATGACACCAAAGTTGCGAACAGACTGGTTTAGTCTCAGACAGTTTCCAGGGAGAGTTGATGGAGGTGGTAGCGAGGGAACGGAGTTTGTAGGAGAAGCTGAGGACAGTGGCTTCGCTCTTCCTGCTATTTAATAGGAGGAAATTTCTGCTCATCCAATATTGGATGTTGGATAAGCAGTCTGACAATTTAGCAACAGTGGAGGAGTTGAGAGAGGCAGTGGTGAGGTAGAGCTGGGTGTTGTCAGCGTGCATGTGAAATCTAATAGTGTTTTAAGATGGTATCATCGAGGGGCAGCATGTAGATGAGAAATAAGAGGGAGCCATGGTTAGATCCTTGGTGCAGGGCAGGAAGAGAAGCCATTGCAAATTTTTTATATTCATTCGTGGGATGTGGGTGTCACTGGCTCGGCCAGCATTTATTGCCCATCCCTAATTTCCCATGAGAAGGTGGTGGTGAGCTGCCTTCTTGAACCGCTGCAGTCCATGTGGGGTAGGTACTGTTAGGTGCTGTTAGGAAGGGAGTTCCAGGATTTTGACCCAGTGACAGTGAAGGAATGGCGATATAGTTCCAAGTCAGGATGGTGTGTGTCTTGGAGGGAAACTTGCAGATGGTGGTATCTCCATGCATCTACTGCCCTTGTCCTTCCAGGTGGTAGAGGTCGTGGGTTTGGAAGGTACTGTCGAAGGAGCCTTGTTGCTGCAGTGCATCTTGTAGATGGTACACACTGCTGCCACTGTGCGTCGGTGATGAAGAAAGTGAATGTTGAAGGTGGTTAATGGGGTGCCAATCAAGCGGGCTGCTTTGTCCTGGAAGGTGTCAAGCTTTTTGAGTGTTGTTGGAGCTGCACCAATCCAAACCAAGTGAAGAATATTCCATCACACCGCTGAATTGTGCCATGTAGGTGGTGGACAGGCATTGGGGAGTCAGCAGGTTAGTTACTTGTCGCAGAATTCCCAGTCTCTGACCTGCTCTTGTCGCCACAGCATATACGTGGCTGGTCCAGTTCAGTTTCTGGTCAAGATGTTGATAGTGGGGGATTTAGCGATGGGAATGCATTGAACATCAAGGGGAGATGGTTAGATTCTCTTGTTTGAGATGGTCATTGCCTGGAGCTTGTGTGGTGCGATTGTTTCTTGCCGCTTATCAGCCCAAGCCTGAATGTTGTCCAGCTCTTGCTGCATATGGACATGGGCTGCTTCAGTATCTAAGGAGTCCAAATAGTGCTGAACATTATGCAATCATCAGCGAACATCCCTACTTATGATGGAAGGATGGTCATTGATGAAGCAGCTGAAGATGGTTGTGCCTAGGACATTCCGCTGTGGAACTCCTGCAATGATGTCCTGGAACTGAGGTAATTGACCTCCGACAACCACAACCATCTTCTTTTGTGGGAGATTTGACTCCAATCAGTGGAGAGTTTTGCCCCTAATTCCCATTGACTACAGTCCATTTCATCACTTTGCTGATGATTGATAGGGCAGTAATTGGACGGGTTGGATTTGTCCTGCCTTTTGTGCACAGGACATACCTGGGCAATTTTCCACATTGTCGGGTAGATGCCAGTGTTGTAGCTGTACTGGAACAGCTTGACGAGAGCCATAGCTAATTCTGGAGCACAAGACTTCAGTACTATTGCCGGGATGTTGTCAGGGCCCATAGCATTTGCAGTATCCAGTGCCTTCAGCCATTCCTTGACATCATGTGGAGTGAATCGGATTGTCTGAAGACTGGCATCTGTGATGCTGGGGACCTCGGGAGGAGGCTGAGATGGATCATCCACTCGGCACTTCTGGCTGAAGATTGTTGCAAATGTTTCAGCCTTGCCCTTCGCACTGATGTGGACTCTCCCATCATTGAGGGTGGGGATATTTGTGGAACCTCCTCCTCCTGTTAGTTGTTTAATTGTCCACCACCATTTACAACTGGATGTGGCAGGACCCTAGAGCTTAGATTTGATCCGTTGGTTGTGGGATCGCTTAGCCCTGTCCATTGCATGCTGCTTCCCCTGTTTGGCATGCAAGTAGTCCTGTGTTGTAGCTTCACCAGGCTGCCACCTCATTTTGAGGTATGCCTGGTGCTGCTCCTGGCATGCCATCCCGCACTCTTCATTGAACCAGGCTTGGTCCTCCGGCTTGATGGTAATGGTAGAGAGGGGGATACGCTGGGCCATGAGATTACAGATTGTGGTTGATTACAATTCTGCTGCTGCTGATGGTCCAGATGGATGTCCAGTTTTGAGTGATACTCTGGCTATGATTAGATGGATAAGCCTGGAACCAGATGGGAGCAGTCACACCCAACTGGATAACAGTGGAAAGGTGCTGGAGGAGGATGATGTGGTGAACTGTGACAAAGGTTGCAGACTGGTTGAGAAGTACAAGGAGGAATACTTTATCTTTTTCACGGTCACATAGGATGTCATTTGTACCTTTGGTAAGAGTTGTTTCGGTACTGTTCCAGGGACGGAATCCTGATTGGAGGGAATCAAACATGGAATTCTGGGAAGATGAATACAGAGGTGAGGTGGGAGTGACTGCCCTTGACATCAAGGCAGGAATTGACCGAGTATGGCATCAAGGAGCCCCAGCAAAACTGGAGTCAATGGGAATCAGGGGGAAAACTCTCCACTGGATGGAGTCATACCTTGCGCAAACTAAGGTTGTGGTTGTTGGAGGTCAATCATCTCAGCTCAAGGACATCACTGCAGGAGTTCCTCAGGGTAGTGTCCTAAGCCCAACCATCTTCAGCTGCTTCATCAATGCCCTTCCTTCAATCATAAGGTCAGAAGTGGGGATGTTCACTGATGATTGCACAATATTCAGCACCATTCACAACTCCTCAGATACTGAAGCAGTCCGTGTAGAAATACAGCAAGAACTGGACAATATCCAGGCTTGGGCTGATAATTGGCAAGTAACATTTGCGCCACACAAGTGCAAGGCAGTGACCATCTCTAAGAAGAGAGAATCTAACCATCTCCCCTTGTCATTCAATGGCATTACCATCACTGAATCCCCCACTATCAACATCCTGAGGGTTACCATTGACCAGAAACTGAACTGGAGTAGCCATATAAATACCATGGCTACAAGAGCAGGTCAGAGGCTAGGAATCCTGTGGCGAGTAACTCACCTCCTGATTCCCCAAAGCCTGTCCACCATCTACAAGATACAAGTCAGGAGTGTGATGGAATACTCTCCACTTGACTGGATGGGTGCAGCTCCAACAACACTCAAGAAGCTCGACACCATCCAGGACAAAGCAGTCCGCTTGATTGGCACACCATCCACAAACATTCACTCCCTCCATCATCGATGCACAGTGGCAGCTCTGTGTACCATCTACAAGATGCACTGCAGGAACGCACTAAGGCTCCTGAGACAGCACCTTCCAAACTTGCGACCTCTGTCACCTAGAAGGACAAGGACAGCGGATGCATGGGAACATGTGGTCAAATAAGAGGAAAGGGCAAGAAGGGAGCCTAAGGCCCCTTCCTCACCTGGCCGTAACAATTCAGAGATTTCGCCTGGATCCCCCAATAGTACACGCTATGCTGTTTTAGAATCTAACGGATCCAGCAGCCATGGAAAATGGACTTGGCATCCAATCACTACTAGCAGTAAACTCTTAGATTGGAACACCTGCAAGTTCCCCTCCAAGCCACACACCATCCTGACTTGGAACTATATCACTGTTCCTTCACTGTTGCTGGGTCAAAATCCTGGAACTCCCTTCCTAACAGCACTGTGGGTGTACCTACCCCACATGGACTGCAGTGGTTCAAGAAGGCAGCTCACCAACACCTTCTCAAGGGCAATTAGGGATGGGCAATAAATGCTGGCTGAGCCAGCAATGCCCACATCCCATGAACGAATAAAAAAAAATTTGGGAGGGAATTCTAGAGCTTTGGGCCTAATGACCTGAAGGCATAGTCACCAATGGTGGAGCGATGAAAATTGGGGATGTTCAAGAGACCCGTATTCAATGGAGAGTAATCTTGGGTGTAGCACAACACCATCTGTTCCACCCAATTCTGTGGATATTCCACTCAGCAAGTTAGGTTAAAATACCTTTAAGATTCTAAAACCTGAGTTCTTAAGGAGGGATTTCCCAGTTAAGTATAGTACACTCCTTTTAAACCCCTTAGAATGTGAAATGTGAACAAAACAAATTAAGCACACTCCAGACTTTATTTATCTCATATTGTGTTTACATTCTGTCAGGATAACCCTATATGCCAAATGGGAAATATTAATTTCATCAGTTGGAAATTTGTCTTAGACTTTTAATGGGAAAAAACCCTACAGTAACTTTTAAAAAAGTAGCAGCCAAGATGGCTACTGCCATTTACATCTGAAATACCAGGAGATTGAACTGTAGAAAAAAAGTCTAACAAGAAGCCTAGCCAGGATAATGGCTTGCTCTAAGTGATTGAATTAGCTAAAATGGCTTTATTAGCATGGCAGTCAAGGCCATCCTCACCCATTGACTTTGAAAGAGCTAACCCTCTCCAAGTGTGGATGGACATCCTGGGGCATGTACAACCTTGAATTTCACTAGAAGATTCCAGAAAAACCTCATTAGAACCAAAGGTGATTGAGAAGAACCATGTGATCAACTGTTCCCCTCTGAAGAAATAAGTTTTGTTATACAGATAAGAAGACAGGCAATAACTGACTGTACAACTGCTGCTGCTCCCCTGTCTCTCTCTTTCCTTTCTCTCTCCCCAGAAAATATCAAGAGAAAAAAACTGTCTGTCACTGGAGGACTCGCCAAGCCTTCAGACTGCTACAGCAAGCAACCAGAGCAAGAGAACCAACTGCAAATTCTGTCTTCAGGAAAATTCTGAACACAGCAAACCAGCCAAAATACACTTTGACCAACCAATAACTTCAAGAATAGAGCTTCAGCTGAGGACTACTGGATCATCCACTTTACAGGCTGTATTTAAGTTCCATTTATTCTGAACTTTAATCCAACCACCAAAACTGTTTCCCTCTGTAATCTATTTGTGTGTGTGTGATTCTCGTGTGAATGTGTAGCGTATTTTTAGTACTTTTAAATCGGGTTAGAGTGTTAAGTAGACCTCTTTCTTGTTTTAACTCAAGAACAAAGAACAAAGAACAAAGAACAGTACAGCACAGGAACAGGCCATTCGGCCCTCCAAGCCTGCGCCGATCTTGATGCCTGCCTAAACTAAAACCTTCTGCACTTCCGGGGACTGTATCCCTCTATTCCCATCCTATTCATTTATTTGTCAAGATGCCTCTTAAACGTCACTATCGTACCTGCTTCCACCACCTCCCCTGGCAGCAAGTTCCAGGCACTCACCACCCTCTGTGTAAAGAACTTGCCTCGCACATCCCCTCTAAACTTTGCCCCTCTCACCTTAAACCTATGTCCCTTAGTAACTGACTCTTCCACCCTGGGAAAAAGCTTCTAACTATCCACTCTGTCCATGCCGTTCATAACTTTGTAAACCTCTATCATGTCGCCCCTCCACCTCCGTCGTTCCAGTGAAAACAATCCGAGTTTATCCAACCTCTCCTCATAGCTAATGCCCTCCAGACCAGGCAACATCCTAGTAAACCTCTTCTGTACCCTCTCCAAAACCTCCACGTCCTCTGGTAGTGTGGCGACCAGAATTGCACGCAATATTCTAAGTGTGGCCTAACTAAAGTTCTGTACAGCTGCAGCATGACTTGCCAATTTTTATACTCTATGCCCCGACCCATGAAGGCAAGCATGCCGTATGCCTCCTTGACTACCTTATCCACCTGCGTTGCCACTTTCAGTGACCTGTGGACCTGTACGCCCAGATCTCTCTGCCTGTCAATACTCCTAAGAGTTCTGCCATTTACTGTATTCTTCCCACCTGCATTAGACGTTCCAAAATGCATTACCTCACATTTGTCCAGATTAAACTCCATCTGCCATTTCTCCGCCCAAGTCTCCAACCGATCTATATCCTGCTGTATCCTCTGACAATCCTCATCATTATCCGCAACTCCACCAACCTTTGTGTTGTCCGCAAACTTACTAATCAGAAAACTTGTCCGATTTTTTTTCATGATCACATTCAAGGAGAAACGTAAAATACTCATGAGATGGTAAGCACGACCACTGTTTAAAAGGAATAAACCTTGTTGCAGTCAAATAAGAGAAAAGGGAAAGCGGGGAGCCTGAGGCCCCCTCCTCACCTGGCCATAACAATTAAGAGATTTCGCCTGGCTCCCCCAATGGTACAAGCTATGCTGTTTTAGAATCTATCTGATCCAGCAGCTATGGAAAATGGACTTGGCAGCCAATCACTGCTAGCAGTAAACTCTTAGATTACATTGCAGATTATTTATAGCACATGGTCAGAGTTAAACCATACATACCATGTATCTTAAGTTTGATTTCTTATCCTTGCTGAGCTACCTGATCTCAATGAGGGTAGTAGATCTGATATTGTAAATGCCAAAACATTCATGCAGTCAAGATATGTTAAAGGTTAAGCCACTAATACCCAAACAAGGTAGAACTGCCCTAGTGCATCCCTTCCTGGATACCCTCTGACCTCAATGGCAACTCTGATCCTGAAGCATATGACACAACTATACTGACACACTGTAAACTGTTAGAGGTGCTAAGTAATCAAAATACAAAACAACTGCATTAACATATAAACTAGTATACAAGAATTTTTCCTCAAATGAGAAAATAGGCCACAACCTTCTCTGATGTTCCAAAATAGTGGGTGAGAGAGCACTGGACTATGCCTTTGTTCTTTGCCAAAATATCTGTCTGAATGGGGAGGCAGTGGCATACTGGTATTGTCACTGGACGAATAACCCAGAGACCCAGGGTATTGCTCTGGGGACGTGGGTTCGAATCCCACCACAGCAGAAGGTGGAATTTGAATTCAATAAATAAATATGGAATTAAAAAGCTAGTCTAATGATGTCAGTGAAACCATTGTCGATCGTTGTAAAAGTCCATCTGGTTCACTAATGTCCTTTAGGGAAAAAAATCTGCTGTCCTTTCCTGGTCTGGCCTACATGTGACTCCAGGCTCACAGCAATGTGATTGACTCTTAAATGGCCTAGCAAGCCACTCAGTTGTATCAAACTGCTACAAAGTTGATAAAGAATGAAATAGGACGGACCACCCGGCATCGACCTAAGCACTGGAAATTACTACGGCAAACCCAGCCCTGTTGACCCTGCAAAATCCTCCTTACTAACATTTGGGGGCTTGTGTCAAAGTTGGGAGAGCTGTCCCACAGACTAGTCAAGCAACAGCCTGACATAGTCATACTCATAGAATCATACCTTACAGACAATGTCCCAGACGCTGCCATCACCATCCCTGGGTATGTCCTGTCCCACCGGCAGGACAGACCCAGCAGAGGTGGCAGCACAGTGGTATACAGTCTGGAGCAAGTTGCCCTGGGAGTCCTCAACATCGGCTCTGGACCCCATGAAGTCTCATTGCATCAGGTCAAACATGGGCAAGGAAACCTCCTGCTGATTACCACCTACTGCCACGCCCCCACCTCCCACCAACCCCAGCTAATGAATCAGTATTCCTCCATGTTGAACACCATTTAGAGGAAGCACTGAGGGTGGCAAGGGCACAGAATGTACTCTGGGTGGAGGACTTCAATGTTCATCACCAAGAGTGGCTCGGTAGCACCACTACTGACCGAGCTGGCCGAGTCCTAAAGGACTTAGCTGCTAGACTGGGTCTGCGGCAGGTGGTGGGGGAACCAACACGAGGGAAAAACATACCTGCCCTTGTCCTCACCAATCTACGTGCCACAGATGCATCTGTCCATGACACTATTGGTTAGAGTGACCACTGCACAGTCCCTGTGGAGGCCAAGTCACGTCTTCACATTCAGAATACCCTCCATCGTATTGTGTGGCACGACTGCTGTGCTAAATGAGATAGATTTAGAACAGATATAGCAATGCAAAACTGGGCATCCATGAGGCACTGTGGGCCAACAGCAGCAGCAGAATTGTATTCAACTATAATCTGTAACCTCAAGGCCCGGCATATCCCCTATTCTACTATCACCATCAAGACGGGGATCAACCTTGGTTCAATGAAGAGTGCAGGAGGGAATGCCAGGAGCAGCACCAGGCATACCTCAAAATGAGGTGTCAACCTGGTGAGACTACAACCCAGGGCTACTTGCATGCCAAGCAGTGGAAGCAGCATGTGATAGGCAGAGCTAAACGATCCCACAACCAATGGATCAGATCTAAGATCTGCAGTCCTGCCACATCCAGTCGTGAATGGTGGTGAACAATTAAACAATTGACAGGAGGAGGAGGAGGCTCCACAAATATCCCCATCCTGAATGATGGGGGAGCCCAGCACATCAGTGCAAAAGATAAGGCTGAAGCATTTGCAACAATCTTCAGCCAGAAGTGCCGAGTTGATGATCCATCTCGGCCTCCTCCTGAAATCCCCAGCATCACAGATGCCAGTATTCAGCCAATTCGATTCACTCCGCGTGATATCAAGAAATGACTGAAGGCACTGGATACTGCAAAGGCTATGGGCCCTGACATTGTTCCGGCAATAGTATTGATGACATGTGCTCCAGAACTTGCCATGCCCCAGCCAAGCTGTTCCAGTACAGCTACAACACTGGCATCTGCCCTGCAATGTGGAAAATTGCCCAGGTGTGTCCTGCACACAGAAAGCAGGACACGTCCAACCTGGCCAATTACCGTCCCATCAGTCTACTCTCAATTATCAGTAAAATGATGGAAGGTGTCGCGACAGTGCATTCAAGTGGCACTTGCTGAGCAATAACCTGCTCAGTGACACTCAGTTTGGGTTCTGCCAGGGCCACTCAGCTCCTGACCTTATTACAGCCTTGGTTCAAACATGGACAAAAGAGCTGAACTCCAGAGGTGAGGTGAGAGTGACTGCCCTTGACATCAAGGCAGGATTTGACCGAGTATGGCATCAAGGAGCCCTAGCAAAACTGGAGTCAATGGGAATCAGGGGGAAAACTCTCCACTGGTTGGAGTCATACCTAGCGTAAAGGAAGATGGTTGTGATTGTTGGAGGTCAATCATCTCATCTCCAGGACATTACTGCAGGAGTTCCTGAGGGTAGTGTCCTAGGCCCAACCATCTTCTGCTGCTTCATCAATGCCCTTCCTCCATCATAAGGTCAGAAGTGCGGATGTTCGCTAATGATTGCACAATGTTCAGCACCGTTCGCAACTCCTCAGATACTGAAGCAGTCCGTGTAGAGATGTAGCAAGACCTGGACAATATCTAGGCTTGGGCTGATAAGTGGCAAGTAACATTCGCGCCACACAAGAGCCAGGCAATGACCATCTCTAACAAGAGAGAATCTAACCATCTCCCCTTGACATTCAATGGCATTACCATCACTGAATCCCCCACTATCAACAACCTGGGGGTTACCATTGACCAGAAACTGAACTGGAGTAACCATATAAATACCATGGCTACAAGAGCAGGTCAGAGCCTAGGAATCCTGTGGCGAGTAACTCACCTCCTTTTTTCCCAAAGCCTGTCCACCATCTACAAGGCACAATTCAGGAGTGTGATGGAATACTCTCCACTTGCCTGGATGGGTGCAGCTCCAACAACACTCAAGAAGCTCGACACCATCCAGGACAAAGCAGCCCACTTAAGAGGGACCCCATATACAAACATTCACTCCCTGCACCACCAATGCACAGTGGCAGCAGTGTGTATCATCTACAAGCTGCACTGCAGCAATGCACCAAAGCTCCTCAGACAGCATCTTCCAAACCGTTGACAGTACCACCGAGTAGGACAAGGGCAGCAGTTGCATGGGAACACCACCGCCTGCAAGTTCCCATCCAAGCCCCACATCATCCTAACTTGGAACTATATCGCTGTTCCTTCACTGTCGTTGGGTCAAAATCCTGGAACTCCCTTACTAATAGCACTGTGGGTGTACCTACACCACATGGACTGCAGCGGTTCAAGAAGGCAGCGGTTTCAGAAGGCAGCTCACCGCCACCTTCCCAAGGGCAATTAGGGATGGGCAATAAATGCTGGCCTTGTCAATGATGCCCATATCCCACAAACGAATAAAATAAAGAGTCTCTGCAGGGGCAGGAAGGTAATCAAAAGAAGGTTAAATCAAATGGAATATGTAATACCCGATATCCTGCATGACAATTTTACCATTCTACTGTGGTTAGAAGTAAACTTAATTGATCTATAAACAGATAGAGTTCGTTTGAAACTTGGTCTATTTTTGTCTAACAGCTGTAAATGATTTTCTCAGGCCTCCCTCTAAAATTATAGGAAGTACTATGTGTTCTAATGAGAGGAGATGAACAATGATTTGGCATTCATTTTTAATATGAGGTTTTAAAAGAAAATGTTGACATGGTGTGCCATACCTACATGGTATTTTGCAGCATTGCAACTATGTATATTTAAGTTATGAGAAAAAAAGAGACTTGCAATTGTACAGAGCCTTTCATGACCTCAGAATGGGCCAAAGTGCTTTATAGACAATGAAGTGTAGTCCTGTTGTAACGTAGGAAATGGGGCAGCCAATTTATTCAAGATTCCGCAAACAGTCCAGATAAGCTGATTTTAAGGGGTAGTTGATGGGTAAATATTGGCCATGACACCAGCGAGAGTATTCCTGCTCTGGGATATTTTATATCAACCTGAGAGGCCAGATGCAGTTTTAGTTTAAAGTCTCATCCAAAAGGCAGAGTCGCCGACAGTGTAGCACTCCCTCAATGGTGCACTGAGGTATGAGCTAAAATTATGCAGTCAATTCACTGGAATAAGACTTGAACCCATAAGCCTCCTAACTCAGAGTGCTACCCACAGAGCCATAGCTGAAACATAATGATGTGTCTGTCATTAAATCCTTTCATGATTTCTGCGATGAGGATCTTCTTCCTCCGTATCTACCTTGCATGTACACTGTTAAACTGTTATTACATTTAATTTATTCCCCCAATATCTTGAAGGCTAATTGTAACGTGACACAATGATAGAACCTGAGGCATTAGCACAAGTATTTGAGCCTACTTAATACGACCATTGCAAAGCTTTGTTGAAAGTAGGTGGAATATTAATCTACAAGGAGCAGCACATCTTCACAGCAGCACTGGGCAATCCTATGCTAAAACTGTCTCCAGTGATGAGCCCATGCAGCATGAAGAAGTACATATAATGATACAAAGAGTTCTGAAACATGGTTTTGACACTTTGGATCAAAATTTTCAGGCCTGTTCCCCAGTGGCAACAGGGTGGTCGTGACCTAGAAATGGAAAGCATATGAGTAATTTGAAACATGACATGTAGTGGGGCGGCACAGTGGTGCAGTGGTTAGCACCGCAGCCTCACAGCTCCAGGGACCCAGGCTCAGTTCTGGGTGCTGCCTGTGCTGAGTTTGCAAGTTCTCCTTGTGACCGTGTGGGCTTTCGCCGGGTGCTCCGGTTTCCTCCCACAGCTTGCAGGTGATCGGTAAATTGGCCATTGTAAATTGCCCCTAGTGTAGGTAGGTGGTAGGGAATATGGGATTACTGTAGGGTTAGTATAAATGGGTGGTTGTTGGTCGGCACAGACTCAGTGGGCCGAAGGGCCTGTTTCAGTGCTGTATCTCTAAATAAAATAAAAAATAAAATAGTGCATGTACATGCTTGGGAGGACCCTGTGGCTCCCAAAGCCCTCCTCCACTGGCATTTTCTGTGCCAGATGTTCTGTTCTAGACAAATTGATAAAGATTGCAAATTGATAAAGATTGGTTGCCCTCAACAACTAGTCAATTAGTCAACAACTCCACAAATTAAAAAAGTAGAGAATAAAGCATGTGGGATCCTGGCCTTTATAAATAGAGGTATAGAGCTAAAAAATTGAATATCCCCAAAATGGGTGCGTGATTAACCCACACCGTGTAAACTTTATACTGCCTGCTAGTTATAAAGATGGTGGTGTGCAGCCCAGGGCTAAACACTAAAATAAAAGCAAAATACTGCAGATACTGGAAATCTGAAATAAAAACAGAAAGTGCTTGAAATGCACAGCAGGGGCTGGATTTTACTGGGCCCCCGACGTCGGGCTCTGTGGAGGAGGGGGGGGGGGGCCAGAAGTTTGTTCCAGCAGAGGCTCGCCATGGAGCTTGGCCCAAACCTCCTGGGGGTGGCGACACTCTGTGGCGGCCCTCCTGCAGCTGGGCGATGGGACCTGAATTTCAATATGTAAATCAATAAAATGAATAAATTTAAATACACTCACCTCCAATCTTCCGAGCCCGATCTTCAGTACGGCGGCTGACATTCCTGCGCCTTCACTTCCCTGTCTAGGCAAAGCCGGTGTGACACTGGTGGGGAGGGGGGAGAGTTAAGATTTTTAGTGCGGGGGCGGACGCATCAAATAAACGTATTGAATGTAGGGTATGGTGAGAAGGGGGTGATCCCTTTGGCATTAAGAAATATATCTATCTCCTTCTTGAATATATTTAATGTTTGGCCTCCACTGCCTTCTGCGGTAGAGAATTCCACAGGTTCACCACCCTCTGAGTGAAGAAATTTCTCCTCATCTCAGTTCTAAATGGCATACCCCGTTTCCTGAGAATGTGGCTCCTGGTTCTGGACTCCCCAGCCATCGGGAACATCCTCCCTGCATCTAGCTTGTCTAGTCCTGTTAGAATTTTATAGGTTTCTATGAAATCCCCCTCATTTTTCTAAACTCTTGTGACGATAGGCCAAGTCAACCCAATCTCTCCGAAGACGTCAATCCTGCCATCCCTGGAATCAGCCTAGTAAATCTTTTTTGAACTCCGTCCAAGGCAAGAACATCCTTCCTCAGATAAGGAGACCAAAATTACACACGATATTCCAGATGTGGTCTCACCAAAGCCCTGTATAACTGCAGTAAGACATCCTTGATCCTGTACTCAAATCCTTTTGCAATGAAGGCCAACATACCTTTCGCCTTCCTAACTTCTTGCTGCACCTGAATGCTTGCTTTCAGCGACTGATGTACAAGGACACCTAGGTCTCGTTGCACCTCCCCCTTTCCCAATCTATCTCCATTCAGATAATAATCTGCCTCACATTTATCCACGTTATCTGCCATGCATTTGTCCACTCACCCAACTTGTCCAAATCACATTGGAGCCTCTTTGCATCCTCGTCACAGCTCACATTCCCCCCCAGCTTTGTGTCATCTGCAGACTTGGAGATGTTACATTTAGTTCCCTTACCCAAGTCATTAATTTCTATTAGCATTAAGGAGCCCGAGCAAAACTGGAGTCAATAGGAATCAGGGGGAAAATACTCCACAGGCTGGAGTCCTACCTAGTTCAAAGGAAGATGGTTGTGGTTGTTGGAGGCCAATCATCTCAGCTCCAGGACATCACTGTAGGAGCTCCTCGGGCTTGGGTCTTGGGTCCAACCATCTTCAGCTGCTTCATCAATGACCTTATTTCCATCATAAGGTCAGAAGTGGGGATGTTCGCTGATGATCGCAAAGAAGACAGAGGGTATCAGTGGATGGGTGTTTTTCTGAATGGAGGGATGTAACTAGTGGTGTTCCGCAGGGATCGGTGCTGGGACCTTTGCTGTTTGTAGTATATATAAATGATTTGGAGGAAAATGTAGCTGGTCTAATTGGTAAGTTTGCGGATGACGCAAAGGTTGGTGGAGTTGCGGATAATGATGAGGATTGTCAGAGGATACAGCAGGATATAGATCGGTTAGAGACTTGGGCGGAGAAATGGCAGATGGAATTTAATCCGGACAAATGTGAGGTAATGCATTTTGGAAGGTCTAATGCAGGTGGGAGGTATACAGTAAATGGCAGAACCCTTTGGAGTATTGACAGGCAGAGAGATCTGGGCGTACAGGTCCTCAGGTCACTGAAAGTGGCAATGCAGGTGGATAAGGTAGTCAAGAAGGCATACGGCATGCTTGCGTTCATCAGTCGGGGCATAGAGTATAAAAATTGGCAAGTCATGTTGCAGCTGTACAGAACCTTAGTTAGGCCACACTTAGAATATTGTGTGCAATTTTGGTCGCCACACAACCAGAAGGACGTGGAGGCTTTGGAGAGGGTACAGAGGAGGTTTACCAGGATGTTGCCTGGTCTGGAGGGCATTAGCTATGAGGAGAGGTTGGAAAAACTCGGATTGTTTTCACTGGAACGACGGAGGTGGAGGGGCGACATGATAGAGGTTTACAAAGTTATGAGCGGCATGGACAGAGTGGATAATCAGAAGCTTTTTCCCAGGGTGGAAGAGTCAGTTACTAGGGGACATAGGTTTAAGGTGCGAGGGTCAAAGTTTAGAGGGGATGTGCGAGGCAAGTATTTTACACAGAGGGTGGTGAGTGCCTGGAACTTGCTGCCAGGGGAGGCAGATACGATAGCGACGTTTAAGAAACATCTTGACAAATACATGAATAGGAAGGGAATAGAGGGATATAGGCCCCGGAAGAGCAGAAGGTGTTAGTTTAGGCAGGCTTGAAGATCGGCGCAGGCTTGGAGGGCCGAATGGCCTGTTCCTGTGCTGTATTGTTCTTTTTTCTTTGTTCAGTACAATTCACAACTCCTTAGATGCTGAAGCAGTCCGTGACCTGGAATGATAACTGGCAAGTAACATTCACGCAATGCAAATGCCAGGCAATGACCATCTCCAACAAAAGAGAATCTAACCATCTCCCCTTGACATTCAATGGCATTGCGATCACTGAATTCACCACCATCAACATCCTGATGGTTACCATTGCCAGAAACTTAACTGGACCCGCCTTGAAAGTACTATAGTCAGAGGCTATGAATTCTGCGGCGAGTAACCCACCTCCTGACTCCCCAAAGCCTGCCAACATCTGTAAGGCACAAGTTAGGAGTGTGATGGAATACTCTCCATGTGCCTGAATGAGTGCAGCTCCAACAACACTCAAGAAGCTTGACACCATTCAGGATAATGCAGCCTGCTTGATCAGCACCCCATCCACCACCTTAAACATTCACTTCGTCTGGACCAGGCGCACTGTGGCAGCAGTGTGTACCATAAGATGCACGACAGCAACTCGCCAAACGTCCTTCGACAGCACCTTCCAAACCCGCAACTCTACCACCCAGAGGAACAAGGGCAGCAGGCGTATGGGAACACCACCACCTGCAAGTTCCCCTCCACGCCACACACCATCCTAACTTGGAACTATCTGTTGCTAGCTCAAAAACCTGGAGCACCCTTCTTATGGCACAGATGGACTGCAGCGTTTCAGGAATGCTTCTCACCCCCACCTTCTCAAGGGCAATGAGGGATGTGCAATGAATGTTGGCCTTGCCAGAGATGCTCACATCCACAAATTTCAAAATAAATAGTGGCTGCATCCCTCAGCAGGGTCCTCAACTTCATGTGAGACTAGCACCACTTAAAGCTGATACAAAAGTAAAACGCTGTGGGTGCTGGAAATCTGAATTAAAAAGAGAAAATGCTGGAAATACTCAGCATGAATGGCAGCATCTGTGGAAGAGAAACAGAGTTAACGTTTCACGTCAATGATCCTTCATCAGAAGTTGCTTGAAACCTATTACATCTCTAACTTTTCCTAGTTCTGATGAAAGTTTATAGATCAGCTGTGGCCTAACTAGCGTTTTATACAGCTCCATCATAACCTCCCTGCTCTTCTGTTCTATGCCGTGGCTAATAAAGGCAAGTATCCCATATGCCTTACTAACCACGTTATCTACCTGTGCTGCTGCCTTCAGTGATCTATGAAATCCTATGCAGAGCTTCGAGAGGAGTTTGGACCAGTGTTTCACGGAATTGGGAAGTTGCACAACTGGCAAGTGAGATTAACAATTGACTAGAATGTGAAGCCTGTAGCTCAGCCTGTATGCAGAATACCTTTTGGTCTGAGAGGGAAAGTTGAGACAAAGATCAAGGAACTGGTTGACCAAGTCAGGTGAAGGACAAACCAATCTTCACTAGAGAAGGAAGTTGAATCATTCGTGTGGTTTGTGGCAGTTCATGCTACACCCAGAGCAATGACAACTAGAGAGATTGAAAGAGAGTCAGACAAAGATCCAAAATTAAATGATATCAGACAGAGAATCCAAGCCGGAAATTGAGAGAATTGCCCATTCAAGACATACATTGTTATATGAGATGAACTGTGCACAATTGGGAAGTATATTCTCAGAGGTAACAAACTTACTGTGCCACAAAACCTTAGGCCTAGATTGGTGATGCTAGCTCATGAGGGTCACTTGGGAGTGGTTGGTACGAAGCAAAACTTACGAACCAAAGTATGGTGGCCAGTGATGGAGACAGATGAGGAGCAATTTGTCAATACAGGTCATGGATGTCAACTTGTCAGTGGACCTAATCCACTAGAACCAGTACACAGTACACTGTTACCAGTTGAACCATGAGAGGATGCAGCACTTGACTTCTGAGGTCCATTTGCATCAGGAGAGTCCATACTAGTGGACTCCGTTATTATGAATATGTGGCAATGAAGTCTACAACAGCGGAGAAAATGGTGTTTGCATTGACTGACAATGGGCCACAGACTTTTGCAAATTACATGCAAGTCACAGATATTCACCATCACAGAGTAACACCTAAATGGCCACAGGCAAATGGGGAAGTGGAAAGACAAAACCAATCCTAAGAGAAACTGATGAGGATTGCTCAGGCTAAGCATAAAAAATGGAAGGAGATGTTGTTGTCATATGTGGCCATGTATAGAGCAACTATACACACTACGATGGGAAAGAGTCCAGATGAGTTATGTTACGACTGAGGCGGGAGGAGTGCACTGTTCATTCGAGTCCTACTTCTCCACAGGTCACAACATATATTTAAGTTTTCCCACTTGCTGATACGGGCAAGCATATACTCTATTTTTCCCAGAATAAAATACATCAACCAGGTTTCTTTAATAAATAACAAAATTGTCGGTGTATTATAAAACAAGTCTTAACCAATAATGAAGTAAAACATACACACACAAATTGAAATATTAAAGCCCCTTATCTATCTTAACCCCTCACACATAGACATACATACACTGGTTAACCGGGAAAAATAAAAGGGATTTTTGTTCATAATGCTGTTACAAAGAAAACAAAAAAAAACTTAGGTGGAATACTTGTCCTTGGTTTTGGTTTGGTGTCCCAAATATGTATAGATGGCAGTCACTGGGATCTTCCTAGGACAGTTCCTTCCAGGTGATGCCAAAAATCAGTTTGGGTAGGCTTTCCAAGAACTGCAGCTACAGAGGCTTCAAATAGGTCTTACAGCAGAAATGCAGCAGCAAGATTTCAGTTCCCACACATTCAATAGGCAGAGTTTCTTCAAATACAGTCGGAAATAGGAAACTGACACACCTGCAGATATTGGTGGCAGGTGAAAATGTCGCAGAGCAGCCGCGATGTTAAACGCAGTGCCGCATTTAAATAGCCGGGGTGGACTGCCCACCCCGATGACATGGAGGGGGTAGGCTGTCCATCCCCGAAAATGGTGTCAGCTGCCTTTGCGTAGGCGCTGAAACCCTTTTTAAAGGGCATCGAGCCCTACATTTCAATTTAAATATTTAAAGGAAAAGGTAATAAAATAGTTTAAATAATTTAATTTTCCCCTCTCCCACCTCCCCAATAACCATAGAACTAATTACTCGCCCTCTCTCCCTAAAATACTTACCTTGTCCACGTGACATTTCCCCGCCAAGTATATAAATTTTACACTATAACCCTTCTCACCATCCCCTAAACCAATGAAATTAATTTGACTAAAATAAAAGCAAAATACTGTGGGTGCTGGAAATCTGAAATAAAAACAAGACATGCTGGAACCACTCAGCAGGTCTGGCAGCATCTGTGGAAAGAGAAGCAGAGTTAACGTTTCGGGTCAGTGACCCTTCTTCGGAACAGCAATACGTAATCACCTGGCATCACATCAGACTGTCTCGCTCTCCTTCTGTGGTCTGCATAAAATTTTGCAGAACCCTTTTTCCTCAGCAGCATGATCTCGAACCTCCTGATCAACTCAGCTCTGGTATATTGGTTCCGAAGAAGGGTCACTGACCCGCAACGTTAACTCTGCTTCTCTTTCCACAGATGCTACCAGACCTGCTGAGTGGTTCCAGCATTTCTTGAAATTAATTAGACCCCGCTCCCCCCTCCTGCACTGAGAAACTTACCTGCTCCCCTCTCCCCATCAGTGTTACGCCTCAGTTCCCCGGATAGGGATTCAAAGGCAGGGGATACTGGCATTAATATCACACCGGGACAGACAGCGGGAACGTAAAGGTAATCAATTCATTAATTTGCATTTATTTCAATATGTTAATGGTGGTCCCGTGACCGAGCAGCACGGGGGGCGCCGCAAGGCCTCGGCGCTGCCGACAATATTGGGCCAGGCCCTCACGGTGCCAATTCAATGGCCGGCCTCTCCCGGAGGCATTTTCTGCCCCCCTCCACCAAGACCCCCGACTTCGGGGGCATCTGTAAAATTCAGCCCACTGTATGCAGAATTTCTTTTCGAGAGAGAGAGAGCTGGGTCTTCTTTGGCAGGCAAAAAATCAACTGTCTTTTATAACAATTCAAAATGAAACTAAAACAGTCCAGAAGTCAAGCATTCTGACCTCTATAGATCTTGACCTGTCACTTCTTTGTAAACATCTCCTCAAGTCAAAAACAATCTCTGCTGGGTGATTATCCATAGACAGCTGCTTTCCAGTAAGATATGTTTACAAGCCAAGTCCAGGAACCTTCTCTTGACTTTTTAAAAAAAACACAATGTTTCAGCAATCTCAGCAAGATTCCAGATGAATCAATGTCCTTAATTCAACTATAAATCCTTAAAACATATTTTACAAAAAAATAGAAGCACTCTCATAACAGTTGTTATTTGGACGTAAAATACGCACCAATATACCAGAGCTGAGTTGATCAGGAGGTTCGAGATCATGATGCTGAGGAAAAAGGGTGCTGCAAAGTTTTATGCAGACCACAGAAGGAGAGCGAGACAGTCTGATGTGATGCCAGGTGATTATGTATTGCTGAGATGGGAGAGTCCAAGTAAGATGGATACACCATATTATCCCAAGCCATACACGGTTATTGCCAAGAAGGGAAACAGTGTGACTGTGCAGTCACCAGTAGGAGTACTGGATGACAGAAATTCTTCATGAGTTATAAAGTACCATGGTAACAAAGACACAACAGCAGATGAACCAAGTAGGAGCTGAGGCGAAGCTGACATTCAGCAATTCAGATGTCCAAGCCATGATGCTGTTGGCAGGCAGAACAGCTTGCTATCTAGAGGGAGAAACATCAGTTCCAGAGGAACCAGCAACATTTCCTAATCCTGACGTGGTAACCAGAGTGCCTGAGACAACAGGAAGACAATGGCCAGAGAGGAGAGCACCAAAATGATATGAAGATTATGTGTTCTGATTATGTTCAAAAATCATGGCCATTGTCATGTAGGCCCCCACCTGCCAAGAATGAGGCATATTATTTTTGCCACATGGACATTAAATTTCAAATTGTTGCTAGGAAGAAGGGCTTGGGGCCTTCACTTACCTTCAGGAGTGGAGAGCAGTCGGACCTGTGTGGAAACGACCAGAACCGGGAGCAGATAAATCCAACGCGGCGCTCGGGGTCTTCACTTACCTTCAGGAGTGGAGAGCAGTCGGACCTGTGTGAGAGCAGTCAGACCTCTTCAAGCGTGCCGGAGTTTTGGAAAAAAAACCCCACAATGACGTCACAGGAAAGCTGCAAAGTGATAGGTTGGTGAGTCACTGCTTCAGGGAATAGCTCTAAATAGCGAGATAAGCATCGAGGGTAAGAAAGGTTTACAGTTTATTTTCAGATATAGTCAGTAGTGTTTTTTTTAGGGAGTTCTGTAGTAACAAGGACCAGGGAAGAAGGGCCTCAGAGTAACTGATATTATTTGACATTAAGATCATCCAAAAGGTTAATTTAAAGGATAAACTCATGGCAGGAGAGCTCAAAGCCATGGTGTGCTCCTCGTTCTCCATGTCGGAAGCCGGGAACATTTCCAGTGCCCGGGGCCAGCATATGTGCAGGAGGTGTCTCCAGCTGCAGCACCTGGAAGCCCGGGTTTTGGAGCTGGAGCAACAGCTGGGACACTGTGGATCATCCACGAGGTGGAGAGTATCGTGGATAGCACATATAGAGAGGTGGTCACACCGCAGGCTCAGACTCCACAGGCAGGAACGGGATGGATGACCACCAGGCAGAGCAAGAGAACGAGGCAGGCAGTTCAGGAATCTCCTGTGGCTATTCCCCTGCAAAACAGATATACTGCTTTGGATACTGTTGGGGGGAATGGCCTCTCAGGGGAAAGCAGCAACAGCCCAATTTGTTGCACCACGGTTGGCTCTGCTGTACAGGGGAGGAGTTAGAAGTGTGGGAATGCAATAGTTATAGGGGATTCAATTGTAAGGGGAATAGATAGGCGTTTCTGTGGCCGCAAAAGAGACACCAGGATGGTATGTTGCCTCTCTGGTGCTAGGGTCAAGGATGTCTCAGAGTGGTTATGGGACATTCTGAAGGGGGAGGGTGAACAGCCAGTGGTCGTGGTACATATTGGTACAAACGACATAGGTAAAAAAAAGGATGAGGTCCTAAAAGCAGAATATAGGGAGCTAGGAAGTAAGTTGAAAAGTAAGACCTCAAAGGTAGTGATCTCAGAATTACTACCAGTGCCGCGTGCTAGTCAGAGTAGAAATAGCAGGATATATTGGATGAATATGTGGCTGAAGAGATGGGGTGAGGGGGAGGGTTTTAGATTCCTGGGACATTGGGACCGGTTCTGGGGGAGGTGGAACCAGTCCAAACTGAATGGGTTACACCTGGGCAGGACCGGGACTGATGTCCTAGGGGGATTATTTGCTAGAGTTGGTGGGGAGAGTTTAAACTAAAATGGCAGGGGGGGGTGTGAACCTTTGCAAGGAGTCAGAGGAGGGGGGATCAAAGACAAGAACAAAAGACAGTAAGGGGAATAAGAAAAGTGATAGGCAGAGAAATCAAGGGCCAGAATCAACCAGGGACACAGTGAAAAATAGTGGGAAGGGGACAAGTAATGTTACAAAGAAAAGCCTTAAGGCTTTGTGCCTTAAAACACGCAGCATTCGCAATAAAGTGGATGAATTAATCGCGCAAATAGATGTAAACGGGTATGATATAGTCAGGATTACGGAGACATGGCTGCAGGGTGACCAGGGATGGGAAATGAACATCCAGGGGTATTCAGTATTTAGGAAGGACAGACAAAAAGCAAAAGGCGGTGGAGTTGCATTGCTGGTTAAAGAGGAAATTGACGCAATAGTGAGGAAAGATATTAGCTCTGACGATCTAGAATCTGTATGGGTAGAGCTGCGAAACACGAAGGGGCAAAAAACAATAGTGCGGGTTGTATCTTAACCCCCAAACTGTCGTGGTGATGTTGGGAATGGCATTAAACAGGAAATTAGCGACGCATGCGATAAAGGAACATCTGTAATTATGGGTGATCTTAATCTGCATATGGATTGGGCAAATCAAATTAGTCACAATACCATAGAGGAGGAATTCTTGGAGTGTATACGGGATGGTTTTCTGGACCAAAACGTTGAGGAACCAACTAGAGAACAGGCCATCCTAGACTGAGTATTGTGTAATGAGAGAGGAATAATTGACAATCTAGTGGTGCGAGACCCCTTGGGGATAAGCAACCATAATATGATAGAATTCTTCATCAAGATGGAGAGTGACGAAGTTGCTTCTGAGACTACGAAGGTATGAGGCGCGAGTTGGCTATGACGGATTGGGAAACGTTACTTAAAGGGATGACGGTGGATAGGCAATGGCAAACATTTAAAGAGCGCATGGATGAACTGCAACAATTGTTAATCCCTGTCTGACGCAAAAGTAAAACGGAAAAGGTAGCCAAAGCATGGCTTAAAATGAAAATTAGAGATGGCATTAGATCCAAGGAAGAGACATATCAATTTGCCAGAAAAAGCAACAGACCTGAGGATTGGGAGCAGTTTAGAATTCAGCAAAGGAGGACCAAGGGATTGATTAAGAAAGGGAAAATAGAGTACGAGAGCAAGCTTGCGGGGAACATAAAAACTGACTGTAAAAGTTGCTATAGGAATGTGAAAAGAAAAAGATTGGTGAAGACAAATGTAGGTCCCTCACAGTCAGAAACAGGGGAATTTATTATGGGGAATAAAGAAATGGCTGACCAACTAAATGCATACTTTGGTTCTGTCTTCACAAAGGAGGACACAAATATCAGACAAGAAATGTTGCGAAACACAGGACTTAATAAGAGAGAGGAACTGAAGGAAATCAGTATAAGTAGAGAAATGGTGTTGGGGAAATTGATGGGATTGAAGGCCGATAAATCCCCAGGGCCTGATGGTATGTATCCCAGAGTACTTAAGGAAGTGGCCCTAGAAATAATGGATGCATTGGTGGTCATCTTCCAAGATTCTATAGACTCTGGAACAGTTCCTACAGATTGGAGGGTAGCTAATGTATCCCCACTATTTAAAAAGGGAGATAGAGAGAAAGCAGGGAAATATAGACCAGTCAGCCTGACGTCGGTAGTGGGGAAAATTCTAGAGTGCATTATCAAAGATTTTATAGCAGAGCACTTAGAGAACAGTGGTAGAATCGGACAGAATCAGCAGGGATTTACGAAAGGGAAATCATTCTTGACAAATCTCTTCAAATTCTTCGAGGATGTAACTAGTAGAGTTGATGATGGGGAGTCAGTGGATGTGGTTTATTTGGACTTTCAGAAGGCTTTCGACAAAGTCCGACATAAGAGATTAGCGTGTAAAATTAAAGCGCATGGGATTGGGGGTAGTGTATTGCGATGGATAGAAAATTGGTTGGCAGAAAGGAAACAAAGAGCAGGGATAAATAGGTCTTTTTCCAAATGGCAGGCAGTGACTATTGGGTTACCGCAGGAATCGGTGCTGGGAGCCCAGCTATTCACAATATACATTAATGATTTAGATGAGGGAACTAAATGTAATATCTCCAAATTTGCAGATGACACAAAACTGGGTGGGAGGGTGAGTTGTGAGGAGGATGCAGAGAGGCTTCAGGGTAATTTGGACAAGTTGAGTGAGTGGGCTAATGCATGGCAGGTGCAGTGTCATGTGGATAAATGTGAGGTTTTCCACTTTGGTAGCAAAACAGGAAGATAGATTATTATCTGAACGGCTATAAACTGAGAAAGGGGAATATGCAACGAGACCTGGGTGTTCTCGTACACCAGTCGCTGAAGGTAAGTAAGCATGCAGGTGCAACAGGTGGTAAAAAAGGCAAATGGTATGTTGGCCTTCACACTGAGAGGATTCGAGTACAGGAGCAGGGATGTCTTGCTGCAATTATACAGGGTCTTGGTGAGGCCACACCTGGAATATTGTGTGCAGTTTTGGTCTCCTTATCTGAGGAAGGATGTTCTTGCTATAGAGGGAGTGCAGTGTAGGTTTTCCAGACTTATTCCTGGGATGGCAGGACTGACGTATGAGGAGAGATTGAGTCGGTTAGGATTATATTCGCTGGAGTTCAGAAGAATGAGGGGGGATCTCATAGAAACCTATAAAATTCTAACAGGACTTGACAGGGTAGATGCAGGAAGGATGTTCCCGATGGTGGGGGAGTCCAGAACCAGGGGTCACAGTCTAAGGTTACGGGGTAAACCTTTCAGGACTGAGATGAGGAGAAATTTCTTCACCCAGAGAGTGGTGAGCCTGTGGAATTCGCTACCACAGAAAGCAGTTGAGGCCAAAACATTGTATGTTTTCAAGAAGGAGTTAGATATAGCTCTTGGGTCTAAAGGGATCAAAGGGTATGGGGCGAAAGCGGGAACAGGTTACTAAGTTGGACGACGGAGCAGGCTCGAAGGGCCGAATGGCCTTCTCCTGCTCCTATTTTCTATGTTTCTATGTTAGAAGGTCTGTTACAAGGGATTGCCAGGCCGCTGGCTGGAAAGACATTTTTGCATATTAACAGTGTTTGTAGACAAAGATCCATTCCCTGACGCATACAGTACACAGAACCAAGACATGGTCAGACCAGTTAGTCACATGACTAACCTGCTTGGCAACCTGGGCCTGAATTGTACAGTTTGAACTGAGAGCCTGCAGAAAGCAGAATGCTCCAGGACTGAAGAAGACCTCCTGTCTGTCTGTCTGCTCCCATCTCTTTCTCACAAGCCTCTGAATCCATTGAAGACAAGCAAATCCCAAGAGAGAAAAGTCTCCTACAGCAAACAAGGTTTAAGAAGAATACTGGGCCCCAACGAAGAGCAAGATCTACCTACAATGAGCTCGAAGAACAGTAACATCTCTTCAGATATCGCCTCAAACCTTTCCACTTTATTTTTCTTCTGCTGTTTTCTGTCTCTATTTGCATGTGTGTATCGCGTATGCATGCTGGCATGGGGTGCGTTGTGTATCCGTAGGCGTTAACTGAATTAGAATTCAAGTTTAAGTTTAATAAATTTCACTTTTCTTCTTTAAACCTGAGAAAACTTGTTGTGCTGGTTTCTTTGCCTTATAATTGGAAATCGGTGAACAAGAATTCACCAAGCGGGAGCTAAAAACACGGTGTGTTTAAAATTAAACCCTGCTACAGTAAGACAAGGTAAAGGTTGAAAGGGACCCTAGACCTCTTTCTGATCTGGTCATAACAACATGTTTTAGTCTAATAAGGGAGGAATGTCATGATTGTATGTGTGGGCTTGAGTATTCGAGACTATATAGTATTTGGAAGGGAAACTACAGATGTATTTTTATTAAAGCTTATTAAATTTTCTTTAAAGTTAAATCTGTGACTTCAAGTGTGATTCTTCAGCCTGAGCTGTGATAATGGGGGAGGTGGTGGTGTAGTGGTAGTGCCACTGGACTAGTAACCAGAGGCCAAAACTAATGCTCAGGGGACATGGGTTCAAATCCCCTCTTGGCTGAGGGTGAAATTTGGATTCAATTAATAAATCTGGAATTAAAAAGCTTGTCTAATGTGATCATGAAACCATTGTTGAGTGTTTTAAGAACCCAGCTGATTCACTAATGCCATTGAGGGAAGGAAATCTGCTGTCCTACATGTGACTCCAGACCCACAGCAATGTAGTTGACCCTTAAAATGATCTCTGAAATGGCCACTCAGTTCAAGGGCAATTAGGGATGGCCAATAGATGCTGGCCTAGCCAGTGGCGCCCACAACCCATGAACAAATAAATTAAAACAATCTTCACTTGCCAAGTCCTTACAAATGAGCCACTATCCTCACACACTGCTCAATTTACCAGACCCTCCCCTTCAATCACCTGCCAACAGTCTCTATCAAGCACAACTCAAACCCAACATTCATTGCCTCACCTCACCCTCATACATTTAGCACAGCTGCAAGCCTCACATGCACATCTCACAACTCTTCAGCTTTGGCAGGAACAGCACCTAAACACATTGCAGCACACTCACCGACACATTCCTCCTCTCTTACAGGACAAGATGGTCCATAATTGGAGGCTGCAATCCCTATTGGTGGGTTTCAGACATGGCTGCATGCCCCCACCCTGTGATGTGAAAGTCCATAATGGAGGGAGGGTATCGTGTATAGTTATTTTACCGATTAGGCATGCTGCAGCCTACCGGACTGAACACTGAGTTCAATAATTTCAGAGCATGACAGGCCCCCCATTGTACTTTTTTTTTCTTTTTTCCTTTTTGTGTTTATTTTATTTTAGTTTGTTCAGTTTGTTTCTACTGTGCCTACTCACTGTTTTTTTCATGTTTGTGCTTGTGGCTGTTCAGTTTTCAGTCCATTAATACCCTATCTGTACTAATGCTTTGTCTTTCAGCACACCGTTAACATATTGTTTGCCTTTGCTCCATGACCTTCTGGTCAGCTATTCTGTGACCTTGTCCTATAAACACCTTCTCCTTTGTTATCTCTTGCCCCACCCATGCTTTACTTGCTTAAAATCTGTGACATTTCTTATATCTGCCAGTTCTGAAGAAGGGTCACCGACCTGAAACGTTAACTCTGCTTCTCTCTCCACAGATGCTGCCAGACCTGCTGAGTATTTCCAGTGTTTCTTGTTTTTATTTCAGATTTCCAGCATCTGCAGTATTTTGCTTTTATAAAGATTTTGGGTTGTGTTCACTGGAACTATAATTGACTGAGGAAATCATGGAAAGCCCAGCGGAAATGGGGATATGCCGGTGCCTACTCCCTCCTATGCTTCCTCCTCCTGCTTCTCCTTCTTTTCCTTCTCCTTCCTTCTGCTGCTTGCCACATCCTTTCTTGCAAGGTTGTGCCCTCATGATGGTCAGGTTGTGGAGGATACAGCAGACCTTCACGAATTGGGATACACACTCCATCAAGTATTGCAGGGCTCTTCCAGAACAGTCCAGGCAACTGACCTGGTGCCAAGGATTTGCTCTATGATGTTTTGTATGGCAGCATGGCTCTGATTGTAGGTAAGTTGTCGAAACCAGCAAAGATGACCAAAACATTGATAGAGTGAGAAAATAGAATATGAAAGTAAACTAACAAGAAATATAAAAATAGATTATGAGAGATTCTACAAGTTTGTAAAATGGAAGAGAGCAGTGAAAATAATTGTGGCTTCCATAGAGTCTGAGATGGGAATGATTATAATGACGAATAAGGAAATGGCAGAGATGGTAAACAAATATTTTGTCTTCACAGTAGAAGACACAAAAACATAGCAGAAATAGTGGGAACCAAGGGTCTAATGAGAGTGATAATATTCACAAAGAAAAAGTACTGGAGAAATTCATGGGATTAAAAACCAACAAATCTCCTGGACCTGATGGCCTACATTTTAAGATTCTAAAAGGGGTGGCTGCAGAGATAATGGATGCACTGGTTCTGATCTTCCAAAATTCCTTAGATTCTGAAACAGTTCAAGTGGATTGAAAGGTAGCAAATGTAACATTGCTATTTACAAAAGGATGGAGAGAGAAAATAGGGAACTGCAAGTCAGTTAACCTGACATCGGTCATCGAGAAAATGCTGGATTAAGGAACTGGTGACAGGGCACTTGGAAAATCATAACATGGTGAGGCAGAGTCAACATGGTTTTATGAAAGGGAATAAAAACAAGAAATGCTGGAACCACTCAGCAGGTCTGGCAGCATCTGTGGAAAGAGAAGCAGAGTTAACGTTTCGGGTCAGTGACCCTGTTCCGAAGAAGGGTCACTGACCCGAAACGTTAACTCTGCTTCTCTTTCCACAGATGCTGCCAGACCTGCTGCGTGGTTCCAGCATTTCTTGTTTTTATTTCAGATTTCCAGCATCCGCAGTATTTTACTTTTATTTATGAAAGGGAAATCGTGTTTGACAAATCTATGAGAGCTTTTTGAGAATGTAACTGGCAGAGGAACCAATGGATGCCATATATTTGTATTTCCAAAAGGCATTCGATAATCTGATACAGGAAAGGTTGTTGCACAAGATAAAGGCTCATGGATGGGAATAGAGAATTGATTAAAGGACAAAATACAGAGAGTAGGCATAAAGGGGTCATTTTCAGGTTTGCAGGCTGTTACTATTGGGTTGCCACACGGATCAGTGCTGAGGCCTCAGCTATTTAAAATCTATATTAATGACAGATAAAGGGACCAAGTGCAATGTATCCAAGTTTGCTGATGATGCAAAGTATAACAATACAGGTTTGATATAACTTGACCGAATTTTAAAACTTGACCAAATTTTATACTAGCATGTTCTGCAAGGCGAAAAGGCTTTTCTAAATTAAGAAACCTATAAAAAGCTGCAGGCTGCTTTACCACACATAAACAAAAGCCACTAGTTTGTAAAGAAAATCACACTTTCAAAACCATGGAATGTTTAGCAAGAGACCCAAGGATCATAAAATAGGGCTTAAACCAACAAACAGCCATACTTGAAAGCTACATTTTGCTTTGATGTGAAGTTAGAACCTTAGTGAAACTTTACATTTCGATAAATCTGATAAGAAATGAAACTGGACACAAAGAACACAGAGGCACAATGTCTGCTCGGGGGTGGGGGTGGGGTGGTGTGTGGGTGGGGGTGGGGGGGGGTTATAAAGATCCAACAGAGTTCAGCTAATTTAAGTGGTATGAAGTTTATTTGAAAGCTGCGAGAAAATGACACGAGCTGATATTGATTGATTATGTCATGGTTTGTCTTCTTTTGAAATGTAGAGCTGCTGATTCCACAAGCAAGTTTTTAATTGAAAAAAAGTTTTAAGAAAGATGGACAGTTTCAAGGCAGGATTTAACTCCATGGTTTAAATAAAGAACCCAACATCTCATTGGATAAGTTAGCTTAAGGTGGATTTTGATACGACAGTATGACCCTGTTGATGAAACATCTAAGTCCACCTTGGGGAACAACAGTATAAAGATCATTGTACAGAGTGATTTGGTGCTGCAGCCAGGTAACCTGGTCAGTTGCTGAAGCATATGCTCACTGGGTAATTCTATGTTTAACTTCTTGTAATAAGTGGGAAAGTAAGCTGTGAGGTGGACAAAAAGAGTCTACAAAGGGATAGTGGGCATCCGTCTGTCTCGGTAGATGATGGACTGTGCCCGGGGTGTATGTCACTTCTGTGTTGAACATCACCTGTTGTGGCTGTAGCAGCCAACTTGTGAGTGGCAATCCCTTCCACAGCTGGCACACATGAATATCATTGGCCCAAGGTCGACTGATGTCTTTTCCTTCTGCCGGGCTCTCTTTTCCACCAATTGGTTGTTTCTTTTATCCGCTGCTTTTTCCACGCCCTTCCTGATTACCATTCTCCAGGAACTCCGGTCAGCAGCAAGGACTTCCCATGCATCGACACTGATCCCAGTCAACTTGAGGTCTTGCTTTCAGCCATCCTTCTATCGCAGATGTGGGCGACCTGTTGGTCTCGTGCCAATAGCAAGCTCGCCATAGAGCATTTCTTTGGGGATGTGGCCATCATCCATTTGACGCACATGACCCAGCTGCTGACTCAAGAGGGCAAACAAGCTGGGGATCCCTGCAAGCTGGTGTAGGGTACTTCCATATTGAGCACTCTGTCCTGCCCAATATCCGTCTGAGGCAGCAGAGGTAGAAACTGTTCAGCCGCTTTTCTTGGCTTGCACAGGTTGTCCATGCTTTGCTACTATGAAGGAGTGTGCTGAGAACAATCCTGGTACACGCGGAGCTTTGTATTTTTGGTTAGTTTGCTGTCAGTCCACACTCATCTTCTTAGCTACAGACTTGGCAGTCCTGATGCTGATTTCGGTATGTGAAGCTGTCGACTACCTCCAAAATGAGGTTGTCGATGTTGATGGAAGGTGTAGTCTCTACGTTCTAGCCCATAACTTTGGTATTCCTGATGCTGATTCTCAGTCCAAACTCCTTGCAGGCCTGGGAGAACCGATCTACAAGCTGCTGCAACTGAACTGTATTATGGGATGTCAGCACAGCATCATCAGCAAACAGTAACTCACGGACTTTACACACTTTGGTCTTGGCGCGCTGTCTGCCATGCAGGTGGACATCTCCATTTCAGTTGCCGAAAACGTTCAATAGCAGCATAGAGAAGAATTTGCCAAAGAGAGTTGGTGCCAGGACGCAGCCCTGCTTTAATGCGGTGCTGATCTTGAAAGCGTCTGATGTTGCTCCATTGTAACTGACGGACCTGTGCATCTGTTTTCATGGAAAGAAGAGATGATGCCAGGAGGGAAGCCTATTTTTTGTGGTAGTTTGAAGAGTCTGTTTCTGCTGACAAGATCGAAGGCCCTGTAAGGTCTATGAAGGCAATGTAGAGTGGTCTGCTCTGCTCACGGCACTTCTCCTGTAACTGCCGAAGTGAGAAAATTATGTTGACTGTCGATCTGCCAGCTCTGAAGCTGCTCTGATGTGTGATGCCAGGGTCTGCATTCTGGTCAGAGCAACACGAGCAAAGACCTTCCCCACAAAACTGAGACACCTCGGTAATTGCTGCAGTCACTGCGATCCCCCTTATTTTTGTACAAGATGACTATGTTTGCATCACACATGTCTTGAGGAATAGATCTTTCCTTCCAACAGAGACATACAAGTTCATAGAGCTGTAGCAGCAGTGCCAGTTTTCCATTTTTGGTGGTTTCAGGTGGAATACCATCATTTCCTGAGAGCTTTACCACTAGCAAGATGGTCGACGCCTTTGCTGAGCTCTGCTATGGTGGGCTCACTGTCCAGTTCCTCCATGACAGGGAAGTCTGGAATGGCACTGAGAGCTACCTCAGTGACAATGTTCTCCCTTACGTAGAGTTCAAGGTAATGCTTGACCCACCTTTCCATCTGCTTGTTAGATTCAGTGATGATCACCCCTGTCTTTGTCTTCAAGGGATATAGACAGGTTAAGTGAGTGGGCAAGAAGGTGGCAGATGGCATATAATGTGGGGAAATGTGAAACTACTCACTTTGTTGGGAAGAATAGAGAAATAGAATTCTTTTTAAATGATGAGAAACTATTAAATGCTTGTGCTCAGAGGGATTTGCATGTCCTTGTACATGAAACACAGAAGGCTAATATGCAGGTGCCGCAAGCCACTAAGAAGTCAAATAGTATGCTGGCCTTTATTGGAAGAGGGTTGGGCTTCTAGCTGAATTCAGTGGTCCTGAGACGTTTAGTTTGAAGAAGTACGTGACAGGTTAGATGAGTCTCTTGGAGATAGTGATGCGGATGATTTCCTCCAATGGGGTTTCAGATTGTAGCCGGAGTATGCAAAGGTGGTCAGTTAACAAGCAGGATTTGAAAGTTTTCAAGCTGGAATGGAGAGAGAGAGGGATCCCCACTTTGGGACTGTTCATGTCAGAGTCCAGTTGCTTCTCCCTTGCTGCAGAGAAAACACCAGCTTAAAACCACAGATGGGGAGGGGATTATCACATGACAGTTACCCACTGTTTCAAATATCGCAGTTAGTAGTATTTCTCTGCTTGCTGAAAAGAAAGAGAACAAGCAGTTCCCTTAGACTTCCTGGGTCTTAGTTCTTGCTGGGAAATGCAGCCATTTCAGCTCTCTCCTCACAAGCATTGTAGTGTATGATCTTCTTCTTCTTCTTTTGCCTCCTTGTCTCGAGAGACAATGGGTAAGCACCTAGAGTGCACAGTAGTTTGTGAAGCAACACCTGGAGTGGCTATAAAGGCCAATTCTAGAATGACAGACTCTTCCACAGGCGCTGCACATAAAATTGGTTGGCAGGGCTGTTACACAGTTGGCTCTCTCCTTGCGCTTCTGTCTTTTTTCCTGCCAACAGCTAAGTCTCTTCGACTTGCCACTCTTTAGCCCTGCCTTTATAGCTGTCCGCCAGCTCTGGCAATCACTGGCAACTGACTCCCACGACTTATGATCAATGTCACAGGACCTCATGTCGCGTTTGCAGACATCTTTCAAGCGGAGACATGGACGGCCGGTGGGTCTGATACCAGTGACGAGCTCGCTGTACAATGTGTCCTTGGGGATCCTGCCATCTTCCATGTGGCTCACATGGCCAAGCCATCTCAAGTGCCGCTGTCTCAGGAGGGTGTATATTCTGGGGATGTTGACCGCCTCGAGGACTTCTGCATTGGAGATACGGTCCTGCCACCTGATGCCAAGGATTCTCCGGAGGCAGCGAAGATGGAATGAATTGAGATGTTGCTCTTGGCTGATATACGTTGTCCAGGCCACGCTGCCGTAGAGCAAGGTACTGAGGACACAGGCTTGATACACTCGGACTTTTGTGTTCCGTGTCAGTGCGCCATTTTCCCACACTCTCTTGGCCAGTCTGGACATAGCAGTGGAAGCCTTACCCATGCGCTTGTTGATTTCTGCATCTAGAGACAGGTTACTGGTGATAGTTGAGCCTAGGTAGGTGAACTCTTGAACCACTTCCAGAGCGTGGTCGCCAATATTGATGGATGGAGCATTTCTGACGTCCTGCCCCATGATGTTTGTTTTCTTGAGGCTGATGTTTGGCCAAATTCATTGCAGCCAGCCGCAATCCTGTCGATGAGTCTCTGCAGACACTCTTCAGTGTGGGATGTTAATGCAGCATCGTCAGCAAAGAGGAGTTCCCTGATGAGGACTTTCGTACTTTGGTCTTCGCTCTTAGACAGGCAAGGTTGAACAACCTGCCATCCGATCTTGTGTGGAGGAAAGTGTAGGATACAGTGTTGCAAATTAGGTGATCATCCTGAACTGAAAGGATTAGAATTAGAATTAGAATTAGAATTAGAATTAGAACATTACAGCGCAGTACAGGCCCTTCGGCCCTCGATGTTGCGCCGACCATCTGACCTACACTATTCCATTTTCATCCATATGTCTATCCAATGACCACTTAAATGCCCTTAAAGTTGGCGAGTCTACTACTGTTGCAGGCAGGGCGTTCCACGCCCCTACTACTCTCTGCGTAAAGAAACTACCTCTGACATCTGTCCTATATCTTTCACCCCTCAACTTAAAGCTATGTCCCCTCGTGTTTGCCATCATCATCCGAGGAAAAAGACTCTCACTATCCACCCTATCTAACCCTCTGATTATCTTGTATGTCTCTATTAAGTCACCTCTCCTCCTCCTTCTCTCTAACGAAAACAACCCCAAGTCCCTCAGCCTTTCCTCGTAAGACCTTCCTTCTATACCAGGCAACATCCTAGTAAATCTCCTCTGCACCCTTTCCAAAGCTTCCACATCCTTCCTATAATGCGGTGACCAGAACTGCACGCAATACTCAAGGTGCGACCTCACCAGAGTTTTGTACAGCTGCATCATGACCTCGCGGCTCTGAAACTCGATCCCCCTACTAATAAAAGCTAACACACCATATGCCTTCTTAACAGCCCTATTAACCTGGGTAGCAACTTTCAGGGATTTATGTACCTGGACACCAAGATCTCTCTGCTCATCTACACTACCAAGAATCGTCCCATTAGCCCAGTACTCTGCATTGCTGTTACTCCTTCCAAAGTGAATCACCTCACACTTCTCCGCATTAAACTCCATTTGCCATCTCTCAGCCCAGCTCTGCAGCCTATCTATGTCCCTCTGTACCCTACAACACCCTTCGACACTATCCACAACTCCACCGACCTTCGTGTCATCCGCAAATTTACTAACCCACCCTTCTACACCCTCATGCAGGTCATTTATAAAAATGACAAACAGCAGTGGCCCCAAAACAGAACCTTGCGGTACACCACTAGTAACTAAACTCCAGGATGAACATTTGCCATCAACCACCACCCTCTGTCTTCTTTCAGCTAGCCAATTTCTGATCCAAAGCTCTAAATCACCTTCAACCCCATACTTCCGTATTTTCTGCAATAGCCGACCGTGGGGAACCTTATCAAACGCCTTACTGAAATCCATATACACCACATCCACGGCTTTACCCTCATCCACCTGTTTGGTCACCTTCTCGAAAAACTCAATAAGGTTTGTGAGGCATGACCTACCTTTCACAAAACCGTGCTGACTATCGCAAATGAACTTATTCTTTTCAAGATGATTATAAATCCTATCTCTTATAACCTTTTCCAACATTTTACCCACAACCGAAGTAAGGCTCACAGGTCTATAATTACCAGGGCTGTCTCTACTCCCCTTCTTGAACAAGGGGACAACATTTGCTATCCTCCAGTCCTCCGGCACTACTCCTGTCGACAATGACGACATAAAGATCAACAACAACGGCTCTGCAATCTCCTCCCTGGCTTCCCAGAGAATCCTAGGATAAATCCCATCTGGCCCAGGGGACTTATCTATTTTCACTCTTTCCAAAATTGCTAACACCTCCTCCTTGTGAATCTCAATCCCATCTAGCCTAGTAGGCTGTATCTCAGTAATCTCCTCGGCAACATTTTCTTTCTCTACTGTAAATACTGACGAAAAATATTCATTTAACGCTTCCCCTATCTCCTCTGATTCCGCACACAACTTCCCACTACTATCCTTGATTGGCCCTGTTCTAACTCTTATCATTCTTTTATTCCTGATATACCTATAGAAAGCCTTAGGGTTTTCTTTGATCCTATCCGCCAATGACTTCTCGTGTCCTCTCCTTGCTCTTCTTAGCCCTCCCTTTAGATCGTTCCTGGCTAGCTTGTAACTCTCAAGCGCCCTAACTGAGCCTTCACATCTCATCCTAACATAAGCCGCCCTCTTCCTCTTGACAAGCGCTTCAACTTCTTGAGTAAACCACGGCTCCCTCGCTCGACAACTTCCTCCCTGCCTGACAGGTACATACTTATCAAGGACACGCATTAGCTGCTCCTTGAATAAGCTCCACATTTCGTTTGTGCCCATCCCCTGCAGTTTCCTTCCCCATCCTACACATCCTAAATCTTGCCTAATCGCGTCATAATTTCCTTTCCCCCAGCTATAATTCTTGCCCTGCGGTATATACCTGTCCCTGCCCATCGCTAAGGTAAACCTAACCGAATTGTGATCTCTATCGCCAAAGTGCTCACCTACATCTAAATCGAACACCTGGCCGGGTTCATTACCCAGTACCAAATCCAATGTGGCATCGCCCCTGGTTGGCCTGTCCACATACTGTGTCAGAAAACCCTCCTGCACACACTGGACAAAAACAGACCCATCTAAAGTACTCAAGGATGACTTTGCTGGCAGCTTGTCTTTTAAAAGTGTCTTTTAAAAAATATATAAATTCAGATCTCCAGTCAGTGGACCAAAGAATATTATCATTCAACAAAACACATTGCCGTCACACCGTACAGTTTTGACCTCCATACCTCAGGAAGGATATACTGCCTTAGAGCGAGGGCAACAAAGGCTCATTAGATTGATTCCTGGCATGAGGGTGTTTTCCTATGAGGAGAGATTGAGTAGAATGGGCTTACACTGTCTGTAGTTTAGAACAATGAAAGGTGATCTAATTCAAACAGATAAGATTCTGTGAGGGCTTGACAGGGGAATTGCTGAGAGGTTGTTTCCCTTGACTGGTGAATGTGGAACTAGGGGTCATAGTCTCAGGATAAGGAGTCAACTATTTAGGACTGAGATAAGGAGAAATTTCTTCACTGAGAACTTTGGATGAACAACCGTTGAGTCTGTTTAAGATTGTGATCAATAAATTTTTGAACTTTAAGGGAATTAGTGATATGGGAATTATGCAGGAAAGTGTAGTTGAGGTGAATGATCAGCCATGATCTTATTAAATGGTAGTGCAGGCTCGAGGCCTGCTCCTGCTCCTATTTCATGTTCTTGAAGAAGAAAAGATTGAAGAGATATGGGGTAAGAGCAGGGTCGGGAACCAACTGGATTGCTCTTGGAAAGAGCTGGTCCAGACTCAATGGGCAAATGTCCTCCTTCTACTTGTATTATTCTATGATTCTATGATTCTGCAATTCTGTAAATATCGTGTATGATTTGATGACCAGGACGGTAGAAGGACATTGGTATGTTTCCATCCAGCAATTCTTATGTTGCTATGAATAAGAACTTACCGACCTTCTGCCCCCAGCTTGTTTGGGTCCACAGTATAGGAGGCCACTCAGACCAGCCTAACAAGGATGCCCAGATGATTGAAATATTTTAATTGAGTTAGAAAATTAACTCAGAGAAATGCTACAGATTGAATTTCTGATACAATTAATTATATAATAAGAACTACGAATAAAGAAGTGGATTTCCCTACTTCAGACTTCACGGGGTGGCTGGTGGGATGCCTAGTATTTTCGGCAAGAGGATGTGGCATCATTTAAATCGGGAGGAACTGGCAACATTGTTGTTGTCCTGCTCGGAGCAGTATCAGCTGCCAGTTGGGCCAAAGAGGATCTTGAAGGGTAAAATAGAGGTTAGCTTTGTGGGACCAGGGGAGCAGGAATGCTTCTGAGGCTCCACAAATCCAGCCTGGTGTTCTGCCACTCCGTCTCCCCTCTCCCCTCTTCCCCAGACACTGGGGGACCCTCCTTGCCTTCTTTAGGCCAGAGCCTGGAGCTGACATGGTGCTAGGACCACACAAATGCTGGCTAAAACCCACTGTATATTACATAAAGGGTAGTGGAATTCAGGAACTCACTCCACCAAAGGGCTGTGGTTGCTGGGGGTCAATTGGAGCTTTCCAGACTGAGATCTTGTTGGGTCTGGATATCAAGGGATCTAGAGCAAATCTGGGTAAATGAAGTTAAAGTGTAGATTATTCTTAATCTAATTGAATTGCAGAACAGGCTTGAGGGGCTGAATGGCCTCCTCCTGTTGCCAGTTCCTCCCGATTCAAATGATGCCCTATCCTTGCGCCAAAAATACTCGGCATCCCACCAGCTACTGAGTGAGGTCTGGAGTAGGGAAATCCACATCTTTAATTGTAGTTCTTATTATATAATTAGTTGCATCAGAAATTAAATCTGTAGCATTTCTCTCAGTTAATTTTCTAACACAATAAGAATAATTTGAATCTCTAGCCATTGTAATTGACAAAAGGATAACTTTACACTTTATTGAGTCAGGAAATTCTTTGTTGCATTCTACTCCATCTATAAATACAGTGCAGGATCTTACTAGACACTTCAGCATGGCAACAGGATCACCTTTAAATGGTCCTGGACTCAAATAGTAATCTAAATAATTGATTTGAAGGGAAATTTGATTTTTTTTAAAGAGAAACTACCTTGCAATGAAGGAAAATGGATCTGCACTCAATCATGTAGTTCATTCTGAGTACCAGTTTACCATCTTTCAACACAGGACTTGTCTTTTTCTTTTTTTAAAAGGAATGTAAACAATTATCAGGACTTTATCCTTGCACATTCCCGCCACAAAGAGCAGTGGCAGGTGCGGAACATGACGGCGGTTCCCCATGGGACCGGCGCCGCAGCGCCAATGCGATTCAGTGGCGTACGGCCATTTTACATATTCATGGCAGTGCGTCCCCCCAATCACATGGCAGGGGCGGCCTTAGCTACGTCTAAACAGCGTCATCTGTTGAAGGAGCGGGTGCTGGCGCCATTTTTAAAAGGCTGTCAGCCCTGTAAACAGTACACCATAACACAGAGCTCACAACTCCCCCCCCAACTCACCATAACACAGAGTTCACCCCTTCCCCGCCAACTCACCATAACACAGTTCACCCCTTCCCCGCCAACTCATCAGAACGCAGAGTTCACCCCTTCCCCCAACTCAGCAGAGTGCAGAGTTCACCCCTTCCCCCCCAACTCATCAGAGTGCAGAGTTCACCCCTTCCCCCCAAACTCATCAGAATGCAGAGTTCACCCCTTCTGCCCAACTCATCAGAACGCAGAGTTCACCCCTTCCCCCCCAACTCATCAGAGTGCAGAGTTCACCCCTTCCCCCCAAACTCATCAGAATGCATAGTTCACCCCTTCCCCCCCAACTCATCAGAGTGCAGAGTTCACCCCTTCTGCCCAACTCATCAGAACGCAGAGTTCACCCCTTCCCCCAACTCAGCAGAGTGCAGAGTTCACCCCTTCCCCCCCAACTTATCAGAGTGCAGAGTTCACCCCCTCCCCACAACTCATCAGAACGCAGAGTTCACCCCTTCCCCCCAAACTCATCAAAGTGCAGAGTTCACCCCTTCCCCCCCAACTCATCAGAACGCAGAGTTCACCCCTTCCCCCCCAACTCATCAAAGTGCAGAGTTCACCCCTTCCCCCTCCCACTTAGTGCAGAGTTCACCCCTTCCCCCGCAACTCATCAGAGTGCAGAGTTCACCCCCTCCCCCCCAACTCACCACAACACAGAGTTCACTCCTTCACCCCCAACTCACCATAACACAGAGTTCACCCCTTCCCCCCCAACTCATCAGAACGCAGAGTTCACCCCTTCCCCCAACTCATCAGAATGCAGAGTTCACCCCTTCCCCCTCAACTCATCAGAGTGCAGAGTTCTCCCTTCCCCCCAAACTCATCAGAATGCAGAGTTCACCCCTCCCCGCCCACTAAACAGAGAGGAGAGTTCATCCCCTCCCCCCAACTCATCAGAATGCAGAGTTCACCCCTTCCCCCCCAACTCATCAGAGTGCAGAGTTCACCCCTTCCCCCCCAACTCATCAGAGTGCAGAGTTCACCCCTTCCCCCCAACTCATCAGAACGCAGAGTTCACCCCTTCCCCCCCAACTCATCAAAGTGCAGAGTTCACCCCTTCCCCCTCCCACTTAGTGCAGAGTTCACCCCTTCCCCCCAACTCATCAGAGTGCAGAGTTCACCCTTCTCCCCCAACTCATCAGAATGCAGAGTTCACCCCTTCCCCCTCAACTCATCAGAACGCAGAGTTCACCCCTTCCCCCCCTTCTCATCAGAATGCAGAGTTCACCTCTTCCCCCCCAACTCATCAGAATGCAGAGTTCACCCCTTCCCCCCCAACTCATCAGAGTGCAGAGTTCACCCCTTCCCCCCCAACTCATCAGAATGCAGAGTTCACCCCTTCCCCCCAACTCATCAAAGTGCAGAGTTCACCCTCCCCCCCAACTCATCAGAGTGCAAAGTTCACCCCTTCCCCCTCCCACTTAGTGCAGAGTCCACCCTTCGCCCACCAACTCATCAGAACGCAGAGTTCACCCCTTCCCCCCCAACTCATCAGAACGTAGAGTTCACCCCTTCCCCCCCAACTCATCATAGTGCAGAGTTCACCCCTTCCCCCCCCAACTCATCAGAGTGCAAAGTTCACCCCTTCCCCTCCAACTCATCAGAGTGCAGAGTTCACCCCTTCCCCCCCAACTCATCAGAGTGCAGAGTTCACCCCTTCCCCCCCAACTCATCAGAGTGCAGAGTTCACCCCTTCCCCCCCAACTCATCAGAACGCAGAGTTCACCCCTTCCCCCCAACTCATCAGAACGCAGAGTTCACCCCTCCCCCACCAACTCATCAGAACGCAGAGTTCACCCCTTCCCCCCAACTCTTCAGAGTGCAGAGTTCACCACTCCCCCCCAACTCATCAGAGTGCAGAGTTCACCCCTTCCCCCCCAACTCATCAGAACACAGAGTTCACCCCTTCCCCCCAACTCATCAGAGTGCAGAGTTCACCCCTTCCCCCCAACTCATCAGAGTGCAGAGTTCACCCCTCCCCCCACCAACTCATCAAAGTGCAGAGTTCACCCCTTCCCCCCCAACTCATCAGATCACAGAGTTCACCCCTTCCCCCCAACTCATCAGAACGCCGAGTTCACCCCTTCCTCCCAACTCATCAAAGTGCAGAGTTCACCCTTCCCCCCCACTAAACAGAGTGCAGAGTTCACCCCTTCCCCCCCAACTCATCAGAATGCAGAGTTCACCCCTTCCCCCCAACTCATCAAAGTGCAGAGTTCACCCTTCCCCCCAACTCATCAGTGTGTAGAGTTCACCCCTTCCCCCGCCAATCCATCAGAGTGCAGAGTTCACCCCTTCCCCCCAACTCATCTAAGTGCAGAGTTCACCCTTCCCCCCCCCACGAAACAGAATGCAGAGTTCACCCCTTCCCCCTCCCACAGTGCAGAGTTCACCCCTTCCCCTACCAACTCATCAGAGTGTAGAGTTCACCCCTTCCCCCGCCAATCCATCAGAATGCAGAGTTCACCCCTTTCCTTCCCAATCCATCAGAGTGCAGATTTCACCCCTTCCCCCCCAACTCATCAGAGTGCAGAGTTCACCCCTTCCCCACCTCGGAGGCGCTAGCTTTCCCTGGATGGGCAAGTGACGGCACGTGAGTGCTGCTCGTCTCGCTGAGGGTTGGGAGCTGAAGGTAAAATCACTGCGGTTTATATTTAAATTCATGCAAATATGTTATTTACACATGCTAGGTCGGGTCCCATTGCAGAGTGGTGGAGGGGCTGCCGCGGAGCTTCCCTGCCGCCGGTAAGTTTGGGTCTGACAGTCCCGGCGTCGGGTTCCTTGGCAGCCACTGCCTCTCTGATTTTCCGCACCCACCCCACCCAACCTACAAACCCCCCTCCTTCCCCACCCCTGCCACGGAACCTGACATCAGGCTAGGAACAAAATTCAGCCTTAGATGTGCACAGGTGGTGGATGGGTCACAAAGTGTTGTTTATATATGTTTTTTTCAAATATTGTGCCAGTTTTACTAGATTAATATAGAAATGCAAGTTGTTATTGTTGGATATATCATGGTTTTGGTGTTAATCAATGTTGCCTGGCAACTGCTTTTTTAAAAAAAAATTATTCCCTCGTCAGCTAAAAGAGAATGAAAAGGTTTAGTTAACAGACTTGATCAAACTTCCTGACATACATCGTTCCTTATTCCTGAATTTGTTGACTGACTGTCTATGGTGATTTGCATTGTGTTGGCTTGACATTGTGCTTTGTTATATTTACTTGGAAAATTCAAGCTTTTTTTCTGAAAAAGAAATAATTTCAAGCTGCTCAGTTGGTAAAGGATATGTGTAGTTGACCCATACAGACCAGTCTATATCAGGTTCCATCCCATTTTTGTGCTGTGGACGGCTGATCTCTGACAAAGTGCTGGTGGCAAAATATTACATCTGACCTATTGATTGCTGTACAGTGACTCCTGCTGAAAAGTACAGGGAACTTGACATTGGGTGAGGATTATAAAGGGTCTAGTTACGATACTCCCATAATTGAATAGCCCGTCAATAATCTTTGTCTGGCCCAACACACAAAGATTAGCTGTTTTGGAAAAGGAACTAATAGACAATCAACACTCCCTGAATCTTACCCCAACGTCAGCAGTACCTTTTGGTATAGGGGTAAATAGTGCATTGTAAGAAGCAGTTCTGGGGAATTCCTCTCCCAGCTACTGGAATGTACAAATTAACTTTATTTTCTGGCTTTACTCAAATATTACTCAGTTCTTTCAAAAGGCTGGCACGGGCACAATGGGCTGATTGACCTCCTGCTGTGTTGTATCGTTCTACGATTTTATATGTTCCTTGCCCTTTGTGCCAAAGATCGCTCAATAGTGAGCCCTTGCTCCCTAGGAGTAAGGGTGTGACTTTATCCACAAAATATACATGTAGCACTGTGCAGGGATCAAACAGAAACCCTTTTCAATATTATCAGTGATCTGGAATTGACACAGGCCCTATCATGCTCTGGGAGTCTTCGGGTAGTGGAAGAGAAAACATTCTGTCTGACCTTGTGATTGGGGCCAGATATCGTTGAGAAGCCGGACCTTTAGAGTGATGCATTCACGTCACACACCATAATGGTAGAGTGTACAAGATTATGACTGGTTTAGATAGGATAGATAAAGAAAAGCTGTTCCCAGTAGCTGATGGTACAAGGGATAGGAGGCACAGATTTAAGGTTTTGGGCCAAAGATGCAGGGGTGATGTGCGGAAGAAATTTTTAAGCAGTGAGTGGTAATGACCTGGAACTCACTGTCTGTGACGGTGGTGGAAGCAAAGAGCGATGAATGATTTCAAAAGGAAATTGGACGGGCACTTGAGGGAAATAAACCTATAGGGTTACGGTATGGAGCGGGGGAATGTGACTGGCTTTCTCGACAAAGAGCAGGTATAGACTCAATGGGCTGAATGGCCTCCTTCTGTGCTGTAATGGCTCTATGACTATGACTCTATTAATTCATAAATAATCCAGCAATTTGCACAGTAAAAGAGATATGAGTTGTAAGCTTCTGCCAATTCATGGACGATTTGCGACTCTTTGGTGTTCACCTCACCAAAGCTGATAATGTGGGTTATTACCATGAGGCTCTGCATTAAGTTAATAATGATCGTGAAATTGCTGGATTTACAATGCTATTATGAATTATTCCCGCCACAGCCTATTTGGGCTGGCATTTAATATTGTAGAAAATGCTGGTAATGACGTGTTACAGCCACATGGATTTTTTTATTCATTCATGGGATGTAGGCATCACTGGCTTGGACAGCTTTTATTACCCATCCCTAATTTCCCTTGTGAAGGTGGTGGTGAGCTGCCTTCTTGAACTGCTGCAGTCCATGTTGGGTAGGTACATCCACAGTGCTGTTAGGAAGGGAGTTCCACGATTTTGACCCAGCGACAGTGAAGGAACGGCGATATAGTTCCAAGTCAGGATGGTGTGTGACTTGGAGGGGAACTTGCAGGTGGTGATGTTGCCATGCATCTGCTTCCCTTATCCTTCTAGGTGGTAGAGGTTGCGGGTTTGGAAGGTGCTGTCTAAGGAGCCTTGGCGCGTTGCTGCAGTGCATCTTGTAGATGGTACACACTGCTGCCACTATGCATCGGTGGTGGAGGGAATGAATGTTTGTGTATGGGGTGCCAATCAAGCCGGCTGCTTTGTCCTGGATGGTGTCGAGCCTCTTGAGTGTTGTTGGAGCTGCACCCATCCAGGCAAGTGGAGAGTATTCCATTACATTCCTGACTTGTGCCTTGTAGATGGTGGACAGGCTTTGGGGAGTCAGGAGGTGAGTTACTCGCTGCAGGATTCCTAGCCTCTGACCTGCTCTTGTAGCCATGGTACTTATATGGCTACTCCAGTTCAGTTTCTGTTCAATGGTAACCCCCAGGATGTTGATAGTGGGGGATTCAGCGATTGCAATGCCATTGAATGGCAAGTGCTGCTTGATAGCACTGTTGACGATACCTTCCATCACTTTGCTGATGATCAACAATAGACTGATGGGGCGGTAATGGGCCGGGTTGGATTTGTCATGTTTTTTGTGTACAGGACATACTTGGGCAATTTTCCACCTTGCCAGGTAGATGCCAGTGTTATAGCTGTACTGGAACGGCTTGGCTAGGGGTGCAGCAAGTTCTGGAGCACAGGTCTTCAGTACTATTGCCGGAATGTTGTCAGGACCCATAGCCTTTGCAGTATCCAATGCCTTCAATTGTTTCTTGATATCATACGGAGTGAATCAAATTGACTGAAGATTGACATCTGTGATGCTGAGGACTTCAGGATGAGGCCGTGGTGAAGTTTGGGTGTTTTTTCCCTTCAATTACTCATGTGATTCTCTATTGAATCTGCTTCCAGCACCCTTTCAGGCAGTATTCCCTATCATAAAAACTCCTGCATAAGAATAATGTTTCCTCAAGTCACGTCTGGTTCTTTTACCAATCACTTTAAATCTCCACCAGGTAGTGAATTGTTTCAAGAGTTTTTGAAAATGTTTTTAAATCTATCTTGGCAGTACTTTTGTCCCCATCAGTCCTCTGATAAATTGTCAATTATCTTTTCTCTCCACAGATGCCGACTGACCTGCTGAGTGTATCTGATATGCGTTATTATAAAAGCAAAATACTGCGGATGCTGGAAATCTGAAATAAAAACAAGAAATGCTGGAACCACTCAGCAGGTCTGGCAGCATCTGTGGAAAGAGAAGCAGAGTTAACGTTTCGGGTCAGTGACCCTGTTCCGAAGAAGGGTCACTGACCCGAAACGTTAACTCTGCTTCTCTTTCCACAGATGCTGCCAGACCTGCTGAGTGGTTTCAGCATTTCTTGTTGATATGCGTTATTGTTGTGCTAAATATAGCTCTCTGCCTGAGCAAGAAGCAATCTATCAAGCCCTACCCTGAGTGACAGACTGCGGAGCTTCCTTTACCGGTAGGACTGGGTTACTTGTGATCAAGGTAGCCTTTCGGACTGCCGATCAATGACCTAAAAATACAATGTCACCTGATTAGCTACAATAACAACAACTTGCGTTTATATAATGCCCTTAACATAGCAAAACGCTCCAAAGTGATTCACGGGAGCATTATCAAACAGAATTTGATGTATATGGAGATACTAGGATAGATGACCAAAGACTTGGTCAAAGAAGTAGATTTTAAGGAGCATTTTAAAAGAGGAAAGAAAGGTAGAGAGTCGGAAAGGTTCAAGGAAGGAATTCTAGAGCTTAGGTACTCAGCAGCTGCAGGCTTAGCCACCAGAGGTGGAGAAATTAAGAATGGTGGAGCATCAAGGATGCCCAAGAGGCCAGAATTGGAGGAGCACAGACATTTCAGTGGCTTGTAGGGCTGGAGGGGGTTAGAGATAGGGAGACGCGAGGTCATGGAAGGTTTGAAAACAAGGATGAAAATTTTAAAATCAACCTGTAGCAAATGTAGGTCAGCAAGCATGGGCTGATAGATGATTGGTATTTAGTGTGAGTTGGGATATAGACAGCAAATATTTGGATGAGTATAAGAGTCTAAGGAGGGTGGAAGATGGGAGTCCAACCAGGATTGTATTGGAATAGTCAAATCTGAAGGGAACAAAGGCATGGATGAGCAGGTGAGCTCAGGCAGGGACGGAGCTGGGCAATGTTACGGAGGTGGAAATAGCTGGTCTTAGTGATGGAGTGGATAGGTGGTAGGAAGCTCATCTCAGGGCCAAATATACCACCAAGGTTGTGAACAGTCTGGTTCAGCCTCAGACAGTTGTCAGAGAGAGGAATGGTGTCAGTGACTAGGGAATGGAGTTTGTGGCGGGGTCTGAAAACGATGACTTTGATCTTCCCAATATTTACTCGAAGGATATTTCTGCTCCTCTAGTACTGGATGTCAGAGAAACAGTCTGACAATATAGCGACAGTGGAGGAGTGGTGGTGAGGTAGAGCTGGGTGTCATCAGCGTATATGTGAAAACTAATGCTGCGCTTTCAGATGATGTCGCAGAGTGGCAGCATATAGATGAGAAATTGGACAGATCGAGGATAGATCCTTGGGGGACACCAGAGGTAACAGTGCAGGAGCAGGAAGAGAAGCCATTGCAGGTGGTTCTGTGGCTAAGATTGGATAGATAAGAATAGAACCAGGAGCATGCAGTCCCTCACAGCTGGAGAGGCATCGGAGGAGACTGGTGTAGTCAACCATGTCAAAGGCTGCAGACTGGTCAAAAAGGAAGTCGAGAGTTAGATTACCTTTGTCACAGTCACATAGGATGTCATTTGTGGCTTTTATAAGAACCATTTCGGTACGATGGTTTAACTTAGCAAATCGTCCCAAAGCATTTTCCAGGAGCGTTATGAAACAAAATTTGACACAGCCACATAAGAAAATAATTAGGGCAGCGGACCAAAGGCTTGGTCAAAGGGGCAGGTTTTAAGGAGTGTCTTAAAGGAGGAAAAGAGGTAGAGAGAGATGGAGCAGCTGAGGGAAGAAATTCCAGAGTTTAGAGTCCAGGGAATTGAAAACACGGTGATATGCATCCATGCATTCATACCTGTGACACCCTGCTGAACTGATCAAATCAAAAATCAGAAGAGTTGAGGTGATTGTGTACCAACATCAGTCTTAACGAGAGGCTAACTGAGTCCCATTGCACTTCCATCCTGACTTGGAACTATATCGCCGTTCCGTCACTGTCTCTGGGTCAAAATCCTGGAACTCCCTTCCTAACAGCACTGTGGGTGTACCTACCTCACATGGACTGCAGTGGTTCCAGGTGGCAGCTCACCATCAACTTCTCAAGGGTAATTAGGGATGGGCAATAAATGGTGGCCTAGCCACCAATGCCCACATCCCATGAATGAATAAAAAAACTTGAAAAATGTGTATTCACTCTCAACAGGATAACCTAAGCTTCGAGTAAGCAAAATTAAAATGACTAATCACAATTCATAAAGAGACAATAAATCCAAGAAATTGTAACACTAGGGATGATTGGAATTAAGGTGGAGTTGTAGGACTCCATTTGGGATTTGGATTCACCAGGTTTGCACCTCATTTCAGAAAGAACTTGTATTTGCATGTGGAAGATGGCTGGGCAGATCTCTCCTCTGTGCTGTGAATACATCTCCCTCAGTTACCTTCCACTTTAATTAAATCTCTGTGCAAATATCATATTCTTGGCTGCAACTCAAATCTTTAACATTTCCAATTAGTTACCATTAGTAAAATGAATACATTATTAGCAATTACTTTGTGAACGGTTAGGTAAGGATATTAAATACTTAAGCCTCGATTTTAAAATGTTAGTGTCAGCCAAAGGGCACTTTGTGATTTTTTAAAAACATCTTTCTTGCGTGCTTCCCATTTATATCTCATCGCACATAACATCACCCTAGTTGCGGCAATCATTTCCTTCAGTTTTCAAGCACATTGATACATGCGGGAGCAACTGTGGGGACGACTGTCACGTTGTCTGGATTTCCATTGGCAAAAGCCTGGAAACAAATCACTCTGCCTCACTCTGTGGGAACGCAGGAGTTCTGGGAGCCTTAACGGGGAAGAATAGTTTTGAGAGGTGGGGGGGCGGGGGGGATGGTGGGGGAGAGTTAATCTCTCTTCCAAAAATAAACCTCATCACCACCAAAATGAGGAACTAAACAAATAGAAATTTAAACTCACAGTGGCTCAGTGAACAATGGGTTCAAGTCCCATTCCGGAGGCTTAAAGGCATACTGAGAGACTGCTGCACTGTTGGAGGTTCTTTTGTTTTGGTGAGATGTTGAACTGAGGCCTGCTTGGGTTAAAAAAGAAGATCCCATGATGCTTTTTTGAAAAAGAGCATGGTAATTTGCCCTGGTATCCTAGCAAATATTTATAACTCAACCACCATCATTATCACAATGCTGTTTGTGGGATCTTGATTTGTGCAAATTGGCTGCTCATTTCCCGACATTACAACAGTGACTTGTTGTACTTCATTGGCTGTAAAGGACTTTGGGATGTCCTGATGTTGTGGAAGGCATGATAGAAATGCAAATTCTTTCTGAGGTGCAAACCTGGTGGATATGGGAGCAGGATATTGAAGCCCAAGATCAGCCATGATCGTATTGAATGGCTGAGCAGGCTCGATGGGCCATATTTATTTTATTTAGTGATACAGCACTGAAACAGGCCCTTTGGCCCACTGAGTCTGTGCTGACCAGCAACCACCCATTTATACTAATCCTACATTCACCCCATATTCCCTACCATATCCCCACCACCTACCTACACTAGGGGCAATTTACAATGGCCAATTTACCTATCAACCTGCAAGTCTTTGGCTGTGGGAGGAAAATGGAGCACCCAGCAGAAGCCCACACAGTCACAGGGAGAACTTGCAAACTCCGCACAGGCAGTACCCAGAACTAAACCCGGGTTGCTGGAACTGTGAGGCTGCAGTGCTAACCACTGCACCACTGTGCCACCCATCTACTTCTGCTCCTTTTTCTTGTGTTCTTGTGTTCTTGAATCCAAATTCCAAATGGAATCCTTCCCAATACAACTCCACCTTAATTCTAACCATCCTGGAGTTACAATTTCTTGGATTTATTATCTCTTTGTGAATTGTGATGAATCATTTTAATTATGCTTACTCCAAACTTGGGTTATCCTGTTGAGAGTGAATCCACATTTTTCAAGCTCTGTTTCAATTTTACATCTTTCATGGCCTCAGGGTGTTCCAAAGAACTTTGCAGCCAATGAAACGTGGCAGCCAATTTATGCACAGCAAGGTCCCACAAATAGCAATGAGATAATCACCAGATAATCTGTTTTTTGAGGACCGGCAACTGGCAAGAATTCCCCGAATCCTCTTCGAATATTGTCGTGGGGTCCTTAACATCCACTGAGGGAGAAAATGGAACGTCAGTTTAGTATCTCATCCAAAGTTAGCAATGCCAACAGTGCAGTGCTCTCTCAGTACTGTATTAGGAATGCCAGTCTAGATTTTGTGTTCTAGTCCCGACAGTGAACCCAAAACCTTCTGACTCAGAGGAAGGAGCGCTACGCATTGAACCACAGCTGATACCTACAGACAAGGTGGAACTTTTATTTTATTCATTCATGGCATGTGGGCGTCGCTGGCCAGGCCAGCATTTATTGCCCATCCCTAATTGCCCTTGAGAAGGTGGTGGTGAGCTGCCTTCTTGAACCGCTGCAGTCCATGTGAGGTAGGTACACCCACAGTGCTGTTAGGAAGGGAGTTCCAGGATTTTGACCCAGCGACAGTGAAGGAACGGCGATATAGTTCCAAGTCAGGATGGTGTATGACTTGGAGGGGAACTTGCAGGTGGTGGTGTTCCCATGCATTTGCTGCCCTTGTCCTTCTAGTTGGTAGAGGTCGCGGGATTGGAAGGTGCTGTCTAAGGAGCCTTGGCGCATTGCTGCAGTGCATCTTGTAGATAGTACACACTGCTGCCACTGTGTGTCGGTGGTGGAGGGAGTGAATGTTTGTAGATGGGGTGCCAATCAAGCGGACTGCTTTGTCCTGGATGGTGTCGGGCTTCTTGAGTGTTGTTGGAGCTGTACCCATCCAGGCAAGTGGAGAGTATTCCATCACACTCCTGACTTGTGCCTTGTAGATGGTGGACAGGCTTTGGGGAGTCAGGAGGTGAGTTACCCACCGCAGGGTTCCTAGCCTCTAACCTGTTCTTGTAGCCACGGTATTTATATGGCTACTCCAGTTCAGTTTCTGGTCAATGGTAGCCCCTAGGATGTTGATAGTGGGGGATTCAGCAATAGTAATGCCATTGAATGTCAAGGGGAGATGGTTAGATTCTCTCTTGTTGGAGATGGTCATTGCCTGGCACTTGTGTGGCGCGAATGTTACTTGACACTTATCAGCCCAAGCCTGGATACTGTCCAGGTCTTGCTATATTTCTACACGGACTACTTCAGTATCTGAGGAGTCATGAATGGTGCTGAACATTGTGCAATCATCAGCGAACATCCCCACTTCTGACCTTATGATTGAAGGAAGGTCATTGATGAAGCAGCTGAAGATGGTTGGGCCTAGGACACTACCCTGAGGAACTCCTGCAGTGATGTCCTGGAGCTCAGATGATTGACCTCCAACAACCACAACCATCTTCCTTTGCGCTAAGTATGACTCCAGCCAGTGGAGGGTTTTCCCCCTGATTCCCATTGACCTCAGTTTTGCTCGGGCTCCTTAATGCCATACTCGGTCAAATGCTGCATTGATATCCAGGGCAGTCACTCTCACCTCGCTGAACTGTTCTTAGAGTAATGATGTCCAGCTTGTGGCTATAGGGTCATGTGTGACCACACCCCCCCCACTTCCCCAAACACTGGAAATATGGCCATTAAAGCCCAGGAAACCCAATCCTATTTGTGCGTATAATTCTGATTTGTCTTTGTCTTGTTTTACATCCTAGAGGTTTGGAAAAGGTTGTTGGTAAATAAATCCTGAATGAGAACAATGAGATCTATTAGTATCAGAAATGTAAGATTTATGGGAATAGATGGGAACATGGATGTAAACTTTATATGTGGCCATTGAGGCTCCATTGTGTGTGTCTATGTAGCCCACAAAGACAACATCTGGTGAAATGGTACATGATACCGGGGCTAAAAGATTTATATAATAAAGACAGGTTGCATAAACTTGTATTCCTTTGCGTATAGAAGATTAAGGGGTGATATAATTGAGGTGTTTAAGAAGATTAACGGAACTGATAGGGTAGCTAGAGAGAAACTATTTGGTGGGGAGGAGTCCAGAACAAGGGGGCATAACCTTAAAATTTGAGCAAGACCATTTAGGGGTGATGTCAGGAAGCATTTCTTCACACAAAGGGTAGTGGAAATCTGGAATTCTCCCAAAAAGCTGTTGAGACTGAGGGTCAATTGAAAATTTCAAAACTGAGATTGATAAACTTATTGGGTAAGGGTATTAAGGGATATGGAACAAAGGTGGGTATAGCAAGTTAAGATGCAGATAAGACAAGATCTAACTGAATGGAGGAAGTGACTTGAGGGGCTAGATGGCCTACTCTCCTCCTATGGACCTATATGACAGCCTGTCCTAGAGGACATGCTACATGGAATTCCCCTCCCCAGTGGAATGTGTGGAACAGTTTAATTAGAGAATGACATACTACTGACCTACCTCTCGTTCGAAGAGACTCCCGAATAATGGGGTGTATGTTTCCTCTGAGGCTGAGTGTCAATTGAGTTTGGTGTAGTCTTATCATGGTCTCTAATGGGCATGGACTTACAGTGCAAAACTGTCCATAAAATGGCATCAATTAGCAATGTCACTCAGCAAGACCACAAGGATGGTTGTTGTGGGAAATGGAAAAAACTCACACTAGTGCTGTTCTTTTTTCATTCATTCATGGGATGTGGGTGTCACTGGCTAGGCCAGCATTTATTGCCCATCCCTAATTGCCCTTGAGAAGGTGGTGGTGAGCTGCCTTCTTGAACTGCTGCAGTCGATGTGGGGTAGGTACACCCACAGTGCTGTTAGGAAGGGAGTTCCAGGATTTTGACCCAGCGACAGTGAAGGAACGGCGATATAGTTCCAAGTCAGGATGGTGTGTGACTCGGAGGGGAATTTGCAGGTGGTGGTGTTCCCATGCATTTGCTGCCCTTGTCCTTCTAGTTGGTAGAGGTCGTGGGTTTGGATGGATAAATGTGAGGATACCCACTTTGGTAGCAAAAACAGGAAGGCAGATTATTATCTGAACTGAGAAAGGGGAATATGCAACGAGTCCTGGGTGTTCTCGTACACCAGTCGCTGAAGGTAAGCATGCAGGTGCAACAGGTGGTAAAAAAGGCAAATGGTATGTTGACCTTCATAGCGAGAGGATTCGAGTACAGGAGCAGGGATGTCTTGCTGCAATTATACAGGGCGTTGGTGAGGCCACACCTGGAATATTGTGTGCAGTTTTGGTCTCCTTATCTGAGGAAGGATGTTCTTGCTATAGAGGGAGTGCAGCGAAGGTTTACCAGACTGATTCCTGGGATGGCATGACTGACGTATGAGGAGAGATTGAGTCGGTTAGGATTATATTCGCTGGAGTTCAGAAGAGTGAGGGGGGATCTCATAGAAACCTATAAAATTCTAACAGGACTTGACAGGGTAGATGGAGGAAGGATGTTCCCGATGGTGGGGGAGTCCAGGACCAGGGGTCATAATCTAAGGATACGGGGTAAACCTTTCAAGACTGAGATGAGGAGAAATTTCTTCACCCAGGAAGTGGTGATCCTGTGGAATTCGCTCCCACAGAAAGCAGTTGAGGCCAAAACATTGTATGTTTTCAAGAAGGAGTTAGATATAGCTCTTTGGTCTAAAGGGATCAAAGGGTATGGGGCGATAGCGGGAACAGGTTACTGAGTTGGATGATCAGCCATGATCAGAATGAATGGCGGAGTGGGCTCGAAGGGCTGAATTGCGCTTCTGTCTTTTTTCCTGACAACAGCTAAGTCTCTTTGCTCGCCACTCTTTAGCCCCGCTTTTATGGCTGTCCGCCAGCTCTAGCGATCACTGGCAACTGCGTCCCACGACTTGTGATCAATGTCACAGGACTTCATGTCGTGTTTGCAGACATCTTTAAAGCGGAGACATGGACGGCTGGTGGGTCTGATACCAGTGACGAGCTCGCTGTACAATGTGTCCTTGGGGATCCTGCTATCTTCCATGCGGCTCACATGGCCAAGCCATCTCAAGCGCCGCTGACTCAGTAGGGTGTATAAGCTGGGGATGTTAGCTGCCTCGAGGATTTCTGCGTTGGAGATACGGTCCTGCCACCTGATGCCAAGGGTTCTCCAGAGGCAGCGAAGATGGAATGAATTGAGACGTCGCTCTTGGCTGACATACATTGTCCAGGCCTCGCTGCCATAGAGCAAGGTACTGAGGACACAGGCTTGATACACTCGTACTTTTGTGCTCCGTGTCAATGAGCCATTTTCCCACACTCTCTTGACCAGTCTGGACAGAGCAGCAGACGCCTTTCCAATGCGCTTGTTGATTTCTGCTTCGAGAGACAGGTTACTGGTGATAGTTGAGCCTAGGTAGGTGAACTCTTGAACCACTTCCAGAGCGTGGTCGCAATATTGATGGATGGAGCATTTCTGACATCCTGTCCCATGATGTTCATTTTCTTGAGGCTGATGGTTAGGCCAAATTTAATGCAGGCAGCCGCAATCCCGTCGATGAGTCTCTGCAGACACTCTTCTGTGTGGGATGTTAATGCAGCATTGTCAGCAAAGAGGAGTTCCCTGATGAAGACCTTCCATATTTTGGTCTTTGCTCTAAGATGGGCAAGGGTGAACAACCTGCATCTGATCTTGTGTGGAGGAAGATTCCTTCTTATAAAGACTTGAACGCATGTGAGAGCAGCAGGGAGAAGAAGATCCCAAACCGTGTGGCACAGTGTGGCTTCTGAGCAGAGAGATCCACCATTGACATGCTGTTCTCCCTCCGCCAGCTACAGGAGAAATGCCGCGAACAACAGATGCCCCTCTACGTTGCTTTCATAGATCTCACCAAAGCCTGTGACCTTGTCAGCAGACGTTGTCTCTTCAGACTACTCGCAAAGATCGGATGTCAAAAGCTACTAAGTATCATCACCTCATTCCATGACAATATGAAAGGCACAGTTCAGCATAGCGGTGCCTCATCAGACCCCTTTCCTATCCTGAGTGGCGTGAAACAGGGCTGTGTTCTCGCACCTACACTGTTAAGATTGTGCTGTCATTGATATAGCAATCATCAGGGCTCTACAGACACAACCTTTTTGAAGCTGTGATGGATTTGAAACATAAACAGAGAAATGTATCACAACTGTCAGTAGTTCTCCCAGTTTTGTTTTTCTGTTCCTCATATCCTTCCGCACCAGATGCAATTCCCCAGACCGAGAAGATAAGTAAAGCATGGGGCATAGGGTAACCAACACTGGTTGGACATATTCCCGGAAGTTTCATCAGATCACCTCCTGCCTCCAACTGTGCCACTCAGTCAAACAACCCTTTTCTCACCTCCAACATTTATATAATTAGTAAATGAAAGTGTTCAAATAATTTTTATGAATACTTCTGGGTTTTTCTCCCAAATTTGTTTGCAGCAGTGTCAGGGAGATTCATTATTAATTCTTCAAGTCTCCAGGACAGTTCTTGGACTGGGGCAGGACTGGAACATTGCAACTGGTTTATACAAGGGGTGAGAAATTTGTGTGCCCCAGTTTTTCGGCACGGGGATCCAAATTCAATTCCTGCCCATGCCAGTTCTGATTGAAATGGGCAGGACGCAGACTTGGTGCTCCCACTTCATCTGCATGATTGAAGTGTGTGACCAAGTGAGTCCTGCACTATTTGCTTCTTCTTGCTGCCTACTGCCTCTGTGTTTAGCAGGGAGCCAACAGCATTGTGCAGGGACCATGTGGTGCAGCCAGCTTGCTCTTCTTGAAGACAGGCTATTCCTCTTAAAGGGTAAAGTGATCACAATACAACTGAATTCCACATTAAGATTGAAAATGACATACTCTAGTCCCAAACAAGAATCTTAAACTTAAACAAAGCAAATTACACAGGTGTGAGGGGAGAGCTAGCTAAAATTAATTAGGTAAATAGACTAAAAGGTGTGGCAGTAAATAAACAGTGGGAACTGTTTTAAAGAAACAATGTTCAACAAAAATACATTCCATTAACAAAAAAAAAACGAGCAAAAAGAATCAATCCATGGCTTACTAAGGAAGTTAAGGATAGTATTAGATTAAAAGAAGGAGCTTATAAAATGGCAAGTTATAGTAGTAAACCTGAGGATTGGGATTGTCTTAGAAACCAGCAAAGGACCACCAAAAAGTTGATAAAAAGGGAAAAAACAGAATGAGAGTAAATTAACCAGGAACATATACATAAATGATTTGGAGGAAAGTATAGGTGGTCTGATTAGCAAGTTTGCAGACGACACTAAGATTGGTGGAGTAGCAGATAGTGAAGGGGACTGTCAGAGAATACAGCAGAATATAGATAGATTGGAGAGTTGGGCAGAGAAATGGCAGATGGAGTTCAATCAGGACAAATGCGAGGTGATGCATTTTGGAAGATCCAATTCAAGAGTGAACTATACAGTAAATGGAAAAGTCCTGGGGAAAATTGATGTCCAGAGAGATTTGGGTGTTCAGGTCCATTGTTCCCTGAAGGTGGAAACGCAGGTCAATAGAGTGGTCAAGAAGGCATACGGCATGCTTTCCTTCATCGGACGGGGTATTGGGTACAAGAGTTGGCAGCTTATGTTACAGTTGTATAGGACTTTGGTTCGGCCACATTTGGAATACTGCGTGCAGTTCTGATCGCCACATTACCAAAAGGATGTGGATGCTTTGGAAAGGGTGCAGAGGAGGTTCACCAGGATGTTGCCTGGTATGGAGGGCGCTAGCTATGAAGAGAGGTTGAGGAGATTAGGATTATTTTCATTAGAAAGACGGAGGTTGAGGGGGGACCTGATTGAGGTGTACAAAATCATGAGAGGTATAGACAGGGTGGATAGCAAGAAGCTTTTTCCCAGAGTGGGGGATTCAATTACTAGGGGTCACGAGTTCAAAGTGAGAGGGGAAATGTTTAGGGGGGATATGCATGGAAAGTTCTTTACGCAGAGGGTGGTGGGTGCCTGGAACGCGTTGCCAGCGGAGGTGGTAGACGCGGGCATGATAGTGTCTTTTAAGATGTATCTAGACAGATACATGAATGAGCAGGAAGCAAAGAGATACAGACCCTTAGAAAATAGGCGACAGGTTTAGATAGAGGATCTGGATCGGCGCAGGCTTGGAGGGCCGAAGGGCCTGTTCCTGTGCTGTAATTTTCTTTGTTCTTTGTTCTTTTTGTAACATAAAAACAGGTTGTAAGAACTTTTCTAATTATATAAAAAGGAGACAAGTAGCTAAAGTAAACATTGGTCCTTTAGAGGCAGAGGCAGGAGAAATTATCATGGAGAATGAGGAAATGGCAGAGATGTTGAACAAATATTTTGTGCCTGTCTTCACAGTAGAAGGGTTCTAAAAGAGGTAACTGCAGAGATATTAGATACACTATAATATTTCAAAATTTCCTAGATTCTAGAATAGTCCCAGCGGATTTGAAGTTAGCAAATGTAGCTCCGCTGTTCAAGAAGGGAGGACGAGAGATAAAAGAGAACTACAGGCCAGGTAGACTGACATCAATCATTGCGAAAGTGCTGGAATCTATTATTAAGTAAATCTTAACAATGCACTTAGAAAATCATAGTATGATTAGGCAAAGTCAACATGGTTTTATGAAAGGGAAATTGACAAATTTATTTGAGCTTTTTGAGGATGAAACTAGTAGGGTAGATAAAGGGGAAACCAGTAGATGTAGTGTACTTGGATTACCAAAGGGCATTCGTTAAGGTGCCACACAAAAGGTTAGTACGCAAGATAAGGGCTCATGGAGTTGGGGGTAATATATAAACATGGATGGAGGATTGGTTAACAGGCAGGAAGCTGAGATTAGGGATAAAAGGGGCATTTTCAACTTGACAGGCTGCGAATGCCGCAAGGATCAGTGCAGGGGCCTCAGCTATTTACAATCCATAAAATAACTATGTTTGTTGATGATACAAAGCTTGGTGGGAATATAACCTGTGAGGAGGCCACAAAGAGGCTGCACAGAGATATAGGCAGGTTAATTGAGTCGGCAACAAGAAGGCAGATGAGGTATAATGCGGGCAAGTGTGAGGTTATTCACTATGGTAGTGTCATAAGAGTTTTGTTTTGTTTTTAAACTAAGAGGCCAGTGTGCCTTTAAGATGGAAAAAAATGACTTTCTGTCAACTGACTGTTGACTTGATATTTGAAGTGCACACTGCAAGGCAATTTGTATCCAAGCAACCAGAAAGTTTTATGACAATCTTGTGACCTAGGTTGTTGTTGAAAAGCTAGTTTCACTTTTGGGTTGTACATTTACTGCTAGAGACTGGCCAGGAATACAGCCCAGAAAACTCTTTCTCTTGAAAAATAATTCCTGTATCAAGTGAAACTCTAATTTCCTCATGAAGTTAAAAGAACATGGGTGGCACAGTGGCGCAGTGGTTAGCACTGCAGCCTCACAGCTCCAGTGACCTGGGTTCAATTCTGGGTACTGCCTGTGTGGAGTTTGCAAGTTCTCCCTGTGTTTGCGTGGGTTTCCTCCGGGTGCTCCGGTTTCCTCCCATATGCCAAAGACTTGCAGGTTGATAGGTAAATTGGACATTAGCAATTGCCCCTAGTATAGGTACGTGGTAGGGAAATATCGGGACAGGTGGGGATGTGGTAGGAATATGGGATTAGTGTAGGATTAGTATAAATGGGTGGTTGATGGTCGGCACAGACTCGGTGGGCCGAAGGGCCTATTTCAGTGCTGTATCTCTAAACTAAACTAAAATAAACATTGAAGGAGTTGAGATATAATGTATGGGAGCTAAAACCCTTGTGGCTGTTTATGCCTGAAAAGAAAGGAAAAGGCCCAGTGAAAGAGGAGTTGCTACACTCTGTGGAGAAACACTGCTTTGCTGAGAGGAAGCCTGCATTGTTGAAGGTAGCAAAATTCCTATTATCTTCAGTTTCTGGAAAATCTCTGCCTCAAGTGTGAGTCCTGTGGCCTTTTGTATTTTTGGAAGTTCCTGTAATCTCAAAAAAGTTTCTACTGTTAGGCTGTTGTTTTAAAATCTAAGTAGACCTGTTGCTGAAAGATCTGTATGATGCCTGCTGCTGATAAATTTCCTTGAATGCCTACGCATCACAGACTGTTTATCAATGTTCCCTGGAGAGACTTCGAGTGGCATCTGATTATTTGACTCTGGGACACCTCACTGATCCAGAAATAACCTACCTGAAGTTACGAGCCAGTTATTTGTTTTTATTCCTCAGAAACTGTTGTAAAATCAATATATCTGTTTTTCTCCGGTTAACCATTGGTAATTGAATGTATGTGTGTGCATGAGGGGTAGGAAGATTAAGGAGTTATAAAATCCTTTTATACATGTAGATTTATCTCATTATCATTTAAAACTTGGTTTATGAATGAATAATTTTTTTGTTATTTAAAGAGACCTGGATTGGCGTGCTTTATTTTGCGAGAATAAATTAAGTGCTTAATTTGGCTAATTTCTGGTAGGTGGGAAACTTTTTTACGAATATGCTGTGACCTGTGGAGTAGTGGGACTGAATTAACAGTGCATTACTCCTGCCTTAGTAGTAAGAATAGAAAAGCAGAATTTTTTTGAACTGTGTGAAACTTGTAAATGTTGATGTTCAGAGGGACTTGGGTATAACTTGTACAAGAAACACAAAGTTAGCATGTAGGTACAGCAAGCAATTAGGATGGAAAATGACATGTTGACCTTTATTGCAAGGGGATTGGAGTACAAGAATAAGGAAGTGTTACGACCAGGTGAGCAATGTATCTAGGGGTCTCATGCTTTCTTCACCTGGTCTTATTGTAACAGGGTCTAATTTTAAACACACTGTGTTTTGAGCTGCCCCTTTGTGAATCCTTGTTCACAACTTTCCAATTATAAGACAAATAAATGAGCACAAACAGGCTTTCTTTGGTTTAAAGCAGAAAGAAGAAATTTATTAAACCTTAATCTTAAACCCTATTATGGTTCACACCTCTGGATATACGACGCGCTCACGCAAGCATGCACACATGATATAAACATGCAAAATAAGGACAGAAAAGAGAAGAAAAGATAAGTAGAACAGTTTGAGGCAATATCGTGTTACTGTTTCTTGAGCTCGCTGTAGTGATTGATTGAAGATATGGTCTTGTGATTCGTTGGAGCCCAGTAATCTTCTTAAAACTTTGTTCACATGGCAAACCCTTCTCTCTTTGAGTTTCATGTGTTTTCACAAGATTCAGTTCCATGGGAAGAGGTGAAGGCAGGCAGACAGGCAGGAGAGGAGATGTTCTTGCTTCAGTTCCAGGAGCACACTGCATTCTCTATGACCTCAAATCCCTTTGTTTGGGAGTTCAAATTAAAAAAAAACCCAGGGTGTTCAGCAGGTTAGTCATGTGACTAACTCCTTATATGGAACATGCTCTTCAACATCCTTTGTTGCAAGTTCAAATCCAAAAGCTCCAGCCAGCTAGGCATGTGACGAGAACTGGTTTGACCACTTCTGTGTATTGGAGAAACAGGGATTGGCTCCCTTTGTTTCCACATTGTCTTGAAGTATGCAAATGTCCTTCCAGTCCGAGATTGCAATTTTTTACATTTTAATGTTCATGTGGCAAAATAATGTGTGCCTTAGTCTTGGTAGGTGGGGTTTGCCTGACAGGAAGTCTTGCTACAATTGTATGGGCCTTTGGTGAGACCACACCTGCAGTTTTGGTCTCCATATTTAAGGAAGGATAAACTTACCTTGGAAGTGGCACTGCAGAGGTTCACTAGATTATTTCCTGGATGAGAGGGTTGTCCTATGATGAGAGGCTTAGTAAATTGGGTCTATGCGCTCTGGATTTCAGAAGACTGAGAGCTGATCTCATTGAACATACATGATTGTGAAGGGGCTGGATAGATTAGATACTGAATGGTTGTTGCCCTTGAGAACATGGGGACATAGCCTCAGGGTATGGGGCCAATCATTTCGGACTGAGATGGGGAGAAACTACTTCACTCAAAGGGTTGTGAATCTTTGGAATTCTCTAACCCAGAGAGTTGTGAATGCTCCATCATTGAATAGATTTAAGGCTGAGATACACTGATTTTTGGTGTCTTAGGGAATCAAGGGATGTGGAGAATTTAAATAATGGAAAATTGGACATCCGGCGGATAGACGGTTCCAGGGTGGCAGATATGGTGCTGGAGACAATAATGGTGCACTTGGGCAGGAAGAGAAATGCTATAGATCCACAGGTTGGTAGGGGATGGTAGAAAGGGGGGCTGCAGGAGGCCCTTAAGACTCCCACCCTCAGAAGGAAATGGGAGTAGGTGGCCAGGGAGGTCAAATCCCAAAGTCTGGATCTGAGGACCTGGCAGTAGTGCCACAAGAAGCCTAATAACCTCACATGGGTGGTGAAAGACAGTGAATGCATCTTCACATGACATCACCCACCTCTCACACTGCTCAATGCACCACACTCCCATCACTCACACAGTGGCACTCCCTAGCAGTCAGGACTCACATTTAACATCCAGGTACTCCACCCCACCCTCACACACCCACCTCTTGCTGCCACCACATATCCCCAGCTATTCAGCTATGGCAGGCATATCACCCAAACACAGTGCAACACAACCACTGACATTCTGCCCTCTTTCTTTCAGGACAAAGTGTCAATCAATAGAAGAGAGCAGAGCAGAACTGGCGAGAGGCAAGGATGCCTGCATCTCCTGAGCTCTGTGGAGGAGCTGGCTCTATACATCATGGGGTCAGCTGCAACAGAGCCCCTGTCATCTGGCATCACTTAGAACATTGAGGATGACAGGATGTTCTTGCCTAATGCCCCTTCACAACTCCTAGAACACCCTCAAACTGCTGTCTGGCATGGTGAGCAATCTGCAAATAGTGTGACCATGCTTCCCTTCCCATAAAAACAGAAAGTGCTGGAAATACTCAGCAGGTCAGGCAGCATCTGTGGAGAGAGAAGCAGTGACACAAAAAATCTGTCTATCTCAGCCTTAAATATATTCAATGAAGGAGCATCCACAGCCCTCTGGGGTAGAGAATTCCAAAGATTCACAACCCTTTGAGTGAAATAGTTTCTCCTCATCTCAGTCCTAAATGATTGTCCTCTTATCCTGAGACTGTGCCCCCGTGGTCTCAAGGTTTTAAGCAAGTCAGGGGGTAGGGGATGGGGGGCGGGTATGGTGGATGGTGGTGGGGAAGAGAACAAAAGGGAAGGTGTGTAATAGGGCAGAGAGCAGCTTAAAATTGGACTGTGTGGGAAGCGGCTGATGGCACATGGTGCTCCAGCAAAGTATTGCTTGGCCTCCAGCTGCGCTATGGCAATGTATTTCATACCCAAGGTCTACGAAAGATGTTCAGTTGAGGATTTCTCTCCAATCTGGAGAAGTGTCGTAAGAGCAGAAGAACAGGAGTCGACCATTTGGCCCTTCTGGCCTGCTTTGCCATTCAACAAGATCATGGCTGATCTTCTACCTCAACTCCACCTTCCCACACTCTTCCCATATCCCTTGATTGCCTTAATACTCAAAAATATACCACTGGCTTGAATATACTCAACAACTGAGCATCCACAGCTCTCTGTGCTAGAGAATTCCAAAGATTCACAACCGTTTGAGTGAAGAAACTTCTCCTCCTTATTTCAGTCCTGGTGTTAGCTATGGCTCAGTTGGTAGGGCCTTTGCCTCTGAGATGCAAGGATTATGGGTTTAAATCTCACTCCAAGATTTGAGCACAAATAAAATCAAGGCTGACATTCAAGTGCAGTACTGAGGGACTGTTGGAGATGCCATCTTTCGGATGAGATGTCAAACTGAGGCCCTGTCTGCTCCCTCAGGTGGATATAAAAGATCCCGTGGTGCTATTTTGAACAACAGCAGTTATCCCTAGTGTTCTGGTCAGCATTTATCCCTCAATCAACATCATAAAAAACAGATTATCTGGTCGATGTCCCATTGCTGTTTGTGGGAGCTGTCATTGTGCAAATTGGCTGCTGCAATTCCTACATTACACTTCAAAAAGTACGTCATTGGCTGCAAAGCACTTCAGTGGTTGTGAAAGGTGCTATGGAAATGCAAGTCTTCTTTTCTAAATGGCTGACCCCTTATTCTGAGACCATGACTCCCAGTTCTAGATTGTCCAGCCAGGGGAAACATTTTACCAGCATCCACCCTGTTGAGCCCCTTAACAATTTTATAGGTTGTAAATTCAGATCTGTAGGACCACAAGAGATGCACTATAGGGGCCAAGGGCCCTCCTTGTGGGGCTCGGAAGCCTCTGAACTGGTGCTGTTGTGGTGTCTCATAGTGAAGGTGCCCCTAGGCAGGAGTGATCATAATATGATTGAATTTTACATTTAGTTTGAGGGAGAGAAGAATTGGCCCAAGACTAGTATTTTAAACTTAAATAAGGGCGATTATGAGGGCATGAAAGCAAAGCTAGAAAAAGTAAACTGGCAAAGTAAGTTAAAGGATAGGTCAATCGAGATGCAGACATTTAAGGGGATATTTCAGAATACATAGAATATACATTCCAATGAGAAAGAAAAATTCCAAGGTGAGGACCCACCATCCGTGGTTAACTAAAAAAGTATCAAACTTAAAGAAAAAGCATATTATTGCGCAAAGATGTGGGCAGGTCAGAAGATTGGACAGAATATAAAAAACAGCAAAGAATGACAAAAGATTAATAGGAAGGGAAAAATTAGAGTATGACTGAAAGCTGGTGAGAAATATAAAGACAGGTAGCAAGGGTTTCTATAGATATTTAAAAAAGAAAAGAGTTAAGAAAGTGAGCATTGGTCCGATAGAAAGTGAGTCTGGGCAATTAATAATGGAAAATAAGGAGATGGCAGATGAACTGAAAAGGTATTTTGCATCGGTCTTCTCCATGGAGGATACAAGTAACATCCCAGAATTAGCTGTAAATCAGGAAATGGAATGGAGGGAGGAACTCAAGAAAATTACAATCACCAGGGAAGTGGTACAGAGCATATTGTTGGAGCTGTGGGCTGGCAAGTGCCCGAGTGCTGATGGACTTCATCCTAGGGGCTTAAAAGAAGTGGCTAGTGAGATAGTTGTTGCTTGGGTTTTGATTTTCCAAAATTCCTTAGATTCGGGAAAGGTTCCATGAGATTGGAAAATAGCCAGTGTAACTCCTTTATTCAAAAAGAGAGGGAAACAGAAATCAGGAAACTACAGGCCAGTTAGCTTAACATCTGTCTTAACGAAAATGTTAGAAGCTATTATTAAAGATGTTATAGCAGGGCACTTAGAAAAATTCAAGGTAATCAGGCAGAGTCAACATGGTTTTGTGAAAGGGAAATCATGTTTAACCAATTTATTGGAGTTCTTTGAAGAGGTAACATGCTGTGGATAAAACAGAATCGGTGGATGTATTGTACTCAGATTTACAGAAGACATTTGATAAGGTGCCAAAGAACAAAGAACAAAGAATAGTACAGCACAGGAACAGGCCATTCGGCCCTCCAAGCCTGCGCCGATCTTGATGCCTGCCTAAACTAAAACCTTCTGCACTTCCAGGGACCGTATCCCTCTATTCCCATCCTATTCATGTATTTGTCAAGATGCCTCTTAAATGTCGCTATCGTACCTGCTTCCACCACCTCCCCCGGCAGCAAGTTCCAGGCACTCACCATCCTCTGCGTAAAGAACTTGCCTCGCACATCCCCTCTAAACTTTGCCCCTCTCACCTTAAACCTATGTTCCCTAGTAACTGACTCTTCCACCCTGGGAAAAAGCTTCTGACTATCCACTCTGTCCATGCCGCTCATAACTTTGTAAACTCTATCATGTCGCCCCTGCACCTCCGTCGTTCCAATGAAAACAATCCGAGTTTATCCAACCTCTCCTCATAGCTGATGCCCTCCAGACCAGGCAACATCCTGGTAAACCTCTTCTGTACCCTCTCCAAAGCCTCCACGTCCTTCTGGTAGTGTGGCGACCAGAATTGCACGCAATATTCTAAGTGTGGCCTAACTAAAGTTCTGTACAGCTGCAGCACGACTTGCCAATTTTTATACTCTATGCCCCGACTGATGAAAGCAAGCATGCCGTATGCCTTCTTGACTGCCTTATCCACCTGCGTTGCCACTTACAGTGACCTGTGGACCTGTACGCCCAGATCTCTCTGCCTGTCAATACTCCTAAGGGTTCTGCCATTTACTGTATACTTCCCACCTGCATTAGACCTTCCAAAATGTATTACCTCACATTTGTCCGGATTAAACTCCATCTGCCATTTCTCCGCCCAAGTCTCCAACCGATCTATATCCTGCTGTATCCTCTGACAATCCTCATCACTATCTGCAACTCCACCAACCTTTGTGTCGTCCGCAAACTTACTAATCAGACCAGCTATATTTTCCTCCAAATCATTTATATATACTACAAACAGCAAAGGTCCCAGCACTGATCCCTGCGGAACAGCACTAGTCACATCCCTCCATTCAGAAAAGCACCCTTCCACTGCTACCCTCTGTCTTCTATGACAGAGCCAGTTCTGTATCCATCTTGCCAGCTCACCTCTGATCCCGTGTGACTTCACCTTTTCGCATTGCAGAAAATAAAAGCTCATGGTGTAGAGGGTAACATTTTTGGCATGGATAGAAGATTGGCTAGCTAACAGGAAGCAGAGAGTAGGCATAAATGAGTCATTTTCTGGTTGGCAAGATGTAATGAGTGTGCCAGAGGGAACAGTGCTGGGGCCTCAACTTTTTACAATTTATATAAATGACTTCGATAAAGAGACCACAGGTCTGGTTGCTAAATTTGCTGATGACACAAAGATAGGTAGGAAAGTAACTTGTGAAGAGGACATAAGGAGGCTACAAAGGGATTTAGATAGGTTAAGTGAGTGGGCAAAGATGTGGCAAATGGAGTATAATGTTGGAAAATGTGAAATTGTCCATTTTGGCAGGAAGAATAAAAAAGAAGCATATTATCTAAATGGTGAAAGATTGCAGAGGGATGTGGGAGTCCTCGTGCATGAATCGCAAAAGGTTAGCATGCAGGTACTGCAAATAATTAGGAAAGCTAATAGAATGTTATCATTTATTGTGAGGTGACATGAATACAAAAGTAGGGAGGTTATGTTTCAGTTATACAGGGCATTGGTGAGACCACATCTGGACTACTGTGTACAGTATTGGTCTCCTTATTTAAGGAAGTATGTAAATGTGCTGGAAGCAGTTCAGAGAAGGATTACTCGACTAATACCTAGAATGGGCGGGTTGTCTTATGAGGAAAGGTTGGACAGGTTAGGCATGTATCCGCTGGAGTTTAGAAGAGTAAGAGGAAACTTGATTGAAACGTACAAGATTCTGAGGGGTCTTGACAGGGTGGATGTGGAAAACATGTTTCCCCTTGTGGGAGAATCTAGAATTAGGGGTCACTGTTTAAAAATAAGACAAAAATGAGGAGAAATGTTTTCTTTGAGGGTCATGAGACTTTGGAATTCTCTTCCTCAAAAGGTGGTGGAAGCAGAGTATTTGAATTTTTTTAAGGTAGCGGTAGATAGATTCTTGATAAGCAATGGGGGTGGAAGGTTACTGGGGGTAGGCGGGCATATGGAGTTGAGGTTGCAATCAGATCAGCCATGATCTTATTGAATGGCGGAGCAGGCTTGAGGGGCCGCGTGGCTTACTTGTGCCCCTAATTCGTATGTCCGTATGTATGTCCGTATGTATGTTCGTATGTCAATCAGCTGTACCGGCTGATTTGACACTGTATTTGCAAATTTGGACCATGCAGGTCCATTCAACTTATTTGCTTGTCACTCACCAAAGAACATGTGTTCACCTGAAAGAGGGGCCAAGTACAGGCATTATTTAAAGGGCCAGGCAACAACTTGCAGGTGAGGTACTTAAGATTTACTTCTACTTAGGCTGAGTTGGTGGAAGTACCGTGCTGTGCTTCTGGAGGTTTATTTTGAGAACTAGTGCTAAAAATCAGGGAGGAGACAGGAATTGCTGCTGAAGTGTAGGAGCCTGTGGTTGCACTGCCTCTTGGTCTACAACATGACCATGAGATGGAGCAGAGGCTGCGGAGAGGAAAAGCTATGCAAAGAGGAAGAGGGAGATGGGCTCTACACAGAAGGCACTACCTACTGAGAGTTTTTAGCACTTATCTTACTTACACCTGAACCAGGCACAGTGCCTGAGGGAACAAAAACAAGAAATGCTGGAATCACTCAGCAGGTCTGGCAGCATCTGTGGAAAGAGAAGCAGAGTTAATGTTTCGGGTCAGTGACCCTTCTACAGTGCCTGAGGGGCTGCTTTCCCTCTAGTTCCTCAATTTCTATCAGAAATCAACACATTTTCTGCACAGGAGTGTGCAGAAAAACATGGGTGTGATTCCAGTGCTGTCAGTCACTATAAAATAGCAACATAACCTCTCGGGAGTTCACTTTGGGAGCCAGCATGAAGAAAATCACAATGCAACACTAGCTCCAGCCTAATGAGATTATTAAAGTGACTACATTTCCCTATAAAGGAGTTATCATGGATGCAAAAGAAAGTTCGTCTTAAATAACCATGGAGCTCATCACATTTTCACATCATTTAACAGATAGAAATGCATCTGTTGACCCAACAACGACTTGTATTTATATAAAGCCTTTAACGGAGTAAAATGTCCAAAGCACTTCACAAGAGCGTTGTCAAACAAAATTTGTCACCGAGCCACATAAAGTGATATTAGGACAGATGACCATGGCCAAGCCAGATGGCTTGGCCAAAGAGGTGGGTTTTATGGAGTGTCTTAAAGGAGAAAAGTGAAGTCAAGAGGTGAAGAGATTCAGGGAGGGAATTCGAGAACTTAGGGCTCAGGCAGCTGAAGGAACAGGCGCCAATGATGAGGTGGAGAAAATCAGGAATATGTAAAAGATCAGAATTGAAGGAGCTCCGACGAAGGAGGTTACAGTGACAGGGAAGAGCAAGGCTAAGGAAGGATTTGAAAATAAGCATGAGAATATTAAAATGCTGGACTGGAAGTAAACCTAGGTCAGCAAGAACAGGGGGTGATGGGTGACTGGGACTTGGTGCAAGTTAGCATATGGGCAGAAGATTTCTAGATGAGCTCAAGTTTACGGCGGGTGGAAGATGGGAGGCTTACCAGGAGTGTGTTGGAATAGTCAAGTTTGGAGGGAACAAAGGCATGGATGAGGGTTTCAGCAACAGATGAGCTGAGGCAGGGACGGAGACGGGCGATGGTACAGAGATGGAAGTAGGCATTCTTGGTGATGGGTACAGTGTGTAAATGCTCTATCTCATGTTGTTCTAAGCCTTACAGCCCAGAAGATCTGTGCTCAGTTTGCTAGGCTGGCAATAGGAACACAAATATGGCCTCAGCTATCCTGAATCAGAATGGGGAACAATGGACCAGGGTTTCTCACTGCAAATCGTTATCCGGTGACCACTTACTGGAGAGTAGGGCATGTATACTGGCTTAGCAAATGATGCCTGCTGGCACTCAGGCCTCCATTTCAACAACCCCCTCCCCCACTTTATCAACTTTGCTTCCAATTTCCACCCTTCTCTCACCTTTACATGGTCGATCTCCGACACTTCCCTTTCTCTACTTCTCTGTCTCCATCTCTGGGGATAGGCAGTCCAATAATCTTCATTATAAGCCCACTGACTCCCACAGCTACCTTGACTACACTTCTTCACACCCTGCCTCTTTTAAGGACTCAATTCCATTCTCCCAGTTTCTCCGTCTCCGATGCATTTGCTCTGATGATGCAACCTTCCACAACAGCACCTCTGATATGTCTTCCTTTTTTCTCAACTGAGGATTCCCCCCCAATGTGGTTGACAGGACCCTCAACCATGTCTGGCCCATTTCCCGCACCTCTGCCCTCATGCTTTCTCCTCCCTCCCAGAATCGCGACAGGGTTCCCCTTTTCCTCCGTTTCCACCCCACCAGCCTCCATATCCAGAGGATTATTCTCCGCCATTTCCGCCAGTGTGATGCCACTACCAAATGCATCTTCCCCTCCCCTGACAGCATTCCGAAGGGATCGTTCCCTCTGCGACACCCTGATCCACTCCTCCATTACCCCTGACACCTCATCCCCTTCCCATGGCACCTTCCCATGCAATCACAGGAGGTGTAATACCTGCCCCTTTACCTCCTCTCTCCTCACTATCCAAGGCCCCAGACACTCCTTTCAGGTGAAGCTGTGATTTACTTGTACTTCTTTCAATCTAGTATACTGTATCCGCTGCTCACATTGCGGTCTCCTTTGCATTGGAGAGACCAAACGTAGATTGGGTGACTACTTTGCTGAACACCTCCACTCAGTCTGAAAGCATGACCCCAAGCTTCCGGTTACTTGCCATTTCAGCACTCCCCCCTTCTGTCATGCCAACATTTCTGTCTTTGGCCTGCTCCAGTGTTCCAGTGAACATTAACGCAAGCTCGAAGGAGCAGCACCTGATCTTTTGATTAGTCACCCTCCAGCCTTGTGGACTGAACATTGAGTTCAATAACTTCAGAGCATAACTGGCCTTTTTTTAATGTTTTATTTTTTAACCATGTGCCTGCTTTTCATTGAGTCAGAGCTGCTCATTATTCTGCTATTAACACTCTCTCTGGACTAATGCTTTGTCTTTCACCACAAGCATTAACACACGCTTTGCCTTTGTCCCAGGACCAGCTTTGTTATTTAATCTCTCCTGTCCTATCAAACACTTTGTTCTCTCCCACACCCAACCTTTCCTTCACTTGCTTAAAACCTAATTATTTTCTAACCTTTGCCTGTTCTGATGAAAAGTCACAGACCTGAAATGTTAACTCTGCTTCTCTCTCCACAGATGCTGGCAGACCTGCTGAGTATTTCCAGCACCTTTTGTTTTGTGTCAGATTTCCAGCATCTGAAATATTTTGCTTTTATATTGGTCAGTGTTATGACCCTTGCTGTTCCTGATATGTATTAATGACCTACACTTTGGTGTACAGGGCACAGTTTCAAAATTTGCAGATGATATGAAGCTTGGAAACATTGTGAATTGCGGAGAATAGTGTAGAGCTTCAAAAGGACATAGCCAGATTGGTGGAATGGGTGGACAATGGCAGATGGAATCTAATGCAGAGAAGTGTGAAGTGATTCATTTTGGTAGGAAGAATGAGGAGAAACAATATAAAATAAAGGGTGTGATTCAAAACAGGGTGCAGGAGCAGAGGGACCTGGTTGTATATGTGCATAAGTCATTGAAGGTGGCAGGACAGGTTGAGAGCATAGTTAATACAGCATACAGTATCCTAGGCTTTATTAATAGGGGCATAGAATACAAAAGCAAGGAAGTTATGTTAAACTTGTATAGAACACTAATTCGGCCTCAGCTGGATTATTGTGTCCAGTTCTGGGCACCACACTTCAGGAAAGATGTGAAGGCATTGGAGAGAATGGAGAAATGATTCACGGGAATGTTTCCAGGGATGAGAAACTTCAGTTACATGGATATATTGGAGAAGTTAAGACTGTTTTCCTTGGAGAAGAGAAAGTTGAGAGGAGATTTGATAGAGGTCTTCAAAATCGTGAAGGGTCTGGACAGAGTAGATAAGGAAAAACCGTTCCCATTGGTGGAAGGATCGAGAACAAGAGGGCACAGATTTAAAGTAATTAGCAAAAAATAGCATTGGTGACATGAGGAAAAATGTTTCACGCAGCGAGTGGTTAGAATCTGGAATGCACTTCCAGGGAGTGTAGTGGAGGCAGATTCAATTGAGGCATTCAAGAGGGAATTAGATTGTTGTCTGGAAAGGAATAATGGGGCTATGGGGAAAAGGCGGGGGTGTTGCACCAGGTAAATTGCTCTTTCAGAGAGCCAATGCACACACGATGGGCTGAATGGCCTCATATTGTGCTGTAACAATTCTGAGATTCTGTGAATTCCTACCATGCAGCACTCGCTCAGTACTGCCCCTCCAACAGTGCAGAACCCCCTTAGGACTGCCCCTCCAACAGTGCAGCACTCCCTCAGTACTGCCCCTCCAACAGTGCAGCACTCCCTCAGTACTGCCCCTCCAACAGTGCAGCACTCCCTCAGTACTGCCCCTCCAACAGTGCAGAACCCCCTTAGTACTGCCCCTCCAACAGTGCAGCACTCCCTCAGTTCTGACCCTCCAACAGTGCAGCACTCCCTCAGTACTGACCCTCCAACAGTGCAGCACTCCCTCAGTACTGACCTTCCAACAGTGCAGCATTCCTTCAGTACTGCCCCTCTGATGGTACGGCACTCTCTCCTTAGTGCCCCTCCGACTGTGCAATGCTCCCTCAGTCCTGCCCCTTCAACAGTGTAGCACTCCTTCAGTGCTGCCCCTTCAACATGCAGCACTCCCTCAGTACTGCCCCATGACGGTGCAATATTCCCTCAGTATTGCCCCTTCGACAGTGTAGCACTCCCTCAGTACTGCACCAATTGAACAAAAGCCGCAGGATGTAATGATGGACACTAAAACATATAACAAAACTGCATTCTGAAACAGCCTAATTTACCAGTATATTATGTTTTACAGCGGTCCCACCTTGAGCTGATCACGATGGCACTTGACTGCACTTTTTGCATTAATCAACTCTCTGACCTCGACTCCTGCATAAAACCCTCCAGCAGTGTCCATTATTAGCATAATGGCACATTGGAAGGGCAGACGTGACATTTTCAGTGATGCAAATCTGAAGCATTAAGGAGAATGTTAATCCTAGTAATTATTATCGCACGATGTGACAATGTTGATGTTAATTCAGCTTGTGAATTCAGCACAAATTTACTGCTGACTTATCTGCCAGAGCTATTTATGTGAAGTTCTTACAAATGTATAAGTGTGCTTGGTGGGGTGTGTGTGTGTTTTTTCCCCCACTTTGCAGAGGAGAAGAAACATTTGTGCTTTGAGCAGTCTTAACCTGACAGTGAACCTGGGTATTTGGATCTCTACTTTGATGGATACCAACTGATGAAGTTCGTAAGCAGGAAGCTATATTGTGCTTCAGTCCTGAAGTGTTGAGGAACCTATGGTTTCACTGATGTCAGTACTGGGTTTTTTTTTTCTTACTTGAAATGTTTTCACATCCATCTTCTTCCCAGTTAGAATGAATATGGAAATATGCCCAGTCCCTTGTGAACAGATCTCTTCTCCATGTGACTGCAAGGTCAAGAGCTTTGGGTGGTGAATCTGCTTGCATTGACAACAAGATCAAGAGTCAAAGTAGCAAGTAAAGACAAGTAGGCAAAGTGTCAGTTTAGGCTTTTTTGCCTGTCCTTTTCCCTGCAATTTTCCCTGAAGGCTCTACACTGTTATTTCCTGCAGACATACTTGCTTCTGTGGCAAGGGTGAATGGTTTGTGCTAACGCCTGCTCCCTCTCACCCCCTCAACTACCCAACTGATTGTTTCTGAATAATGGAATCAGTACTACCAACTTTTTTCTCCCTCTCACGCCTCCTTGCCCAGAGGCACACAAAAGTGTGTCATTTTAGCTCAGCTGTCATCAGTCTCACCTTTGGGTCGTACAGCTTTGGATTTTAATCCTACACCCAGACACAATGATGAAAAAGCAAAATACTGCAGACGCTGGAAATCTGAAACAAAAACAGAAAGTGCTGGAAATACTCAGCAGGTCTAGCAGCATCTGTGGAGAGAGAAACAGAGTTAACGTTTCAGGTTGATGACCTTTCATCAGAACTGGCAAAGGTTAGAAATATAACAGGTTTTGAGCAAATGAATGTGTGGAGGGGGGAAAGAAGAATGAAAGAGTGATAGGTGGAGGGCAGGAGATATTAAATGACAAAAGGTTTCATGTAAAAATCTAAGTAAGGAAACTAAAGATGTGTCTGGCTAAGGTGTGTGCGGCATTATAGCAGCTGTCCAAATACAAAGTAGAGCGGTTAAGAAAGAAACGGGGTTAGGGAGGGGAATGGTGGTGGGATGGAGTTGTGGGGGAGATGGGGGAACTAACAAAAGAACATGAGAAAAGGGGAAAAAAGGGGGCAGAGGCTATGATCTAAAATTGATTGACTGGACTAGTAATTCAGAGGCCCAGGCTAATATCCTGTGGAGACTCATTCAAATCTCACCACAGAACTGGTGGAATTTAAATTCAATTAATTAATACAAAATCTAGAATTGAAAATGAGTCTCAGTCATGGTGCCATGAAACTATCATCAATTGTCTTAAAAACTCATCTGGTTCACTAATGTCCTTTTGGGAAGGAAATCTGCTGTCCTTATCTGGTCTGGCCTACATGTGACTCCAGACCCACAGCAATGTGGATGACTCTTAACTTCCCTCTGAAATGGCCTGGCAAGCACTCAGTTGTTCAAGGGCAATTAGGGATGGGCAACACTGGCCTTGCCAGTGATGCCCACATTCCATGAAAAGAATAAAAAAAGTCTATTAAATACCTTTTGAAGTGTAGCTGCCAGAGCATAGAAACATTAAGTTGGCAGTAGGCCGTTCAGCCCCTCAGGCCTTCTCTGCCAGTCAAATAAATCATGGCTGATCTGCACCTCAACTTCATTTACCCGCGTTTGCTCAACATCCCCATACTCTTACCCAACAGAAATAGATCTCTTGAATAGTCTTGAAAACCCCTATTATCCCAACATTGACAGTCTTTTTAGGAAAAGAGCGCCATATGTCTATTACCCTTTGTGTGACAAAGTGCTTTCTGATTTTGCTTCTGAATGGCCTAGCTTTAATTTTTGTTCTAAACTCCCCCACTGGAGAAAATAGTTTCTCTTTATCCACCCTATTGAATCTTTTAAACATTTTAAACACCTTATTAGATCACCTCTCAATCTTCTATACTAACAGGAATATAAACCATTTATTTATTGAACCTATCTTCATAATTTAATCCTCTAAGCCACAGTGTCACTTTGGTGAATCTGCTCTGCGCTCACTCCAAGGCCAATATTCCTTCCTGAGATTTGGTTTCCAAAACGAGCCACAGTTATCTAGATGGAATCTGACCAAAACTCTGAACAGCTGAAATATAACTTTCTCCCCTTTGTATTCCACCTCCCATGAGAACAGTCTCTTAGCCTTTTTGATTGTTTTTTGTAACAGTGGACTAGCTTTTAATGATTTGTGTACTTGAACTCTCAAATCTCCTTGCTCCTCTACAAGTCCTAGTGTCTCACCATTTAGAAAATACTCTGATTTATCTTTCTTGGGTCCAAAGTCGATGACTTCACACTCCTCCTCTGCAGTGATCTCCATTTGCCACAGTTTTATCCACTCACTTAATCTGTCTGTGTCACTTTGCAACTTCCTGCTCCCATTTGCACTACTTACTGTCCTTCTTAACTCTGTCTCTCATAGTCAACTATTGTAATGTAGGAAAACACAGCAAAAGTTATGATCAGCAATGTCCCACAAACAGCAGTGAGGTGCATGACCAGATAATCTGTTTTTTTGAGATCTTGATTGAATGATAAATAATGACCAGGACACCGAGGAGAACTCCCCTGCTCTTCGAATAGTACCACAAAATCTTTCACATTCACCTGAGGGGCAGACGGAGTCTCGGTTTAATGTCTCAACTGAAAGATTGTGTCATTTCAAGTATTTCTTTCAATCTGTTTGACAGCATGATGCACTATATGACAAAGCAGCTGACAACTGCTGAAACCATAACTAGTTTGATTGTTGGCCAAGGTCAAGCTGTTTGATTCCATTGTGTTGCTGCTTGCGACATTTTAAAATGTTTTTTTCTGCTTTCCTTTTCCTTTTTCTTCCATCACAGACCTGAAGAGGTTGTAGCTTTCATTCCAGTCTGTACTGAGGCAGCTACTCTCAACCAGGGAGGCACTAGGAACATTAACATGACTGTAGCATGTCTGGGTTGGAAAGAAAACAATTGGCTAGGTTTCCTGTTCCTAGCTACTATTGCTGGAAGCACACAGATGCCAGGATGTTGGATAAGAATAGGATAGGGTTTGGTCATGGTGTTGCCCAATCCAAATTGAATAGCCTGTTGGTGGTTCGTTTGGAACATAAACACTGGCATCGGCCAGTTGGGCCGAATGGCCTGATTCTGCACTGTAGATTCTATGCAATAATTGTCAAGAGCAGACTTATACATTGTTAAAACTGAGGTGGGAGTAGTGCACTGTTTATTCTAGTTCCACTTCTCCACAGTCACAACACAAATTTTAATTTTTCCCACTTACCGATACGGTCAATCAGAGACTCTATTTTTATCACAGAATAAAACACACCAACCAGGTTTCTTTAATAAACAACAAAATTATCAGTTTATTATAAAAACAAGTCTTAACCAGTAATGAAGCAAAGCATAAAACACAGATTGAAATATAAAAATTCCCTTTTTACCTTAGCCCTTCACACACACATACATACACCGGTTAACCAAAAAAATAGAGATTTACTCTTTAGAACTCTAGTACAAAAAAACCCAAAAAAGAATATTTTGGCCACAATACTTGCTAATTCTTGAAAAAAAAATATGAAATGATGTCAGATGTCCTTTTTGGTTTGTTGTTCCAAATACATATAGATGGCTGCCACTGGGATCTTCCTAGTTCTTGTCAGGTGTTGTTGAAGATCAGTTTGGGCAAGCTTTCCAGGGAAAATGCAGTAACAGGGGTTTCAGGCAGTTTCTTACACTTGCTTCTCAGCTTCTCAAGAGATGTAAAACTGGCAGGCTTTTTCAAAGAGTTGGAACAGACTGGGTTGCGGTTTTGCTCCCTTGGCAGTTTCTCCAACTGTCTTTTCAAACCGTTGCCTATATCTCAACTCACTGTCCAAAGTGAAGCCAAAAAACAATGGTACAAGAGTCAAGCCTCAAGACCCCTATAAACCTTGACCTTTCACTTCTTTGCAAACATCTTTCTCCAAGTCAAAAACAACGCTGCTGGGTAATTATTTGAAAACAGATGCCGTCCAGAAACCGTTTACAATCCAGACCTCTCAGTGACCATTGTAAAAAAAATCTATGGACTCCTTTTCAGTTTTAAAACACAAATCTTCAAAATGTAACAAAAACATGGAAGGACTTATAACACCTCCACCCTTGGAGGATTGAAACATAATTTTAAAATGTGTTACATTACAAAGTGTGGAAAAAAAAGATGAAAAACTTTTAAAACATTTTCACAATCATACTCATTCACTCTTTACCTGGAGTTAATGCAATTCTGCCCTGTACCAACTTTCCATTCAGATAACTCAAAGCAAAGTTAGATTCTAGATAAAGCATCTGCAATTACATTATTTTTCCTACAATGTGGATAATCTTTAAGTGATAAAATTGCAATAATAAATTCCATTGGAATAGTCTGGCACTCTCGTTTTTAAATTTTTTCACAAAGGCTCGAGGGTTATGATCAGTATATACCAGTGTCTCTCTGTAGTCATGGCACACATAGACTTCAAAATCCTGAAGAGCCAATAATGAACCTAGGGTTTCTTTGTTGACTGCTGAATATCTTTTTTGCTTCAATTTAGCTTTTTGGAAAAATATCCTACTGGCCTTTCTATGCCCAATTCATTGTCTTGTAACAGGACTGCACCGACCTCCAGGTCACTAGCATCAATTGCTACCTTGAAGGGATTAGTGAAATTTGGAGCAGCCAACACTGGTTCATTAATCAAAATGGTTTTCAGCCGCTCAAAAAATGCTTGGCAAAACCCTGGCCACACTACCTTGGTTTTCTTTTTCTGTAGCAAATCTGTCAGTGGAGCAGCTCTTGTACTAAAATTTGGTACAAACTTTCGGTAGAAACCACACATCCCCAAAAACCTCATGATTTCCCGTTTAGTCTTAGGGGTCGGGAACTCCACCAATGCTTGTACTTTCGCTGTTCTTGTCAATACTTGTCTTTGCCCTACTATATGCTTGAGGTAGCTTCCTCTGGCTTTTGCAAATTCACTTTTGGCAAGGTTTATCACTAAATCAGCCAATTGTAATTTTCTAATCAGAGCTTCTAGTTGTACATCTTGGCTTATCCCTACAGACTCTTTTAAATGCTGTGAGTAGCCTTTTTAGGTCTTAGAGTCATAGAGTCATAGAATTATACAGCACAGAAACCGGCCCTTCGGCCCAACGTATCTGTGCCGGCCATCAAGCACCAATCTATTCTAATCCCATTTTCCAGCACTTGGCCCGTAGCCTTGTATGCTATAGCGTTTCAAGTGCTCATCTAAATACTTCTTAAATGTTGTGAGGGTTCCTGCCTCTACCACCTCTTCAGGCAGTGTGTTCCAGATTCCAACCACCCTCTTAGTGAATTTTCTTTTCCTCAAATCCCCTCTAAACCTCCTGCCCCTTACTTTAAATCTATGCTCCCTGGTTATTGTCCTCTTTGCTGACGATGCTGCTTTAACATCTCACACTGAAGAATGCCTGCAGAGTCTCATCGACAGGTTTGCGTCTGCCTGCAATGAATTTGGCCTAACCATCAGCCTCAAGAAAACGAACATCATGGGGCAGGATGTCAGAAATGCTCCATCCATCAATATTGGCGACCACGCTCTGGAAGTGGTTCAAGAGTTCACCTACCTAGGCTCAACTATCACCAGTAACCTGTCTCTAGATGCAGAAATCAACAAGCGCATGGGTAAGGCTTCCACTGCTATGTCCAGACTGGCCAAGAGAGTGTGGGAAAATGGCGCACTGACACGGAACACAAAAGTCCGAGTGTATCAGGCCTGTGTCCTCAGTACCTTGCTCTACGGCAGCGAGGCCTGGACAACGTATGCCAGCCAAGAGCGACGTCTCAATTCATTCCATCTTCGCTGCCTTCGGAGAATACTTGGCATCAGGTGGCAGGACTATATCTCCAACACAGAAGTCCTTGAAGCGGCCAACACCCCCAGCTTATACACACTACTGAGTCAGCGGCGCTTGAGATGGCTTGGCCATGTGAGCCGCATGGAAGATGGCAGGATCCCCAAAGACACATTGTACAGCGAGCTCGCCACTGGTATCAGACCCACCGGCCGTCCATGTCTCCGTTATAAAGACGTCTGCAAACGCGACATGAAATCCTGTGACATTGATCACAAGTCGTGGGAGTCAGTTGCCAGCATTCGCCAGAGCTGGCGGGCAGCCATAAAGACAGGGCTAAATTGTGGCGAGTCGAAGAGACTTAGTAGTTGGCAGGAAAAAAGACAGAGGCGCAAGGGGAGAGCCAACTGTGCAACAGCCCCAACAAACAAATTTCTCTGCAGCACCTGTGGAAGAGCCTGTCACTCCAGAATTGGCCTTTATAGCCACTCCAGGCGCTGCTTCACAAACCACTGACCACCTCCAGGCGCGTATCCATTGTCTCTCGAGATAAGGAGGCCCAAAAGAGAGATGCTCCCTGGTTATTGACCCCTCTGCTAAGGGAAAAAGTTTTTTCCTATCTAACCTATCAATGCCCCTCATAATTTTGTATAGCTTAATCTTGTTGTTCTGCATCTAAATATGAAAGCATAGTGTCCAATCTTCCTAACAATTCAGTATTAGCTAACTGGATAGTAGGAGGTTCAATTTGAGAATTGTCGAGGCTTCCTTCTGCCTCATACTCATGACCCCTTTCATTCCTCTCTGTCCCTACTACCTGACATACCTGTGCTTGCTTATCCTCCTCCTGGCGATGATATTGTTTCAACATATTGATATAACACAGCCGATTCTTATTCCGGTGAACTGAGATGTCAATCAAATAATTTACTTTGCCAATTCTATTGATGACTTTATATGGACCACTGAACGGTGCTTTCAGCAATTCACACAGTAAAGGCAGTAATGCTAACACCTCATTGCATGGTTGAAATGTTCAAGTATTGGCATGCTTGTCTGCCCATTTCTTCATAGTTGTTTGGGAAGATTTTAGGTGTTCCTGAGCCACTTTGCAACCTCTCGTGAGCTGTTCCCGTAACACGGATACATAATCGAGCACAGAAGAATTGTCCCTCTGTTCTACACTGCTTAACTGAAACAAATAGCAATTTACTCTTTAGGCTCTTGTACAAAAAAAAAATATGTTGGCCACAATACTTACCTACACTTGAAGAAAAAAAAGAGGAGATATGAAATTATATCAGAAGTCCTTTTTGGTTTTTTGTCCCAAATACATATAGATGGCTGTCACTGGGATCTTTTTAGCACAGTTCTTGTCAGGCAACGTTGAAGATCAGTTTGGGCAGGCTTTCCAGGGAAAATGCAGTAACAGGGGTTTCAGGCAGTTTCTTGCACTTGCTTCTCAGCTTCTCAAGAGATGGAAAACTGGAAGGCTTTTTCAAAGAACTGGAACAGACTGAGCTGTGGTTTTGTTCCCTTGGCAGGTTTTCTCCAACTGCCTTTTCAAACCATTGTCTATATCCCGACTCACTGTCCAAAGTGAAGCCAAAAAACAATGTCACAAGAGTCAAGCCGCCAGACCCCTATAAATCTTAACCTGTCACTTCTTTGCAAACATCTTTCTCCAAGTCAAAAACAACCCCTGCTGGGTAATTATTTGAAAACAGGTGCCTTCCAGTAACTGTTTAAAATCCAGATCTCTCAGTGACCTTTGTTAAAAAAAAACACACTCCTTTTCAGTTTTAAAACACAAATCTTCAAAATTTAACAAAAAATTGAAAGTACTCGTAACAACATGAAAAGTAACATCATGGACAGCGCATTGCAAACTGCATCCCAACCAGGAGTCAGTGCCTTCAAGAAAGGAAGGGGAGTAAAGGAAGGGGACTTTGTCAACTCTAACCTTACCCAATCCCGAGTGAAACCGAGCAGTTAAAATTGCCCAGTGAAAATTACCCACTGAAAATCCCTTTCAAATTTTAACTGAGCAGGTAGCAAGGTAACCTGCTTAATGCAGGTTAAGGTCTTTCTTTACATATGGATGCCTGGTCTGATGATGTCATTGGGACCTGTCTGCAATTTTCACTGACGGTTTGAGAAGGGGAGGCTGCTGGGGTTTCCCTGCCAGGTAAAGACAGCAGGAAGAGGAGCCGGGACCTGAAGAGGTCCAAACAGGTAATTGTTTTTTCCCTTTCATCGTGGGTCAGGAGGTTGGGTGCCCTGAGGATCAAAAGTGACTGTGGGGAAGTGAGAGCAAGACCCATTTGAAATGATAGCTGGCGATAAAACCGTGACAGAATATTATTTTGCTGGAAGGATGTTCAAGGAGAATGGCATGGTTGATGGTGTGTTTTTGGACACCTGGGGAACAATTTTAGCCTAACTGCTCATCAGGAAACTGACGGGTGTAATGCTGATTTTACATCCTGCCCGATTTTGCCCTCCATTGAATCAGCAATATTGGTTGGGGTGTAAAGCCTGTATTTCACCCGGTCCTCAGAGTTTGCTGCCTGGCAAGTTTGGTTAAAATTATCCTTCTGGTGCTGGAAAGTGGCTGGACTGTTCTCTACCTCCTTGTGATTTCACAGCTCAGAGTGTGTATACATCACAAGCATAAAGAAATAGCAGTGTGGCACCTTGGTTATCCCACATGGTCCATCTTCACCCCTCAGATGAGCACTTTAATGCTTTGACCCAGTAACCAGGTTTAAATCTTGACTTAACATCTTTTGCATAGATCAACTTGTCTTGGATGGGTTTGATACTCAGCTGAAGCAAGAGTGGTATTTGCCTTGTGGGGACCCTGTACAAACAACAAAATCTTGCATCGAAAGAGCGCCATTAATGTAATAAAACATTCCAAGCTGCTTCAGAGGAATGTTATCAAAGGTTGACAATGAGCTGAAGGAGATATTAGGAGGGATGAGCGAAGCTTGGTTTTGAGGAGGGTCTTAAATGAAAAGAGAAAAGTGGAGAGGCAGTGAGGATTAGGGAGGGAATTTCAAAGCTTCGGATCTGGACGACTGCTAACAGTGGGGCGAAGGAAGGAGGAGGTAGACAAAAAGCCAGAGTTGGAGGAACGCAGAGATCTCAGAGGGTTGTTGGGCTGGAGGAAGTGAGGCTATGGAGGGATTTGAACACAAGGATGAGAATTTTAACAAGGAGCCAGTGTTGATTGAGGTTGTGGCCCCCACAGAGTTTCCTAGCAGCCAAGGTATTTAATGAAGGTTCCCTGTCACTAAATAATCTTGGATCCTTTAACTGGCTCAGGTCCCCATGTAATTGCATGGGTTGCACTGGCCTAATACTGTCCTATACTGAAGGGACAGTTAGATAGAAATACTTGCATATTTTTGTGCCTTATCTATAGATCTATACATCTATAGGCAGATCTCACAGTGCTTCAAACATAATGAATGATTTTGAAGTGTGTATGAAAAGCCACAAATAGGACTGGAATGAATGACTGGTTAAAATGGTTTTGTGATGGTGGTGTTTGAGAGACTCAAACCTAAAAGGAATTGCTCTACTCCACCAACCAGAATCTTCTATAAAGTAGATAAGCAAAGTCATTGAGAACAGGTCAAAATCAAAAAGAATGAAAAGGGAATAATAGAATCTTAAAATAATGTGCAAAATTGTATGCTTTCAGGATACTGTGACCTGATTTCAGCACAGTGACAGATTCTAATATCTGATAGAATAAGCCCCGAATTCCAGCCTTGCCTTACTTTCTGTAGCTCCATCACGAACATTCCCACCTGTGGGTCCGATGCTTGTGGGTTAAAGCCCTGCTGCAGTAGTTGTGCACATAATTTGGTTGAAACTCCAGTGCGGTACTAATGCAGTGCAGTAATGTTGAAGGTGCAGTTCTATAGATGAGACATTAAAAGAAATCCATGTCTGCTTGCTCTGATGGTTCAGGTGCATTTAAAAAGCCCCGTGGATTTCATTCATCCATTCAACAAAAAGCAGGGAATTCTCCCAGAGTCTGGACACCATTCCTTCCTCAACCAACAGCACTGAAAATGAATAACTAAACATTTAATTAATTGCAGTTTGAAGAATCTTGCAAATTGAAAATGATTTCCATGGGATAAGAGCTATTGGACTTCAAAGGAATTCATTGTGCTTGTTATGTTCTGAGATATTTCTGAGAGACGTTATAAAATGCTACATAATTCCAAGCCTGCTTTTTATAGCTCAGTGTTAAACCATGGAGTTAATTTTTAAATTTACAAACAGTAAAATAGTTTTATTTTTTTCAGAATCAGGATATTATTGCTTCTCTAATTATGAGCAGCTTGTATTGTATCTATAGCTGTACCTTAGAAAAGAGTTTCCAGATATATTTTATTTCCTTAAATAATAAAAACCTATCTTTGTTCATAATGAACCAAAATTCTCTGGAAAGCTTATATGCATTGCATCTAAGAGTTGAGAGGCCATCCTATTCTGCCTCCTTTTTGAAGTAGCTGCCTTTCCTATTATGAATCATAGTTGGTAAAGAAATAGAGACAGTTGACATTTTAGGAATGTAGGTACAGGAGGCCATTCAGTTCCTTGAGCCTATTTCAACATTCGGTTAGACCATATCTGAACTCCATCTACCCACCATGTCTCCATATCTCTGGGAACTGTCCATGGCAACCATGAAGATCAGGGGTCAGTGGGAAAGGTGGGGGCTGGAGCACACCAAAGAGGAAGGAGGGAGAGATTGCAGGTTGGGAATTCTGAAGATCGCAGGGAGGGAGAGAGCATGGGAGTTAAGTTTGGGGGCCAGGGGGTATGGTCGGTGGTTGTGGGGGGTGGGAAGCACTCCTGCTCCTCTTGGCCCACAAGTAGGGTTGGAAATGCTGGAGCCGGCAGCTCCTGCCTCCCTTTAGCTTCCAGTTTTCTTGAGCCCTGGGAAGCACGGCCCACACCATTAAATTTAAATAGCTGCCAAAGTCTGAGGAACCCACGCCTCCAAAGTGAGTTACTCTGATGCCCCCAAACCCACCGCAGGTAAAGCCCAATTAGGTACATTGTGGTGGGTTGGGGTCAGGTTCCATATTTTTAATGCCAACGCCTACGCCTCCCCCACACCCCCCCATCCCCCCACCCCCCTACATCCTTTCCTGTCATTGGTGGGGAGGAGCAGGGCTTTAAAATGCCACTCTACATCCAAGTTCCCATCCTCTATAATAATATGATCAGACTTAGGAGAGCTTACATCAGAGCTCAGGACCAATGCCAAGAACACAGGCCTGGTGCCTTCAACATTCATTATCAATCCAAAAACATACTGGCCTCATACATCTCTCCTCCTGCCTGCAGACAGCCTTGTCATCTGGACCACTGCCCCTCATTTTCAGAGGCCCAGGGGCATAAATGGGATTGCTGGAGACTGCGTTAGACTAAGTGAAAACCCAATTTATTTGTGACCCCAGTACAAATTTTTCGGCATCTTTTCTGTTCTCAGCAGCCACACCATATCAGTTTTTTTGAGACATACCTTTGCCATCATGCTTTCTCTGATGGTTGTATCGCTGCCAGCATTCTGTTGTCCTTCTGCCTAAGATGAAAAGTAGGATAATAGAAGCATTGAAGCATACAGCACAGAAGGAGACCATTTGGCCCATCATGCCTGTGTGCCAGTTCTTTGAAAGGTCACGGACCTGAAATGTTAACTCTGTTTCTCTCTCCACAGATGCTGCCAGACCTGCTGAATATTTCCAGCATGTTCTGTTTTTATTTCAGATTTCCAGCATCTGCAGTATTTTGCTTTTACATTAAATCTACGTCCTCTGGTTACCGTGCTCCTGCCACTGGAAACAGTTTCTCCTAATTTACTCTATCAAGCCCATTCATGATTTTCAACATTGATAAGAAATCTCTCCTTAACCTTCTCTGGTCTAAGGACAACAACCTCAGCTCTCTAGTCTATTCACATAACCAAAGTCCCTCACCCCTGGCACAATTCTAGTAAATTTTCTCTTTACCCTCTCCCAGGCTGTTATGATGAGCTGGGAGGAGTGCCCTGTTCATTCATCCCACTTCTCCACAGGTCACAACATATATTTAAATTTTCCCACTTACCGAAACAATCAATCAGATACTCTATTTGTCCCCAGAATAAAGCACACCAACCAGGTTTCTTATATAAACAACAAAATTATCCGTTTATTATAAACCAAGTCTTAACCAATAATGAAGTAAACATAGATGCGAATTGAAATATTAAAGCCCTTTATTTTTTATCCTATACACAACCGATTAACCGGAAAAAAGGGGATTTTGTTTACAGCTCTGACAAGGAAATAGAAGGAATAAAAAAATCTTATGCTGAATAGATGATGTCAATGTTCTTTGTTTTGGTGAGGTATCCCAAAGGCAAATAGGTGGCTGGCACTAGGAATCTCGTGATGTTGATGAATAGTCTGTTTGGGTAGGCATTCAAAGAAATTCAGCTACAGAAGGGTTCACATAGGTCTTACATCAGGTGTGCAGCAACAAAGGTTCTCACACATTCGATGCAAAGTCCCTTTAAAGATGCAAAGTGTCTGCAGACATTCTTCAAAATACAGGAGGCAACAGTACAACTTCAAGAGCTTTTCAAGAGCAAGGATTCTTCAAAGAGAGGTAACAATGGTCTGGATTTTCTGTCCTCCTGGCAGCTCAATAAGCAAAACTCCGACTGCCTCTTTGATCCAAAACCAGCTGGTTTCTTTTTAACAGTTCAAAATGAAACCAACTTTTTCCAGGCAAGTCCTATGGCACCATAAATTCTGACTTGTCAATAAGCAAAAGCTCTCAAATCAAAACACAACCCCCCTGCTATGTTTATTTGAAATCATGTGCCTTTCAGTAAAAATTTGTTTACTGGTCAACCTTTATTGACCTTCCTTTTAAAAAAAACACCCACAAAGTTCAGCAATCTCCAGATGATTCAATGTCCATGAAATCCTTTTCAGTTTTTAAAAATCTAGATTCTCAAGTTTTAACAGAAAATGGAAACCCACGTAACACGGTCTTTCCATCATTCCTCAAGTGCGGTTCCCAGAATTGGACGCAATACTCCAGTTGACCGGATCAGTAGGTCCACAGTTAGATATCTGATATCTGATCTGCGGCCGGTCATCAGTTGGAAGGTGTACGTAGTCCCAAGTACCTGCTCTGAATTATTATGACGTGACCCCTGCTGTAAAGTGATGGGCTGGATTTTACAAGGCTCCCAACATTGGGCTCCGAGGCAGGGGGTCAGAAGATTATCCCGGCAGTGACTTGCCATGGAGCCTGATGCCAGGAGGTTGGGGGAAGGTCATATTTGTAAGTTAAGTGTTTTGGGGTGAAGGGCAGAAACTTAATTTTATTGTTATTGGGGGGTGGGGAATGGGTGACAGAATTTTGATTTGAACAGTGGAGGTGGGGGGTTGTTGGTGTGGTGGTTCCCTTTCATGGGATGTGGGTGTCACTGATACGGCCAGCATTTGTTGCCTATCCCTAATTGCCCTTGAACTGAGTGGCTTGCTGGGCCATTTCAGAGGGCAGTTAAGAGTCAACCACATTGCTGTGGGTCTGGAATCACATATAGGCCAGATCAGGTAAGGACGGCAGATTTCCTTCCCGAGAGGACATTATCAAACCATATGAGTTTTTATGACAATTGATGATAGTTTCATGGCACCATTACTGAGACTAGCTTTCAATTCCAGGTTTCTATTAATTAATTGTATTTTTATTAATTAATTGAATTTAAATTCCACCAGCTACCATGGTGGGATTTGAATCTTTGTCCCCAGGACTTTCACCTAGGCCTCTGGATTACTAGTCCAGTGACATTATCACTGCACAGTGTCTTCCCAAATTAGCTGGCAGTGCTGGCTGCGCTTTAAAAATGGTGCCACTGCCTACATACAGGCAGCTGACGCCATTGCCAGCATCGGAGAGCCCCCCCCCCCACTTCCCTGTGATTGGGGTGGGGGGTGGAAAATGAGTATTTAAATGTCTCACCATGCAGGAGATTGCAGTGGCATGGCGGCTCATATGCAGACCGCCAGTCTTTTCACCTGCCGCCGTTCTCAATGATATGGGTGATGAGGAGGACTTAACTATAGTACCCACCAGAGTTATATCATACAGTCATAGAAACATAGAATCATTTACGACATAGAAGGAGGCCATTCAGCCCATTGAGTCCATGCTGGCTCTCCGTGGAGCAATCCAGTCAGTCCCACTCCCCTGCTTGATCCCCGTAGCCCTGCAAGTTTATTTCCTTCAAGTGCCCAATTTCCTTTTGAAATCATTGATTGTCTCCCTCGTCTGCAACGACTTCCAGGTTCCAGCAATCGCTCTGTAAAAAAGTTCTTCCTCACATTCCCCCTGCATCTCTTGCCTAAAACCTTCAATGTGTCCCCTAGCCCTTGTACCATCGGTTAATCAGAAAAGGTTTTCCTTGTCTAACTTATCTAAGCTTGTCATAATCTTGTACACCTCTATCAAATCTCCCCTCAATCCCCTTTGCTCCAGTGAGAATGACCCCAGCATTTACAACCTAACCTTGTAACTAAAATCCCTCATCCCTGGAACCATTCTGGTAAATCTCCTCTGCACCCTCTCAAGGACCCTCACATCCTTCCTGAAGTGTGGTGACCAGAACTGGATGCAATACTCCGGTTGGGGCCTAACCAGATCTTTATAAAGGTTCAGCATAACTTCCCTGCTTTTGTACTCAATGGCTCAATTTATGAATCCCAAGATCCTATATGCTTTGCTACCATATGAACTTACAAACATACAAATTAGGAGCAGGAGTGGGCCATCAGCCCTTCGAGCCTGCTCCGCCTTTTGATAAGATCACGGCTGATTTGACTATGGCCTCAACTCTACTTTCCTGTCTATAACCTTTGACTCCCTGTCAATCAAGAATCTACCTAATTCAGCCTTAAAAATATTCAAAGACCCTGCCTCCACTGCTCTCTGGGGAAGAGAATTCCACAGACTAACAACCCTCTGAAAGAAAACATTTCTCCTCATCTCTCTCTGAGATGAGAGACCCCCTCCCTAATTTTTAAACTGTCCCCGAGTTCTAGTCTCTCACATAAGGGGAAACATCCATTCAGCATCCGCTCTGTCAAGTCCCTTCAGGATCTGATATGTTTTAATAAGATCATCTTTCATTCTTCTAAACTCCAATGAATACAGGCCCAACCTGTCCAATATTTCCTCATAAGATAACCCATTCATCCCTCAATACATGCTTGACATCGTCCTCACCAATCTGTCTGCCATAGATGCATCTGTCCATGACAGTATTGGTAGGAGTGACCACTGCACAGTCCTTGTGGAGACCAAGGCCCGCCTTCACATTGAGGATACCTTCCTTCGTGTTGTGTGGCACTACCACCGTGCTAAATGGGATAGATTTCAAATAGATCGAGCAATGCAAAATTAAGCATCCATGAGGCGCTGTGGGCCATCAGCAGCAGAATTGTACTCAGTCACAATCTGTAACCTCATGGCCCGGCATATCCGCCACTCTACCATTACCATCAAGCCAGGAGACCAACCCTGGTTCAATGAAGAGTGCAGGAGGGCATGACAGGAGCAGCACCAGGCATACCTCAAAATGAGGTGTCAACCTGGTGAAGCTACAACACAGGACTACTTGTGAGCCAAGCTGCATAAGCAGCATGCGATAGACAGAGCTAAGCGATCAGACCTAAGCTCTGCAGTCCTGCCACATCCAGTGTCCTAGGCCCAACCATCTTCAGCTGCTTCATCAATGACCTTCCTTCAATCATAAGGTCAGAAGTGGGGATGTTTGCTAATGATTTCACAATGCTCAGCATCATTCGCAGCTCTTCAGATACTGAAGCAGTCCGTGTAGAAATGCAGCAAAACCTGGATAATATCCAGGCTTGGGCTGATAAGTGGCAAGTAACATGGGTGCCACACAAGTGCCAGGCAATGACCAGCTCCAACAAGAGAGAATCTAACCATCTCCCCTTGACATTCAATGGAATTATGATTACTGAATCCCCCACTATCAACATCCTGGGGGTTACCATTGACTAGAAACTGAACTGGAGTAGCCATATAAATACCGTGACTACAAGAGCAGGTCAGAGGCTGGGAATTCTGCGGCAAGTAACTAACCTCCTGACTCCCCAGCACCTTCCAAACCCGCGACCTCTACCAAATAGAATGACAAGGGCAGCAGATGCATGGGAACACCACCACCTGCAAGTTCCCATCCAAGCCACACACCATCCTGACTTGGAACTATAGCGCCGTTCCTTCACTGTTGCTGGGTCAAAATCCTGGAACTCCCTTCCTAACAGCACTGTGGGTGTACCTACCCCACATGGACTGCAGTGATTCAAGAAGGCAGCTCACCACTACCTTCTCAAGGGCAATTAGGGATGGGCAATAAATGCTGGCCTACCCAGCGATGCCCACATCCCGTGAATGAATAATTAAAAAAAATATCCTGCCACCTTCAAAGATCGATGCACATGCACTCCCAGGTCCCTCTGTTCCTGCCCTCTTTAGAACTGCACCATTAAGTCTATATTGCCTCACCCTACCCTGTGACAAAATGCATTACCTCACACTTGTCTGTATTAAATTCCATCCACCGCTTGTCTGCCCACTCTGCCAGCCCATCTATGGCCCTCTGCAGGTGACCCATATCATCCTCACTGTCTGCCACTCCAAGCTTGACTCTTTCGGCAAACCCTGATATTTCACTCTGTATTCAAAAGTCCAAGTCATTTATATATCGCAAACAAAACAGTGGTCCTAACACTGAATCCTGGATAACACCACTGTCTACCATCCGCCAATCCAAAAAACAACTGTTCACCACGATTCACTGCCCTCTGTCCCCAAGCCAATCCTCCATCCAATTGGACACCAACCTTCCTATTCCATGAGCCTCACTTTTGTCAACCAGCCCTTGATTTGGCACCCTATCAAGCGCCCTCCAAAAATCTATATAGACAACATACACCACATTCCCCCCATTCACCTTCTCTGTTACTTCCTTGAAAAATGTAACTGATTAATGAAGCATAATCTATCTTTCCCAAATCTGTGCTGGCCAACCCCAATGCTCTTTTGTCCATGTTTGGAGCATAAACACCAGCATAGACCAGTTGGGCCAAATAGCCTATTTCTGTGTTATAACTGCTATATAATACCTCAGTCTCAATCAGCACCTTGAGGAAAGGAGCAGAGAAACTTAGGGTAAAATAACCAGTATTATTATAATCAACTCTACACTTCTGATGCTTTTGACAGTTAGGGAGAAATCAAAGCATCTGTTATTATAAAAACTGGATAGTTATTTCCTTCAGTTGCAGAATGCCTGTCAGCGAATTCCAAATAGCAGCCATTAATTATAAATCTTTCCTTTTACAGATTTACTGCTATTAAAAGTAACTGTATTTGCGTTATAAATCTAATCAAGTATTTAGGCAGATTCACACAGCCTCATCTGTGAATATTTCATCTGCCTCAAATGACATTGACATAAAACTTGTCAAAAATTTCCAACAGCACTTGTCAGATTTATATTTAATTACTTGCTTCCAAAGTTCTTTTCACTTTCTCGCTTACTTTCTCTCATGACTCTTTCTGTCTGTGTCTCTTTTTCTCTGACTTTCTCTGTCTTCCTCTCTCTGTCCTCCTCTGTCCCTCTGTGTTACCCTCTCTGTCTCCCACTCTCTATCTCCTGCTTTCTGTCTCGCTCTGTATCTCTCACTCTCTGTCTCCCTCTATTTGTGTTTCTCTCTCTCTGGGCTGAATTTTACCCAGCGCCACCGGGAGTGGTGGCCACTGCTGGGACTGCAGCCCAGCTTTGCAAAGAAGAGGAAGGACAACTCCGGGAAAAGGTAAGTTTTAGGGGCCCCGCTGGGGGTGATTAATCGGGCCCCGGCGAAGCAAGGGTGGTTGATTGGGGGGGGGGGGCGAGGGTCGTGCTGGACGTTGGGGTGATTGGGGCATTGGGGGCAGCCCTCCATCGGGCACAGGGTGCCTGACCAGGAGGCACCCACCCCAGGCTGTCAGAGAGTCACCTGCTTTTCTCAGGCCTCAGCCACCCGACCAGCCAAGGATGAAATCCCCGTGGTGGTGGACAAAGGCCCTGAAGAGGCCGTCAATTGGCCACTTCAGGTCCTTGATTGGCGGTGGAGGTGGGAGCGGGTTGGGAATGGCTCCCCGAGCCTCCCACTCCATTTTACGCCCCCCCCCCCCCCCTCCACCATCCCGCTCTTTTGAGGGGGGGGGGTGTAAGATTCCGGCCCTATCTCCCTCACTCTTTGGGGGGAATTTTATGCTCTTCCCTGCTGCAGGTTTGGAGGTGGAGAGAGCATAAAATCAGGTATATCAACATCTTCTCTTTGGTTATCTCTTGCCCCACCCCTGCTTTACTTGCTTAAAACCTATTAGATTTATAGCCTCTGCCAGTTCTGATGAAGGGTCACTGACCTGAAACGTTAACTCTGCTTCTCTCTCCACAGATGCTGCCAGACCTGCTGAATATTTCCAGCATTTCTTATTTTTATTTCAGATTTCCAGCATCTGTAGTATTTTGCTTTTATAAAATCAGGTGGGCTGGGAGTTCCCAGCACCGTTCCACCTCCACCAAAATTTAGTCCAGGGCTGGAAGGCCTGCGAACATAGTGCCTGAACGAGGAACCCATCTTAGGGAAGGGGGGAGGGGCCCATTGAAGGCCACCCCCCTGCCCTTGCTGCTGACCTTCCTGCCCACTCACCTCAACAGCCACCCCATGAAACCCCTCCTGCCCTGACCTACCTGAGGCCTGGTTCAAGAGATGATCCCCGCCCTCCAGTAGTCGATGGTGCTGTAGCTGCCGACCTTTGGTAGCCAGCAGCTCTGAAAGGGTGGGACTTCTGGCGATAGGGTCCTTGATCCTATCGAATGCCCGCCGCCATCCATTTAAGTGCCTGATTGGCTCTAACTCCGGCAGGCCTTCCGAAGAAGAGGCGACGCGAGGATCTCAGCATTGGTTTCTCTGGATGTTGTGACGTCTGCCACCAGGATAAAATTTTCCCCTCGTCTCCATCTCCCTCTCTCTCCCTGTCTCTGTCGGTCTATCTGCTTCCCTCCTGTCTCTGTCGCCCTCTCTTTCTGTCCCTCAATGTCTTGGTCTCTCTGTATCTCTCCCTCTCCCTCTCTCTTTGTCTCCCTCTCTCTTTGCCTCCCTCTGTGTGTATGTCTCTCTCTTTCTTTGTCTCCCGCTGTGCCTCTGTGTGTGTCTCTATCAGTGTCTCCCTCTCTCTCTCTGCCCCGCTCTCTCTGTCGATCTGCTTGTCTCTATCAGAAAGGCTACGACTGACTATGTGGAAAAATAGAAAATTTGAAAAAAATATAAGCATTTAAAACCAGCAGGGGCATCGTCCTGGCTGTTAAGTGCCAGGATGGCCCTCTATGGCAACAGACACTGACCCTGTTAACATTTATAGTAGTCAGAAGATGGGGCCAGAAAATGATGACCCTCCAGAATAAGAAGCCGCATATATTGTGTTATGAAGGTGTTTCTATTTTTTTTAAGGATTCATGTGTTAGAATTGTGGAGAAGGATTCATTGGAGAACTGAAGTAATTCCATAGATGCTGCACTTTGTTTTTTAAAAGATGTCACCGGCAGGACACTTGAGGTCTGGTTTGAAAACAACTTTTACTTGAAGCCACATGCCTTAAGCTCAATAAACAACAGTAACCTTGGTGAGTTGGGGGAGATGTTTACAGAGAAATGACATGTCACAATTTATGAGGGTCAGGAGGTTCTGTCTTGCTGTTTAGTTTTGCTTCTGAGTTTTTGTTCATTTGGGGTGTGGACTGTGTTTGAAAGCAGTTGGCGATCAACCTGCCAAGAGGGAAACACCCAGCTTGCTTCCTTCATCTTGTCTCTGTGAAATGCCACATTTCTTCTGATGAGTTCCTGGAAAGCTTGCCAGATTAATTCTCGATGCCCCCTGGAAAGAACTGCTCCAGAAAACATCCCAGTGATCCGTCTACATATACTCGGATGCAAGACTGTAACAGACCTCTGCAGAGTAAATTTACGTATTTTTTTCAGTTTGTGTGTGTGTGAGTGTAGTTGGGGAATTTTAAAAAAAGGAATTTTGATCTTTTAATTGGCGTGTTAATGCTTTGTTTTGTTACTGGTTAAGTCTTGTTTTATAATAAACTGATAATTTAGTTGTTCATTAAAGAAACCTGGTTGGTGCAGTTTATTCTGGGATAAAGAGTAGAGTATATGATTGACCGTATCGGTAACAGGGTAAATATATGTTGTGACCTTGGAGAGGTGGAACTAGAAAAGACAGTGCACTCCTCCCACCTCGGTCTTAACAATTGTAATAAGTGACCAATCTTGGGGCGGGATGCTAGCCCCACCCCAGAAATAAATATACCCACACCTGACACACTCCCCCATCCCCACCCCACTGCCCCATTTTTAAGAGGCCACTTTCATGCCCTCCTCTTCGGGGGTGAAGACTATGACCCTGTACTGGACACACAGATTTGGCTCCATTACTACTGTGTGTCAGAGAGAGTCACCTGGTGAGACTGGGCACCTCTGATGACCGGTTTATAAAAAGTCCAATCTTCTGCACTCCCTGCTACCACCCTTGTGCCCCCTGTCACAAATGGCCTTGTATGAGTTGACAGAGGCTCCTTGCCTTCTATAACACTTATATAGAGCTCTTCATGTCGTAAAATGTCTTGAGGCATTTCAGAGGAGCATTATCAAACAAAATTGGACACCGAGTCATGTATGGTGAAAGATGATTCAAAACTCCTTTAAACCTACTGTTGTGGAGAAAATAAATTGTCTTGAGTCCATGGGATTGAAGTAAATAAAGGTTTATTCAAACACCGGTGCAAGGGAGAAGTGTCAGTCGAAACATCCAGAGGCTTCTCAATGAAACAGAGCCTGTAGTACAAATTTATAGAATACAATAACCATTACTCATTTGTTCACACTATCCCCCCGCCACCCCGACACATTCCAAAGCTGCAGCTTGATCAATAAACCGAAGTGTATTGTCACATTAATCATCTCCCACGTTGTCTCCTCCCCATTCTTGAGGCAGATTAGTCCATCCCACCATGATGTTCAGTCTGCTGTTGGACGTCCTTGAGATGCTCCCCCCTTTCGGTGGTTTTGCATACTGTCCTGGATGCAGGTAAGTGCTTCTGTGGATATTTACGGTGGGTGCCTCCCATGTTGCCATGGTTACCAGGAGGGTGATCACCGTTACTGCTACCCACAGGCCTGCCATTGCTCTAGTGGTTTACCTGAAACAAAATAATTAAGAGATCTGCTGCTGGCCCTCCTGCTGGTAGAAACAGAATGTGAGTCACGTAGTTTGACTTGAGACAACTGGGAGTGGTGTCATCCTGTGCGGCATTCCTGGAAAATAAAATACCAATCCCGCCACTTTAAGATTTTTCCTTTCCAATCTGGCTGTTCGGGATATACCTGTACCAAACCTCTGAGCTGAAACACAGTGATGTTGTTTTCGTATTTAGTCCAATATTTACTGTTGTCCAAGCAGAAACTACCGAGACAATGTTTTCCACGAATCTCTTTAAATTTCAGGATAAAATACCAACTCAAATTAATTTAATTTAATTAATCGAGCTGAATTTTCTGAGTGCAACGCACTTCGCGGTGGCGCACTCTAAGGATGGCGTGCATCCCGTGCGGATGTACTGTCCCTGAGCCCCCGTGATATTATGTGCGGGGGCTCATTTAAATAGAAGGGGCGGAGCGGCCGCCCCCGATGACGTAGAGAGGGCGGCCTCCACATCCCCAACAGCAGCGTCCGTCCGGCGCCACAGCGCAGGCACTGGCACCATTTTTAAAGGGCCTTAAGCCCGCACCACTAGGTTTAATTGTTAAAGGATAAAGATGAACGATTTTTAATGTATTTAAAAATAGATGATGGAGACCCTTCCCCCATCCCCCAGTGGTCATTTCAAGCAATGGAATGACCATCAGTTGATTGTTCACAGACCCAAACTTTCCCCCCCCACAACCTTCAATCTTCTGCCCTTCAACCCCTTCCCACCATCCCCACATCCAATAAACATTGATTTCCCGGCTTCTCCACCCCTCCCGCCCTGAAAATTTTATTGCTGCCCCCCTCCCCAACAGGTTCTCGCCCGGAACTCCATACGGAGTTCCGTAGGTGCGTGAAGGCCGAACGGTGGCCGTAATATCAGAGTGGGACGGCCGCCGCCTGCAGGTAAGTTTATTTGCATACTTTAATTGTTCATTTACATATGCTGATGAAGGGCTCGCCGCCAGGCAGCGGGGGTGGGGGGGGCCGCACCGAGGTCCCATTGCCGCGGGTAATATGGGGCAGGCCCTTCTCGGTGTCGCGGGTCGAGGCAGGCATCTCCCCGCGGCATTTTACTGGCTCACGCGCCATGACCTGTGGCATCGAGGGGCCGGTAAAATTCAGCCCATCATCTTCAATTCATTGTAGATATCTGATCAAATTCCTGAAGCTGTCAGCAATTTTGATGCAATAAATTTTGAAGGTTGTATGGTTAGCTTAAACTGCTAGTGGAAAGGGTTAACTTTCTACTATTCTGGAAGGGGGTGGGCGAACATTCTCAGATGGACTAGTGATGATGTCACCACCCTTTACCTACGAAGACAGAACAAACCGTGAGCTATGGAATAGTCTAAGTACATACTTTTCAGACAAATAAGAAATTTCCCAATTAGCAGTATTCAGTATTAAAAATTACCCTGTTCTCACATGCATGAATTTATATCTGGATTAAAATTCCCCCATTTATCAAAATGCAGTCGGTTTGTTATTCTTGGCCAGAAATCTCAATTCGAATCTTATAACTTAAACATTTAGTTTGTTTGCACTTTCCTTTTGATGCAACTCATTGTGAAATTCCTTTTTTGAATATGCTGATACCCCTTTTGCACAACCGTCCTTTAGGAAAGAAAGCACATTAAAACTTATGCACCTACATTATCCACACAATTTCTGCAACCCTCATTCAACTTAACAACTTAAGATGAAAGAAAGAAAACAAAGGAAATAAAGTGTATCAGTGGTCCTTCATTTATATCTGCCAAACTTCAAACAGCAGCCTCTTAGCAGCATGGGGGAAGGAAAGGGTGCTCTTCGAGATTTTCACCCACTGGAACAATTGAATTGACAGTGCCGAGTATCATTATCTATCGTTCCCCCCTTAAAGGAATCCTCCTCTCACTCCCCTTGCCAAAACAAAGTGTGTACTTTAACAGCTTCTCATCCATATTATACAGCTTTCAAAGCTTTAGAATATCATGCAGGACCAGACCACTGAAGGTTAATAAGTTCGGTGACGCAGACAGAGCTAACACAGACAGAGCTAACACAGACAGAGCTAACACAGACAGAGCTAACACAGACAGACAAGGAAATCACAGGACACTAACATATTACATAAACAGAAACTTATGCACACACAAGTTTTTTAAAAATCTTTTCTGACAGCATTTTAATTTACTGTGGTGCTTCCAACTTAATTCCTCCTAACCCTTCTCTGACTCCTGTCTCTGTCTGTTCAGGACAGTTCCCTAAAATGATAAAACAACCCCAAATTATTTACTGCCAATCTTCTTAGATCATTTATCTTTCCTCATGACTGTTAAGCACCACTCACCCACTCTCTTGGCCTTATGTGCCCATGACACAGAGCTACAATTCCCTCTTCCTTTTATCCTTCATCTATTTGTTTGTTCTTTACCTTACATGACATTTTAGTTCCTTAAAAGTAACTTGCTAAATTACACTGGACCTTTTGCATCTCAAAGTTATCCCAAACTCAAATAACAGTGTTGTTGGGGTGGCAGGTTTTATTAATGTTCCATTGATTTCTTCCCAAAAGCAAAATTTTTCTATATTCATAGAAACTACCTAGAAAGCTAGTTTTTTTTTTAGTTTGTCTAAATTTGATTTTCTTTTTTTTTAGAACATTACAGCGCAGTACAGGCCCTTCGGCCTACGATGTTGCGCCGACCTGTGAAACCATCTGACCTACACTATTCCATTTTCATCCATATGTCTATCCAATTTCCCCATAAACTTCAAAACATCTCTATCAGAGACGAAATTAAACTCCAATTGTTTACAAAATTTTGTAAGAGGTTCCTACCTCAAGGATTTTTTGATACAACAAAGATGATTCCAAATTCCAATTCACAGCACTAAACATTTAAAATTCAAAACTGCCAATGTTATACACGAGTGAGCCTTATTTCCAAAAGGCCACTAATGAAATTCCAGTCTTCCCAACTTAACAGGCCAGTTAACCTTAATAATTTAAATTTAATTCAAACTAATGCTTATTAACTATACATAGAACAGAATAATACGTGCTCTTCTAAAGGGAAGGTAAATGACGTCATCTTTTTCATGTTCTTTCTTTTGGCCCCTTTTCAAATGACTGTAATAAACCAAAAACTAAAGAAAAGGTTATTTAATATTCTTACAATAAAGACCGAACAACAGCCTCTTCAACTAACTTTAAAATCTTTTCAACATCTCCTTTATTTATCCTTTAACAGTCAGTAAGATATGTCTTTAAATTGCAAAAAAGTAATAGTAGATTTTAAACTTTGATCCAATTAAGAGTGTTTGAAACTTCAAATTGGATTTCTGCCAGACATCTTCAGACCTTCAAGGCTGAAGCTTATCTCTAACAAAACTGTCCATTGTCTTTTCACAGTTGCAAAGCCAACTTTTTAAATAAAATAAAAACACTGTAGCACCATTTTTAATTTAAAATATAATTCAGCTTTTATATCCCATTTCTGGGTGCACAATCTTAAATTGAAATGAGAACACTCAGCAATCATATTCACACTTCCTTCATTCCGTACAACTTAGAAATATTGATTCCTGCAATGGGTTATGAATTCAAAGTACCAAAAATCTGTATTAAATTTCCAGTTCCCAGCCCAAGGAACACACACAGGTTCAACTAGTTCACACCCAAAACATGACGCAAGGTTCCCACAGAAATATACATTTGCAAGAATAGAACAAGAGAACAAGTAACAGACTCAATGGGCTGAATTTTATTTGGGCGCCGCGCTGCGCAGCGGCAACCTTTCAACTCAGCGCGGTGCTCACATTTAGTGGCCGCTGCTGAGCCACTATGATATTAAGCACGTAGGGCTCATTAGCATCACTGCACCGAGCCTCCCCCCTGATAATACGTAGGGAGAGGCGGGACATTCAGCGCAGTGAGGAACCCTTTGACAGTTGTGCAGCAGGTGCTGGGGCCCTATTTTAAGCACCCCTGCTTCCTGACAGCTGTCAAAGAATACTTACCTGACTGCTGAAGATTGGGGCTGCTGTCAATCTGGCAGCAAAGCAGAAAGTCCTGCAGAAATCCAGCAGGTCAGGCAACATCTGTGGAGAGAGAAGCAGCGTTTACTTGTCCAAGTTCACAGACCTGAAAGTTAACTCTGCTTCTCTCTCCACAGATGCTGTCTGACCTGTTGAGTTACCCCAGCACTTTCCGCTTTGCTACCACATACCCTGCTGTGCCCCAGTGTCCTGTGAAGTTGCGATCCTCTTCTTCCACTCAAGTGTAACAATCCTTCTTGTAGGCATGCCGCACCTGGGTGAATAATCTTAAATTTGCACATTCTAGAACGTGAGACTTAAATATACCATAAAAGGTATTACAGAGGTTTACAGAGAACACACTGACACAAATGGGAATGCACGGTGTCACAGCAATGTAAAAATGTCTTGCACTAAATGTTCCTCACCAACATCTGTGTCCTTTTCTCTGTGTGGATGATGTGTGCCAGCATGTAGTGCCAATGTCACATCCCTTTGCACCATTGGCCCTTCAGGAGAGTCAACGTATGCAATAACATCATTGCTATGCCACCATTACTCATGAGCATCTCCACGGATGCAGTGACATGGACATTGGCTCAGTCAGCTATTGCCTCTAATGGTTTACCCAGGGATGCTGCAGATGTGGACTGGTGCACAGCAGGTGAGCGAAGGTGATGTGTGATTTTCAGAGCTCATGTCGGTTCCTATGGAGCAGACAGCCTTTGTCTGATAAACCACTGCCGTATGTCCCTAACTCACTGCTAACCCTGCGTGCAGAGCCTGGGTGCCATTTGCCCTCCCATGCATCTTTCATGTTGCAGGTCCTCAGTGTCCTCATAGTCCTAGGAGGAATCCTGTTGATGTCTCTCCAAATCATGCCAGGCCTGGCCCCTATTGGGTGCATAGTTGTGCAGAGCAGCAAAGAAAGGAATGGCCTTTTCGGCCCGTAGTACAGGGCATTACCCTATCCATCCAGGAATTGGAAGCGCTCTTTCAGCATGCCGATCTCCTGCTCAATGGTATCCCATGTAGCTCAGTGTCTGGCGTTGTATCTCTCCTGTTCAGCAGTGGTGGGGTCTCTCACTGGTGTCGGGAGCCATGTCTGCAAGGGATAGCCCTTATCTCCAAGAACCCACCCCTCCATCTGAGCCAGTTCAGTGAACAGCGGTGGCAGCTGGGACTGGTACAAGATCCAGGTGTCATGGCAGCTGCCTGAGAATTGGTGACACATTCGCTGCAAGCAGCCGCGGTGTTCACATACCAGCTCCACCTGGATTGAGAGGGCTCCTTTAAAGGTGATGTCTGCAGGTGGTAGCCTGGCGGGAGGCCTGATGGCCTCATGAGTGCAGTCTATGAACATTATAACCTATGGTTCTCTGGCAGTGGTGCCAGAGCCACTGACCCTCTGGGCCTGGCTGTGAGAGTCCGTCCTGAAGTGGACATCCTCATTGGCCCGCCGGTGCAGGGCATCGGTGACCTCCCTGATACAGCGATGCACAGCTGACTGTGTGACCCCACAAAGGTCCCTGGTGGGCTCCCGAAAGGCTGCAGAGGAGTCAGGCTTGAGAACCGCTGCCACTATGAGGAACAAAGGCATGGGATGTCCACCGGAGCCCATGGGCTGCAGGTCGTCCTTGAGCAGGGCACAGAGATGTGTCTCCACCTTCCCTACATGCACAATCTCCTCTGAAACAGGTGCTCTGAGATCTGATGGCATGTCATGTGGGGCCTGTAGATGCACAGCAAATGTAATGGCGGCTCCCCTTGGGGGCTGCTGCTCACGACTGGGGGCCTCTACGTGGATCGCACCTGCCTGTTGCCTCTGGTGCATTACTATATGTTGATTGTGGTGCCGTCACCGTGCGGTGGGAGGGTGGGGGAGCTGCACCGAGATCCCGGCACCACCAGTAATATGCGGCAGGCCCTTCTCGATGTTGCGGGGCGATGCGGCCTCTCCCTGCAACATTTTACAGGCCCCCGCGCCGCAACCCGTGGCGTCAAGGGTCCGGTAACATTCAGCCCATACTCTCAACATTAAAGCCAGACAACAAAGAGTTAATGACTGTCAGATCCACAGCACACTGCTACACAGACAAGTGGAAGCTTCCAACATTCATACAGACTCGAACAAAGATACAGTAACTTGTCTTTACTCACTTTTCAATTTCACTCAGCCATCTTGTTTAAATTGTCCCTCTTACCTCAACCTGATACCACTCACTTTCTCACTCCAGCTCTTGCCCTTCAAACACTTGTAACCTGTCTCTTTTCCTGAGTTAGCCCAACTAATTCAGACTTTCCAGACGAACACATAGTGAGATAGCACTTACATAATATAGTGATTCCCTTTTGTCTGTTCTTTCCACCATTCTTTATGCTTATCCGGGGTCCTCGAGGGATCCCAACCTTCCTCATCATTTTATCTAAAGTTCTTCTTGTTTCTTGCTGTCAAAATTTCAGTGAGTGATCCTTTGGGTCCCCACTCTGGATCCTTACTTGCTATGGCTGATGTTTTATAGTCTGACTATTGTTGCTATTTGTGTGGGTACGGACCTCTCGCTAGCCTACGATCGTTCTTACGTGGGAAACGGACCTCTCGTTCTTATTTCGCCTGGTTAACGCTGAAAATGATATTACCTCCTTGTTTACCCAAAGAACCACGATCCTGGCACTGCGCTGCCTTTAGCTACTCCACCTGTCGGCCCATGCTTTGGTTCGGATCCTCAATTTGGCCCAATATCAAATTGGTCCTCCATCCTGAACATCGGCCTCTGTATCTAATGGCTGGTGAAGTAAACCCACTCTCTGAGGCCAACGTGTGACTGGGCACTTTGACTGAGCCTTGAGGATTTTGCCAACTACGCCAAATTGTTGCGGAGAAAATAACTTGCCTCGAGTCCATGGAATTAAAGTAAATAAAGGTTTATTCAATCACTGGAGTAAGAGAGAAGTGTCTGGTGAAACATCCAGAGGCTTCTCAATGAAACAAGGTCCGTAGTACAAATTTATAGAATACAAAGAACAATGAACAAAGAACAGTACAGCACAGGAACAGGCCATTCAGCCCTCCAAGCCTGCGCCGACCTTGATGCCTGTCTAAACTAAAACTTTCTGCACTTCCGGGGACTGTATCCCTCTATTCCCATCCTATTCATGTATTTGTCAAAATGCCTCTTAAACGTCGCTATCGTACCTGCTTCCACCACCTCCCCCGGTAGCAAGTTCCAGGCACTCACCACCCTCTGTGTGAAGAACTTGCCTCGCACATTCCCTCTAAACTTTGCCCCTCGCACCTTAAACTTATGTCCCCTAGTAACTGACTCTTCTACCCTGGGAAAAAGCTTCTCACTATCCACTCTGTCCATGCCACTCATAACTTTGTAAACCTCTATTATGTTGCCCCTCCACCTCCGTCGTTCCAGTGAAAACAATCTGAGTTGATCCAACCTTTCCTCATAGCTAATGCCCTCCAGACCAGGCAACATCCTGGTAAACCTCTTCTGTACCCTCTCCAAAGCCTCCACGTCCTTCTGGTAGTGTGGCGACCAGAATTGCACGCAATATTCTAAGTGTGGCCTAACTAAAGTTCTGTACAGCTGCAGCATGACTTGCCAATTTTTATACTCGATGCCCCGACCAATGAAGGCAAGCATGCCGTATGCCTTCTTGACTACCTTATCCACCTGCGTTGCCACTTTCAGTGACCTGTGGACCTGTACGCCCAGATCTCTCTGCCTGTCAATACTCCTAAGGGTTCTGCCATTTACTGTATACTTCCCACCTGCATTAGACCTTCCAAAATGCATTACCTCACATTTGTCCAGATTAAACTCCATCTGCCATTTCTCCGCCCAAGTCTCCAACCGATCTATATCCTGCTGTATCCTCTGACAATCCTCATCACTATCCGCAACTCCACCAACCTTTGTGTCGTCCGCAAACTTACTAATCAGACCAGCTACATTTTCCTCCAAATAACCATACAATAATAATAATACAATAACCATTCCACATTTGTACACACTAACACCACCACCCCCGTCACCCCCGCCCCCCCCCCCCCCCCCACAACAGCCTGACACATTCCAAAATTCCAAAACTTCAGCTTGATCAATAAACTGAATGAGTGTATTGTCTCACTAATCATCCACCCTGTTGTCTCCTCCCCTTTCTTGGGGCTTGGTGTTTTCACAGTTTATAATATCCAGTGCTTCCTGCAGTCAGAGTCTTATCGCAAGGACATCATGTTTACACAGATAAGAAGGCAATTAGACTTCTGAGTTGTACAGCTTCCCATAACCATTGCCACACATCCCATCATGCCCTGGCTCCCCACAACGACAGTGCTTCCATCTTCCTTCTAAGACTGTTAACGTATCCTAATGCTAAATAATCTACTAATATTGCCCTACTGGTCCCACTTCACTATCTCTTGGTGTTGGAGCAGATATGTGGTCGGCTGCTCATCTCAGAGTCTCCTTCTTTGACTCAGTGTCGAGTTCTTTTTTATTGTCTGATTATGTCCTTCTGAAGTGCTTTGGGATGTTTTATTGCATTGAAGGCACTATACAAATGCAAGTTGCTGTTGAAGCTCGGGGAAAAAATAGTAGAGGTACTATTATTTCCCAAAATTCTATGGAAAGGAAAATAGTGCCAGAGGATGGAGAGTGGCAAATATCAGTTTCCTCTTTAATACATGAGATGACAGTGAGCCAGGAAATCTTAGGCCAGTTAGTCTTACTTTAGCTGTTGGTAAGCCACTGAAATTGAAATTACAGAATGAAATTACTAAGCAATTGGAGAAATATAAGTGAATTAGGGTCAATCAGCACCGATTCCTCAAAGGCAGGTTATGCTTGAGCACCCTTATAGAAATTCTTTGAAGGCATTTAAGATGATCACAAAAGAATTAAAGAGGAGACTGGCAAAAAATTACTGAGAGAAAAGGTGATTAGAATTGAAATAATATTTTGGGATACAGTATGAGAGTAGTTTGAACCATGACATGTGGCGACTCTAGGGTGCTTGGGAGGAAAAAGTTGACTTTGAACCCATGGTTTCCAAAGCTCTCCACCACAGGAGTTTTCCTCGCCTCCTGTCTGGGTCTGTTTTCGACTAATTGAAAGATTGCTTTGATTGGTCAACAGCTCTATCATTGTATCATGTGTTATGAAAGTGCTTCCATTATTTTGAATATTTTTTGGAGGACTTGTTTTAAAACTGAAAAGATTCCATGGATGTGTCTTTTTTTACCAAGTTCATGGACAAGTCAAGATGTTGTTTGAAAGACACCTGTGCTGGAGGCCACTTGTGATTTGGGCTCAGAAAACAGCAGAGCCCTTGTTGACTTGGGGAAAAATGGTTACAGAGAAGACACATGTCAAGGTTTATGGAAGTCAGGAAGTCGACTCACTGGGCTGAATTTTACAGATTCCCCCCCCTGATGTTGGGGGTCATGGTGAGGTGAGGAGGGGGCGGTGCCAGAAAATGCCTCTGGCACAGGCCTGCCACGGGCCTTGACACTGGGAAGGCACAACCCGATATTGCCGGCGGTGGCGAAGCCTCGTGGCGGCTCGCCCTCCCTCTCTCCGCTCAGCGACGGGAGCCCAATTTAGATATTTAAAATAAATTTAAATGAACAAATATATTATCTTCTGGCTCCCGCCGTTCATCCTGGAGCAATATTAGTGACAGTGGCCGGCACTTCCGCATCTTCGGGTCCCAGTCCAGGGATCCGAGGCGGGACACTGGTGGAGAGGGGGGAGAAGGTAATTTTTTCAGTGCAGGAGTGGAGGAGAAGGGTCAGAGTCCTTTCATTGGTGTCGGGGATGGTGGGAAGGGGTAAAGTTTAAAGTTTATGAACTTTGGGAGGGGGAAGGTCAGGTGCACAAGCTAAGTGTTTTGGGGGTGGGAGAGGGCAGGTAATTAATTTGATGGTTATTGGGGGGGTGGTAGAGGGTCAATATCAATTTATTTAATTTTTTAAGATCAATGTAGCTTTAAATATTTAGATTACAATGGAGGGCTCGAAGCCCTTTAAAAATGGCGTCACTGCCAGTGCAAAGGCAGCTGACGCCATTGCCGGGGATGGACCGCCCACCCCCTCCACGTCATTGGGGGGAATGGTCCGCCCTGGCCATTTAAATGAGCCACTGCGTTTAATATCATGGCGGCTCGCCGACTTGCGCTCCGCATGGGCGGACCACCATTGTTTACGTCTGCCGCTGATTTCGGCGGCGGGAATGTAACATGCAGATCACCTTTTGGGGTTTGAACATTTTTTTCAGTTTTAATTGTGGTAACCGTTTGAAGACAGTTGGTGTTTTCCTGCCGTGGAGAAAAGAAACCACCCAGCTCACCTCCTTCTCTCCTGCTAAGATCCAGTGTAGCGGAGTTAAATTCCCTGGTGCCGTATAACTCCCGAGGAGCTGAAAACAAATCCTGTGATTCAAGTGTGTGCTGGCAGAAAAACCTTGATGCCACATTTCTCCCAGAAAGCCTACTAGAATAGTTCTCGACATCTCCAGAACGGACTGCTTCTGAATAAAGGCCAGCTTGAGTCTGCAAATGAAACCTGATTGAGCCCGGTAGAACCACATCTGACCCCGAGCCTGACCCGGCCCGAGTCCTTCCATTTTTTTCCTGCTCCCGACCCGAACCGACCATCAGTTGACCTCCCTTCCGTTTTTCACTTCGGTGCTGATCTGCACAAGCTTAAAATAACTGTAATAAAACCACCTTTCTAGTCCAAAAATTACATGAACATTGGAGCCACTAACCTGAGGTTGTGATAGAGCATGTCTGACCCGGTCTGACTCAGCCCGACCCGAGCCGAGCCCAAATTCTGGACCCGGAAGTGCGACCCGACCCGACCCAAACCTGACACGTCGTCGGTTTCCATCGGGTCTGGGTCTTAACGACACCCTTATACCTAGAAGCCAGTCAGAAAAAGGGACAACTGACTTCCTTCCATATCTTCTTTCTTTGTCAAAAAACATAGAGTATATGATTGTCTGTATCAGTAAACATTTAAATAGATGTTGTGACCTGTGGAGAAGTGGAACTAGAAAAGACAGCACACTCCTCCTCCCTCGGTTGTAACACAAGTGACTACAAGAAGGGATGTGAGAGTCAATGGCAAGGTCAACATTTATTGCCCATCCCTAATTACCCTTGGGAAGGTGGTGTGAGCCTCCTTCTTGCACCGCTGCAGTCTATCTGGTGCAGGTACACCCACAGTGCTGTTAGGGAGGGAGTTCCAGGTTTTTGATCCAGTGACAGTGAAGGAACGACGATCTCATTCCAAGTCAGGATGGTCTTGGCGGGGAGCTTGCAGGTGGTGGTGTTCCCATGCATCTGCTGCCCTTGTCCTTCTAGGTGGTAGAAATCGCAGATTTGGGAGGTTCTGTCGAAGGAAGCTTGGCAAGTTGTTGCAGTGCATCTTGTAATTGGTGCAAACTGCTGCCACTGTGCACTGGTGGTGGAGGGAGTCAATATTTATGTTTCAATGTTCCTGGAATTTAGAATTCTCTATCATTATTCATAAATCTTAGATCATCGGCTGAAAAAAAGGAAATTAAAAAATATTGGGACTGAGCAAGAGTGTGAAATTAGACTTGGTGTTGCATGGAGACTTGTTGGGCCTTTCTGTGTGATAACATTCTATGACTCTCCTATGCTTCCATGTTTCATGCTCTGACTCCTTCTGTCTGTTACTTCGGGCTACATGCACACACTGGACTATATTTCCACTGTTAGAGTTTTATTGACCATGCTTTAACAGTGGTACATTTCCAGTTGATTTATTCATCAGTATTTGTACTCTTCAGTACTGATTATTATGGCCTCGTTAAAAGAGCAATCCTAAGAAAGTCTTAAAAGAGTCCTGCAGTGGGCGAGGAAATATTTAATTGCAGTTCAAACCAAGCTGTCAGTGAGCTGAATGTAGTCTAGGATTTTGAAGTATTGTTACAGCAGTGATTCTCATTTGGGAGAGTGGAGTTATTTGCCTTAAAATTTGGTCCAGCAGCTATCGGTAGGAGGAGGGCAGAGCAACAATGGACCCAGAGGGCATTGAATGTGTACAGCTTGTTGTGTTCAGCACTATCTCAGGCAGCTGGTGCACAACAGAGTCAGCTGGTTGGACAGGCAAAGGAGCAAAGAATGAGTAAGCTCAGGCTCAGCAAGGGGGCTGTCATTGAGGTGAGTTGCCTGATTGAAGAAGCCCTGCAGGAAAAGTCTACTCTCTGCGCTGCACCACCAGAGTTAAGAGAAAGATATAAACATTTACACTTGTCTTTAGCTTTAGGATTTAGCATGAATTGTCCAATATAAACCTAGCTCAGATTAAAATTAAAAGATCACACTCCATTCAGCCACCCTGGTTGGTAAAATGATTGAGAGACCATGACACTTGCCTACCTCTGAGTAATCAAGAATAAAAAACTATTTTTATTTAAATACTACGAGCAAGATTATGGCTCCCGATAATAACACAGAGTCGGGAAGAGAGCACAGGGTGAGGAGGATTTGCAGACGCGAAACCTGGAAATATGAAGATCCTGCCAAATTTAACGCAAGACCTACTTCAAATTGACATCTCTGTGTTGGGCAGGAAAACAGCCAGGGAGCGATTGGCGGTAAATCCCAGAATGTGCAGGGGTGGGACTGAGTCAAACGTCAAGGTGGGGGGGTTGGGGGGGGGGGGGTGGGGGTCGGACATGGGGGTAGAGGGGAGGAGTTGGACATGGGGGTGGGGAGAGTTGGACATGGGGGTGGGGAGAGTTGGACATGGGGGTAGAGGGGAGGAGTTGGACATGGGGGTGGGGAGAGTTGGACATGGGGGTAGAGGGGAGGAGTCGGACATGGGGGTGGGGAGAGTTGGACATTGGGGTGGAGAGAGTTGGACATGGGGGTAGAGGGGAGGAGTTGGACATGGGGGTGGGGAGTGTTGGACATGGGGGTAGAGGGGAGGAGTTGGACATGGGGGTGGGGAGAGTTGGACATGGGGGTAGAGGGGAGGAGTCGGACATGGGGGTGGGGAGAGTTGGACATGGGGGTAGAGGGGAGGAGTCGGACATGGGGGTGGGGAGAGTTGGACATGGGGGCAGAGGGGAGGAGTCAGACATGAGGGTAGAGGGGAGGAGTTGGACATGGGGGTGGGGAGATTTGGACGTGGGTAATGGGAGTCAGACATGGGAGTTGGTCAACATGACATGGGGGGAGGGTGGCGTTGGCATTAACTGGTGGCAGGGAGTCAGACATGGGAGAGGTGGGGGGAGTCAGGCATCAGGGATGTGGGGTATCGGATATCGGGGTGTGGGGATGGGGGGTGGATATAGGGGGAGGGGGAGTAGGTTTGGCAGGTTTTGGGTACGGCGAACGTGGGAGATGTGGGGTGTGTCGGCCATGTGCAGGGGTTGGGGTGAGTCAGCCATTGGAGGGGGTGTTGGGGTGAGTTGGACATGGGGAGGCAGCAATTGGGTGGTTGGGGGAATCAAGCATTGGGTAGTGGGGTGAGTCGAACATGGGGGTTTGTGGTGAACTGGATATGGGGGGGTTTGGGTGGAGTTAGGCTGGACATAGGGTCGTAAGGGGAGTTGGGGTGAATTGGACATGGGGGTTTGGGGAGAGTCAGACACAGGGGTCTGGAGTGTGTTGGACATCAGATGGGGGTAGTGAAACATTAAGGGGGAGTTGGACATTGGAGGCAGGCAGGACGGGGGTTCGGCTGATTGCAGGGGTCTGATGGCGGGTTATAAACAGGAGAGCTTAGTGGGCTGGGGGAAGCACTCCATCTCCTCATGGTCCACAAGCAGTGCTGTAAAGGAACTAAAAGCAAAATACTACGGATGCTGGAAATCTGAAATAAAAACAAGAAATGCTGGAACCACTCAGCAGGTCTGGCAGCATCTGTGGAAAGAGAACGAGAGTTAACGTTTCGGGTCAGTGATCCTGTTCCGAAGAAGGGTCACTGACCCGAAACGTTAACTCTGCTTCTCTTTCCACAGATGCTGCCAGACCTGCTGAGTGGTTCCAGCATTTCTTGTTTTTATTTCTGTAAAGGAACTAACCTGATAGATCCAGCTATATCAACCACACATTAGCTACTGGGTTTCCTGGAACCCAACCAACATTCAATTAAAAATAAAACTGTATTTAAAATGGAGATACACAGCCTCCTTCACAAGGACAAATGCGAGTTAATTAAGGAAAGTTAACATGGATTGCTTGAGGGAAAATCATGTTTAACTAACTCGCTGGAGCTTTTTGAGGAGGGTTGATGAGGGCAATGCTGTTGATGTGGTGTACATGGACTTTCAGAAGGCATTTGATACAGTGCCACACAACAGTCTTGTGAGTAAACTTGTAGCTCATGGAATAAAAGGGACTGTAGCAACATGGATACGAAATTGACTGAGTGACAGGAAACAAAGAGTAGTGGTTAATGGATGTTTTTCAGGCTGGAGGAAGGTTTGTAGTGGAGTTCCCCACGGATCTGTGTTGGGACCCTTGCTTTTCCTGATATATGTTAATGACCTAGACCTTGATGTGCAGGGCATAATTTCAAAATTTGCAGATGATACGAAACTTGGAAGCATTGTGAACTGTTAGGAGGACAGTGTAGAACTTCAAAAAGACATAGACAAGTTGGTGGAATGGGCAGACAGGTGGCAGATGAAGTTCAATGCAGAGAAATGTGAAGTGATTCATTTTGGTAGGAAGAACATGGAGAGACTATATAGAATAAAGGGTACAATTCTAAACTGGGTGCAGGAGCAGAGGGACCTGGATGTATATGTGCATAAGTCATTGAAGGTGGCAGGACAGGTTGAGAGAGCAGTTAATAAAGCATACAGTGTCCAGGGCTTAATTTATAGGGACATAGAGTACAAGAGCAAGGAAGTTATGTTGAACTAGCATAAGACACTAGTTCGGTCTCAGCTGGAGCATTGCGTCCAGTTCTGGGAGTCGCACTTTAGGAAAGATGTGAGGGCATTGGAGAGAGTACAGAAAAGATTCATGAGAATGGTTCCAGGAATGAGGAATTTCAGTTATGAAGATAGAATGGAGAAGTTGGGACTGTTTTCCTTGGAGATGATTAGCATGTAAAATTAAAGCGCATGGGATTGGGGGTAGTGTATTGCGATGGATAGAAAATTGATTGGCGGACAGGAAACAAAGAGTAGGGATAAATGGGTCTTTTTCTGAATGGCAGGCAGTGACTAGTGGGGTACTGCAGGGATCGGCGCTAGGACCCCAGCTATTCACAATCTACATTCATGATTTAGATGAGGGGACTAAATGTAATATCTCCAAATTTGCAGATGACACAAAACTGGGTGGGAGGGTGAGTTGTGAAGAGGATGCAGAGAGGCTTCAGGGTGATTTGGACACAAGTTGAGTGAGTGGGATAATGCATGACAGATGCAGTACAATGTGGATAAATGTGAGGTTATCCACTTTGGTAGCAAAAACAGGAAGGCAGATTATTATCTGAATGGCTATAAACTGAGAGAGGGGAATATGCAGCGAGACCTGGGTGTTCTCGTACACCAGTCACTGAAGGTCAGCATGCAGGTGCAACAGGCAGTAAAAAAGGCAAATGGTATGTTGGCCTTCATAGTGAGCGGATTTGAGTGCAGGAGCAGGGATGTCTTGCTGCAATTATACAGGACCTTGGTGAGGCCACACCTGGAATATTGTGTGCAGTTTTGGTCTCCTTATTGGAGGAAGGATGTTCTTGCTATAGAGGGAGTGCAGCGAAGGTTTACCAGACTGATTCCTGGGATGGTGGGACTGACATATGAGGAGAGATTGAGTCGGTTAGGATTATATTCGCTGGAGTTCAGAAGAGTGAGGGGGGATCTCATAGAAACCTAAAATTCTAACAGGACTTGACAGGGTAGATGCAGGAAGGATGTTCCCGATGGTGGGGGAGTCCAGAACCAGGGGTCATAATCTAAGGATACGGGGTAAACCTTTCAGGACTGAGATGAGGAGAAATTACTTCACCCAGAGAGTGGTGAGCCTGTGGGATTCGCTACCACAGAAAGCAGTTGAGGCCAAAACATTGTATGTTTTCAAGAAGGAGTTAGATATAGCTCTTGGGTCTAAAGGGATCAAAGGGTATGGGGCGAAAGCGAGAACAGGTTACTGAGTTGGAAGATCGCCATGACCGTAATGAATGGCAGAGCAGGCTCGAAGGGCTGAATGGCTTCCTCCTGCTCCTATTTTCTTTGTTATGTTTCTATGTAAGAGAAGGCTGAGAAGTGATTTGATAGAGGTATTCAAAATTATGAGGGGTCTGGACAGAGTAGATAGAGAGAAACTGTTCCCACTCGTGAAAGGATCGAGAATGAGGGGCACAGATTTAAAGTATTTGGTAAGAGAAGCAAAAGTGACATGAGAAAAAAAATTTTCATTCAGCGGGTGGTTAAAAGGTGTGGAATGTGCTGCCTGAGAATGTGGTGGAGGCAGGTTCGATTGAAACATTGAAAAAGAAGAATGTGCAGGGTTACGGGGAGAAGGCAGGGAATGGAACTGAATTGCTCTTTCAGAGAGTCAGTGCGGACACGATGGGTCAAATGGCCTCCTTCTGCACTGTCACGATTCCGTGATTCTGTGTTACAAATATTTTAATAACTGACTTGCATCCTGAGAGTGGATCGGTCGCCTTCCCCCATCCTGCCTCCATTAAAACTGGAAGTGGGCAACTTTTATTGCGAATCCCCCACCTGCCCTGCAGGTTAAAATTCTCCCTTCTCACTGTCATGTAATTAGTAAAGAGAGTAGTGGTGAACAGTTGCTTTTCAGGCTGGAGGGGAGGGAGCAGTGGTGTTCCCCAGGGGTTGGTATTCGTACCACTGCTCTTTCTAATATATATTTATGACCTGGGCTTGGGTGTACAGGGCATTATTCTAAATTTTGCAGATGGCATGAGACTTGGAATTGTAGAAAATAATGAGGATGATAGTGACAGACTTTAGGGCAATTCCAGGCACCATAGTTTAGGAAAGATGTCAAGGCCTTGGAGAGGACATGCATGACATGGACAGATTGGAAAAACTAGGATTGTTCCCACTGATCTGATGTTCAACTCCCCCACCTCCCTGATATCTGACTTGGGAGATTTAATAGAGGTGTTTAAAAATTGTGAAGTGTTTTAATAGAGTAGATACGGAGAAGCTAATTTAACTAGCAAGAAAGTTGGTAACCGGGCCCATATATAAGGAAATTGGCAATGGTACCATTCTAGTAAATCTCCTCTGCAGTGTCTCCAGAATTGGAGACAATACTCCATAATAAAGGTTTAACATAATTTCCTTCCTTTTGTTCCAGTTTACAGTTTAATCCTATCGTATCTGATTCACTTGCAAGATTTTCCTACCATTAGCAGTGAAGGGCAACTTTAATGCCAAAGGGTCCCTCCAGGGACATGGACATGGCCGTTTTGCTTTGCAACACTCTGTCCGCCCAGCTATGTAAACTGCTCTATCCACTAGCAGCAGCATTCCGGATGCTGTCGGTGTGACAGGAGTTTGTTGTCCAGTTTCCAACAAACTCTCCAATTTTTCCTTATTGCTTTGTATTAGATGTATTTACAACCATAAAGCTGTTGTTTGTGTTTACTCCTTGCGTGTCTGTTGCAAAGAGCTGCATATGTTAGGTCTATTTTAGGAGAACTGCTACATTCTCTTCTACACCATGAAAGAGTGACAGACTGCGAGATAACTTAAAAAGAAATACATTTTATTGTGTATTTGGCATAACAGTTTAACATGTTTTGTTTTTGTGCTTACCGCTTTTAGACAGTGAGATATGGTTGATGGATTTTAATGTCTGCAAGCTTATCCAGAACTCTGCTGCCCTTATCCCAACTCACACCAAGTCCCCTTCACCCATCAGCCCTGTCTTACTGACCTACATTGGCTCCCAGCCCAGCAATACCTCGATTTTCAAATCTTGGAGACCCAAGTCTCCCTATCTCTGTGACCTCCTTCGGCCCTAAAACCCAAAATGTGTTCCTCCAATTCCAGGTCCAGCTCCTTCACCCCACTGTTACGGCCATCCCTACAACCCTGCACAGTGGCGCAGTGGTTAGCACCGCAGCCTCACAGCTCCAGCGACCCGGGTTCAATTCTGGGTACTGCCTGTGTGGAGTTTGCAAGTTCTCCCTGTGTCTGCGTGGGTTTTCTCCGAGTGCTCCGGTTTCCTCCCACAAACCAAAAGACTTGCAGGTTGATAGGTTAATTGGCCTTTATAAATTGCCCCTAGTATAGGTAGGTGGTAGGGAAATATAGGGGTGGGGATGTGGTAGGAATATGGGATTAGTGCAGGATTAGTATTAATGGGTGGCTGATGGTCGGCACAGACTCGGTGGGCCGAAGGGCCTGTTTCAGTGCTGTATCTCTAAACTAAAAAAAAACTAAACTGTCTCGGCCCTAATATCTGGAACTCCCTCTCTACCTCTCTCTCCTGCTTTAAGACACACCTTCAAACCTACTTTTCACCAAGCTTTTGGTCACCTGTGCTAATACTTCCTTATGTGGCTTGTGTGTCAAATTATTGTGGTAATCGCTCCTGTGAAGCACCTTGGGACATTTTACTGCATCAAAGGCACCATATAAATGCAAGTTGTTTTTGTAGGGCAATTGATATAGGGAAAGATAATATGTACTGTGAAAAGATTTCTACTGACAAAGGTTGTAAAGGAGAAGGTTCTGATGAAAGGTCACAGACCTGAAATATTAACTCGGCTTCTCTCTCCACAGATGCTGCCAGACCTGCTGAGTATTTCCAGCACTTTCTGTTTTTATTGTAAAGGAAAAGAATTGGGTAATGGTCATTGATTATATCCTGAAAGCATTGGTGAGTGTGAAGGAATTATGAGAGAAGAATCTTCTCTTAGGCAGTCCCTCAGGAACGAGGATGACTTTCTTCCAATCCAGGGTTGTGGGTCCTTAGGTGACTGAATAGTCCAATTCTGCATCCGCACACTCTGCCCCAGGTGGGGCAGGTGGTGTTTGGTGAGACGAGTCAATGGGATGCTCGAAATTCCGAATGCTCCTTCTGCTGTTTGCACTTGGTCGCTGCCTGAGCATGTCGACATTGTTCGAACTGGCTGCTACCTTCGCGGATGCTTCTTCTCCATTTTGGCTGATCTCAGGCAAGAGATTCCCACGAATCAGTGGAGATGTCATATTTTTTCAGGGAGGTTTTAAGGACATCCTTGTGGCGTTTCCTCTGCTCTCCTGGTAGCCTCTTGCCATGACGGAGCTCAGAGTAGAAAGTTTTGGGAGTCTTGTGTCAGGCATGCAGACGATGTGGCCCACCCAACATAACTGACTAGCCATGACCAGTGTCTCAATACTGAGGGTATTGGTCTGAGAGAGGACACTGATATTGGAGTGCCTGTTCTGCTACTGCAGGATCTTGCAGAGGCACCATTGGTGATATCTCTCTAGGACTTTGAGATGTATGCTATACAGTGTCCATGTTTCCAACACATACAGGAGGGCAGGAAACACTGCGGCCCTGTAAACCGTGAGCTTGGTGCCAGGTTTGAGGCCTTTGTCGCCAAACACTCTTTTCCTCAGATGGCCGAAGGCTGCGCTGGCACACTGGAGGCGATGCTAAGTTTCATCGTCGATGTCTGCCCTCGCTGAGAGGTGGCTCCCAAGATAAGGGAAGTGATCCACATTGTCCAGTGGTTCGCTGTGGCTCTTGATATACGGGAGGGGCAGGGGGGGCAGTGTTGCATTGTGGGAGCAGCCTGGTAGAGGTACTTTGTCTTCCAGATCACAACACAACACTGCCCACCAACTAGAGAAGAATAACTGGGGAGTGGGATGCTTCTGGAAGTCATTGTATTACAAATCAGAACAAGTTATACTGACACTGAACAGATCGATGGGAAGCCGGTTTTAAGTTATGGTGTGCAATTTTGGTAACCCGAACTCAAAAAGCTTGTAGCTGTATTGGAAATGGTTCAGAGAAGAATAATAGCTAATGATTTTCTACTCAAGGCTTTGCAAGTCCTTTAACCCATTAATTGTCTCTCTGTATTTGGTGTATCTGTTGATTCTTTTCACTCACCTTTTGTCTTTCTCTATTTCTTTCAACCTTACTAAATGCCTACTCATCTTTCAGTCTTTCATTCTGATTAGGCGACATACCTGAAACATCACAACCTGTCTTTCTAATTTACTGATGTTTAGTTGACCTATTCATGGAATCATACAGCAAAGAAGGAGGCTATTGTGCCTGTTTCGTGCATTCATTTTATGTTTTTATTTCAGATCCCAGAGAACATTATTAATTTGATGCCGTTTTTTTAAAAGAAAGAAAAGAGCCAGATAAATATTTTCACAGGAGGGGGATTGAGAGTTACAGAAATATTAATATTGCTGAAAATGGAGATATTTTGTTCTTGCACTCATCAGGACAATTCGCAAGAATACCAAAGTAAGGGAAGCAACAAATTTATACTGCATGAGAAGAGAATGCTGATTGGTTGGCAAGTGGATTCTGATTGGTAGAGGCATTGCCATGGAGAATGCACCACTTTATGGTGGCTGACAGTTAACTGCCAAGCTTTCTTTGAAATTTAAATCAGTCAGCTTGACTCTGATTGGTCAAGGCATTGCCCTGAGGAATGAACCAGTGAATGGCTGTCACTTATTTTGTTCAGCTGAAACAGGTGCAATGTGTGTACATGTTCTTTCTGTCTGCAAAAAACAGGGCCCTGTGTTTTAATATATGTAGCTTCCAGTACATGCAAATGCGCCACATTGCAGGCCCAACTGACAATCTTAAATTGGTTGTCAGGGTAATTCTTAGCACACTGATGATTATTTAGCAAATGTTGTCCAACTGCGGAATCACAGCTAATGTTGGACACTGTGTTTTGAGTTTTGCAATCACGGGCTGGTACCTTGCCCATTGCAAACACTGGAAGGGCCATGTTGTTTGATATGATCCGCCAGTCTTTGGGACATGTGTTCTATATGCCTAGCATCAGGCTGACATTGAAATTCATATATCACATTACTCATTTGTGTGATAGGCAGGTCGTCTTTTTGGCTTGACAGCAACATCCTGTTAGAGGTGAACACCACACATGTTGCTACTGCATAGTAGCAGCGTGAAACAGCTAACTTCACCTGTTGCTCATGTCATGATCCTATTTCCGGGAAAAACAAGACATTAAAGGATCAGTACTGCGTTAAGAACAAGCAAGCCTCAGGAGTTACTGAGAAATTGCATTTTGGTAGCCATTGGATACAACCATACAGAGAGGGAACCAACCAGTTTCAGAAGGTGCATCCTGGTTGCCTTGGATACAGCTATGCAGAGACTGAGAATTGTTATACAATGTTGCGATTAACTTTTAAACTGACTTTTTATCTGAGACAGACTGTTCTAACAGACAGACAGCTGGGCCAGCATGAACTAACAGAGATCTCTGTTAATTTAAACTGAAGGAAGAGAATCTAGACTGTGACTTTTATTATTCCTCAAAATTCTAAAGCCAGATTGATTCTATTGAAAGTGGTTGCAAGTTGTTGATCTGCTGTGGTCATCGCTGGAAGAAAGAGAAGTTTGAAGCTTCGGATGCCGGACTGTTTTCCGTTCCTCATCGGACCCTGGAAGATTGCGAGTGGACTTTAATCAGAGGATTGTTCATTGGGGAAGTGTAAATCTGCAAGGACACTAATTTTTCTATTTTAAATGTTGTTTTTATCTTAGTAGTGTTTAAGAATTTAGTTTTTTCTAATAAACAGCTAAGTTGTTGATCTAAAGACACCTGGTTTGGTTTGCCTCATTCGGGGGTTAATAGATGTTTTAATTCGGCTGTGACTTCCTTTAATTTGGAAAGTTTAAAGTGATATGTTAGGTGATCTGTGGAGTGACGGGACTGAATTGACAGTGCGTTGCTCCCACCGCAATCAAAATCATATATTTTGATTGGGGGCTTTGTCTTGAGCGTTAGTGTTGTAACAAATTTTTGAGATACATTACCCTTCCAGGGTAATCTGAGGTAGACGGGGCACTTTTCAGGGCCAAAAATGATGGCCTTAGGCCCTTCATAAGTTTGTACGTTGTGCCTATCACACAAATGAGTAACATGATATATGAATTTCAATGTCAGTGTGATGCTAGGTATATAGGCCGTATGTCCCAAAGACTGGTGGATCATATCAAACAACATGTCCCTTCCGCTGTTTGCAACGGGCAAGGTACAGGCCGTACCCAATCAGCACGTGCTTGCAAAACTCAAAACACAGTGTCCGACATTAGATGTGATTCAGCAATTGAACAATATTTGCTAAATAATCCTCAGTGTGCTAAGAATTATGCTGACAACCAATTTAAGATTGTCAGTCCAGCTTGTAGGGTGGTGCATTTGCATGTACTGGAAGCTAGATATATTAATACACAGGGCCCTGTTCTTTGCAGACAGAAAGAACATGTACACACATTGCGCCTGTTTCAGTTGAACAAAATAAGTGACAGCCATTCACTGGTTCATTCCTCAGGGCAATGCCTTGACCAATCAGAGTCAAGCTGCCTGGTTTAAATTTCAAAGAAAGCTTTGCAGTTAACTGTCAGTCACCGTAAACTGGTGCATTCTCCATGCCTCTACCGATCAGAGTTCACTTCCAACCAATCAGCAATCCCTTCTCAGACAGTATAAATTTGTTGCTTCCCTTACACTGGTATTCTTGCAAATTGTCCTGATGAGTGCAAGACGAAAAGCTTCGACAACATGTTTCTATTTTTAGCAATACTCAAGTTCTGTACCAAATGACTATTAAAAATATTAAAGTTAATTGCTTTATTAATTTCAGGAATGGAAGGGAAGGAACTTATGGTATAATTTCCCAACTTTATATTTATATAGTGTCTTGCATGACCTCAGAACATCCCAGAGTGCTTCACAATCAATAAAGTACTTTTAAAGTCCAGTCACTGTCGGAATTTAGAAAATGCAGCAGCCAATTTGTGCAAGCAAACAGGTAATCTGATTTTTAGTGATCTTGATTGTGGAATAAACATTGATCAAGACACCGGAGATAACTCCCCTGTTCTTCTTCAAAATAGTGACCATGGGATCTTTTACATCCACCTGAGAGGGCAGCTGGGTTCTCAGTTTAATATCATAGAGTCATAGAGTCATTTAGGGCATAGGAGGATGCCATTTTCATCCAAAAGGCACTACTTCCAACAATGCAGCATTCCCTCAGTATTGACTCTAGACATGTCAACCTAGATCTTGTGCTCAAAGCTAGACAGTTATGGGGTCTCTCTCATGGTGGGGCTCACCTGATCCCCAAAGGTCTGAGGGTTTATGGAAAACATCTTGATCCCCTCTATAAAGGAGTCCAATTGGCACATTTCTGTTCATCTCCTCTCCCCCCTACCCACACATAGCCCCAGCTTCTCCTGCCCAGATTCCCAGTTGTTCCATCATGATGGGTGCCTAAGATGCGCCCAGAGTGGGTTGCATAAAGTATGTGACCTCCCACTGATGCTACTAACTTTGGGGTGTAGTCAGTGCTGAGGAACATCAGTGGATGGATCCCACCATTCATCTTGTGGGGGTGGGAGGGTGCAGGTAGTGGGGTCGGGTCAGGGTCAAAGATAACACAAAAACTTAAATGAAATCTGAAAAATTGACAGAAAATGCTGGAAATTGATAATGTGCTATGCAAATACAAATCATGATTGGGTCAGTCAGCATCTGATAGATAAATGGTAGGTTAATGTTTTGGATATAACCACACCTCTCCATTGTCCCATTTTAATTTGGAAATTAAAATGCATAACTGCGTTCAAAACAATGAAGGGTTTTGACAGAGTAACTAAGAAGAAACTGTTTCCAGTGAAGGGAGGGTCAGTAAGCAGAGGACACAGATTCTAAGGTAATTGGCAAAAAAACCAGAGGGGAAATGAAGAGGAATGTTTTAATGCAGTGAATTGTTATGATCAGGAATGCAGTGCCTGAAAAGCTGGAGGTAGCAGATTCAGGAGTAACTTTCACAAGAATATTGCATGAACAAACTTTGCAGGGCTGTGGGGAAAGAGCAGTGGGTGAGACTAATTGTATAACTCTTTCAAAGAGCCAGCACAGGCAAATGGCCTCCTGTGCTGTATCATTCTATGATTCTATGAGATTCCTTCATTAGCTAGAACCAATGAGAAACCCAGTGTCATACCAGCAAAATCAGATATTTTCTACAGAAAATCTGCTCAAACACCAATCCAAATCCCAAACTTCCTACACATCAGAGAATGAAAGGTCTGGCTGTGACCCATCATCTGATGCAATACTATTTATCTTTCTCTTCCAATTGCCAATTGACCTGATGGTCTCGTAAAGTTTCCCCACAGCCTCGTATAATACAGCATTTGAATCTTCATTAATTTAAATACCAACCCAAACAGGTGCTTTTTATAACACATTTTCATGAATATTCTAGTGGCTTATGCCATTTACCTCTGTTAATCCATTAGAACAATTAACTGACTCATGCGTGTAATTCTTAATATGATGGAGAGTTTCCCTTATGGACTATTAAGTGCCTGTGTGGGTTTTTAATTGTTTATGGGATGCATGTGATAAGCTTGCCATCTTACTTAACTTTTTTTCTTTCTCCAGTTTTCACTATTACTTTCACCTCGTGTCTACTTAGATCAATGTGTTATACTGAGGTACAATGCCTGAGGTACCAACAGCCTTTGATAAAATCTAAAGCACAATGAAAGAACTTGCATTAATTTATCGCCTTTCACAACCTCAAAACATTTTACAGCCAATTAAGTACTTTTAAATGTTGTTACTATTATAATGTAGGATGTTTTGCAGCAAATCAGTGCACAGAAAGATCCCACAAACAACAATAAACTTTAGGTGTGGACAAGGGATAAATCTTGGCCAAGACTGCTGAAAACTCACCTGCTCTTCTTTGAAATCATGCTGTGGGATCTTTTACATCCAACTTAGAGAGGAGACAGTGCCTCAGTTTAACGTCTCATCCGAAAGATGGCTCCTCTGGCAGTGCAACACTCCCTCAGTAGAGCTCTGGGAATGTTAACCTAGATTATATGCTTCAATTTCTGGAGTGGAGACTCTGAACCCATGACCTCTGAGTCAGAGGTAAAAGAGCTACAGCTGATTATAAGAAATGTGCAAACACAATAGATTTGGAGACTGGGTGAGACACTCTCATTGCACCCCTAGGACCTGAATTTAATCCAAACTAGACTGAGAGTTTTTTCTGGTTTCTGGCTGTAAGGTGCTTATGAAATTAGCTTTGGTTGTCCAGTTCCAAGTCATATGGTATTCCTCAAACAAAAGGCAGCAAGATGGTTCCTGTGGGGAATCTTAGTCTGTGCAATAGGGGGGCACTCTTCTCTGGTTGGGGCTGAGGTATATTGCTGGGGAAGAGTGCAGGGAGTTTAATCTACATTAATACCTGTCCGGGGTTAACAAAGCTGGAAAATGTTCCCTTCTTTAACACCAAGATCCTTCACTCCGACAAGCTTCTGGTCATCTATCCTAATGTCTTCTTATGTGGTTCGGTGTCAAATTTTGTTTGATAATGCTCCTGTGAAGCACCTTGGGACATTTTACTATGTTAAAGGTGCTATATAAATGCAAGTTGTAGTTATAGACTAATTGTTAGAGATTGATTACTATGATTAGTCAACAACTCCATTATCGTTGTATCATATGACCACCAGGATAGGAGCTTCCAACTTTTTTAACAAATCCATAAGGATTACACAGTGTCATCAACAAAAAAAACAAATTTACGTGTCCTTTTTTTTTGAAAAGACTGAATTGATAAGAAAACATTCAAATTCAAATATAAAATATATATCCAACAAAACCAAAGGAATCTCAAAATATTATGTTATTACGGATACATGGGAACACCACCACCTGCACTTTGCCCTCCAAGCTACAAATCATCCTGACTTAAAAATATATCGCCGTCCCTTCACTGTCGCTGGGTCAAAAATCTGGAACTCCCTCCCTAACAGCACTGTGGGTATACCTACACCAGATAGACTGCAGCAGTTCAAGAAGGCAGTTGACCACCACTTTTTCAAGGGCATTTAGGGATGGGCAACAAATGCTGGCCTAGCCAGCAATGCCCACATCCCATGTAAGAATAAAAAAAATCTGAAGACATTTTACTCGTTGCAGTTCCCAATCGCCACAGAAGGCCTCAAAATTACCAGCAGACACCAGATGCTCCCACTCCATGGCCACCTGGGCACAGATGTCGAGGGAAACTAGATCGATTTTGGTCTTTTGTCATCTAACAATTGCTATGTCCCTGTGCGGAGAGGGAATCAACAATGAGCAAGGACTGGGAATAGTATACTTCAGTAAGGCCATGAAAGGGAAACAGCATCATTCAGTGGCCACACAAAGAGCTACAGTTGTGGTATGAAAACAAACAAAGTGAAAAGAACATTGAAAATAAGGCAACTTGATCCTTTGATCCTTTGAAATAACAGGCTCCTGGTGAATGTTTATCTATTGTATTAGCTTCATCGCTCTTATATTTACCTACTGGGGAATTTACCATTAATCTGCACCAAGAATATAAATAAATATTGACATGTAGGCATTTCATCCCATTAATTATATAAAATCATGAACATGGATTTGTGACAGATTAAGCACTTTGTCATTTCTGTATCAGTAAGCTGTTCACAACATATTCTTAGACTTGATCCTTACCTGTAAACCTACTGTTTCATACAAGGTTATCGACACCTCTCTCTTAAACCATTTAATGTCTCCTTGAGATCTGACGAGAACAAACAAAGCATAGAAGGAGGAAAGGACAACCATGTCCTCAAGTTACTGCTTTTACAGCTAATGAGCACTTGACTGTGTTATGGACTCTACCCAGGTTTTTATTCATTCATGGGATGTGAACATCACTGACAAGGCCAGCATTTATTCCCTTATTACCCTTGAGAAGGTGGTGGTGAGCTGCCTTCTTGAATATAACTGAATAGCTTGCTAGATCATTTCAAAGGGCAGTTAAGAGTCAACCACATTTCTGTGGGTCTGAAATCACATGTAGGCCAGACTGGATAAGAGCAGCAGATTGCCTTCCCCAAGGATACGAGTGAACCAGATGGAAATTTACGACAATCCACTAGTTTCATTGTCATTATTACTGATACTAGATTTTTATTCCAGATTTAGTTAATTAATTGAATTTAAATTCCACTGCTGCTGTGGTGGGATTTGAACTCATGTCTCTGGACCATTAGCCCAGACCATTGGATTACAAGTCCAGCAACATAAAAATTTCCAGTAACATAACCATTATGCTACAGTATCCCCACTTATTCTCATGCCATAGACCCTGTATACTTTATCATGGGCTCAACCATTTAATCTCCTTCCACAGTTGCCATGCACTTTACCTATCATGAACTTTACCCCAAACATTTATCCCTCAAAGGGAAGGTTCTACATAAAAACATCTTAGAATCATAGAATGGTTACAATGCAGCAGAAGGCCATTTGGCCCATCTTGTTCGTGCCAGTATTCTGCAAGAGCAACTCACCTATTCCCACTCCCAGCCTTTTCCCTGTAGTCCAGCAATTTTTTTTCTCTTCAGCTGCTTATCCAATTCTCTTTTGAAGGCCCTGATTGAATCTGACTCTCACCGCACTCTCAGGTAGCGCAATCCAGATCCTAACCGCTGTGTAAAAATTTTTCCTTATGTCGCCATTGCTTTTATTTCCAATCAGCTTAAATCAGTGCCCTCTTGTTCTCGACCCTTCTGCCAATGGCAACAGTTTCACCCTATCTACTCTGTCCAGAATCCTCATCATTGTGAACACCTCCATGGGACGGCACAATGGCGCAGTGGTTAGCACCGCAGCCTCACAGCTCCAGCAACCCGGGTTCGATTCTGGGTACTGCCTGTGTGGAGTTTGCAAGTTCTCTCTGTGACTGTGTGAGTTTCTGCTAGGTGCTCCGGTTTCCTCCCACAGCCAAAAACATGCAGGTTGATAAGTAAGTTGGCCATTATAAATTTCCTCGAGTGTAGGTAGGTGGTAGGGAATATGGGATGAATGTAGGATTAGTATAAATGGGTGGTTGTTGGTCAGCAGAGACTCGGTGGGCTGAAGGGCCTGTTTCAGTGCTGTATCACTCTATGATTATGACCTTGATCAAACCTCCTCTTAATTCTTCTCTCCTCCAAGGAGAATAGCCCCAGCTTCTCCAATCTATCCATGCAACTGAAGTCTCTCATCCCTGGCACCATTCTCGTGAATATTTTCTGCACCATCTCTAATGCCTTCAAATCCTTCCTGAAGTGTGGTGCCCAGAACTGTACACAATAATTTAGTTGAGGCCGAACCAATGTTCTATAAAGTTTCACCATAACCTCCTTGCTTTTGTACTCTAAGCCTCTATTTATAAAGCCATGGATACTGTATGCTTTATTAACGGCTTTCTCAACCTGCCCTGCTTTGTGCACATATACCCCCAGGTCCCTCTGCTCCTGCACGCCCTTTAGAATTGTATCCTTTAACTTATATTGCTGCTCCGCATTCTTCAAACCAAAATGAATCTCTTCACACTTTTCTGCATCAAATTTCATCTACCATGTGTCTGCCCATTCCACCATCCTATCTAAGTCCTCTTGAAGTGTATCACTATCCTCCTCACAGTTCACAATACCTCCAAGCTTTATGTCATCCACAAATTTTGAAGTTCTGTCCTGTACACTCAAGTCTAGGTCATTAATATACATCAAGAAAAGCTGTGGTCCCAGCACAGACCCCCTGGAGTACTCCATTGTACACCTTCCTCCAGTTTGGAAAACAAGTATTCACCATTACTCTCTGTTTCCTGGCACTCAGCCAACATTTTATCCATGCAGCTACTGTCCCTTTTATTCCATGGGCTCTAACTTTCCTGACAAGCATGTTATCTGCCTCTTTATCAAATGCCTTTTGGAATTCCATGTACACCACATCAACCGCATTACCCTCAACAACTCTCTCTGTTAACTCATCAAAAATCTCAAGCAAATAACTTAAATACAATTTGCCCTCAACAAATCCATGCTGGTTTTCCTTAATTAATCCACATTTGTTCAAGTGACTATTAATTTGGTCCCGAATTACAGTTACTCAAACCTTTCCTACCATCAAGATTAAACTGACTGGCCTGTAGTTGCTGGGTTTACCCTTACACCCATTTTCAAATAAGGGTATAACATTTGCAAATCTGCAGTCCTCTGGACCATCCCTGTATCTAAGGAGGATTGGAAGATTATGGCCATTGTTTCTGCAATTTCCACCCTTACTCCCCTCAATATCCTCGGATGCACTTCATCTGGTCCTGGTGACTGATCAACTTTAAGTACAGCCATCCTATCTAATACCTCCCCTTTATCAATTTTTAAGAACATAAGAATGTAAGAAATAGGAGCAGGAATAGGCCATTCGGCCCCTCAACCCTGCTTCGCCACTCAATAATCTGATTGTGACCTTAAGTCTGCTTTCCTAACTGCCCCGCATAACCCTCTAACTCCCTTGTAGATCAAAAATCTGTCTAGCTCAGCCTTGAATATATTCAATAACCCAGCCTCCACTGCTCTCTGGGGAAAAGAATTTCAAAGATTAGCAACCCTCTGAGAGAAGAAATTCCTCCTCATCTCCGACTTAAATGGGAGACCCCTTATTCTGAAACTGTGTCCCCTAGTTCTAGATTCCACCATGAGGGAAAACATCCTCTTAGCATCTACCCTGTCAACACCACCCCCCCACCCTCTGAATCTTATATGTTTCAATAAGATCACCTCTCATTCTTCTAAACTCCAATAAGTATAGGCCCAACCTGCTAAACCTTTCCTCATAAGACAGCTCCTTCATCCTAGGAATCAACAGAGTGTACCTTCTCCGAACTGCTTTCAATGCAAGTATATGCCTCCTTAAATAAGGTGATCAAAACTGTACCCAGTACCTCCAGGAGAGGGCCGCCACGCACCCCGATGCTGGAAAGGCCGGCCCAATATTGTCGGTGGCGGTGAGGCCTTGTGGCGCCCCCCCCACCCCCCGACCCTGCCGCTGAATTAATTACACTTATGCCACCACCTTCCGCCCCGGTGCGATCTTCGTATTGCTGGCTGGCACTCCCATGCCTTCGGATCCCCACCCAGGGAAACGAGGCGGAAGATTTGTGGGGACGGGGGAGGAGGTAAGTTTATCAGTGTGGGGGCAGGGGGGAACGGGGAGATCAGCTTCTTTAAGATGAATAGACTGCTGATGTACAATTCAGACACTGGGATATATTTAACAAAACTAATGTTGGTCCAGGACAGAAATATTACCAATTTATTCAGATATTGCACAGTGCCTCAACAATAAATTCCCACTTGAGTTAGGTTTATTTATGATTATGGTTGAATGAAATGAGTAGCTCAGAACAAGTTGAGCAGAACTACTTTTGACAAAATGCCTTTGAACATGGATACACACATGCACAGACATTCAGTATGCACCAGGGAACTTGGAAAACTTCACTCCCGTCTGGTACAGTGCAGCTCATGTATCTCAGTGTCAGCTCCTCGAAGACAAGAGTACACACTGGGGGAAAGTCAACTTTTCATTCCCATCTGGTAATATATTGCACGTGTGTATCTCAGTGTCGGCTCCTGTACAGTACACAAAGAATAAAAGAGAACAATTCACTGCCTGTCTGATACTGTAGTTATATATGTGCCTGTGTTGGCTCTGGTATATATGTCATATACATGTTATGTGGCCAAATTAGGATCATGTGTATCTAATTAATATTTAAAACAAGCTAAGACAAGAGACAGGTGCAGCATTTATGAACTCGGACCTCTGCTCCAGGGCTGCAGCATTGGGTGTGTGTGCTAATTTTTCATGGGCTGCAAATCGTGCAGCTTGCATTGAGCTCCATGTCCAGATTCCTGACATTCTCCATTCATGAGAGACTCAGAGCTGGCAATACTAATTTGTAAATCTACCCCTTAAACTCTAGCTGGTGTGAGGAGAACCTTGGCACCAATTAGAATTGTGTTCCAATTAGAATTCCCACACATAGTGGGAAAGATACACTGGAGAACAAATCACTGCCCCAATCTCCCCCACCATCAGGGGTCAGCGGAAGGGTTGCATTGAGATGGCCTGCATATGTTAGCAAACTATTAGCATATTCACATATAATTAGCATGTTATTACCACATTGAGGACTCCATTACTGACAGTGATGTGTTGCCTCGGTCATTTCCTGGTCTAAGTTGGCCAAAGGCTACTCCCTGGGCAAAAAGGCCTGTCAAAGTGATGGGCCAAAGATTAGTCAGTTGCCACTTTCCAGCTGAAAACAGGTGAGAATTCATTGTATTAATATTTATTGCCAGAGCTTCTGCACATATTGTCTGCTGTTGGTTTGGGGGTAACAAGAAGCAGGAAAGTGATGATTGGTGGGAGCAGCTTGGTCCTTGGAGGGAGAGATTGAATGTCCTCCTCCCCCAACACCCTCATCCTGTTGTTCTTCATTTTCATATCTGGTTTAGTGTTTGGGGCTCACACTGAAGACTGGCCAATTAAACAAGGTACTAAAGGGGTGCTTGGCACCATAACCTGAATGACAAGCAGCAGTGTTGGGCGAGGAGAGAGAATTTAGGAAGGGTAAATATAAGACTTCGTAGAATCCTGTAGTGGGGAGAGTTCTAGGCCCATTCTGAAAGAAAGAACTTGCATTTATTTACAGCCTTCAACATAGTGGAATGTCCTAAGGTACTTTGCAGCAGTGTTATTGGACAAACATTTGACCCCAACCACCTTAAAGAGGTATTGGGACTGCTGAAAGAGATAACTTTAAAGGAGCATCTTAAAGGAAGAGAGAGAGAGATGGAACAATGGAGAGGTTTAGGGAAAGAATTCCCAGAGCTTAGGACCAAGGTAACTGAAGGCATGGCCACCAATGGTGGAGCGATTAACAGCAGAGCTGTGCAAGAGTCCAGAATTGAAGGAGTGCAGATATCACGGACGGTTGTAGGGCTGAAGTAAATGACAGAGATGAGGTGGGAGGGAGGCCAAGAAGTGCTTTGAAAACAAGGATGAGAAATTTAAACTCTCGGCATTGCTGGACCAGGAACCAATCTGGGTCAGTGAGCACAGAGGGTGAAAGCTGAACCAACATGAGCCAATCAACATGCCCACATCATTACCAGTGCAACATAGAGGAATCCCAGGAGAATGAACGAGACTAGCACAACCAGTCAAGGTCAGACATACACCAACAGAGGAGACTTTACAAGGAAAAAGTAAATCCCAGAACGATCACAAACCCTTCCTGAAATGAACAGATCTGTCTTTGCTTTAATTGTGTTTTGTACTGTGAGACACACTGAGACAGGTTATGTTATATCTGTGTTTCCCTGCCATAAAATCATTGAGTCTGGCTGAAAATAAATAAGACTTGACGTGATTGCAACTTTGTGCTAAGATTAGCCTTTTCTCACCCCCCCAGGGAAAAAGTAACTAAATCTTTTGAAAAGAATAAAAGCAACAAAATTCCTTGTAATTTGAGTTGACCTTTTACTATTTCTTCTGCTCAATTAATCTAAGATCCCTTCAGAGACTCAAAATATTTTACATCACTTTATTTCCACAGCAATTTTGACTCCAGGAGCTTCCTAACATGGTGCCTATCAGCAATATAATGGGACTTGCTCTGCTTTTGATGAAACACTCACCTACTAAGTTACCTCCACCCCTCTGCGTGTGTCACTTTGATCTGTAAGGATTTTGAATAACCTGCTTGTGAAAGAAGAGGAGAACTGTGTTGAAATGCCATACAATCCTCAAAGTTAACATGGAGCAATTGCATTGAATCATAGAATGATGTGCTTTGGTATAGCTATCCATTTAGCCCACTCTCCTGCTCTTTCCCCATAGCTAACATTTCCTCTAATTCTTTTTTGGCGTGTACAGGTGATTTGTTTAAGTGTGCGGCCCTTTTAAATTTTTTGCCTGGCCGCAGATGTGCAGTAATTTAAAGGGGTCAACTTTTGCATGGCCTGTACAGGGATTTTTGGGTTGCTGTGCAGCTTAGAAGGAACTTCACAGCCTTGTAAACTTTTCCCTTTTTTGAAAGCTACTTGCTTTCAGGAAGTGCATTTCAGATCACAACTCGCTGTGTAAAAAAACATTTACTTCATGACCCTCTGGTTCTTTTGCCAATCACTCTAAACCTCTTTCCTCTGGTTATTGACCCTTCTGACACTGCAGTTTCTCCTAATTTACTGCCAAAGCCATTCATAATTTTGAACGCCTCTATTAAATCTCCCCTTAACCTTCTCTGCTCTAAGGAGAACCATCCCAACTTTTCCAGTCTCTACATACAGCTGAAGTCGCTCATCCCTGGCACTTTTTCTTATACTCATAGCTACTCTTTGGCAAGATGGGATCCAATGATTGGCCTCAGTTGAGGAAGAAAGAATCAGCTGTATTTACAACTCCTGATCTTGGTCTTCGCAGCTCCTGCTGAAAAGTTCACTGATGCTGCTTTCGAGATGAGGACAGACACAGGCTTGGCTGTCATGCCCTCCAAGCCTGAACAGTCTGTCAGAACTTGAGCTTAGATTTATGTCTAAAGCCACCAGGCAGGTGGAAGTCAGGTGATGCGTAACTAGCGGCACCCCCACCATTATTATTTTAACTTTGCCTGCATTTTCATGATCAGCCTATTTGTCGATCTGTGGAAAAGCTTCAGAGAAGATTAGCACATCTGATTTGTTGCCCGCAGGTTTGTTGACAGCAGTGCAACATGTTTGGGGCCCATGGTAGTTTAAAGAGGTGTTGATTTATTTGGCGGCACGTTAGTCAGAGTACATAATAGGAAAATGTAGTGATAGCTATCTGCTTCCAGTCATGATGGTCGTGTGCCACGCCAGGTTTCGGATGAGGCAACTGAAATCTCATTGGAGCTGAAGGATCAAATGAGGGAGATCCTTTGTGGGGACTAATGAAAGAAAGCTTTGAGAGATGGCATTTTCTGAATGGCAACTGGGTGCTGCTGTGCTACTCCATACATGCCACTGCTGAAGACCATCAACTTACAATGCCCATTCATCCAAGCATACAAACAACACAAAGAAACAAAGAAAGACTTGCCTTTCACAGCATCAGGATCAGCATCAGCTGCACAGCCAATGAAGTACTTTTGAAGTGGAGTCATAGGAAATGCAGCAGCCAATCCATGCACAGCAAGATCCACAATCCTCAAAATGACAATGACCAGATCATCTGTTTTAGTGATGTTGGTTGAGGGATAAATATTGGCCTAGGACACACATTACAAATTTCCAGTGAGATATGTCTATTTCATACGACCCCCTCCTGAAAATTGTCACACACACCGGAAGTGCAACATTACAAATTATGGACTAACTCTGAAGAGTTATAAAAATCTGACTTTGTCTTTTAAAAATGAACCTTTATTTTAAAAAAGAAATAATGATCCAAAATGGCCACTGAAGAAAAAGGGATTGGCCTTTGTGTATTCAAACTGTCTGACAAGGACAAAGGGCAAATCCTCAAAACTAAGAGGTGTCAATTGCACACCCACCTAAAACATTCCAGAATTGAATGTCTTCTTCTGAAACAAAGAAGGTGTGAAGTAACCACATCCTGGGACATTGTGCGATCACCATGGGGAAGAGATCAGAAAGTCTCTTACCAGGAGGTGAGATGTAACACGGCTTTACCTTAAAAAAAGACAGCCTAGAGAGAGAGACTACAGACAGAGAGAGAGAATCAACATCCAACTGCTTGTTTACCAGCAAACCAGAAGGCACATACCCTGCTGTAGAATCCTACATCTACATTAGATAGCAGTGAAGTAGATGTGATCCACTGTCTTCAACTGAACTTTTAATCGAGAGAGAAATCTACAATCCTCTCAGGCCCATCGAGAACTCGATTTCTAAGAGAATTCAGCAGGTTTATCGTGACCTCCCCCCGCCCACTAAAAATCACTGACCCTTTTTTCCCTCTCTATCGGTCTCTTCGTGTGTGTGAGAGCAAATGCGTGATTGGACACGGCTGGGACAATTTTGGGATAAGGCATATTGATCAATAAACAATTCTTTTTCTATTTTTTAAACCTACAAGAAAACCTGTCACTGTTTATTTGGAAAATAAAACACCAAGGGATTAAACTCTAATAACAAGATACACTTGCTGCGGTCAGGTGGGGAATGGAACAGTGGGAACCACCCACATCGTATCATGTAGCTGTAACAAAAGAAATAACAATATTTAACTTTGCCATATTCCAAGAAGAGCTCATTCTCAAGGTAGCTGTTCCTAAGATAATGGATGGATGGAGTAAATATCAGCCAAGATCTTACTGAAAGGCGGAACAGGCTCAAGGGGCTAAATAGCAGACTCCTGTTCCTATGTTCCTTTCTGTGTTGTGTTGATGGAATTGGCACACTGCCATTCACCATGGAATGTGAGGCTGTTCCAGGGACATCTGGAGTTGAACCATCCATGAAAATGCTCTAAGACCAGTTATAAGACCTCTCATGCCAACTACCATGGAGACTTTGAGCTCCGATGCGCCACAGGATCTCTCCTCCAGTTTGGAAATTACATGAAGAGAGGTGTTGATCGGGACTTCAATGATCTCAGTACTGGCAGCAGTTTCATTCTTCGTGAAAATCAATGGACAGGGTAATGGCAATGCCCAATAACTGGAGGGGGCGGCATGGGTGAAATGGATCACATACAGACCCTCCCAGCAAACCCCTCCCACTTACACCATAGACTGGGAAGGGCGAGGCTGCTGCCACAACTGCTGATGTAGTGGAGGCTGTAACTCTTCCATCTGAGGCTGCAGCTGACAGAACACCAAGGTCCAATTAATTTCCAAGAGCTTCTTACTGGCACACGTCAGCCAAACACTTCATATAATCCCACCACTGGGGAAGTACATGAGAGGGCACGCGATCAGGTTGTAAAGCACATCATGACAAACAGTCATCAAAGGAAAACAAAGGAGTGATGAACACTAAATATGTCACTGTCACATTTCCAGTTTATTACAAAACCTTTTTCAATGACTAAAAGTTACATTGAAGTATTGTGTTGTAAGTTCACACATTTAAAAAATTATCCTCAGAGGCATTGAGACAAAGAGGAGTTTATTTGTCAATGAGCGTAAGCATTGAAGAAGTATTAAAACTGGACGGTCAGTTTGTAGAATGTTGCAGCTCAAAGACTGCTTTGCACTAAGACAATAAAACGCAGGTGATTTATTCCTAGGAGCACCTGGGCTGATTCTCACTTGGTCAAATCGGCATCAACGGGGCAATGGGAATGTCAGCTGTTCCAGGAAAAAGCCCAGTTGTTTATGCAAATAATTATCCCTTGACACAACAGAGATCCTGATTGCAGTGTCACCTCAAGTGTCTGTTGCCAACTGTTGCAAAAATGGCCAAGAAAAGTTTCTGCAATATATTTTTTGTGGAGCTGGGAGGAGACAAGTGCTGGCTGGGGATCACCCATTTTCCCTCCCATCACCCCTTACCACCCCCACTGTGTTCACCTCCCCCCTTCCAGCAGAGGTGATCTCCAAACCGTCCATTATTATGCTGGTGAGCTACAGCAAGACTTCCTGTTGTGGCATGCATTTTGGTGCCAGCAGTTCAATGAGGCCTGAACTCAAAACGTCACTCCAGTTAAAATCAGCTGACCTAAATGAAAATTGTTCTGATTAGGTCAGGCTAGTTCCTTTAATTTTGAGTGTACCAGGAGATGGTTTTAGGGAATCACACACCAAGGGGTTGAGCAGTTACCTGTTTGATTGACCAATCTATGGGCGAATCCCTGAATGGGGAAGTTGGTGAGGGACAACCCTTCCTTGTGAATAAAAGGATACATGTGATTCCAGTCAAGTCTCACAAGGAGGTTTGATCCTTATCTCCAGTCCAAAAACAAGCAGAATCAGAAGTCTGACCAGGAATGGTGGTGAGCCAGAAAATAGGGATACTTGCTCATGAGGTGGGATCTGAACTTGAATTAAGGTGAAACCTGTGGCTTTGTACCTTCACTGCCGTTTCTAAAATAAAGCAACTTAATGATTTGCATCAGTCCTCAACCCACTAAAGTCTTTACACTTTGCTAACTGAAAGATTGGAGACACACACATGGGGCTGAATTTTGCACAGCCCCAGCAGGTTGGATGGTGGCGTGGGGGCGGGGGGGTGGTGGTGGTATAGAATTGAGTGGGAGGCTCCAGGAGGACTTCCTGCCCCACTCCCGCCTTCGGCCAACTTTACGGTGGTCTGTTGGGGGTGGGGGGGCGCTGGGAAATGGCCCGCCCGTCCGAGGCCAATCAAGACCCTTAAGTGGCCACTTAAGGGCCCTCGCCCACCTCCACGGGTATTTTGCCCATGGCAAGCGGGCGTGCTGGGGACGTGAAAAGGCCGCCCACGATAGCTGCTGGCCTTTCCGTGCGCCAGGGGTTGGATCCCTGGGCTAGGCGGAAGCGAAGTCCTGTCCGCCTATGATAAAATCCAGCCATGAGTGTGAAAGGCATAGTATCCAATTAAAGACACAAGGGGGTTACTATTGTTAGATCCCATCTTACGGATTTATGTAATTAGCTATTTGGCAGTATGGGCACGCACCTGAAAATAAGATGCATGGACTGCTTAGGGTTGTGAACAGTACCACTGAATCTAACAGAACTGTTTTGGCAGTTGTGAAACAATCCCATTTAGGGAAAGATTTGGTTACACTGTGCTGGGAGAGTGCCCTTGTTATGGTGTAGAATATTCTCGTGCGACTGGAATGGAATCTTTTGATAATTCAGCAGGTGGTAATGGAATGCAGCTGAATTTGTACTTGTTGAAGGCTTGGTAAAAATGTTGTGAGGACAGTTGATGCAATCAGTGGTTGGGATATTGAGGAGAAGGACTTATCAGTGAAAGCAAGGTGAATGTCCCTTGCAGCTGGCAAAGGCACTTCAACAATTGCATTGTAAATCTCCTCTTGCTGCTCCAGGTTGTCTTTTTCTTGGTGTTGTTGTTCTGCCTCTGTTGGTTACTCCATATTGTTGTCTTATTGGATGTCAACATTGTGCAGTATGCTGATTCCAATGGCTGAATGGTTATTGTGGGATGCCCCGTGAGCTGTCCAGTGTTCTGAATCTCTGATTTAACATTCCTACAGTGTGCTCTATGATGAAGTGTTGTAAACATAGGATAGAGGAATAATGGAGCAGTGGTGTTTTGCTTTTATTTATTCATTTAGGATGTCACTGGCAAGGCTAGCATTTATCGCCCAGTCCTAATTGCCTCAAAAAGGTAGTGTTGGTCTGCCTTCCTAAACTGCTCTAATCCATGAGGTTTTTGTAGCCGTTTGATACAACTGAGTGGATTGCTAGGCCACTTAGGAGCATAGGAACAGGAGTAGGTCATTCAGCCCCTTGAGCTTGTTCCGCTGATCTGTCTTTTAACTCCATCCAACTGCCTTGGTTCCATATCCTTTTATACCCTTGTCTAGCAAAAATCTATCATAGAGTAATTTATTTACGGCACAGAAGGAGGCCATTTGGCCCATTGAGTCTATGCAGGCTCTCCGTGGAGCTATCAATCTCTAAAATTATAAATTGAACCAGCATCTACCACTTTTTGTGGGAGGTAGTTCAACATTTCTACCATCCTTTGCATGGAGTGACGTACAGATCAGCCCTGATCTAATTAAAAGGCTCAAGGGGCTGATTGACCGAATCTTGTTCCTAAGTGAAACAAGTGAAACAAGTGTACATTTGAAAATATGAAGTTTGCCTGAGGTTTTTAATTGTTATACATTATGAAAGCATTACCAGGACCAACTGATAAATCTTTTAACATGGGAGAATGTTCAGTCCAATGGTGGATGGCTTAAACATTGTTTAGACATAATTTATGATGTTCGATAGCAAACTTAGGATATGTAAAGAGAATGTATGGATATGAAGAATGTTGCTGTCTATCTAGGGATTCCCATATATTTTGGGATTTCCCACAACAAAAACAGATTCTCCATACTGTAGAAGACAGTGGCATAGTGGTAATGTCATGGGTTCCTTTGTGCTATCTTAAACAACACAATGACGTACACGGTTTCCAGTTCCCTGAAGATCTCTAGAAGGTTTATTAACAGCTAAACTAGTATATACAGTACAGGACAAACTATATACGGAACCCTTGTCCAGGGTGTTACAGTGAAGAGTGACTATGGCTTCAAGTCATATGAATACATCCTGGTATTTAGCTCATGAACATATTGAGTTCTTAAACAGACATCATTCTTTAAGCGACCAGATAACATCTCCTTTCTTTCCTAAGATAACTTTCATACACTACAGGTAAAAACACACAAAATTGGATAATATCAAAATTACTTATACAGGGAGAGTGTTATGATCCTGTTATTTTTCTTCCTGGGGAGAATGCGGTGTGCCTTTAAGGCTGGAAGAAAAGCCGTACTGCTTTAAGGTAGCAAGCTCTAAAAAATGAGTCAAAGATTGCATTCTCATTGCCTTGTATATAGCTATTCGGAGACTGTGATTCAAAGGGTGCATTCTCGTTACCTTGGATACAGCCACTCGGACTGAGCATTAAGAGATACATTTGTTACAATTTAATTTTGAATTGGCTTATAGTGCAAACAGCCTGTTCTAACAGAGGGCACAAACAGACAGCACCTGATTAGCACCTGAAAGAAGTGCTGTCAGCTGATTTAAACTGAATGAAGAGAATTTAATCTGTTTATTTATTATTCTCTCTCAAAATTCTAAAAAGTTAAGCCAAAACAGAGATCTCTGATAATTTAAACTGAAGGAAGGGAAGTTAGACTGTGACAATCTTTTATCCCTCAAAATTCTAAAGCCAGATTGATTCTATTGAAAGTGTCTGTGAGTTGTTGATCTACTGTGGTCTTCGCTGGCTAAGGAAAGCATCACTTACTGCTGGAATTAGACTACGGACTTTTCTACTGTTGAAGAACCTTTTTTCTCCCCATTGGACGGCTGTGAGGACTTCAAGCAACCTTAGACCTCTTCACCTCCGCCAGGAGCGTAAATTTGCAAGAACTCTAAGTTTTTCTATTTTAAATGTTGTTTGTACCTTTGTAGTGTTTAAGAATTTAGTTTTTCTAATTAAACAGTTAATTCATTGATTTAAAGCCTCATTCAGGGGTTAATAGATGGTACAATTTGGCTGGGTCTTTCTTTAATTTGCAAAGTTTAAAAATTATATATTCGGCGATCTGTGGAGGGACAGGATTGAATTAACAGTGTGTTTCTCCCACCACAATCAGAATCATATATTTTGATTGGGGACGTTGGAACAGTTGGTCATAACAATAGAGATTTAAAAATTTACAAGTATAAAGATAGGGATTGTGAAATTTACAAGTGCAGAAGCTTAAGAGTCCATATATCGTTTCGGTGGTTTGACAACACTTCCAGATCTTGTTATGGTATAACCTTTTGGGGATGTGGATTTCACCCTTGGCTGTTCAAGCAGTGTCTCCTGCATCACAGAGAATTTGCATATAAGCTGTTGCTGTTTTTTATGAAGTTTCTCCCTTTCTGCATTCAGTTTTTGTTGCTCTGCTTTCAGCCTGCTACTTATTATGACTTCTCTATTTATGGCTTAAAACTTGTTTTAAAACTTGCTTTATTAACTCCGTGCTGTTCCCACTTTAAGAATCTTTTTTTCAGGCTAGCTGCTTTGATGGAATGCAACAGGTGCTTGACAGTGTTTTCTGTTTCTTCTCCTTTGGTACTTCACTTGTATCTTTACACAGCTGTTTGATAAACATTTCAAGGGTTTTCCCCTTTGCTTTGTTAGCTAGAGTTTATTTATCTTCTTCACACTTGACTGGTTTAATTATTTTTTCACTTGACTGCTTTAATGGTGACTCTGCAGTGTCCGGGTGTTTTCTGTGCTTTTATTTACTATCGGGCTTTTTTTTCCAGTTTGTGCTCTTTTCAGGGTTTTCCCCTTTTTTCTCGCTCACACGAAGCCTTTAGAAAATGAATTTTTTTAGACTCTTCAAAAGTTTTTTTTTATCCGGGATTTCTGAATCACCTGATTGCTTGCTTTTCAGCCAAGCTTCCATTCTATGGGGATTTGCTCAGCTTTCTAAAGGTATGTAGCTTTCTTTCACTCTTTTCAGGAACTTATTTTAAAGTTTCTTCACTTGTTGCTTCAAATTTTCTCTTCTGTTTTCTGTACTGCTTTTAAACTCTGTTTGCTGTTTTACCCATGCTCTTCAAGCTTATATGATTAGATTAGATTAGATTAGATTAGAGATACAGCACTGAAACAGGCCCTTCGGCCCACCGAGTCTGTGCCGACCATCAACCACCCATTTATACTAATCCTACACTAATCCCATATTCCTACCAAACATCCCCATTTGTCCCTATATTTCCCTACCACCTACCTATACTAGTGACAATTTATAATGGCCAATTTACCTACCAACCTGCAAGTCTTTTGGCTTGTGGGAGGAAACCGGAGCACCCGGAGAAAACCCACGCAGACACAGGGAGAACTTGCAAACTCCACACAGGCAGTGCCCAGAATCGAACCCGGGTCCCTGGAGCTGTGAGGCTGCAGTGCTAACCACTGCGCCACTGTGCCGCCACTGTGGCTTTTCACCACCAGGTCATGGGTTCTTATCTTAAGCAACACAATGAGGATTCCAGTTCCTTGAAGATCTCTAGAAGGTTTATGAACAGCTAAACTAGTATATACAGTACAGAGCAAACTATATACAGAATCTTTGTCCAGGGTGTTGCAGTGCAGAGTGACTATGGCTTCTCGTCACATGAATATATCATTAGCTCATTAGCATACTCTGTTCTTAAAGGGACACCACTCCTAAAGCTATCATACAACAGTAATGCCACTGGGCTAATAATCCAGACTCCCAGGATTATCCTCTGGGGCCATAGCTTCATATCGCACTACAGCTGCAGGTGGAACTTAAATTCAGTTAGTTAATAAATTCAATTAATTAATACAAAAATTCTGGAATTGAAAGCTAATCTCAGTAATGGTGCCATGAAACTATCATCGATTGTTGCAAAAACCCATCTGGTTCACTAATGTCCTTTAGGAAAGAAAATCTGATGTCCTCAGCAAATCTGAGGATTGGGAGCAGTTTAGAATTCAGCATAGGAGGACAAAAGGATTGATTAAGAAGGGGAAAATAGAATATGAGGATAAGCTTGCAGAGAACATAAAAACTGACTGTAAAAGCTTCTATAGATATGTAAAGAGAGAAAGATTAGTGAAGACAAATGTGGGTCAGAAACGGGGGAGTTTATAATGGGGAATAAAGAAATGGCTGACCAGTTAAATACATACTTTGGTTCTGTCTTCACAAAGGAGGACACAAATTACCTCCCAGAAATGTTGGGGAACATCCGGCCTAGTGAGAAGGAGGAACTGTATGAAATCAGTATTAGTAGTTTCAATCGCCTAAAGGAGTCGGAAGAGAATTTTCCAGCTTTTTATCTCTCATTGCTTCTTCCAGGAGATTATATGGCTTACATGGGTCTGGACTGTCTGTATTGTCATTTACAAGGCATCACAGCTGTGTGGGACAGGCTGGATGCACTATTTGATATTTTTCTGTCTGTCATTTGTGATATGTTGGGATGATTCAATAGTGTGTCCTATGCTGACAGTGATGAGGTGTAGTCAGTGAAGAGCAGCACATCAAAGAGCAATGTGGGGAGATGGTTAAAGCCTCCAGAGTTATGCTTCATTTACCTTTGAGGAGGCAATGCTTTCTGAACCCACACCATTCAATGGATTTTGAGCAGAATCAACCAAACAGACCTTTCTTATCTCATGGTTCCTTATTGTGCACTGATTGTCACAGAGGGATGATCATATTGGTGGACAACCAGACGTGAACAATGGCTAGACTGGATTGTAAGTGCTGACTTGCTTTTTGAACCAGAAACTCACCCTCTAACTGCCTAGCAAAGGAGAGTTTAAAATTAGCACCAATGTGCCTGTAGGATTGGTTCAAACCCATTAAAATGCGGTGGCTTACTCTAACTCCTCAGGTCTGTATGCTAATTAGACCAACATCGAACACAGGAGCCTTGTGGCAAGAATGAAAGAGTGAAACGCACATCCACAAAGAAGGAAATAATGAAGCACCTCTGCAATTTACAGACTAAAATAGAAACTGACAACTAAGTAAAACCAGCCAAACCTGATGCCAGACTGTCCTACAGAGGATAGGTGCATATCAACAGAGAGAGATGGAAACAAAGTTTGACAATGCCATTAGAAGGGCTCAAAGGCCACAATACATCTCCCAGCTGCACACAAGGAACATACAAAGGATAAGAAAATAAATGTAAAGAGGGGATTCAGGAATATTCAACAGCTGACTCTGGATGTTATATAAGGGAGATGGAACCAAGTTGGGTAGATGGAGTTAAGATACAGATAAGCCATGATCTAATTGAATGGCTGAGTGGTTTTGAAGGGCTGAATAGCCTCCTCCTGTTCTAGTGTTCTCCTGGGAGCGGAGGACAGTCTCAGGAATGGTCTCCACTAATATTGCTGTGATCTGTTGTCTTTAACTTTTAAGCAAACCACATTTCTTCATATTTATGGCATTTGAACAACCTTATTTGCATAAGTACAACTCAATTCCAAATAAAGTCTATTTGTATGGAGACCATGAGCCATTTCACAGAAAAGAGCTGTTTAGTTGAAGATCTGTGATTGATGTGATTTTCCAGACAGCCTTGACAATCAGCATGTCTTTCTTTGATACTTGGTTGCTGAGTCTTGGTTGTTAGGCAGATTGATTCTTGTTCAATCGTCCCATAGCTGTTATTCCAGCCCAAATAGATATCCTCATTTTGCCCTTTCAGACAGGTTCCTGACAGTTGGCTTTACTAGCTGGAATCTTCAACAGTGATTTTTATCCACTCTATTTTTAGTAGTCACAGCATCAACTATTCCAGATCATTCACAAGCAATGCTCCCTCTACACTGTCCCATCAAACACTCTCAGGACAGGTACAGCACAGGATAGCTAGAGTAAAGCTCCCTCTACACTGTCCCATCAAACGCTCCCAGGACAGGTACAGCACAGGGATTGGCTGGTCAATTTGGAGCACTTCCTGCCAGCAATCAGGGGGAGCAGCTGCACCTGTGTTGCAGCAATTGCAGAGTGGAAACTGCAGCAACTGGAGAGAGGGACTGGAGAAAGGTGAATACAGAGTGGAGACTGCAGCAACTGGAGAAAGGTGAATACAGAGTGGAGGGAAACCATCAAGGAAGGCTGCAATTTTTCTGGAGAGGTGGGTGTCAGGGCACCTGAAAGACTATTAAGTTTAAACTGTTTGGGGGAGGGAGAAGAGGCCTGAAGACTCAGGGGTGGGGCAGCCAAATCCAGTAGGGGCCCCTGTGTTTGTATTGGTGTTTGCGCACAGGGAGCTCCCTCCCCACCCCAACTGCCTGCTCGGGACAGCTGGAGTTGCCCGGGTGAAGACTGTCTTGTTAAAATCAGAAGAGGAGAGTACCGGGCGGCTCCAGCTGTCCCGGGCGAAGAAGCCTCCCCCAACTGGAAGACAACAAACAAGTTTGGACTAATTGTGATAAAGGTGCTCCAACTGGCAGTTGGAACAAACATCCTTTCCAGCCTTTCTCTCCCTTCCTCCACTCAGTCGCCTCAATCACCTATCCTCCCCTTTTCCTTTACCATCCTACGCCATCCTCCTCTACTCCCACTCCACCTTGTTTAAAGTTTGCTTTTTAAAAAAATTGTGTAAATTTGTTTTGTTTCTTGGGGGTGGACGTAGCTCTTAGACCCCATGGCAAGCCCCTCTTCGCCGGTGGCGGGGCCTTCCCGTTCATATGCTGCTGCGGCTGCTGCAGCTGCACCTGTTGCCCCGTCACCGTTTGCTTTATTAACATCGAAGCATGGGGTCAAGAGCTATGTCCACCCGAACATGACTATAGAGGCATGCGTGAAAGCAATGGCCGAGGTTGTCGGCCCTTCGGCCATTGTTGCAGCCTCTAAAATGTACGGGAAGGCAGTGTTTTTCCTGAAGACCGAGCGGGCGGTGTCCCTGGCTCTGAGCAAGGGGCTCACCGTGGGCGGGACCTTTCTGCCAGTGGACCCCCTGGAGGCCACTGCGCAAAGGCTCATTTTATCCAATGTCCCACCCTTCATCCCTGGTGAGCTCCTCCTTCCCCACCTGCACCATCTGGGGGAGGTAAAGACGGGGCTCACCCCAGTCCCGCTCGGTCTTCGGGAGAACAGCCTCTGACACGTGTACTCCTTCCGCCGCCAGTTATTCATGCAGCTGGCGCGGGAGGAGGTGACAGAGGGCCACTTCAATGTAGAATTCCAGGGGACGGCCTACCGCGTCTTCTGGACCTTGGACGGGGTGCGGTGCCATGTCTGTAAGGGGGTGGGGCATGTTCGTAAGAACTGCCCCAACCTCCCGGCTGCCAACTCCAACTCAGCGGCCCAGGGTGGCGACGCTGCACCTCCTCCCGCCCCACTACACCACCACCAGATACCATTCAGTCGGTACCGGAGGCTGTGGTTTTCACGGCCTCCGGCAGGGAGGGGGGTGACCGTCCAAGTGGAAGGAAGGCGCGGAGGAGAAATAAACATCGAGAGGCGAGTCCCCTGGATATCGTGACACTACCCGAGCCTGAGCTCAGCCCAAGGCCCGATCTCGGGAAGTCAACTTGCCCCAGGGCTGGGCTCAGGCCCAGGGTGAATAAAAAAAAGGAGAGTGTGGAGGTGGAGGCCTCTGATGATATGGAGGTCTCTGAGCCTCCGCACACAACTGGGAAAAAGAGGAGAAGGCACCCCTCCACAGAGGTAACAAGGGGCCCTGAGGCGCAGGGCCCATCTGTTGGAGGGGAACTGTCTCCTGTTTCGGGTCCCCAGGTTTCCCGTACCGCCACCACCAAGGCTGCAAAGTCCGGGCAGGTGCTCCCTATTCCTCAGGATGGAGGGGAGGGGATGGCCCCAGTACATGAGGCCCCTCCTGAAGGAGTAAGTGGGGCCCTGCTTGTGGTGGGGGAGCCTGGGGAAGCCGCCCATTCTGCCACTGCTACTGGGTCGGGTGTCCTGAATGAAGGGGAGGGCGAGGCCCCAGAGGGTCGGGCCTCCCAGCCGGAGTCCACCACCAACCAGGAGACACCCGACCCAGTTATAACTGAGAATGCTGCCCCATCTGCTGGGCCTGTGGGTGCTGGCGGAGCAGGAGATAGCCTCCTCCCTCCGCCTCCAGTCTCGGCTCCGGCTGGTTTCCCGGAGTCGGGAACTTCTGTCTCCCCTGGACCACTCATTGCCCTGGGGACGGAGGTGGAGGGGGGTCCTGAACCGCTGGTGCCTACAGGCTCCAGTTTCACAATAGAACCCAGAGAGGACTCCTCCGCCATCGATCCTGGGGGTGGGATCGTGACGGAGGCGGGACCAGCTGGCGCGGCCGGGACGTCCGCCCCACAGTGTGTGGTAGATGTGTCGGCCGCTGGCGGTGACGACCCGGAGGAGGATGGGGATTTGGTGCGGGGCACGGAGGATGATCTTGATTCCATCGCCAGTGAGGTGGTGGAGTCCCTCGTGCCTCCCACCGAATCTCCTCTCATCCCCACGGCTGAACTCCGGGATTTCCTCGCGGCTTGCAGAGGTTGCCGCAATAAAGTTCAGCTGGCCCTCGACCGTTGGTCGAATCTGGCACTGATCATACAGTCCGTCCGTGCCGCCCTTAAGATAGCGGGCAAGCGCACGGACGTGAAACTGGTTGAGAGGCGCCGTTTTAATGTGTTCCTCAATGGGTTGCTGGGGGAGTGGAGGGCCAGGTGCACTTCCACTCCCTCCTCACAGTGAGGTGTTGGTGACGGGTTTTAAGTACCTTTGACATGAAGATAACCATAGACAGCCTCAACATCAACGGCAGCAGAGGGGCTCACCGCAGATTTCACAATCTCTCAGTCCTTAGGGAAGGGAGATACGCGGTGAGCTTTCTGCAGGAAACCCACACCGTTCCGGGAGACGAAGCCACCTGGCTCCTGGAGTGGCAGGGTGGGGTCTACATGAGTCACCTCACCCCTATTTCTAGTGGGGTGGCTATCTTGTTAGCCCCGACTTTTCAGCCGGAGATCTTGGGGGTCAAGGAGCTAGTGCCGGGCCGCTTGCTCCACCTCGCCGTTCGCCTGGGTAGCGTGCCGCTCCACTTTGTGAACGTGTACGCGCCCAGGCCCGGCGCTTTGCAAGCGCGCTTCTTTGAAGAAGTGTCCGCTCTCTTGAGCTCCATCGATAGCGGCGAGTGCATCATCCTCGGGGGGGATTTTAACTGCACCCTCGAGGTGGGGGATCGCTCCGGTCCCCAGCGCGGCCAAGCGTCGGTGGAGAAGTTGAGGGGACTGATCAGCTCCCTTAACTTGGTGGACGTCTGGCGGAATCTCCATCCCGACTCCAGCGCCTTCACGTGGAGGTCTGGAGGAGGGGGGTCGCGAATCGACCGCCTCTACATTTCGCAGGCGTACGTCTCCCGCGTTTCGGCGGCCTCCATGCGGCTGGTGCCGTGCTCGGACCACCGCCTGGTGTGGGCGGAGTTCACTCCGCTCCGCACGCGGGCGGGGTCCGCGTACTGGCACTTTAACAACCGGCTGCTGGAGGACGTGCGATTTCGGGACTCGTTCTGTCGATTCTGGGCCGACTGGAGAAGGAAGCAGGGGGGCTTCCCCTCCTTGAGGCTATGGTGGGATGTGGGCAAGACTCACATCCGTGTCTTCTGTCAGGAGTACGCGAAGGGGTCGACCAAGAGGCGGGAAGCCGAGGTCGGGCGCCTTGAGAGGGAGGTGCTCGACTTGGAATCCCGCCTCGGTCATGCCGTCACGGACCCGGCCCTGTGGCAGGCGTACAAAGAGAAGAAGGGCGCGCTGAGGAACCTGCAGCTCATAGGGTCCCGAGGCGCGTACGTGAGGTCGCGGATCCAGATCCTGGAAGATTTGGACCGCGCCTCTCCCTTCTTCTACTCGCTGGAAAAATGGCGGGGGGTCCGTAAGCAGCTCGTCGAGCTGCTGGCCGACGACGGATCCTCCATCACGGATCCGGAGGGAATGGGCCTCCTGGTCCGGACTTATTACAGTGCGTTGTTCTCTCCGGATCCGTCCAGCGAGGATGCGCGCAGAGTTTTGTGGGAGGACCTGCCGCAGGTCAGCCCGGAGGGCGCCGAAGGATTGGAGGCTCCGCTCACGTTGGCGGAGCTGACTGGCGCCCTCCACCAGCTCTCGAGGGGCAAATCCCCAGGGCTGGATGGGTTGACCGTGGAGTTCCTCAGGGCGTTCTGGGACGTCCTGGGGGACGATTACGCGCGGGTCCTGGGGGAAAGCCTGGCGACCGGGGAGATGCCCCTCTCGTGACGCAGGGCGGTCATCGTCCTGCTGCCGAAGAGGGGCGATCTCCGCCTGCTTAAAAACTGGCGTCCGGTCTCCCTCCTCAGCACGGATTATAAGATCTTTGCCTGGGCTATGTCTACCCGCCTGGGCTCCGTGCTGGCCCACATGATCCACCCCGACCAGTCCTACACGGTCCCGGGCCGGTCCATCCAGGACAACATCCACCTGGTCCGGGACCTGATCCATCTTTCCCAGAGGACTGGTCAGTCGGTCGCCTTTCTCTCCCTCGATCAGGAGAAGGCGTTCGACAGGGTGGATCACGATTACCTTTTCGGGACTCTGCGCGCTTTCGGACTCAGGCCGCATTTCGTGGCCCGGGTCCGACTTTTATACGCCGCCGCAGAGTGTCTAGTCAAAGTTAACGGGTCCTTGACGGCGCCCCTTCGATTTGGGAGAGGAGTGCGTCAGGGGTGCCCCATGTCCGGCCAATTGTATACCATCTGCGTGGAGCCCTTCCTGTGCCTGCTTCGCAGGAGGTTGACGGGATTGGCTCTGCGCGAGCCGGCCATGCGGGTCGTCCTCTCGGCTTACGCCGACGACGTGCTCCTCGCAATCACAGATCCCGTTGACTTGCGGAGGATGCGCGACTGCCAGCAGACCTTTTCTGCCGCGTCCTCCGCGAGGATCAATTGGGAGAAATGTTCCGGACTCCTGGTTGGTCAGTGGCGGGTGGTCTCCCTGCCGGAGGAGATGACACCTTTTGCGTGGAGCACCACGCACCTCCTCTATCTGGGAGTCCACCTTAGTCCCGCTGAGGAAGCCTGGCCGGCAAACTGGCAGGAGTTGGAGGCGAAAGTCACCGCTCGGCTGGGGCGCTGGACAGGACTGCTCCGAGTGCTTTCCTACAGGGGCCGAGCGTTGGTCATAAACCAACTGGTGGCCTCCATGCTGTGGTACCGGTTGGTCACTTTGGCCCCGCCCCCTGTATTTGCCACCAAGATCCAGAAGAAACTCGTCGATTTCTTCTGGGGCAAGAGGAAACACTGGGTCTCTGCCGCGGTCCTGAGTCTCCCGATCGAGGAGGGCGGTCAGTCGCTGGTGTGCGTCCGCACCCAGGCTGCGACTCTCCGCCTTCGGACCCTGCAGAGATACCTGTACGTCGAGCGTCCTCCCAGATGGTGTGCGCTGGCGACGTATTTTTTCCGCCAGTGTCACTGCCTTCAAGACGACACGCAGCTCCCGGTGGAGTCCGTTAGCCGCGCCTCTCTGAGGGAGTTGCCTGTCTTTTACCGGGATCTTTTCTGAGTCTGGAACATGGTCGCCTCCAGTCAGGGCACTCCCCCGCCGGCGGAGGAGAGCGCCTCGGCTGTCCGGGCGGCCGACTCCGGGGACGGTCCGGCGGGCGGAGGAGTAGCCGAAACCCCCGGGACGCCCCTCACTGCGGGTGGCGAGGGGGCTCGGGAGTGCGGAGCGATCCCGGCCGAGCTGATCCCCGCTCGGCCGGAACTGCTCATCGGACCCAGGCCCCGAAACCCTCCTCGGGAGCCGGTCCCGCACAACCCGAGCCGCCTCTCGGAAATGCCCTCCGTGCCATTCCAATCGGCGCGGAGGGGTTTCCTGTACGGGCTGCTCCTGCACACTCTCCACTTCCTCGCCCTCGTCAGCCGGCCGGACATGCCCTGGCGGTCCGCGTTGCCATCTGGCGGCGAGGGGAAACCCCGATGGAGGTCTCTCTACGCGGGAGTCTTCCCCCTTTACATCGGGGACCTGGGGTGGAGGGTGCTGCACAGAGCAGTCCCGTGCAATAGGCTTTTAAGTAGGTTCACGGACTCCCAGGCCAGCTGTACTTTCTGCGGCCTGGACGAGTCCGTGTTCCACATTTATATGGAGTGTGCGAGGTTGCAGCCCCTATTTGAGTATCTGAAGGGGCTGCTCCTCAAATTCTGGCTGCACTTCAGTCCCACGCTCCTGATCTTTGGGCACCCGGTGCGGAGGGGCTCGGGCCGGGAGGAGGATCTCCTCGTCGGTCTGCTCCTGGGCCTGGCCAAGGTGGCAATTCACAGGTCCAGGTTGCGGGCCGTCGGGGGGTCCGTCCTCCCCGATTGCCTGCCCCTCTTCCGCGGTTACGTTCGCGCCCGGGTGTCCCTGGAAAAGGAGCATGCGGTGTCCGCCGGTACGCTTGAGGCCTTCCGCGACCGGTGGGCACCGCAGGGACTGGAGTGCATCGTCGACGCCGAGAATGGCATTTTAATTTGAGTTTTTTGTTTATTTATCTGTTTTAATAAAGTTATTTTAAAACTGTAAATATGTACATAAAGGGGGCCTGAGGGATAAAGGCCCCCTCGATGTGAAAAATATAAAAGGGGCCTGGGGTATAAAGGTCACCTTGTGAAAAAAAAACAGGTTAGATACAGAGTAAAGCTCCAAACACTCCCAGGTTAGGTACAGAATGGGTTAGATAGAGTATTTGCGAAGTATGAGGGAAAGGTATTTGGTGTCAAAAAGAAAAAAAAAAAAAACGGGGTTAGATACAGAGTAAAGCTCCCTGTGCACTGTCCCCATCAAACACTCCCAGGACAGGTCCAGCACTGGGATTGGCTGCTCTCTGATTTGGGAGCCTGAGTGCATCAACGAGGTGCAGCTGACTGTTGCTGTGTGCAGAGGTTGGAGGCTGCAGGCTGTGTGACTGCTGCAAGAGGGAGAGACTGAAAGAAGGGTTTTTCCACATTTTCAACAAAGGAAGGAAGGCAGTGAACTGGAAGAACTGGAAGCTCTTTTTGTGAGTTTGCTTGGTACTGAAAGTCTTTTTCATTGATTGTTGGGGGTGGGGAAAGAAGAGACCTGAAGACCTTGGGTGGGGCTGTATTGTTCAATAGGGAGCTCCTGTGTTTAACATCTTTGGATAGGGAGCTCCCTCCCCACCCCAACTATTAAGCCTGGGACAGCTGGAGCTGCCCAGGTGAAGAGACTTATTATCTGAACATCGAAGGAGGCGTGTGCCTGGGCAGCTTACAGCTGACCCAGGTGAAGACATCACCCCACCCCACCCTCCCAACTGGAAGACCAGCTACAAGACTTGTGCAATACTAACAAAGACTGATTCCTCTTGGCCTTCCTCTCCCTCAGCCTCTTCCCCTGTGCTACATCCTTTAAGTGTTACATTTTTGATTTATTGTATTTGCTCTTTTCTTTTTTTTTCTCTCAGCAAAGTGCCTGTAACTCTTCCACCCCATGACTTCTCAGTCCTCTCCGGTGGCGGGGCCCTCCTATGCTGCAGCAGCTGCGACAGCTGCTCCTGTGGCCCCGTCACCATTTAAAATCTTAACATCAAAGCATGGGGTGAAGAGTTACACCCATCCTAATATGACTATTGAGGTTTGTGTTAAGGCAATGGCCGTGGTTGTCGGCCCCTCGGCCATTGTTGCAGCCTCAAAGATGTATGGGAAGGCTGTGTTCTTCCTGAAGACCGAGCGGGCTGTGTCCCTCGCCCGAAGTACGGGGCTCACAGTGGGTGGGATTTTCCTGCCAGTGGACCCTCTGGGGGCCACTGCACATCGGGTAACCTTGTCGAACGTCCCACCCTTCATTCCTGATGAGCTCCTCCTCCCCCATCTACACCATCTGGGGGAGGTGAGGTCAGGGATCACCCCAGTCCCGCTTGGTCTTCGGGAGCACAGCCTCCGACATGTCTACTCCTTCCGCCGCCAGCTATTCATGCAGCTGGCGCGGGAGGAGGTCTTGGAGGGCCACTTCAGTATAGAGTTTCAGGGGACGGCCTACCGCGTCTTCTGGACCTCGGATGGAGCGCGGTGCCACGTCTGCAAGGGGGTGGGGCATGTTCGTAAGAACTGCCCCAACCTCCCGGCCGCCAGCTCCACCTCGGCGGCCCAGAGTGGTTCCACAGCACCTCCTCCCACTCCCCCCGCAGATCCAACAGACACCGCTCAGTCGGTTCCGGAGGCTGTGGTTTTCACAGCCTCTGGTGGGGAGGGGAGCGTCCGTCAGAGCAGAAGGAAGACGCGGGGAAAAAAGAAACATCATGAGGCGCGTCCCCTGGACACTTTGACACAACCCGAGCCTGAGCTCAGCCCAAAGCCCATTCCCATGGAATCCACCTGTCCCAGGGCTGGGCTCAGGCCCAGGGTGACTAAAAAGGGAAAAAAGGGTGCGGAGGCGGAGGCCTCTGATGACATGCAGGTCTCTGAGTCTCCGCGCCCAAGTGCGAAAAAGAGGAGAAGGCACCCCTCCACAGAAATAACACAGGGCCCTGAGGTGCAGGGCCCATTTGTTGGAGGGGAGCTGCCTCCTGTTTCTGGTCCTCAGGTACCCCCTACCGCCACCACCAAGGCTGCAAAGTCCGGGCAGGAGCACTCTATTCCTCAGGATAGAGGGGAGGGGAAGGCCCCGGTACATGAGGCCCCTCCTGAAGGAGTAAGTGGGGCCCTGCTTGTGGTGGGGGAGCCTGGGGAAACCGCCCATTCCGCCACTGCTACTGGGTCGGGTGCCCTGAATGAAGGGGAGGGCGAGGCCCCAGAGGGTCGGGCCTCCCAGCCGGAGTCCACCACCAACCAGGAGACACCCGACCCAGTTATAACTGAGAATGCTGCCCCATCTGCTGGGCCTGTGGGTGCTGGCGGAGCGGGAGATGGCCTCCTCTCGCCGCCTCCAGTCTCGGCTCCGGCTGGTTTCCCGGAGTCCGGAACTTCTGTCTCCCCTGGACCAGTCATTGGCCTGGGGATGGAGGTGGAGGGGGATCCTGAACCACTGGTGCCTACAGGCTCCAGTTTCACATTAGAACCCAGAGAGGACTCCTCCGCCATCGATCCTGGGGGTGGGATCGTGACGGAGGCGGGACCAGCTGGCGCGGCCGGGACGTCCGCCCCACAGTGTGTGGTGGATGTGTCGGCCGCTGGCGGTGACGACCCGGAGGAGGATGGGGATTCGGTGCTGGGCACGGAGGATGATCTTGATTCCATCGCCAGTGAGGTGGTGGAGTCCCTCGTGCCTCCCACCGAATCTCCTCTCATCCCCACGGCGGAACTCCGGGATTTCCTCGCGGCTTGCAGAGGTTGCCGCAATAAAGTTCAGCTGGCCCTCGACCGTTGGTCGAATCTGGCGCTGATCATCCAGTCCGTCCGTGCCGCCCTTAAGATAGCGGGCAAGCGCGCGGACGTGAAACTGGTTGAGAGGCGCCGTTTTAATGTGTTCCTCAATGGGTTGCTGGGGGAGTGGAGGGCCAGGTGCACTTCCACTCCCTCCTCACAGTGAGCTGTTGGTGACGGGTTTTAAGTACCTTTGACATGAAGATAACCATAGCCAGCCTCAACATCAACGGCAGCAGAGGGGCTCACCGCAGATTTCACAATCTCTCAGTCCTTAGGGAAGGGAGATACGCGGTGAGCTTTCTGCAGGAAACCCACACCGTTCCGGGAGACGAAGCCACCTGGCTCCTGGAGTGGCAGGGTGGGGTCTACATGAGTCACCTCACCCCTATTTCTAGTGGGGTGGCTATCTTGTTGGCCCCGACTTTTCAGCCGGAGATCTTGGGGGTCAAGGAGCTAGTGCCGGGCCGCTTGCTCCACCTCGCCGTTCGCCTGGATAGTGTGCCGCTCCACTTTGTGAACGTGTACGCGCCCAGGCCCGGCGCGTTGCAAGCGCGCTTCTTTGAAGAAGTGTCCGCTCTCTTGAGCTCCATCGATAGCGGCGAGTGTATCATCCTCGGGGGGGATTTTAACTGCACCCTCGAGGTGGGGGATCGCTCCGTTCCCCAGCGCGGCCAAGCGTCGGTGGAGAAGTTGAGGGGACTGATCAGCACCCTTAACTTGGTGGACGTCTGGCGGAATCTCCATCCCGACTCCAGCGCCTTCACGTGGAGGTCTGGAGGAGGGGGGTCGCGAATCGACCGCCTCTACATTTCGCAGGCGTACGTCTCCCGCGTTTCGGCGGCCTCCATGCGGCTGGTGCCGTGCTCGGACCACCGCCTGGTGTGGGCGGAGTTCACTCCGCTCCGCACGCGGGCGGGGTCCGCGTACTGGCACTTTAACAACCGGCTGCTGGAGGACGTGCGATTTCGGGACTCGTTCTGTCGATTCTGGGCCGACTGGAGAAGGAAGCAGGGGGGCTTCCCCTCCTTGAGGCTATGGTGGGATGAGGGCAAGACTCACATCCGTGTCTTCTGTCAGGAGTACGCGAAGGGGTCGACCAAGAGGTGGAAAGCCGAGATCGGGCGCCTTGAGAGGGAGGTGCTCGACTTGGAGTCCCGCCTCGGTCATGCCGTCGCGGACCCGGCTCTGTGGCAGGCGTACAAAGAGAAGAAGGGCGCGCTGAGGGACCTGCAGCTCATAGCGTCCCGAGGCGTGTACATGAGGTCGCAGATCCAGATCCTGGAAGATTTGGACCGCGCCTCTCCCTTCTTCTACTCGCTGGAAAAATGGCGGGGGGTCCTTAAGCAGCTCGTCGAGCTGCTGGCCGACGACGGATCCTCCATCACGGATCCGGAAGGAATGGGCCTCCTGGTCCGGACTTATTACAATGCGTTGTTCTCTCCGGATCCGTCCAGCGAGGATGCGCGCAGAGTTTTGTGGGAGGACCTGCCGCAGGTCAGCCCGGAGGGCGCCGAAGGATTGGAGGCTCCGCTCATGTTGGCGGAGCTGACTGGCGCCCTCCACCAGCTCTCGAGGGGCAAATCCCCAGGGCTGGATGGGTTGACCGTGGAGTTCCTCAGGGCGTTCTGGGACGTCCTGGGGGACGATTACGCGCGGGTCCTGGGGGAAAGCCTGGCGACCGGGGAGATGCCCCTCTCGTGGCGCAGGGCGGTCATCGTCCTGCTGCCGAAGAGGGGCGATCTCCGCCTGCTTAAAAACTGGCGTCCGGTCTCCCTCCGCAGCACGGATTATAAGATCTTTGCCCGGGCTATGTCTACCCGCCTGGGCCCCGTGCTGGCCCACATGATCCACCCCGACCAGTCCTACACGGTCCCGGGCCGGTCCATCCAGGACAACATCCACCTGGTCCGGGACCTGATCCATCTTTCCCAGAGGACTGGTCAGTCGGTCGCCTTTCTCTCCCTCGATCAGGAGAAGGCGTTCGACAGGGTGGATCACGATGACCTTTTCGGGACCCTGCGCGCTTTCGGACTCGGGCCGCATTTCGTGGCCCGGGTCCGACTTTTATACGCCGCCGCAGAGTGTCTAGTCAAAGTTAACGGGTCCTTGACGGCACCCCTTCGATTTGGGAGAGGAGTGCGTCAGGGGTGCCCCATGTCCGGCCAATTGTATACCATCTGCGTGGAGCCCTTCCTGTGCCTGCTTCGCAGGAGGTTGACGGGATTGGCTCTGCGCGAGCCGGCCATGCGGGTCGTCCTCTCGGCTTACGCCGACGACGTGCTCCTCGCAATCACAGATCCCGTTGACTTGCGGAGGATGCGCGACTGCCAGCAGACCTTTTCTGCCGCGTCCTCCGCGAGGATCAATTGGGAGAAATGTTCCGGACTCCTGGTTAGTCAGTGGCGGGTGGACTCCCTGCCGGAGGAGATGACACCTTTTGCGTGGAGCACCACGCACCTCCTCTATCTGGGAGTCCACCTTAGCCCCGCTGAGGAAGCCTGGCCGGCAAACTGGCAGGAGTTGGAGGCGAAAGTCACCGCTCGGCTGGGGCGCTGGACAGGACTGCTCCGAGTGCTTTCCTACAGGGGCCGAGCGTTGGTCATAAACCAACTGGTGGCCTCCATGCTGTGGTACCGGTTGGTCACTTTGGCCCCGCCCCCTGTATTTGCCACCAAGATCCAGAAGAAACTCGTCGATTTCTTCTGGGGCAAGAGGAAACACTGGGTCTCTGCCGCGGTCCTGAGTCTCCCGATCGAGGAGGGCGGTCAGTCGCTGGTGTGCGTCGGCACCCAGGCTGCGACTCTCCGCCTTCGGACCCTGCAGAGATACCTGTACGTCGAGCGTCCTCCCAGATGGTGTGCGCTGGCGACGTATTTTTTCCGCCAGTGTGGGTGGAGGGTGCTGCACAGAGCAGTCCCGTGCAATAGGCTTTTATGTAGGTTCACGGACTCCCAGGCCAGCTGTACTTTCTGCGGCCTGGACGAGTCCGTGTTCCACATTTATATGGAGTGTGCGAGGTTGCAGCCCCTATTTGAGTATCTGAAGGGGCTGCTCCTCAAATTCTGGCTGCACTTCAGTCCCACGCTCCTGATCTTTGGGCACCCGGTGCGGAGGGGCTCAGGCCGGGAGGAGGATCTCCTCGTCGGTCTGCTCCTGGGCCTGGCCAAGGTGGCAATTCACAGGTCCAGGTTGCGGGCCGTCGGGGGGTCCTGTCCTCCCCGATTGCCTGCCCCTCTTCCGCGGTTACGTTCGCGCCCGGGTGTCCCTGGAAAAGGAGCATGCGGTGTCCGCCGGTACGCTTGAGGCCTTCCGCGACCGGTGGGCACCGCAGGGACTGGAGTGCATCGTCGACGCCGAGAGTGGCATTTTAATTTGAGTTTTTTTGTTTATTTATCTGGTTTTAATAAAGTTATTTTAAAAATATAAGTGTGTATATAAAGGGGGCCTGAGGAATAAAGGCCCCCTCGACATAAAAAAATGTATAAAGGGGGCCTGAGGAATAAAGGCCCCCTCGACAAAAAAAAAAACAAGGTTAGATTTAAAAAATGGGTTAGATACAGAGTAAAGCTCCCTCTGCACTGCCTCATTAAACACTTCTTGATGAGAGGTAGCAGAGTAATTTTCAGATGGGCAGTTTTTAGCTATGTTTTGCTCTGACTGGGAACTGAAATGAGAATAACTCAAACTCATTGTAGTAAAAAATTTTCACAGTATGTAACAAGGGAGAGAATTTCTTCATGAATATGGATTGCATGGGAACACAGGTCCAAGAAGTGAAAGTGCAATGTGCACAACCTCAGTTTGATGATTCCTAACTGAAATTGAAATTAGGAAGTTGACCTACATTGGTTTCTGGTCCAGCAATGACTCAATTTTAAAATTCTAACCCTTGTTTTCAAATCCCTCCATGGCCTCGCATTAACTCTATCACGTATTCCAGCCTCTCCAACCTTCCAAGATTTTTTTTATTCTTTCATGGGATGTGGGCGTCACTGTCCAGGCCAGCATTTATTGCCCATCCCTAATTGCCCTTGAGAAGGTTGTGGTGAGCCACCTTCTTGAACTGCTGCAGTTCATCTGGTACAGTGACTCCTACAGTGCCTTTAGGAAGAGAGTTCCAGGATTTTGACCCAGCAACAGGGAAGGAACAGCGATATAGTTCCAAGTCAAAATGGTTTGTGACTTGGAGGGGAACTTGCAGGTGGTGGTGTTCACATGCGTCTGCTGCCCTTGTCCTTCTAGATGGCAGAGGTCACAGGTTTGGAAGGTGCTGTTGAAGGAGCCTTGGTGATTACTGCAGTGCATCTTATATATGGTACACACTGCTGCCACTGTGTGTCGGTTGTGGAGGGAGTGAATGTTTAAGGTGGTGGATGGGGTGCCAGTGAAGCGGGCTGCTTTGTCCTGGATGTTGTCAAGCTTCATCTTTACACAGAGGGTGGTGAGTGCCTGGAACTTGTTGCCAGGGGAGGTGGTGGAAGCAGGTACCATAATGACGTTTAAGAGGCATCTTGACAAATACATGAATAGGATGGGAATAGAGGGATACGGGCCCAGAAGTGCAGAAGGGTTTAGTTTAGGCAGGCATCAAGATCGGCGCAGGCTTGGAGGGCCGAATGGCCTGTTTCTGTGCTGTACTGTTCTTTGTTCTTTGTTGTTTGTTCATGAGTGTTGTTGAAGCTGTATTCACCCAGGCAAGTGGATAATGTTCGATCGTACTTCTGACGTGCCTTGTAGATGGTGGACAGGCTTTGGGGAGTCAGGAGGTGAGTTACTCACCTCAAAATTCCCAGCTTCTGACCTGCTCTTGTAGCCACAGTATTTATATCAGCTTCTGGTCAATGGTAACCCCCAGGATGTTGATAGCAAGGGATTCAGCGATGGTACTACCATTGAACATCAAGGGGAGATGGTTAAATTCTGTCTTGTTTGAGATGGCCATTGCCTGTTTTACGACCAGGTGAGAGATGTGTTTAGGGGTCCCTCTCAGCTTTCACCTAGTCTTACTGTAACAGGGTTTAAACACACCGTGTTTTTAGCTCCCACTTGGTGAATCATTATTCACCACTTTCCAATTATAGGGCAAAGAAATGAGCACAAACAGGCTTTTTTACGTTTAAAGAAGAAAAGTGAAATTTATTATACTTAAGGGGAGGTGGTGGCATACTGGTATTGTCACTGGACTAGTAACCCAGAGCCCCAGGTATTGCTCTGGGGACATGGGTTCGAATCCCACCACAGCAGAAGGTGGAATTTGAATTCAATTAATAAATCTGGAATTTAAAGCTAGTCTAATGATGACCATGAAACTATTGTCGATTGTTGTAAAAACCCATCTGGTTCACTAATGTCCTTTAGGGAAGGAAATCTGCTGTCCTTACCTGGTCTGGCCTACATGTGACTCCAGATCCACAGCAATGTGGTTGACTGTTACATGCTCTCGAAATGGCCTAGCAAGCCACTCAGTTCAAGGGCAATTAGGGATGGGCAATAAATGCTGGCCTGGCCTGCGATGCCCACATCCCATGAAAGAATTTAAAAAAATAAACTTAAACTCTAATTCGGTTAATGCCTACAGATACAAGACACGCCCATGCTAACATGCATGTATGATACACACATGCAGATAAGAACAGAAAAGAGCAGAAGAAAAATAAAGTGGAAAGGTTTGAGGCAATATCTGAAGAGTTTTTGTTATGGGACTTTGAGCTCACTGTAGAGTCCTTGTTTGTAGGTGGATCTTGCTTCTCGTTGGGGCCCAGTATTCTTCTTAAACCTTGTTCACTGTAGGAGACTTTCCTCTTGGGGTTCATGGGTCTTCAGTGAGTTTCAGGTCCATGAGAAAGAGGCGGGAGCAGATAGGAGAGGCTCTTTTCAATCCAGGAGCCAAGAGCTTTCTGCCAGTTCAAACACTGTCTCTACAATTTAAAACTCACCAAGTTAGCCAGCAGGATAGTCATGTGACTGGCATAACCACTTCTGGCTTTGTGTATTGGGTGGATCAGGGATGGTGCTTTGTTCTAACACTGTCTGTTAATATGTAAAAATGTCTTTCCGGCCAGGGACTTGGCAATTCCTTGTATCAGGCCTTCTCTTCTTCCCAACAACAATTTGAAATTTAATGTCCATGTGGCAAAATTAATGTGCCTCATTCTTGGCAGGTGGGGGCCTGCAAGACACCCCCACACCCAGGGGAATGAAATGCGATTTGAAAAAAAGGCGCATTTCAATTAAAAGGGTTGACAGAAAAATATATGATAGATAAAACAAGGCATTTCTCTCATTCACTTCCATTTATTCATGAATCCTGAAACGTACTAAAACTGTCTTTTCTGGGTGCCACTGCTGCTTCAATTGTCCCCTTTTTGGCATCGCAGTAAACATGTGGTTCTTTGGGGAAGATTTTCTTCAGTTTGCCCATTGCCATGACTGCCTAGGCAGGGGTCCCTTACAGTTCACCAGCGCTATGCTGGAAGGTCCTCCGATCACGGTTACAGGACTTAGGGGTGCAGGTTTCACTGTGGGTTGGGGTTTCCCCTCAACCTGGCACATGTGGCAGCTCCTGCCGTACTCCACCGCATCTTTGTGGAGTTTTGGCCAGTCAAACTGCTGTCTTATGTGGTCTTTGGTCTTTCGTATACCGGCATGTACAGCCACTGTAGTCTCGTGGGCCCTTCTTAATATTTCTCTCTGGTACCTCTGCGGCGCCACTAACTGGTGAACTACCGTCCACTTCTTGTCCTCAGGTCTGTGAGGAGAACTCCATTTCCTCATCAGTACCTCATTCTTTAAATAGTAGCAATCAGGGACTCCCTCTGCTTCACTTTCAGACTGGGCAGCCTGTACTAACTCTCGCACAATACTGGGTCAGCTCGCTGAACCTCACCGAGGAAAAATCCATTTAATTCATTCCCAGGGTCTCCTAACTTTCCAAAGAAAGTCTCAGACAGGCAGATCTCATGGTCATCTGCCTGCAGTGCCAATGCAGCCTCCTTTGGGGGAGCTGGTTTGATCATGGCCTGATGCACTACACATTCAGGGAAACTGCAGGGGTCTGTCTCCTGTCACTGCCCTGTCTCTCTGACCTCCTGCGGTCTTTCTTTTATTACTGGATGGGATACCACCTTCACCCCCGCCAAATCATTACCTCGGAGCAGGTCAACCCCGTCCACAGGCAAACTAGGGATAATCCCTACGGTCACCGGTCCTGAAACTAGGTCGCACTCCAGGTGCACCCGGTATACAGGTACAGGCATACACTGCCCTCCAATACCATTCACCACCATTTTGGTGTTCACTGTGCTCTCTGGGGGAAAGGTCAGGCCTTTTCCCAGTAAAAGGGATCTAGTGGCTTATGTGTCCCTGAGAATCACTATGGGCTTGCTTGGCCCACTCGAGGGGTATGGGGTTAGAGTCATAGAGTTATACAGCACAGAAACAGGCCCTTTGGCCCATCGTGCCTGTGCCAGCCATCAAGCACCTAACTATTCTAATCCCATTTTCCAGCACTTGGCCCGTAGCCTTGTATGCTATGGCATTTCAAGTGCTCATCTAAATACTTCTTAAATGTTGTGAGGGTGCCTGCCTCTACCACGTCTTCAGGCAGTGCATTCCAGTGGGTTACTTTCCCTTCAGACACAAAACCTTGATAACCCTCAGGAATCTTATTACGTTTTCCTGCACTTGCAGCTGTAAGATTCCTGGGTCTCACTCTTACTGCCGTTAAAGCCACAGCTTGTTCTGCTGTGCTTCCCATAAGGGTCCCGTCTTCATTGAGCGGGTGTGCCCTGATTAACACGGCTGTTTTTCCCTTTAGTTTCCAGCAGTTGGCTTTTAAATGCCCTGCTTTATTTCAATGGAAGCACACAGGTCTCCGGGTCTCACTCTTGCTCACAGCACCTTCCTTTTTGGCTAGAGTAGGGCTCCCTGTGTGTCCAGCTTTTCTTTCTCTCCCAGGACTGCTTGAGCCCCTATCACATTTCCATCCTTTGTCCTTTTTGGATTTGTGGTGGTGATTAGGAAAGGTTCTCCCCTGGGAAACCAACTTATAAATTAAAGCAAACTCATCAGCCAGAATGGCTGCTTGCCGGGCTCCCTGAGCCCGCTGTTCCTCTACATGGGTCTTTATGAAGAGTGGGAAAGAGTTTTTAAGTTCCTCTAACAGAACTACTTCCTGGAGAGTATCATAGCTGAGCTGTACTTTAAGAGCCCTCAGCCACTGGTTAAAAGCCAGCTGCTCACTTCTCTCAAACTCCAGAAAAGTTTTATTAGCTTGCTTTTTGAGGGTTCTAAACTTTTGGTGGTAGGCTTCGGGTACTAATTCATATGCCCCAAAGAGAGCATTTTTGGTCAGTTCATAATTTTACGGACTCTCATCTGGCAACAAGGAATAAACCTCATGGACTTTTCCAGTTAGCTTGCTTTACAGTAAAAAAAGACCAGGTCTCAGCTGGCCATTTTAGCTGCCTTGCCAGTTTCTCAAAGGACACAAGAATTCCTCCAGATCTTCCTCATTGAATTTTGGGATTAGATGAGCTAGTTTTAACAATTCTGTACCCAGCTCTGAATTACACTCCTCCATATTGGCCATGCTGTCACTGGGGTTATTCTGTTGCCCCGAGTTAACTCAAGCCACTTCAACTCTCTTTCTTCGCATTCTTTCTGGAATATTCTTTCTCTCTCTCTCTCTCTCCTGATGCTCTCTTTCCTTCTCCTGTCTTTCAGTTTCTTCACGTTCCTTCTGGAAGGCTTTCTCTTTCACCCCCGCCTTTAATTCAAGTTTACTTTGTTCCACTTGTATCTTTGATAGAAGTACCTTGTCTGAGTCTACCTCTAACACTGCTTTTACTTCTTCAGGTTCAAGGGAAAAATGGTTGGCCACTAGCCTTAGGAGTTCAGACTTCCTAGCCTTGCCACGTACAGTGATCCCACACTGCTTAGCCATTTTTCTCAACTCCTCCATAGACAGTGTTTTTAACTTATCCCAAGTTACTTCACCCTGGCTTGGAGAGCTACTAGCTTCAGTTGCAGACATGTTAGTATTCAATCACACACAATCACAAGAAAACCTGTATTAATCTTGCTCTTTTTAATTGGGAACAATTTGGCTTCCCACTTCCAATTTCTCTCGTTTGTCAGTGGGTAAAATCCTGGATGCCAGCACCCAAATTTCTGTTAGGACCAGGTGAGAAAGGTGTCTAGGGGTCCCTCTCAGCCTTCACCTGGTCTTACTATAACAGTGATTAATTTTCAACACACCATGTTTTGAGCTACCCCTTAGTGAATCCTTGTTCACCGCTTTCCAATTATAAGGCAAAGAGACCAGCACAAACAGCCTTTCTTAGGTTTAAAGAAGAAAAGTGAAATTTATTAAACTTAAACTTAAATTCTAATTCAGTTAACACCTACGGATACACGATGCACCCACGCTAGCATGCATACGCGATACACACATGCAGATAGGGACAGAAAAGATCAGAAGAAAAATAAAGTGGAAAGGTTTGAGGCAATATCTGAAGAGTTTTTTGTTACGGGTCTTCGAGCTCACATTAGAGTCCTTGTTTGTAGGTGGATCTTGCTTCTCGTTGGGGCCCAGTATTCTTCTTAAACCTTGTTCACTGTAAGAGACTTTTCTCTCTTGGGGTTCACAGGTCTTCAATGAGTTTCAGTTCCATGAGAAAGAGGTGGGAGCAGACAGGAGAGGCTCTTTTCAATCCAGGAGCCAGAGCTTTCTGCCAGTTCAAACACTATCTGTACAAGTTGGCCAGCAGGGTAGTCAGATACTAGACTGGTATTACGTCTGGCTATGTGTATTGGATGGGTTTGTTTGATGACTTTGTTTTTTTTGGTGACAACTTCATAAATGTGTTTTATTCTTATAAGATTTTTAAAGGAACATTGTGCAGTAACCGTTTTTTTCTTTTCGGGTTAACTTGGGGTTACATGGCATCTATTTTTTGTACGTAATGTGCCATTTTGCAACCGATCATTTGTAATGGTTCTTTGATGCTCCCTTGTACCATCTTCTTAAGAGAAGATATATCATTATCATTATCAACTAATTAGGATTATAGTTATCAGTGTGTACCATGTACTGTATGTCTCAGTATGTCTCATTTTCTAATTCCAATGTAGCAGAAATGTTGGGATGGATTTTTTAACTAAAAGGGAATCATGAATTTTTAACTCTGCTCTTAAAAGGGGAATCCAGTGAATCTTGAAAACTGACAATTTATTAAATTTTTTATTGTTTTAAATTAATCTTTATTGCATAAGTTTACACAATCTTATCTGACAATTATATCTGACTTCTACCTAATTAAGCGAATGCATTAATTATCTACATACTTTCCTAACTATCCCTATTACATCTATATATCATCACAACACTACCCTGTGGAACTCCTGCAGTGATGTCCTGGGACTGAAATGATTGACCTCCAGCAATCACAACCATCTTTCTTTGTGCTAGGTATGACCCAAACAGCGGAGAGTTTTCCCCTGATTCCCATTGACTCCAGTTTTGCTAGAGCTCCTTGATTCCATACTTGGTCAAATGCTGCCTTGATGTCAGAGGCAGTCACTGTCACCCCACCTCTGGAGTTCAGCTCTTTTGTCCATAATTGACCAAGGCTGTAATGAGGTCAGGAGCTGAGTGGCCCTGGTGGAACCCAAACTGAGTACCAGTGAGCAGGTAATTGCTGTGTAAGTGTCACTTGATAGCACTGTTGACAACACCTTTGATCACTTTGTTGATGATTGAGAGATGGCTGATGGGGCAGCAATTGGTCGGATTGGATTTGTCCTGCTTTTTGTGGATAGGGCATACCTGGACAATTTTCCACATTGTTGGGTAGATGACAGTGTTGTAGCTGTGCTTCTCCAACTCTGACCTCTTGCACATCCCCGATTTCAATCACTCCACCAATGGTTGCCATGTCTTCAGCTGCCTGGGCCTTAAAATCTTGCATTTATTCCCTGGACCTCTCCACGTCTCTTTACTCCTTTAAGATGCACCTTAAAACTGACCTCTTAATATCTCCTTACATGGCTCGATGTCAAATTTTGTTTGGTAATGTTCCTAGGAAGAACCTTGGGGTAGTTTGCTATATTGAAGGTGTTACATAAATGTAAGTTGTTGTTGTTGAATGGTCTATTGTCCGGGTACCATTGCCAGATACAGCACAAGACTTCAAAGAATTCACTCCATCCCTTGTGTGCTTTAAATAATGTAGTTCTAGGATAATATTGGTTATTTATTAATATGTAAATAATTCCTGTAAATCATGGATGCTGCTGGAGAAATAGTCAATTATTTTTCCCTGTGTTGTGTTGGAAAGTTTCTACACTGGGGATTCATCAGTAAAACCAGGCACAACTCAAGCACAACTTGATCAATTCGGCCAACTGAATAATTGATCAAGCAACGCTTTGTTCAAATGCCTGATGCAGCAAAAGCTGAGTCATCAGTTTAATGACAGACGACAGACAATATCTAACACAGCATTACATCGGACACCACGCTAGCCTGTCCACACTCCCCCAGGTTTAACAACTTTAAGTTTGCTGCACCTGTTGGTATTTCTGTTTTTTATTCCCAAATATGTTTCTAGGTGGCTTTGTGATGGGCCTTTCCTCCAAATTCGGACAGATTCTAGGGAAACCCTAATTAAATATGCATCTCAGACAAATCAGACCGGAGCCAGACAGAATGAAGCTTGTCCTTCCCTATCTCCACTAAATCTTTCATCCCTTCTCTTCAGGAGATTGAGGGGAGACTAGCAACCAAGCTTTTAAAATAAGGAAGGTTAGGCTGGACGGAGACATTTTGTCCAAAGATCAGCACAGAAGAGATAGTGATCAAGTTTACACAGTGGGAAGGCAGCCACAAACTAAACTTAACATAAGGAGTAAACTTCAACACTGACAGTGTTTCAATTGAGGAATAAACTGGCAGGCAGTGCAGTAAATGCTGACTGATCCAGAAAGATTCAGATTCACTTTGAGCCATGTTCTTCACTGTGGTGTCAGGGTGGGATTCAGAGGTTCTCAAGGGAGCCATTGCACAGTTAGATGAACCCAAGAAGAAATTTTGAAAACCTTCTGAGAAAGCAGGTGATGTGAATGTGGATTTGTAATTCCCGTTCCCCCCACTTGCCTGCCCACCCTTAGAACCTGAAGTGTAACTCTTTGCTATAAGAGTCTGGCTGCTTGGGGCAGTATAACTGCAACCTGAAACTTACAGCACTGTAACAGTTCTGGTCTCTCAGGCACTGGAGAAGATTTTAGTAGGGTAATACCAGAAATGAGAGATTATACCCATCAGGAAGGGCTGAGCAGTCTGGGGTTCTCCTCTAGAAAAGAGAAGGCTGAAGGGTGACCTCATGGAGACCTTTAAGAATGTGAATGGGTTTAATAGGAAGATGTTTCCACATCTGGGGGGCTTGAAAACTGGGGACCAAAAAAGAAGATAATCGCTCATAAATTCAACAGGGAATTCAGGCGTAACGTCTTCACTCATAGAGTGGTGAGAATATGGAACTCACTACCACAAGGAGTGGTTGAGGTAAATAGTATTTAAGAGGAAGCTGGATAAGTGCATGAGGGAGGAAGGAATAGAAGGATATACTGATAGAGTGAGATAAAGCAGAGTGAGAGGAGGTTCTTATGGAGCATAAACACCGGCATGGACCAGGCTGAATGACCTGTTTCTGTTCTGTAAATTCTATGTAATAAAAGATTGCAATGAAATGCATTATGTAGATGTAACTTTAACTGAGTGGGCAGAACTGGAAGATATAATTGTAAGATAAACAAACCTCAAGCAAGATTTGAGATTTGATTTTTTTCCCACGGGCTTGCTGTTAAGTGGAATCAAATCTCAGAGAAAGCAGTGGATGTTGGATTGATCAACACCTTTAAACAGGAGCTGGATGAACATCTGGTGTGTAACATGATGAAGGACTTGTCGAGATAATTGGAGTTTCGCAGGTTTCTGAGTAGATTTTCTTCCTGTGAGCAAGAAGGTAAATGCATTGGTCCTCCTCTGGACTGCATACATTACCAGGGAGAAATCCAGGTTCTGCTCCATACCCTGACTGGGCCTCACACCTAATAAACAATTGCAGATCCAAGCGGCCTGCTGTATTTTAAGATTAATCTCCAGGGCACTTCTGCAAGCAAGCTAGGAGGTAATTCATAGGGCATTTTTAAAAAGATTATGTCAGTTTTTTTTCATTTTGCTTGAACACTTTCATTTACTTGTTGTAAAAATATTGAAGGAAGGGGACAAAAGAAGGTCTGACTGATGATAGGATTAATCCAATGTGACAACAGAATCTGTTCACTTTCCAATTGGCTGTGGGAAGGATGTGCACCTGGAGGATGGACCAATGGTGGGAGCATAAGGATGAGGCAGTTCAAGCTGGGCGGAATGTCCAGGAATGTCCCAATCAGAGTTGACAACCCTCGGCTGTTGAATCTGGACGTGTGTGCAACGGGCAGCAAATTAAACTTTGCCCATTTTACATCAGCACTCAAAGTTAAAACCATCCCCCAAGGAATTGGTAATCAATTGGCATGAATCATATAGCCATGGACTTAGGTGGATCACATTACCTTGTGCAATGGGATTAAGCCAAGTTACTGCCCCTGATTAATTTAATATGTTATGACAGCTCAGGTGAATTCAAGTTCTGAGGAAAAGTTAAGGACGCTGGGTTTGATTTCTTTCAAACAGAAAAAGCTTTTGATGTGATTTTAATTGAAGTTTCCAAGGTTGCAAATAGGATTGGCAAAGTTAACCCAGACAAATTGTTCCCTGTAATGAAATATTCAAATCCCAGATTGATACAAAGGGATAGATTTTAACCCCGAGTGAGGACAAAGCACACTCTCTGGTCAAAGCTTCAGGCCTGGGGTATTTTAATCCCAGGCCAAATTGAGATCCCTCATGACCCAAAGTGGCTGCCTACAGGATAGATCAGTATGGGCCATTCATCAGTTCGGAGGTGAGGAGAGGATTTCAGGAAAATTTGGCAGGAGGGATGTGGGGGCAGGGTGGAGTCTGGAACAGCGAAGGTTGCAACTTTCTGTGTGAGCCTAGAGGAGAGCTCCCGCTTCTCTTGGCCCCCACAAAGGAAATTTATTTCATTGACACAGAAAATTCTCTTCATCCTTTCCAACAGCTGCCACCCCGCTTTGATTTTCTGCTATAATCGGCAGGCTTCCTGATGGATCGTGGAACCTGGTACATGATTGATGGATCATAAATTTTGTTCTTACACATTTGGGTACAGAAAGACCTCAGGCAGATACCAGTAACATAACCACTACACCATTGTAAGAATGTAGGAATTGCTATATGAACAAAGACCAAGGCCCATTGAGTTCGCTTTCTAACCTTCTGGTAGCCACATGATAAAACGATAAAGGAGTTGTTGAATAATCACAGTGATCAATCTCTATCAATTAGTCTATAACAGACCCAGACAAGAGGTGAAGAAAGCCCCAGTACTGGAGAGACTTGGGAACCTTAGGTCCAAAGTTACCTGTTCCTCCCAAGCACTCAACACATCGGGCTGAATTTTGCCAGCCCTCCGACGTCAGGGGTCATGGTGGGGGGGCCCGGAAAATTCTTCTGGGAGAGGCCCACTATGCCACCCGATGTCAAGAATGCCCTGCTGCATTTTGCCAGCGCCAGCGAGGCCTCAGTGTGGCCCGTTCGCAGCACGGCAGCAGAGCCTTCATTTCCCGAATAAAATTAATGCAAATACATGTAAATGAGCTTACCTGAACCAGGTGGCCATCCCACGCTGATATTCCGGCCTGTGACTAGAAGTCCCAAGCCTTCCGATCCCCATTTAGGGACTCAAGGCGAGACACTGGTGGGGAGGCGGGGAGGAGTTTAATTTTCAGGTCAGGTGGGGTGAATGGAGAAAACTTATTCCATTGACTGAGGGGATTGATTGGAAGGGGTTGAAGGGCAAAGGTTCGGGGGGAAAAGGTCAGGTTGGGAATAAGGTTTTCTCTGGTGGGAAAGGCCCAAAAATAAAGTGTGTGGTAACTGGGGGGCGTGATAGAGGGGCTTTCACCTTTTATTGAACATTGGAATCTCAATGGCTAATCAATGTATCTTTAAAAAAGTAAATGCACCTGAAGGGCTTGAAGCCCTTTAAAAATGGCAGCAGCACCTGTGCGGTCGTGCTGGACGCTGCTGCCGGGGACGGAGTGGCCACCCTCTCTATGTCATCGGGGGGCGGGCGTTCCGCCTTCTCCATTTAAATGAGCCCCCGTGTGTAATATCGCGAGGGCTCAGTGGCGCACAAGTCTCACGTGCACGTGCCTTCTTTAAAGCTCGCCGAGAACGGTGGCAAACTTATAAAATTCAGCCCATTATGTCTCAAATTACTTATCTTAGTCCCAAAATATTAATTTTGAAAGAAATCTATTTAAATTGTATTTGAGTGAATCGATACTAATTGCTTCCAGCTTCTCCCCAGGGAGCCATAGATTGACCACTCAGTCACTGAAATATTTTTTTCTGCGCAGTTTAACCTCGGTGAGACTGTTAACATAGGGAAGGGAATGGCAGAGTGAATTATTGTTTCCGCAGATAAGGTTTGAATTTACCTCCCTTCAAACACAGGCTGTCCCCTCTGCTTTTACTGTTCTGGACAAGGTGATGAAACTTGTCATGATTGAAATTATCTGGTCCTTTTTGAATCAAAAACTTTGCTCTGCAAAGGAAGTATTAGGGCTGAATTTTATCAGCCCCTAGGGAGGGGCAGGGAGGTGTGGGGAATCCATAAAAAAGCGAGGGAAGGCAGGGGTTGGAGTGCCTGTTGCCTTCCCAACGCCATTCAATTTTGTCAGGGGCTGGGGAGGCCATGGACAGAGCTTTATCAAACAAAATATGGCACCGAGCCACATAAGGAGATTGTAAGACAGATGATCAAAAGCTTGATCAAAGAGATAGATTTTTCTAGAGCGTCTTACAGGAGAGAGCTAGGTAGATTTAAGGAGGGAATTTCAGAGCTTAGAGACTAGGCAGATGAAGGCATGGCCGCCAATAGTGGAGTGGTGATAATCGTGATGCACAAGAGGCCAGAAATAATTACACGCGAACATACGAATTAGGAGCAGGAGTAGGCCACTCAGCCCTTTGAGCCTGCTCCATCATTCAATAAGATCATGGCTGATCTGAATGTAACCTCAATTCCACATTCCTTCCTACCCCCGATAACCTTTCACCCTCTTGCTTATCAAGAATCTGTCGACTTCTGCCTTAAAAATATTCAAAGACTCTGCTTCCACTGCCTTTTGAGGAAGAGAGTTCCAAAGACTCACAACCCTCTGAGAGAAAAAATTTCTCATCTCTGTCTTAAATGGGCGACCCCTTATTTTTAAACAGTGACCCCTAGTTTGAGATTCTTCCACAAGGGGAAACATCCTTTCTACATTCACCCTGTCAACATCCTTCAGGATCTTATATGTTTCAATCAAGTCGCCTCTTACTCTTCTAAACATACGAACATACGAATTAGGAGCAGGAGTAGGCCACTCAGCCCCTCGAGCCTGCTCTGCCATTTAATAAGTTCATGACTGAACTGATTACTCCACATTTCCACCCACCCCCAATAACCTTTCACCCCCTTGCTTATCAAGAATCTGTCTACCTCTGCCTTAAAAATATTCAGACTCTGCTTCCACTGCTTTTTGAGGAAGAGAATTCGGAAGACTCATGACCCTCTGAGAGAAAAAATTTCTCCTCATCTCTGTCTTAAATGGGTGACCCCTTATTTTTAAACAGTGACCCCTAGTTCTAGATTCTGCCACAAGGGGAAACATCTTTTCCACATCCACCCTGTCAAGACCCCTCAGGATCTTATATGTTTCAATCAAGTCGCCTCTTACTCTTCTAAATTCCAGCAGATACAAGCCTAGCCTGTCTAACCTTTCCTCATGAGACAACCCGCCCATTCCAGGTATTAGTCTAGTAAATCTTCTCTGTACTGCCTCCAGCGCATTTACATCCTTCCTTAAATAAAAAGACCAATACTGTACACAGTACTCCAGATGTGGTCTCACCAATGCCCTGTATAGCTGAAGCATAACCTCCCTACTTTTGTATTCAATTCCCTTCAGAATCAATGATAATATTCTATTAGCTTTCCTAATTACTTGCTGTACCTGCATATTAACCTATTGCGAATCATGCACTAGGACACCCAGATCCCTCTGCATCTCAGAGCTCTGAAATCTCTCACCATTTAGATAATATGCTTCTTTTTTATTCTTTCTGCCAAAATGGACAATTTCACATTTTCCCACATTATAGTCCATTTGCCAAGTCTTTGCCCACTCACTTAACCTATCTATAATAAAAGCAAAATACTGCGGATGCTGGAAATCTGAAATAAAAACAAGAAATGCTGGAACCACTCACCAGGTCTGGCAGCATCTGTGAAAAGAGAAGCAGAGTTAACGTTTCGGGTCAGTGACCCTTCTTCGGAACTTACAATAATATTAGAAAAGTCACAGGTTATAAGCAAGTTATAACAAAGGAGGTCTAGATTGGACCAGGCCACATAGCTGACCAAAAGGTCATGGAGCAAAGGCAAACAATATGTTAATGGTGTGTTGAAAGACAAAGCATTAGTACAGATTAGGTGTTAATACACTGAATATTGAACAGCAGCAAGTGCAAACCTGAAAAAAAAACAGTGGGTAAGCAAACTGAACAAACTAAGATGAAATGAAATAAATGCAAAAAAAAGATTGTAAAAAATGTAAAAAGGAATGTAAAAAAAAGGAAGAAAAAATAACTAAAAATGAAAGTAAAATGGGGGGCTGTCATGCTCTGAAATTATTGAACTCAATGTTCAGTCCGGCAGGCTGCAGTGTGCCTAATCGGTAGATGAGATGCTGTTCCTCGAGCTTGCGTTGATGTTCACTGGAACACTGCAGCAATCCCAGGACAGGGATGTGAGCATGAGAGCAGGGGGGAGTGTTGAAATGGCAAGCAACCGGAAGCTCAGGGTCCTGCTTGCAGACTGAGCGGACTAACCTATCTATATCCCTTTGTAGCCTCCTTATGCCCTCTTCACAACTTAGTTTCCTACCGATCTTTGTGTCATCAGCAAATTTAGCAATCATACCTTCAGTTCTGTCATCCAAGTCATTTATATAAATTGTAAAAAGTTGGGGCCCCAGCACTGATCCCTGTGGCACACTACTCGTTACACGTTGTCAACCAGAAAATGACCCATTTATGCCTACTCTCTGTTTCCTGTTAGATTGATTAGATTAGAGATACAGCACTGAAACAGGCCCTTCGGCCCACCGAGTCTGTGCCGACCATCAACCACCCATTTATACTAATCCTACACTAATCCCATATTCCTACCAAACATCCCCACCTGTCCCTATATTTCCCTACCACCTACCTATACTAGTGACAATTTATAATGGTCAATTTACCTACCAACCTGCAAGTCTTTTGGCTTGTGGGAGGAAACCGGAGCACCCGGAGAAAACCCACGCAGACACAGGGAGAACTTGCAAACTCCACACAGGCAGTACCCGGAATCGAACCCGGGTCCCTGGAGCTGTGAGGCTGCAGTGCTAACCACTGCGCCACTGTGCTGCCCAATCTTAGCTAGCCAATCTTCTATCCATGCCAATATGTTACCCACTACACCATGAGCTTTTATTTTCCACAATAACCTTTGCTGTGGTGCCTTATCAAATGCATTCTGGAAATCTAAGTGCAGTACATCCACCTTTATCCACAACACATTACTTCTTCAAAGAACGGCAATAAATTGGTTGAACATGATTTCCTTTTCACAAAACCATGTTGACTCTACCTTGAATTTTTCTAAATGCCCTGCTATAACGTCTTTAATAATAGCTTCTAACATTTTCCCTAAGACAGATGTTAAGATAACTGGTCTGTAGTTTCCTGCTATCTTTTTCCCTCCCTTTTTGAATACAGGAGTTACATTTGCTATTTTCCAATCTCATGAAACCTTCACCGAATCAAGGGAATTTTGGAAAATCAAAACCAATGCATCAACTTTCTCACTAGCCACTTCTTTTAAGACCCTAAGATGAAGTCCATCAGAACTTAGTGACTTGTCAGCCCACAGCTCGAGCAATTTGCTCAGTGCCACTTCCCTGGTGATTGTAATTTTCTTGAGTTTCTCGCTGCCTTCCATTTCCTGATTTACAGCTATTTCTGGGATGTTACTTGTATCCTCTATGGTGAGGATCGATGCAAAATACTTATTCAATTCATCTGCCATCTCCTTATTAATTCCCAGGCTCACTTTCTATAGGACTAGTGCTCATTTTGTTAACTCTTATTTATTAAATATCTATAGAAACTCTTACTATCTGTTTTTATATTTCTAGTAAGCTTTCTCTTGTTCTCTAATTTTTCCCTCTTTATCAATCTTTTAGTCATTCTTTGCTGTTTTTATATTCTGTTCAATCCTTAATCTCTGGAGTGAGACTTATCCCACAAGCTTTTAACTTAGCACCATGAGTGCTACCAACTGAACCACCATCTTATGCACAGTGTGCTAAAACCCAAAGAGCAAGTTTAAAAATTCCATCCTAACTGAAGATTTGGTAGCACAAAGACAGATACACAGACCCTGTGTGACAGTAACCTCCTGCTGACCTTGCTAAAGGTATTGTTTTGGCTTTTATACAATACAAGGTATTGTATTTCATCTGTGAGGTATCAAGATGCCAGAAAATGTTTAGGCTCAGGCTGAAATTAATATTTAATGATTTTGACTTTTGTTTTTGGAGATTAAAACTATAATTCCTCAGCTAGTCCCCTGACCTGTGACCTGCCTAAACAGAGTTTGTGCCGAAAGGTTTATTATGATGTTTCTAACTAGCTTCATCACAGTAAGGTTTTTAATAAGGGCTGAAATTTGAAGAGAAACAGCAGGTCAGGATGAGACAACATAAAATATTTATTGGAAAATACACTGTGAGGTTGGTCGGGGAGGTGGATGGGCGAGCTCATCATCTTCTGACAACTTTCTCCGTTTGTCTCCTGGAACTGCTGAGTCATAGCAGATATATTAACACTAGCGAAGGAGGGTGTGGAGGGGTGAGGGAGGGACAGGGCACAGCAGGGTGGGGAGATGGTGGACGGGGCGGGGCAGGGAAATGTGAGATTGGGCAGGTCAGGATGGGGTGGAATGGAACAGGGCAGGGTAGGGTAGGAAAGGGCATTGTTGGACATAGACTGTGTCGAACAGAAAGGTGGAGCCCTTGACATTGGGAGCCATGGTGCGGGGGCGCGGCCTGAAGATGGCCCTGGACGAGGCCTGCCATGGACCTTGACGCCAGCAGGGCCTGGCTCGATATTGCTGGTGGCAGCGAGGCCTCGTGGCGACAGGACCACATTTTAAATATTTAAATAAGTTAAAATACCTGCATTAATTATTGTCCGGTCACCTCCTGAAGTCCCGCCATGATCTTCACACCGACAACTGGCACTGCCACGCCTTCGGATCCCTGTCCGGGGAAATGAGGCGCAACACTGATGGGGAGGGAGGAGGAGGTAAGTTTCTCGGTGAGGGGACGGGGTCAAATTAACATCATGAGTGTCGGGGTTAATGGGATGGGTTATAGTTTAAGGCTTGTGCAGTTGGCGGGGGAAGGTCAGAAGGTAAAGGTCAGTGTTTTGGTGAGGAAAGGGCAAATAATTAATTTAATTGTTATTGGGAGGTGGGAGAGGGGGAAAAGAGATGTATTTATTTAATTTCCTTTATTTTCCTTTAAATATTTAGATTTTCCAGGAGGGCTAACAGGCCTTTAAAAATGGTATCAGCGCCTGCACATAGGCAACACCACTGCCAAGGCTGGACAGCCCGCCCACTTCATTTGATTGGGGTGGGGGGGGAGGCTTGACCCGGATATTTAAATGAGACTATCAGCGGCGGGCTTATATAATTCAGCCCATGGTGTTTACCCCTTCGACCAGTGAGTACAGTTTCTCACTAATCCCTCCTCTCAGAACGCACCATAAACACTTGGGATTGAGGCACCTTACAAAGACTTGAATTGATTACAATTTCGTCCCATTGATTATTCCATTTTTCAAAGCTCCCCCAGTAGTTAAATTATATGGAGAGATTACTTAAGCAAGGCTTGTAATTCCTTGGGATAAAGAAGGTTAAATGATGATTTGATATAGGATTTTGAAAGAAGTCGATCGGCCAAATGGATGTGGTTTATTTGGACTTTCAGAAGGCTTTCGACAAAGTCCCACATAAGAGATTAGCATGTAAAATAAAAGCACATGGGATTGGGGGTAGTATATTGCAATGGACAGAAAATTGGTTGGCAGACAAGAAACAAAGAGTAGGGATAAATGGGTCTTTTTCCGAATGGCAGGCAGTGACTAGTGGGGTACCGCAGGGATCGGTGCTGGGACCCCAGCTATTCACAATATACATTAATGATTTAGATGAGGGAACTAAATGTGATATCTCCAAATTTGCAGATGACACCAAACTGGGTGGGAGGGTGAGTTGTGCGGTGGAGGCAGAGAGGCTTCAGGGTGATTTGGACAAGTTGAGTGAGTGGGCTAATGCATGGCAGATGTAGTGTAATGTGGATAAATGTGAGGTTATCCACTTTGGTAGCAAAAACAGGAAGGCAGATTATTATCTGAACGGCTATAAACTGAGAGAGGGGAATATTAGAATTAGAACATTACAGCGCAGTACAGGCCCTTCGGCCCTCGATGTTGCGCCGACCTGTGAAACCATCTGACCTACACTATTCCATTTTCATCCATATGTCTATCCAATGACCACTTAAATGCCCTTAAAGTTGGCGAGTCTACTACTGTTGCAGGCAGGGCGTTCCACGCCCCTACTACTCTCTGAGTAAAGAAACTACCTCTAACATCTGTCCTATATCTATCACCCCTCAACTTAAAGCTATGTCCCCTCGTGTTTGCCATCACCATCCGAGGAAAAAGACTCTCACTATCCACCCTATCTAACCCTCTGATTATCTTATATGTCTCTATTAAGTCACCTCTCCTCCTCCTTCTCTCCAACGAAAACAACCTCAAGTCCCTCAGCCTTTCCTCGTAAGACCTTCCCTCCATACCAGGCAACATCCTAGTAAATCTCCTCTGCACCCTTTCCAAAGCTTCCACATCCTTCCTATAATGCGGTGACCAGAACTGCACGCAATACTCCAGGTGCGGTCTCACCAGAGTTTTGTACAGCTGCAGCATGACCTCGTGGCTCCGAAACTCGATCCCCCTACTAATAAAAGCTAACACACCATATGCCTTCTTAACAGCCCTATTAACCTGGGGAGCAACCTTCAGAGATTTATGCACCTGGACACCAAGATCTCTCTGTTCATCTACACTACCAAGAATCTTCCCATTAGCCCAGTACTCTGCATTCCTGTTACTCCTTCCAAAGTGAATCACCTCGCACTTTTCCGCATTAAACTCCATTTCCCATCTCTCAGCCCAGCTCTGCAGCCTATCTATGTCCCTCTGTACACTACAACATCCTTCGGCACTATCCACAACTCCACCGATCTTAGTGTCATCCGCAAATTTACTAACCCACCCTTCTACACCCTCTTCCAGGTCATTTATAAAAATGACAAACAGCAGTGGCCCCAAAACAGATCCTTGTGGTACACCACTAGCTACTAAACTCCAGGATGAACATTTGCCATCAACCACCACCCTCTGTCTTCTTTCAGCTGGCCAATTTCTGATCCAAAGCTCTAAATCACCTTCAACCCCATACTTCCGTATTTTCTGCAATAGCCTACCGTGGGGAACCTTATCAAACGCCTTACTGAAATCCATATACACCACATCCACTGCTTTACCCTCATCCACCTGTTTGGTCACCTTCTCGAAAAACTCAATAAGGTTTATGAGGCACTGTGCTGACTATCGCTAATGAACTTATTCTTTTCAAGATGATTATAAATCCTGTCTCTTATAACCTTTTCCAACATTTTACCCACAACCGAGGTAAGGCTCACAGGTCTATAATTACCAGGGCTGTCTCTACTCATTTGCTCTACTGACAACATTTGCTATCCTCCAGTCTTCCAGCACTATTCCTGTCGACAATGACGACATAAAGATCAAGGACAAAGGCTCTGCAATCTCCTCCCTGGCTTCCCAGAGAATCCTCGGATAAATCCCATCTGGCCCAGGGGACTTATCTATTTTCACACTTTCCAAAATTGCTAACACCTCCTCCTTGTGAACCTCAATCCCATCTAGCCTAGTAGTCTGAATCTCAGTATTCTCCTCGACAACATTTTCTTTCTCTACTGTAAATACTGACGCAAAATATTCATTTAACACTTCCCCTATCTCCTCTGATTCCACACACAACTTCCCACTACTATCCTTGATTGGCCCTAATCTAACTGTAGTCATTCTTTTATTCCTGATATACCTATAGAAAGCCTTAGGGTTTTTCCTGATCCTATCCGCCAATGACTTCTCGTGTCCTCTCCTTGCTCTTCTTAGCTCACCCTTTAGATCCTTCCTGGCTAGCTTGTAACTCTCAAGCGCCCTAACTGAGCCTTCACGTCTCATCCTAACATAAGCCTTCTTCTTCCTCTTGACAAGCGCTTCAACTTCTTTAGTAAACCACGGCTCCCTCGCTCGACAACTTCCTCCCTGCCTGACAGGTACATACTTATCAAGGACACGCAGTAGCTGCTCCTTGAATAAGCTCCACATTTCGATTGTGCCCATCCCCTGCAGTTTCCTTGCCCATCCTACGCATCCTAAATCTTGCCTAATCGCATCATAATTTCCTTTCCCCCAGCTATAATTCTTGCCCTGCAGTATATACCTGTCCCTGCCCATCGCTAAGGTAAACCTAATCAAATTGTGATCACTATCACCAAAGTGCTCACCTACATCTAAATCTAACACCTGGCCGGGTTCATTACCCAGTACCAAATCCAATGTGGCATCGCCCCTGGTTGGCCTGGCTACATACTGTGTCAGAAAACCCTCCTGCACACACTGGACAAAAACTGACCCATCTAAAGTACTCGAACTATAGTATTTCCAGTCTATTTGGAAAGTTAAATATGCAGAGAGATTTGGGTGTTCTCATACACCAGTCGCTGAAGGTAAGCATGCAGGTGCAACAGGCGATAAAAAAGGCAAATGGTATGTTGGCTTTCATAGCGAGAGGATTCGAGTACAGGAGCAGGGATGTCTTGCTGCAATTATACAGGGCCTTGGTGAGACCACACCTGGAATATTGTGTGCAGTTTTGGTCTCCTTATCTGAGGAAGGATGTTCTTGCTAAAGAGGGAGTGCAGCGAAAGGCTTACCAGACTGATTCCTGGGATGGCGGGACAGACGTATGAGGAGAGATTGAGTCGGTTAGGATTATATTCGCTGGAGTTCAGAAGAGTGAGGGCGGGGATCCCATTGAAACCTATAAAATTCTAACAGGGCTTGACAGGGCAGATGCAGGAAGGATGTTCCCGAAGGTGGGGGAGTCCAGAACCAGGGGTCATAGTCTAAGGATATGGGGTAAACTTTTCAGGACTGAGATGAGGAGAAATTTCTTTACCCACAGAGTGGTGAGCCTGTGGAATTTGCTACCACAGAAAGCAGTTGAGGCCAAAACATTGTATGTTTTCAAGAAGGAGTTCGATATTGCTCTTGGGTCTAAAGGGATCAAAGGGTATGGGGCGAAAGCGGGAACAGGCTACTGAGTTGGATGATCAGCCATGATCATAATGAATAGTGGAGCAGGCTCGAGGGGCCGGTTGGCCTACTCCTGCTCCTATTTTTTATGTTTCAAAGAGATTGAAACTATTTTCTGTTGATGGGGAAGTTTAAGACATGGGGACATAACCTTAAAAACAGTGCCAGAGCATTCAGAAGAGAAGTTAGGAAACACTTCTTCACACAACAGGTGATTGAAGTGTGGAACTCTCGCCCACAAAATGAATTAGAGGCTAACTCTATTAATAATTTCAATCCAAGATTGATAGATTTTTTGCTCGCCAAAGATATTAAGGGATATGGAGCTAAGGCAGGTGCGTGGAGTTAAGATGCAGATCAGCCATGATCGCATTGAATGACAGAACAGACTTGAGAGGCTGAATGGCCTCCTCCTGTTCCTAGGTTCCTCCCTAAGCCTTGCACAATACAGCAGCTGAGGAGACACACAGTTGCCCCGTTTCAAGGATCTATTCATGTGTTTTGGTCTAGCCGCCAGCCATTCCTCTTCGTCTAGATAAACAGGAAGGACCTGTTTCCGCTAGCGAAGAGGTCAATTACCAAAGGTCACAGTTTTAAGATGATTGGTAGAAGGATTAGAGGGGACATGAGGAAAATCCTTTACGCCCAGGGGGTGATGGTATCTGGAATTCACAGCCCGGATCTGTGGTGGAGGCAGAAACCTTCAACTCATTTAAAAGATACCTGGACATGCACCTGAAGTGCTGTAACCTGCAAGGCTATGGACCAGGTGCTTGAAGGTGGGATTAGATTGGGCAGCCAGTTTTTTCAGCTGGCACAGACAGGATGGGCTGAATGGCCTCCTTTTGTGCCGTAATTTCAATGGTTCGCTGGTTCTATGATGTCGTTCCTGATCCAGTCAAACCTCAATTTTAAAATTCTCGCGAAATGAGATCAGAAAGTACGGAAATGCTCAGCAGGTTACCCACATCTGTATAGAGAGAAACAGAGTTAATGATTCAGATCTGTGACCTTTCATTAGAAAGTTAGAAATGTAACAATCTTCTGCTAAAGGCAGAAAAATTAATAGCTCTGTCTGAAAGCAAAAACATGGAAAACAAGTTTAAGACTAGCACATGGTTAAAAATAAATTTAAAATAAATGAAAATATATAAAGACAAAAATAATAAATAACTAAACAATGGGGCTCATGGTCTGAAATTATTGAACTCAATGTTGAGTACAGAAGGCTGTAGAGTACCTAATTGGAAGATTAGTTCCTCGAGCTTGTGTTGAGCTTCACTGGAACACTGCAGCAGGCTGAGGACAGAAATGCGGGCGAGAACAGGATGGTGAATTAAAATGGCAAGCAACTGGAAGCTCAGGGTCATGCTTCCAGACTGAGCGGAGGTGTTCTGCAAAGCGGTCACCCAATGCTGTGGAAGGTAGCATCATCGGAACAAATGCATTGGAGGTGGAGAAACTGGGAGAATAGAATAGAATCCTTGCAGGAGGCAGGGTGTGAGGAACTGTAGTCGAGGTACTTGTGGGCTTGTTAAAAATACTCGTGGATAACCTATCCCCAGAGATGGAGACAGAGAAGTTGAGGAAGGAAAGGGAAGGGAAGTTTCGGAGACGGACCATGTTTTAGGTGAGAGAAGGGTGGAAATTGGAAGCAAAGGTCATGAGGTTTTACCTTCCACAACAGTGCTTCTGATATGTCTTCCTTTTTCCTCAACCGAGGATTCCCCCCACTGTGGTTGACAGGGCCCTCAACCGTGTCCGACCCGTTTCCTGCACTTCTGCCCTTACCCCTTCCCCTCCTTCCCAGAACTACGACAGGGTTCCCCTGGTCCTCATTTTCCAACCCATCAGCCTCCACATCCAAATTGTCCTCCTCCACCACTTCTGTCACCTCCAGTGTGATGCTACCACCATACACATCTTCCCCTCTCCTCCCCTGTCAGCATTCTGAAGGGACCTGGACAACATTTTTGAACTGTGTGCTTGCTGACACAGACAGTTGGCTTTTAGGCAAGCAGTTGGCTTTTGGAAAAGAAACTTGGCTTTTGGAAGCATGACCCCGAGCTTCCGGTTGCTTGCTATTTTAATTCACTCCCCTGCTCTCATGTCCACATTTCTGTCCTCACTCTGCTGCAGTGTTCCAATGAAGCTCTTTGCAAACTTGAGGAACAGCACCTCATCTTCTGATTAGGTACTCTGGACTCAAAATTGAGTTCAACAATTTCAGACTATGAGTCCCATTATTTTTTATTTATTTTTTATTTTTATGTTTATATATTTTCATTTTTTAATTTATTTTTTAACCATGTACGAGTCTTAAACTTGTTCTCATGTTTTTGCTTTCGGACAGAGCTGTTCATTATTACCATTAGCATTCTCTCTGGGCTCGTGTTTTGTCTTTTACTATTACAATTTAACACTCCATTTGCATTCTGTTCCATGACGTGTCTGTTATTTAATCTCTCCCCCCGCTGTTCTATCACAGACCTTCCATCTTGTTCTTTTTCTCTCCCACCACCCCCCCAACCCCTTTCACTTTGCTCAAAGCCTATTACATTTCTAACCTTTGCCAGTTCTGATGAAAGGTCACTGACCTGAAACGTTAACTCTGCTTCTCTCTCCACAGAGGCTGCCAGACCAACTGAGTATTTCCAGCAATTTCTGTTCTCATTTCAGAGTTTCAGCATCCGCAGTATTTTGCTCTTATTTAAAATTCTCGTTTTCAAATCTCTCCATGACCCCTCCCCTCCCTATCTCTGTAATCTACAACCTCCCACAATCTGTGCGTTCCTCTAATTCTGGCCTCTTTCGTATCCCGATTTTTATCACTCTGCCATTGGCTGCCTTGCCTTCAGCTGCCCGGGCCCTAAACCCTGGAATTTCTGGGACCTTGCTTTGTATAAATTGGCTGCCATGTATATATTATGACAGTGACTACACTTCTAAAGTACTTAATTGGCTGTAAAGTGCTTTGGGAGGCCTTGAGCTTGTGAAAGGCTCTACAGAAATTCAAGTCACTTTTTTTAATTATACCTTCTGTCTTTGAGATTTTTAAGCCTTGAAAACATTTGAATGTAGCCAACACCTGGTTATTTTTTACCTTCAGACACTTTAAAGACTTAACTGAACAAAGATAGCAGCCTTCTGTCTGTAATGTGTCTGTAATTGGTGATGGGAATACTTGATGTGACTGTGCCAACCCTTATTGTACAACCCAGCAGGATGCAAGGATTGCGTAACTCTCCTTTGTAGCAGTATCTCTATTATAGACACTTTTGTGCTCCCATGCTGAGATCTCCTATGACTCTGCACCAAGCAAGAAAAGCACTGAATGCGGAGCAGCTAAAACAGTCGTCCATCCATTTTCAAAGGAAACGAGGTCACTGCCCTGGTAATATCTGATTTGTTACAAATTTCAGACAAAGTGAGGTCTCTGCCTCTGTGGTAGCTCCTGCTGGGAGACAGAAAGGCACTTTAAAAGCAGAACTCGGCAGCTTAGGTTCTGAAGAGAATGTGATGCCTTGTTCCAAGCATTAGCTTTATTCGCCTGTTCACTGAATCTGACATATCCAGCCTTGGTTTTATAGTCAGTCAAACACTGTCCATTGTTCACCTTCCTCTGGAGGGAGGTTGTCTTATTGCTTTTCCATCCCTTTTGTCCCTTTGCAGATAGCTCCACTATGAGGCTTTGGGGATTGGAAGGAGAGTTCAGAAGCTGCTTGCACCAATTACCAGTGACACTTTTCAGCCTGGCTCCCAAAAGCCTTCATGGTGGCTGTAGTATAATGTACATAAACCGTTGCTGGGTAGATTATGTTTAAGCATCATCACAGGATGTGATGCCATGAGCCTGTACCTCACGCTGCTCAGAATGTTTACATAGATACCCTAGTAAGAAGACCCTTGTAAATAAACTCGTGTTACTTTGACCCAGAGTCTACTTTCTTCACTCAATACTCATAGCACACTGACAAGATAGTACAATAGTACATGGTGACAGTGGTAGAAATGACTTTTCCAGACAGAAGCGATCAGAGACTCAGAAGAAACATGGAAAATTTGGTCCCATTATCAGAAAGCTTCGAGCGAGCAGTGGGGCCTGTCATGACTGTATGTGTGGGCTTGAGTATTCGAGAATATATGGTACTTATAGGGAAGCTGAAAGTATCATTGTGCTTTGGGTTAAACACCTGACATGGGGGTTGTTGTAAGGTCAAATAGCTTTGTAGCCAAAGTGAGAACAGTAAGCAGAACTCTACAGAAGTCTTTGATAAAGCACTTGTTAAATCTTGTTAAAGTTAGAGTGATTTCAAGTGTGATTTATTTCAGCCTGTGATGTGGCAGGGCCCAACCAGGGAGAAGCATAGCCGAGATGGATTTGAAGATTTGACAGGTATCGTTCCGCGTCAGGTTTAACAGCGCGATTGCACAAAGAACAGGTCAGTGTTTTGCCATGGGAGACAGTGCAGATGCCATTCTGACAACCCTGGGGATTGACGAAAAAGAAACCCCACATGGTGAGGTGATTAAAGCACGAGACGGATACTTTCAGATCAGGAAAAATGTCATCGTGGAGAGAGCTAAGTTCAACAGGTGCACCCAGAAAGTCAGTGAAAGTATTGATTTGTTTATTAATGATCTGTATAAAGTAGTGGAGGATTGTGACTACAGGAGCCTACGAGAGGAACTGATTCGGGACATAATAGTAGTCAGGGTTATAACTGAAGCACTGTCAGTCAAGAGAAGATTTGGCTTTGAAAAAAGTAATTTTATTGAGCAAGCAGGCAGAAGAATGGAAGAGTAATCGACTCGTTTGGGAGGATCGGGGGAGTCCAGCCTCCAAAATTCTGGAATCAGTCGGGTCCGTTCAGAAGGCAAAGAGTAATGGCACCAGAAAAACCAAGAGGCGGGAAAGACACCTACAGACAGTAACACTGAATTGCAGTAGTTGTGGCCGGGGGCAGCACCGGCGAGAAAATTGCTCAGCCCGGGAAGTTGAATGTTTCTGTTGCAATGGAAAGGGGCACTTTCAGCAAGTCTGTCGCAGCTGAAAACAAACATTGCAGACGAGTAAAAAGATAGAGGAAATAAAGGAGGGTCAAACAATTAATACTCCCTTCCTCGGACAAGTGCAGGGAAAAAAATTGTTGGGAAGCGGAAATTTTAGTGGGAGAAAATAAAACCACATTCAAATAAGATACAGGAGCAACGGCTTTCATCAAACATCTTGGCTGAGGAAAGATAGGTTTAGTAAAAAACAACGAAAAATTATGTGGGCCAGGAGGGATTCAATTGAAGGTTGTGGGAGAAATACAGAGAACCTTAACACACAGGAACAACACGATCCCGGAAACTATATATATTATTAGGAACCAAGCCTGTTTACTCCTTAGCAAAAAAGTGTGCCAAACCTTACAGATGTTACACAGGATGGAAGGAGATTGTCCCGGAAAACTCTGGTCTGAATATTGAAACAAATGAAAAGACACGTGAAGCAGTGTTTGGCAAATATGGAAGACTAGTAAAATTCCTGCTGATGAAAGGTGGCGAAACAAATAAGTTGAGGGGTTTTACTTTCATTACCTTCAAAGGTACAGGAGATGTGAGGGATGTAGCCTGGGATATGAATGGGAAGCCTTTGGATGAAAACTCATTAAAGCTAGCTACTAGACCAGCATTTGAAAATAATGACGACATAGACTACCTCCACCCCCAAGAAGCCCTGGCCCTCCTTGGAGGATTTGAAGAGGAAGGAGAGATCCACCTCACAAAGGTGAGCATGGTGAAGGGTTCAGGAGAAACAGTGCTACCTTAAGAGGAAGGTACCACCACATAAAAGGCCCCTGCCTTCGATGCCAATGCAAAGTGAAGAAATGGGGGGAAGAGGAAGTGGCTCAAGAGGACCTCCCTCACACAAAAGGGATGATTATGGTTCGCCTCCATCTTGCAAAGGGATGATCCCATCCAGAAGAATTGATGAAAGGTCAACAGAATCAGCTACCATAGAGAGCTGATGAACCGGGGACACAACCTACAACAGATCACCCAGACAGCAGTGAAAACAGAGAACATGAGTCATCCAGTAGTACAATTCACCCACAGGAAAGTGCGGAAGAATCTTCAGCCAGAAGTGCCAAGTTGATGATCCATCTTGGCCTGCTCCTGAAGTCCCCAACACCACAAATGCCAGACTTCAGCCAATTCGATTCACTACGCGTGATACGATTTACAGTTATGATTTAGTCGTGATTACGGAGACATGGCTGCAGGGTGACCAAGGATGGGAACTGAACATCCAGGGGTATTCAATATTTAGGAAGGGCAGGAAAAAAGGGAAAGGAGGAGGGGTAGCATTGTTATTATAGAAGGAAACCAATGCAATAGTGAAGAAGGATATTGGCTGGGAAAATCATGATGTAGAATCTGTATGGGTGGAGCTAAGAAACACCAAGGGCCAGAAAACGTTGGTGAGGGTTGTCTATAGACCCCCAAACAGTAGTGGAGATGTAAGGGATGGCATTAAACAGGAAGCTAGAGATGCATGCAATAAGGGTACAACTGTAATCATGGGTGACCTTAATCGACTTATAGATTGGTCAAACCAAATTAGCAATAATACTGTGGAGCAGGATTTCCTGGAGTGTGTACGTGACTTTTTTTAGTCCAATACTTGAGGAATTAACTAGAGAACAGGCTGTCCTAGACTGGGTATCGTGCAATGAGAAAGGATTAATTAACAATCTTGTTGTGTGGGATCCCTTGGGGAGGATTGACCATAACATGATTGAATTCTTCATTAAATGGAGAGTGAAGTAGTTGAATCCGCAATTAGGGTCCTGAATCTAAATAAGGGAAACTATGAAGGTATGAGGTGCGAGTTGGCTATGGTAGATTGGAGAACTTCACTAAAAGGATTGACGGTGGATAGGCAATGGATAATATTTAAAGAACGTGTGCATGAGCTACAACAATTATTAATTCCTGTCTGGCGCAAAAATAAAACCAGAAAGGTGGCTCAACCGTGGCTTAAAAAAGAAATTTGGGACAGTATTAGATCCAAAGAGGAAGCATATACAATTGCCAGAAAAAGCAGCATCTGAGGATTGGGAGCAGTTTAGAATTCAGCTAAGGAGGACAAAGAGGTTGATTAAGCAGGGGAAAATAGAGTATGAAAGTAAACTTGCAGGGAACATAAAAACTGACTGTAAAAGCTTCCATAAATATCTGAAGAGAAAAAGATTAGTGAAGACAAATGTAGGTCCCTTACAGTCAGAAACGGGGGAAATTATAATGCGGAACAAAGAAATGGCAGAACAATTAAACACATAATTTGGTTCTGTCTTCACAAAGGAGGACACAAATAACCTCCCAGAAATGTTATTGAACCAAGGGTCTAATGAGAGGGAGAAACTGAAGGAAATCAGTATTAGTAAAAAAATAGTGCTAGGGAAATCGACCAAGGCATCAGAAACGACAATGGCAAACCCAGCCCTGTCGACCCTGCAGGGTCCTCCTTACTAACATCTGGGGGCTTGTGCCAAAGTTGGGAGAGCTGTCCCACAGACTAGTCAAACAACAGCCTGACATAGTCATACTCACGGAATCATACCTTACAGACAATGTCCCAGACACTGCAATCACCATCCCTGGGTATGTCCTGTCCCACCGGCAGGACAGACCCAGTGGAGGTGGCGGGACAGTGATCTACAGTAGGGAGGGAGTTGCCCTGGGAGTCCTCAACATCGACTCTGGGCCCCATGAAGTCTTATGGCATCAGGTCAAACATGGGCAAGGTAACTTCCTACTGATTACCACCTACCGCCCTCCCTCAGCTGATGAGTCAGTACTCCTCCATGTTGAACACCATTTGGAGGAAGCACTGAGGGTGGCAAGGGCACAAAATGTACTCTGGGTGGGGGACTTCAATGTCCATCACCAAGAGTGGCTCGGTAGCACCACTACTGACCGAGCTGGCCGAGTCCTAAAGGACATAGCTGCTAGACTGGGTCTGTGGCAGGTGGTTGGGGAACCAACACGAGGGAAAAACATACTTGACCTCGTCCTCACCAATCTGCCTGCCGCAGATGCTTCTGTCCATGACTGTATTGGTAGGAGTGACCACTGCACAGTCCTGGTGGAGACGAAGTCCCGCCTTCACATTGAGGATACCGCCCATCGTGTTGTGTGGCACTATCACCGTGCTAAATGGGATAGATTTCGAACAGATCTAGCAATGCAAAACTCGGCATCCATGAGGCGCTGTGGGCCATCAGCAGCAGCAGAATTGTACTCAACCACAATCTGTAACCTCATGGCCCGGTATATCCCCCACTCTACCATTACCTTCAAGCCAGGAGACCAACCGTGATTCAATGAAGAGTGCAGGAGGGCATGCCAGGAGCAGCACCAGGCATATCTCAAAATGAGGTGTCAACCTGGTGAAGCTACAACCCTGGACTACTTGCATGCCAAAATGCATAAGCAGCATGCAATAGACAGAGCTAAGCGATCCCATAACCAACGGATCAGATCTAAGCTCTGCAGTCCTGTCACATCCAATCGTGAATGGTGGTGGACAATTAAACAACAAACTGGAGGAGGTGGCTCCACAAATATCCCCATCCTCAATGATGGGGAAGCCCAGCACATCAGTGCGAAAGGTAAGGCTGAAGCATTTGCAACAATCTTCAGCCAGAAGTGCCGAGTTGATATCAGTCTCGGCCACCCCCCCCGCCCTTCGAGTCTCCAGCATTACAGATGCCAGACTTCAGCCAATTCGATTCACTCCACGTGATATCAAGAAACGACTGAAGGCACTGGATACTGCAAAAGCTATGGGTCCTGACAATATTCCGGCAATAGTACTGAAGACCTGTGCTCCAGAACTTGCCGCTCCCCTAGCCAAGCGGTTCCAGTACAGCTATAACACTGGCATCTACTCGGTAATGTGGAAAATTGCCCAGCTATGTCCTGTACACATAAAGCAGGACAAGTCCAACCCAGCCAATTACCGCCCCATCAGTCTACTCTCAATCATCAGTAAAGTGATGGAAGGTGTCATCAACAGTGCCATCAAGCAGCACTTGCTTAGCAATAACCTGCTCAGTGTTGCTCAGTTTGGGTTCCGCCAGGGCCACTCAGCTCCTGACCTCATTACAGCCTTGGTTCAAACATGGACAAAAGAGCTGAACTCAAGAGGTGAGGTGAGAGTGACTGCCCTTGACATCAAGGCAATATTTGACCAAGTGTGGCATCAAGGAGCCCTAACAAAACTTAGGTCAATGGGAATCAGAAGGAAAACTCTCTGCTAGTTAGAGTCATGCTTAGCGCAAAGGAAGATGGTTGTGGTTGTTGGAGGTCAATCATCTGAGGTCCAGGACATCACTGCAGGAGTTCCTCAGGGTAGTGCCCTGGGCCCAACCATCTTCAGCTGCTTCATCAATGACCTTCCTTCAATCATAAGGTCAGAAGTGGGGATGTTCGCTGATGATTGCACAATGTCCCGCACCATTTGCAACTCCTCAGATACTGAAGCAGTCCGTGTAGAAATGCAGCAAGACCTGGACAATATCCAGGCTTGGGCTGATAAGTGGCAAGTGACATTTGCGCCACACAAGTGCCAGGCAATGACCATCTCCAACAAGAGAGAATCTAACCATCTCCCCTTGACATTCAATGGCATTACCACCACTGAATCCCCCACTATCAACATTCTAGGGGTTACCATTGACCAGAACCTGAACTGGAGTAGTCACTATAAATACCGTGGCTACAAGAGCAGGTCAGAGGCTAGGAATCCTGCTAGACAGACTCGTTAGACAGCACATTCCAATGGGCAATAGGAATCCTGCGGCGAGTAACTCACCTCCTGACTCCCCAAAGCCTGTCCACTATCTACAAGGCACAAGTCAGGAGTGTGATGGAATACTCTCCACTTGTCTGGATGGGTGCAGCTCCAACAACACTCAAGAAGCTCGATACCATCCAGGACAAAGCAGCCTGCTTGATTGGCACCCCATCTACAAACATTCACTCCCTCTACCACCGACGCACAGTGGCAGCAGTGTGTACCATCTACAAGATGCACTGCAGCAACGCGCCAAGGCTCCTTAGACAGCACCTTTCAAACCCACGACCTCTACCACCTCGAAGGACAAGGGCAGCAGATGCATGGGAACACCACCACCTGCAAGTTCCCCTCCAAGTCACACACCATCCTGACTTGGAACTATATCGCCGTTCCTTCACTGTCGCTGGGTCAAAATCCTGGAACTCCCTTCCTAACAGCACTGTGGGTATACCTACCCCAAATGGACTGCAGCGGTTCAAGAAGGCAGCTCACCACCAGCTTCTCAAGGGCAATTAGGGATGGGCAACAAATGCTGGCATAGCCAGTGATGCCCACATCCCATGAATGAAAAAAAAAATTAATGGGGTTAAAGGCTGACAAATCCCCAGGGCCTGATAATCTACATCCCAGAGTACTAAAGGAAATGGCCCTGGAAATAATGGATGCATTGGTGGTCATCTTCCAAAATTCTATAGACTCTGGAGCAGTTCCTACAGATTGGAGGGTGGCAAATATAACCCCACTATTTTAAAAACGGAGGGAGAGAAAAAACATGGAATTACAGACCAGTTAACCTTACATCAGTAGTGGGGAAAATGCTAGAGTCTATTATAAAGGATGTGAGTTATACAGCACAGAAACAGGCCCTTCAGCCCATCGGGCCTGCGCCAGCCGTCAAGCACTGACCTGTTCTAATCCCATTTTCCAGCACTTGGCCCGTAGCCTTGTATGCTATGTTTCAAGTGTTCATCTAAATACTTATTAAATGTTGTGAGGGTTCCTGCCTCGACCACCCCTTCAGGCAGTGCGTTCCAGATTCCAATCACCCTCTGGGTGAAAACATTTTTCCTCAAATCCCCTCTAACTCCTGCCCCTTACCTTAAATACCAATAACCCCCTGTTTATTGACTCCTCCGCTAAGGGAAAAAAAATTCTTCCTTTCTATCCTATCAGTGCCCCTCATAATTTTGTATACCTCAATCAGGTTCCCCCTCAGCCTTCTCTGCTCTAAAGAAAGAAACCCTAGCCTATCCAGTCTCTCTTCATAGCTGAAATGCTCCAGCCCAGGCAACATCCTAGTGAATCTCCTCTGCACCCTCTCCAGTGCAATCACATCCTTCCTATAATATGGTGACCAGAACTGTACACAGTACTCCAGCTGTGGCCTAACTAGCATTTTATACAGCTCCATCATAACCTCCCTGCTCTTATATTCTATGCCTCGGCTAATAAAGGCAAGTATCCCATATGCCTTCCTAACCACCTTATCTACCTGTGCTGCTGCCTTCAGTGATCTATGGACAAGTACACCAAGGTCCCTCTGACCCTCTGTACTTCCTATGTTCCTACCATCCATTGTATATTCCCTTGCCTTGTTAGTCCTCCCAAAATGCATCACCTCACACTTCTCAGGATTAAATTCCATTTGCCACTGCTCTGCCCATCTTACCAGCCCATCTATATCGTCCTGTAATCTAAGGCTTTCCTCCTCACTATTTACAACCCCACCAATTTTCGTGTCATCTGTGAACTTACTGATCATACCTCTTATATTCACGTCTAAATCATTAATGTACACAAACAGCAAGGGTCACAGCACTGATCCCTACAGTACTTCCACTCGCAAAAACAACCCTTGACCATCGCCCTCTGCCTCCTGCCACGAAGCCAATTTTGGATCCAATTTGCCAAATTGCCCTGGATCCCATGGTCTCTTACCTTCTTAACCAATGCTCCCATGCGGGACTTTATCAAAAGCCTTACTGAAGTCCATGTAGACTATATCAACTGCTTTACCCTCATTTACACATCTGGTCACCTCCTCGAAAAATTCAATCAAGTTTGTTAGACACAATCTCCCCTGACAAAGCCATGCTGACTATCCCTGATTAATCCCTGCCTCTCCAAGTGGAGGTTAATCCTGTCCCTCAGAATTTTTTCCAATGGTTTCCCTACCATGATGTTAGACTTGCCTGGATCGGTGCAGCTCCAACAACACTCAAGAAGCTTGACACCATCCAGGACAAAGCATCCCGCTTGATTGGCACCCCATCCACAAACATTCACTCCCTCCACCACCGACGCACAGTGGCAGCAGTGTGTACCATCTACAAGATGCACTGCAGCAACGCATTAAGGCTCGTTAGACAGCACATTCCAAACCCGCGACCTCTACCACCTAGAGGTGCAGCGATTCAGGAAGGCAGCTCACCACTACCTTCCAAGGGCAATTAGGAATGGGCAATAAATGCTGGCCTTGCCAGCGACGCCCACATCCATGAATGAATAAAAAAAAGAACTGAAAAACTCAATACCCCAAACAAGTGAAAGAACACGATTTGGCAGAATCATGAGAACCCCACAGACCTGATGTATATGGACCTTAAGCATCATCAGAGCATGTGACATGTCGTGAGTCATCTAATTCATCCTGGCTAATCTGTGTGTGGTCTCAACTCCACTTCCCTGTCTGTCCCCCATAACCCTTGACTATGGGAAGGAGATCCCCAGCATCACAGATGCCAGTCTTCAACCACTTCAATTCACTCCACGTGATATCAAGAAATGGCTGAAGGCATTGGATAAAGCAAAGTCTATGGGCCCTGCCAACATCCCAGCAGTAGTACTGAAGTCTTGTGCTCCAGAACTAGCTGCAGCCCTAGCAAAGCTGTTCCAGTACAGCTACAACACTGGCATCTACCCAGCAATGTGGAAAATTGCACAGGTATGTCCTGTACACAAAAAGCAGAACAATTTTAACACGGGCAATTACCACCCCATCAGTCTACTCTCGATCAACAGCAATGTGATGCATGTGCTGTTGATAGTGCTATCAAACCACACTTACTCAGCAATAACCTGCTCACCGACATACAGTTTGGGTTCCGCTACCACTCAGCTCCAGACTGCATTACAGCTTTGGTCCAAAAATGGACAAAAGAGCTGAATTCCAGAGGTGAGGTGAAAGTGATGCTTTTGGCATCAAGGCAGCATTTGATCCAGTGTGGCATCAAGGAGCCCTAGCAAAATTGAAGTCAATGGGAATCAGGGGGTAAAACTCTCCACTGGTTGGAGTCATACCTAGCACAAAGGAAATTGGTTGTTGTTGTTGGAGGCCAATAAACTCAGACCCAGGACATTGCTGCAGGAGTTACTTAAGGTAGTGTGCTAGGCCCAACCATCTTCAGCTGCTTCATCATTGACCTTCCCTCTTTCGTAAGGTCAGAAGTGTGGATGTTCACTGATGGCTGTTTGATGTTCTGTGCTATTCGCGACTCCTCAGATACTGAAGCAGCCCGTGTCCATATATAATAAGACCTGGACAACATTCAGGCTTGGGCTGATCAGTGGCAAGTAACAGTCATGCCACACAGGTGCTAGGCAATGACTATCTACAATAGAGAGAATTTAAACATCTTCCCTTGTCATTCAATGACATTACCTGAATCCCCCACTATCTACAGCCTGGGGGTTACTATTGACCAGAAACGTAACTAAGCCAGCCATATAAATACTGTGGCAAGAAGATCAGGTCAGAGGCTGGGAATTTTGTGGTGAGTGACTCACCTCCTGACTCCTCAAAGCCTGTCCACCATCTACAAGGCACAAGTCAGGAGTGTGATGGAATACTCTCCACTTGCCTGGATGAGTGCAACTCCAACAAGACAAAAAGCTCGACATCATCCAGGACAACATCCAATTGATTGGCATCCCATCCATCACTTTAAACATTCATTCCCTCCATCCCAGGTGCACAGTGGCAGCAGTATGTACCAACTACAAGATGCACTGCAGCAACTTGCCAAGCTTCCTTCAACAACACCTTCCAAACTTATGACCTCTACCACCTAGAAGAACAAGGGCAGCAGATGCATGAAAACATCACCACCTGAAGGTTTCCCTCCAAGCCACACACCATCCTGACTTGGAACTATATCACTGTTCCTTCACTGTCGCTGGGTCAAAATGCTGGAACTTCTTCCCTAACAGCACTGTGGATGTATCTACACCACATGGACTGCAGTGGTTCAAGAAAGAAGCTCTGACAACATCCTAGTATTGACATTTGTGGGAAATCAATATATTACCTTCCCATCTCCACTCCCACCTCATCTATTGGTACCAAATTTGCCTTTGTGTATGTGATGTTGATGTATAGGTCTGCATTGGTGCTGTACCTACAAACTCTACAGCTACCTTATACAATAAACAGGCAGAAAAATTCAATAAGCTGTAAATAAAACTAATCATACCTGCCATATGTGGGGAAGCCTCTTGCAAAGTTTCATTCAGTCTTGGCTTTGAAGTACTGATCTTTGCACACTTTATTGAATTTGATTTGTTCTACAGCATAAGTTACATAAAACATATACTTATAATCATTGTTATGAAAGTGCTTCTATATTTTAATATTTTTTGAGGATTCGTGTTTCAAGATTGTGGAGATGGATTCATTTGGGACTGAAAAGATTCCATAGATGCTGGACTTTGTTTTTAAAGTATTTAGGGATATCACATGCCTCAAGCTAAATAAACAACAGAGCATTGGTGACTAGGGGAGTTGTTTACAGAGAAGTGACATGTCAAGATTTATGGTGGTCAAGAGTTGGTCTCATTTTAGATTGTTTTGAGTCAGTTGGGGGTCAGCCTGCTAAGAGAGAAGACCAGTTCATCCTTTTCTGCACATCTCTGAGAAACCCTGAGAATCCAGTATGTGATAGCTGAAACCCCTGATGCTGAATTTCTCCTGGAAAGCCTGCCAGACTAATCCTCGATGTCGCCTGAAGAGAACTGCTTCAAAAAGATCCCAGTGACAGCCGTCTATGCATATTTGAACACCAGAATAAAGAGACAACCGATATCAGTTCATAGCTTATCCTTTTCCTTCAAGAATTAACAAGTATTTGGCCCAAGTATTTTTTCGTCTTTTTTTGGAAAGAGATCTCTGCAGAGAAAACCTCTTTTTTTTTCTTTAACCGGCGTGTAGGTGTGTGTGTGTTTGTGTGTGCACATTGGGCTAAGTTAGAAGGGAACTTTCAAATTTCAATCTGTGTTAATGTTTTGCATCTTTACTGAATACGTCTTGTTTTGTAATAAATTGATAATTTTGTTGTTTATTAAAGAAACCTGGCTGATGGATTTTATTCTGAAATAAAATAGAGTATATAATTGGCCTTATGGGTAACTGGGTAAACATTTTGATATATGTTGAGACCTGTGGAGAAGTGGAACTAGAGAAATGCCCTCTTCCCACCTCGGTCGTAACACCATCAGTATTAAAATGTGCAGCAGGATACTTTTTATTTTTTCACTGGATGTGGGCATCACTGGCAAGGCCAGCATTTGTTGCCCATCCCTAATTGCCCTTGAACAACTGAGTGGCTTGCTCGGCCATTGCAGAGGGAAGTTAAGAGTCAACTACATTGCTGTGGGTCTGGAGTCACATGTCGGCCAGACCAAATAAGGACAGTAGATTTCCTTCCCTAAAGACATGACTGTGCCAGATGGGTTGTTACAACATTCCGGTAGTTTCAAGGTCGTCATTACTGAAACTAGTTTTCAATTCCAAGTTTTTGAAATTTATTAATTCATTGAATTTAAATTCTACCAGCTGCTGTGGTGGGATTTGAACTCGTGTCCCCAGGTCATTAGCCTGGACCTCTGTATTACTAGTCCAGTGACATTATCACTATGCCACCATCTCCCAATGTTGCAATCTTACGCCACATTTAGCCACCCCAGTAATGTAACTTCCAAACATCTCATCATAGTATGAGAGATCATCAGGTGTACCCTCTTAACTGTGGAACAGAATCTTGGTCTGCTATAAAGAACTAACTTTGGGTGTTGCAGTGGTTTAGGTCCTTCCATTTGTATGAGCTTGTGTGCATGTGCTTCTGTGTGTGTGTGTGTTTGAGAGTGGGTTTGTGCGCGTCTACATGCATGTGTGCATGAGTTTTCATGTATACTTGTGTGTGCGTGAGTTTGCATGTATGCGCAAGAGTGTGTATGTCTATGTGCATGAGTTTGTGTGTGTGCATGGGTTTGTGTGCGTACGCGTGAGTTTGCGTGCATGCTCATGAGGGTGTGCGTGTATGAATTTGTATGTGTGAGTTTGTGTGTGTGTGTGTGAGAGTGTGGTTACAGCTGACCTCGATCCTGTCCGAACCCATTGCGCACCTACACCCATTTCCATTTGGTGTCCGGGAAATACTGAGCTCCTCCACTAAAACACAGCAGCCTGAATAAAACTGCTGTCACCCAGATGTTTGCACCTTTAGTGACCCTTGGGTGAATCCTGCTCTGATCCCTGTTTCATTTGTAAAAAATGTTTTTGAAAAGTATCCTCTGATATAGTAAGAACCCAAATATTTCATAAGTCTGTTTACAACCTTGAAGAGCTGTTCCAATGTGACACTCTCCGGCTCCAATTTGCCTTCCTTCAAATACCCATGGAGCGAAATGCACTAAAAGATAAACCCATGTACAATTCTAAAGTAATTATGAAAATAAATTATTCCTTTAAAATATTAATGTCCTTGAGTTGACCCAGTTTGACCAACCTTCCTCCATATCATCCCCCGTCACTGATTCACCAGCAGCTTGTGGAAATAAAATTGCACAAATGTATAAATTTTTAATAATCAGACTGTTGGTGTTAGAATCTCAATGACTTGAGTTCCTACCTCAATAACACTAAATAAGGAGTCTTGCTCTTTTATGTAAATATAAAAATGTAAATTTTGTCCACACCTACAGAGATGAATCTTCACTGGAATACCGTTCCACAGGCGTTGGTCCTCATTAGTTCACTTAACAGAAAGTCAAGATAATGTGTTAGCTGGTGATTTAACCATGGGGGACGTCTCACACACTAACTCACTCACACATACACACTCAATCACTGACCCACTCACATGCACTCACTCACTGACCCACTCCCACACTCACTGACTGACTCGCTCACACACACTCACTAACTGATTCACTCACACACTCACTGACTGACCCACTCACACACTCACTGACTGACCCACTCACACACTCACTGACTGACCCACTCGCACACTCACTAACTGATTCACTCACACACTCACTGACTGACCCACTCACACACTCACTAACTGATTCACTCACACACTCACTGACTGACCCACTCACACACTCACTGACTGACCCACTCGCACACTCACTGACTGACACACTCACACACACTCACTCACTGACCCACTCACATGCACTCACTCACTGACCCACTCCCACACTCACTGACTGACTCGCTCACACACACTCACTAACTGATTCACTCACACACTCACTGACTGACCCACTCACACACTCACTGACTGACCCACTCGCACACTCACTGACTGACACACTCACACACACTCAGTCACTGACCCACTCACATGCACTCACTCACTGACCCACTCCCACACTCACTGACTGACTCGCTCACACACACTCACTAACTGATTCACTCACACACTCACTGACTGACCCACTCACACACTCACTGACTGACCCACTCGCACACTCACTGACTGACACACTCACACACACTCACTGACTGACTCACTCACACACACTCACTGACTGATTCACTCACACACTCACTGACTGACCCACTCACACACACTCACTGACTGATTCACGCACACACTCACTGACTGATTCACTCACACACTCACTGACTGATTCACTCACACACTCACTGACTGACACACTCACACGCACTCAATGACTGACCCACTCAAACACACTCACTGACTGACTCACTCACACACTCACTGACTGATTCACTCACACACTCACTGACTGACCCACTCACACGCACTCACTGACTGACTCACTCACACACTCACTGACTGATTCACTCACACACTCACTGACTGACCCACTCGCACACTCACTGACTGACCCACTCACACACTCACTGACTGACCCACTCTCACACACTCACTGACTGACCCACTCGCACACTCACTGACTGACCCACTCACACACTCACTGACTGACCCACTCTCACACACTCACTGACTGACCCACTCGCACACTCACTGACTGACTCACACACACACACTCACTGACTGATTCACTCACACACTCACTGACTGACCCACTCACACACTCACTGACTGACCCACTCACACACACTCACTGACTGACCCACTCGCACGCACTCACTGACTGACCCACCTGCACACTCACTGACTGACTCACTCACACACTCACTGACTGACTCACTCACACACACTCACTGACTGACTGACGCACTCACACACTCACTGACTGACCCACTCACACGCACTCACTGACTGACCCACTCGCACACTCACTGACTGATTCACTCACACACTAACTGACTGACTCACTCACACACACTCACTGACTGATTCACTCACACACTCACTGACTGACCCACTCACACAATCACTGACTGACTCACTCACACACACTCACTGACTGACTGACGCACTCACACACTCACTGACTGACCCACTCACACGCACTCACTGACTGACCCACTCGCACACTCACTGACTGATTCACTCACACACTAACTGACTGACTCACTCACACACACTCACTGACTGATTCACTCACACACTCACTGACTGACCCACTCACACAATCACTGACTGACCCACTCACACAATCACTGACTGACCCACTCACACACACTCACTGACTGACCCACTCACACAATCACTGACTGACCCACTCACACACACTCACTGACTGATTCACTCACACACTCACTGACTGACCCACTCACACACACTCACTGACTGATTCACTCACACACTCACTGACTGACCCACTCACACACACTCACTGACTGATTCACTCACACACTCACTGACTGATTCACTCACACATTCACTGACTGACCCACTCACATGCACTCACTGACTGACCCACTCACACACACTCACTGACTGACCCACTCGCACACTCACTGACTGACTCATTCACACACACACTCACTGACTGATTCACTCGCACACTCACTGACTGACTCACTCACACACACTCACTGACTGACAGACGCACTCCCACACTCACTGACTGACTCACTCACACACACTCACTGACTGACAGACGCGCTCACACACTCACTGATTGACTCACTCACACGCACTCACTGACTGACCCACTCGCACACTCACTGACTGAACCACTCACACGCACTCACTGACTGACTCACTCGCACACTCACTGACTGACCCACTCGCACACTCACTGACTGACTCACTCACACACACTCACTGACTGACTGACGCGCTCACACACTCACTGACTGACCCACTCACACGCACCTACTGACTGACCCACTTGCACACTCACTGACTGATTCACTCACACACTCACTGACCGACTCACTCACACGCACTCACTGACTGACCCACTCACACACTCACTGACTGATTCACTCACACACTCACTGACTGACCCACTCGCACACTCACTGACTGACTCACTCACACACTCACTGACTGACTCACTCACACACACTCACTGACTGATTCACTCACACACTCACTGACCTACCCACTCACACACACTCACTGACTGACTCACTCACACACACTCACTGACTGATTGACTCACACATTCACTGACTGACTCACTCACACGCACTCACTGACTGACCCACTCGCACACTCACTGACTGACTCACTCACACACACTCACTGACTGACTGACGCACTCACACACTCACTGACTGACCCACTCACACGCACTCACTGACTGACCCACTCGCACACTCACTGACTGATTCACTCACACACTCACTGACTGACTCACTCACACACACTCACTGACTGATTCACTCACACACTCACTGACTGACCCACTCACACACTCACTGACTGACTCACTCACACACACTCACTGACTGATTCACTCACACACTCACTGACTGACCCACTCACACACTCACTGACTGACTCACTCACACACTCACTGACTGACTCACTCACACACACTCACTGACTGATTCACTCACACACTCACTGACTGACCCACTCACACACTCACTGGCTGACACACTCACACACTCACTGACTGACCCACTCACACATTGACTGACTGACCCACTCACACACTCACCGACTGACTCACTCACACACACTCACTGACTGACTGATGCACTCACACACTCACTGACTGACCCACTCACACACTCACTGACTGACACACACACACCGACACTCACTGACTGATACAGACACACACAATCACTGACTGACCCACTCACACACACTCACTGACTGACCCACTCACACACTCACTAACTGACACACACACACACAATCACTGACTGACCCACTCACACATTCACTGACTGACACACACACACACAATCACTGACTGACCCACTCTCACACTCACTGTCTGACACACACACACACAATCACTGACTGAGACACACACACACACATACACACACACACTCACTGACAGACACACTCACACATATTCACTGACTGCCTCACTCACACAATCACTGACCACACACACACACACTCACTGACTGACCCACTCACACACTCACTGACTGACTCACTCACACGCACTCACTGACTGACCCACTCACACATTCACTGACTGACACACACACACACAATCACTGACTGACCCACTCACACACTCACTGTCTGACTCACTCACACGCACTCACTGACTGACCCACTCACACATTCACTGACTGACACACACACACACAATCACTGACTGACCCACTCACACACTCACCGACTGACTCACTCACACACACTCACTCACTGACTGACGCACTCACACACTCACTGACTGACCCACTCACACACTGACTGACTCACTCACTCACACGCACTCACTGACTGACCCACTCACACAATCACTGACTGACCCACTCACACACTCACCGACTGACTCACTCACACACACTCACTGACTGACCCACTCACACACTCACTGACTGACACACACACACTCACTGACTGACCCACTCACTCACACACTCACTGTCTGACATACACACACACACACACACACACACTCACTGACAGACACACTCAGACACACTCACTGACTGCCTCACTCACACAATCACTGACCGCACACACACACATTCACTGACAGACACACACACACACAATCACTGACTGACCCACTCACACACTCACTGACTGACTCACTCACACGCACTCACTGACTGACCCACTCACACATTCACTGACTGACACACACACACACAATCACTGACTGACCCACTCACACACTCACCGACTGACTCACTCACACACACTCACTCACTGACTGACGCACTCACACACTCACTGACTGACCCACTCACACACTGACTGACTCACTCACTCACACGCACTCACTGACTGACCCACTCACACAATCACTGACTGACCCACTCACACACTCACCGACTGACTCACTCACACACACTCACTGACTGACCCACTCACACACTCGCTGACTGACACACACACACTCACTGACTGACCCACTCACTCACACACTCACTGTCTGACACACACATACACACACACACACACACACTCACTGACAGACACACTCACACACACTCACTGACTGCCTCACTCACACAATCACTGACCGCACACACACACATTCACTGACAGACACACTCACACACACTCACTGACTGACCCACTCGCACACTCACTGACTGACTCACTCACACACTCACTGACTGATTCACTCACACACTCACTGACTGACCCACTCACACACTCACTGACTGACCCACTCACACACACTCACTGACTGACCCACTCGCACACTCACTGACTGACTCACTCACACACACTCACTGACTGATACACCCACACACTCACTGACTGACCCACTCACACGCACTCACTGACTGACCCACCTGCACACTCACTGACTGACTCACTCACACACACTCACTGACTGATTTACTCACACACTCACTGACTGATTCACTCACACACTCACTGACTGACTCACTCACACACACTCACTGACTGACTGACGCACTCACACACTCACTGACTGACCCACTCACACGCACTCACTGACTGACCCACTCGCACACTCACTGACTGATTCACTCACACACTCACTGACTGACCCACTCACACACACTCACTGACTGATTCACTCACACACTCACTGACTGACCCACTCACACACACTCACTGACTGATTCACTCACACACTCACTGACTGATTCACTCACACACTCACTGACTGACCCACTCACATGCACTCACTGACTGACGCACTCACTGACTGACCCACTCACACACACTCACTGACTGATTCACTCACACACTCACTGACTGATTCACTCACATGCACTCACTGACTGACGCACTCACTGACTGACCCACTCACACACACTCACTGACTGACCCACTCACATGCACTCACTGACTGACGCACTCACTGACTGACCCACTCACACACACTCACTGACTGACCCACTCACACACACTCACTGACTGATTCACTCACACACTCACTGACTGATTCACTCACACACTCACTGACTGACCCCCTCACATGCACTCACTGACTGACGCACTCACTGACTGACCCACTCACACACACTCACTGACTGACCCACTCACATGCACTCACTGACTGATTCACTCACACACTCACTGACTGATTCACTCACACACTCACTGACTGATTCACTCACATGCACTCACTGACTGACGCACTCACTGACTGACCCACTCACACACACTCACTGACTGACCCACTCACATGCACTCACTGACTGACGCACTCACTGACTGACCCACTCACACACACTCACTGACTGATTCACTCCCACACTCACTGACTGATTCACTCACATGCACTCACTGACTGACGCACTCACTGACTGACCCACTCACACACACTCACTGACTGACCCACTCACATGCACTCACTGACTGACGCACTCACTGACTGACCCACTCACACACACTCACTGACTGACCCACTCACACACACTCACTGACTGATTCACTCACACACTCACTGACTGATTCACTCACACACTCACTGACTGACCCCCTCACATGCACTCACTGACTGACGCACTCACTGACTGACCCACTCACACACACTCACTGACTGACCCACTCACACACACTCACTGACTGATTCACTCACACACTCACTGACTGATTCACTCACACACTCACTGACTGACCCACTCACACACTCACTGACTGACCCACTCACACACACTCACTGACTGATTCACTCACACACTCACTGACTGATTCACTCACACACTCACTGACTGACCCACTCACACACACTCACTGACTGATTCACTCACACACTCACTGACTGACCCACTCGCACACTCACTGACTGACTCATTCACACACACACACACTCACTGACTGATTCACTCGCACACTCACTGACTGATTCACTCACACACTCACTGACTGATTCACTCACACACTCACTGACTGATTCACTCACACGCACTCACTGACTGATTCACTCACACACTCACTGACTGATTCACTCACACACTCACTGACTGACCCACTCACACACACTCACTGACTGATTCACTCACACACTCACTGACTGATTCACTCACACACACTCACTGACTGACCCACTCGCACACTCACTGACTGACCCACTCACACACTCACTGACTGACTCATTCACACACACACACACTCACTGACTGATTCACTCACACATTCACTGACTGACCCACTCACACACACTCACTGACTGACCCACTCGCACACTCACTGACTGACTGACGCACTCCCACACTCACTGACTGACCCACTCACACACTCACTGGCTGATTCACTCACACACTCACTGACTGACCCACTCGCACACTCACTGACTGACTCACTCACACACACTCACTGACTGACTGACGCGCTCACACACTCACTGACTGACCCACTCACACGCACTCACTGACTGACCCACTCGCACACTCACTGACTGACCCACTCACACGCACTCACTGACTGACCCACTCGCACACTCACTGACTGACTCACTCACACACACTCACTGACTGACTGACGCGCTCACACACTCACTGACTGACCCACTCACACGCACTCACTGACTGACCCACTTGCACACTCACTGACTGATTCACTCACACACTCACTGACCGACTCACTCACACGCACTCACTGACTGACCCTCTCGCACACTCACTGACTGATTCACTCACACACTCACTGACTGACCCACTCACACGCACTCACTGACTGACCCACTCGCACACTCACTGACTGACCCACTCACACACTCACTGACTGACTCACTCACACACACTCACTGACTGATTCACTCACACACTCACTGACTGATTCATTCACACACTCACTGACCTACCCACTCACACACACTCACTGACTGACCCACTCGCATACTCACTGACTGACTCACTCACACACACTCACTGACTGATTGACTCACACACTCACTGACTGACCCACTCACACGCACTCACTGACTGACCCACTCGCACACTCACTGACTGACTCACTCACAAACACTCACTGACTGACTGACGCACTCACACTCTCACTGACTGACCCACTCACACGCACTCACTGACTGACCCACTCGCACACTCACTGACTGATTCACTCACACACTCACTGACTGACTCACTCACACACACTCACTGACTGATTCACTCACACACTCACTGACTGACCCACTCACACACTCACTGACTGACTCACTCACACACACTCACTGACTGATTCACTCACACTCACTGACTGACCCACTCACACACTCACTGACTGACCCACTCACACGCACTCACTGGCTGACACACTCACACACTCACTGACTGACTCACTCACACACTCACTGACTGACTCACTCACACACACTCACTGACTGATTCACTCACACACTCACTGACTGACCCACTCACACACTCACTGGCTGACACACTCACACACTCACTGACTGACCCACTCACACATTCACTGACTGACCCACTCACACACTCACCGACTGACTCACTCACACACTCACTGACTGACACACACACACCAACACTCACTGACTGATACAGACACACACAATCACTGACTGACCCACTCACACACACTCACTGACTGACCCACTCACACACTCACTGACTGACACACACACACCAACACTCACTGACTGATACAGACACACACAATCACTGACTGACTCACTCACACACACTCACTGACTGACTGACGCACTCACACACTCACTGACTGACCCACTCACACACTCACTGACTGACACACACACACCAACACTCACTGACTGATACAGACACACACAATCACTGACTGACCCACTCACACACACTCACTGACTGACCCACTCACACACTCACTAACTGACACACACACACACAATCACTGACTGACCCACTCACACACTCACTGTCTGACACACACACACACAATCACTGACAGAGACACACACACACACATACACACACACCCTCACTGACAGACACACTCACACATATTCACTGACTGCCTCACTCACACAATCACTGACCACACACACACACACTCACTGACTGACCCACTCACACACTCACTGACTGACTCACTCACACGCACTCACTGACTGACCCACTCACACATTCACTGACTGACACACACACACACAATCACTGACTGAGACACACACACACACTCACTGACTGACCCACTCACACACTCACTGACTGACACACACACACTCACTGACTGACCCACTCACTCACACACTCACTGTCTGCCACACACACACACACATACACACACACACACTTACTGACAGACACACTCACACACACTCACTGACTGCCTCACTCACACAATCACTGACCGCACACACACACACTCACTGACTGACTGACCCACTCACACACTCACTGACTGACCCACTCACTCACACACTCACTGTCTGACACACACACACACACACTCACTGACAGACACACTCACACACACTCACTGACTGCCTCACTCACACAATCACTGACCGCACACACACACACATTCACTGACACACACACTCACACACAATCACTGACTGACCCACTCACACATTCACTGACTGACACACACACACACAATCACTGACTGACCCACACACACACTCACTGACTGACCCACACACACACTCACTGACTGACCCATTCACATGCACTCACTGGCTGATGCACTCACACACTCACTGACTGACCCACTCACACACTCACTGACTGACTCACTCACACACACTCACTGACTGACTCACTCACACACACTCACTGACTGACTGACGCACTCACTGACTCACACACTGACTGAGACACACACACACACACACTCACTGACTGACACACTCACTCACACACTGACTCACTCACACACTGACTGACCCACTCACACACACTCATTGACTGACACACTCACACACTCACTGACTGACCCACTCACACACTCACTGACTGACACACACACTCACACTCACTGACTGATACAGACACACACAATCACTGACTGACTCACACACACTCACTGACTGACCCACTCACACACTCACTCACTGACTGACACACTCACACGCACACTCACTGACTGACTCACTGACACGCACTCACTGACTGACTCTCTCACACACACACTCACTGACTGACTCACTCACATACTCGCTGACTGACTGACTGATTCACACTCACACTCACACACACTCATTCACACACTCATGCACATACATACATACACTCACTCATGTACACACACAGACACTCACCCTCATAAACTCACATGCAAACATACATACTCACTCTCACATCCGCATACTCACATTCACACTCACACTCACACACTCACAGACTCACACTCATTCACACATACTCATTCTCACATGGTCACACACAATCTCACACACACTCACTCAAACTCATGCACTCACTCACTCACACACCTACAAACTCGTACACAGTGGGGCCAAAGAGAAAAAGTGTTGGGTCTGTTTTTTTAATATAATTCTCGGGATGTGGGTAAATTTTATGCCCACCCTTAGTTGCCCAGAGATCGTGGCAGTGGATCATCTTCTCAAGCCACTGGGGTTGTCTTTCATAGCGATTTGATACACCTGAATAACTTCAGGCACACTTCAGAGGGCAGTTAAGAGTCAACCACGTTGCTGTAGACTGGACTCATGGAACGGCCCAGTTCGGGTAAGGATAGCAGGTTTTCTTCGCTAAAGAGACATTTGTGAACTAGTTTGGGTTTTATGACAATCTGACAGTTTCACTGATACCAGCTTTTTATCAACTTGCTTTTCCTTTGAGAAGCCAACAGGCAGTGATTAAATATGTTGGTTGGAATCCATGTTCCATGTTCCTATTGGTCCAATGATGCAAGGCAGGTTTGCAGGTTCATCAATTTTCCCATTCTTTTAAGTTGCTAATCTAAACCTGATTTCTGGATTGTATCTCTTGCACTAACATTCAGAATGATGTGGTAATTTAGTAATTATTCGGAAACAATCCTTTTTTGATCAGGTAAATACAGAGAAACTGTTTCCTTTGGTGGAAGAATCCAGAACAAAGTCACAATCTTAAAGATAGAGCTGGGCCATGGAGGAGTGCAATTAGGAAGATTTTTTTTCACATATAAAAGGTAATGGACAAGTAACATAAACCATGAAACTACTGGCACAGAGATCAGGCAATGAGACCTTTTTCCTGGTGTCCTTTGTTAGTCATCCCAGCAACTCAATGGAGGAAAATCCTGGCCTATAGGAGGAGAGGAAACAGTTGAGAATAACTGTTGAGATAATCAGAGTTTTGTGCTGTCAGTCACTGCTCGAGCAATGAAGTCTCTGCTGCAGAATTTTATTGACTGACCTGGAATTCAGAGCAAAGTAATGGTGAAGCCGTCTCTCTGTCACACAGTTTCTAAAAGACTTTTTAACCACAGTGGAGTACTTCCCAAAATGTCAGTGCTTCTATTGATTTTAGCTTCCTGTAAATTGTGAGAATAATAGAAGTCAGGCAGCTGGTATAGATGTGTGCAGATTCAATACCACAGTTTTTCAACCAAAATATTTGCTTAAAGTTAATTACAAGGTCTGGTGTTTTCGCTGCAAAGCATGTTTACTCCCAATACAGAATTCAAGATTCATGAGTGAGGTCAATAACTCATGAAAGGGAAGTAGGAGAAAATATCAGAACAGTTAGAAAGTAATGGTTAATTAACACATCTTGAATTGGCTTTCACACAAAGTGTAGTAGGAATCTCTTCCCCAGAAGACTGTAGATGTTGGATCAATTAGAGCTTTCAAAGAATCATAGAACGATTCTTCACAGCACAGTCGGAGATTATTTGGCCCATCTCTTTGAAATACCTATCCAATTAGTCCCACTTTGCCTCTGTTCTTTCCCCATAGCTCTGCACATTTTTCCTCTTGTGAATTTATCCAAATCCCTTTTGAAAGTTACTATCGAATCTGCTTCCACCGCCCTTTCAGGCAGCACATTCCAGATCACAACAACTCACTGTGTCAAAAAAGTTCCCTCATGTCGTCTCGGACTTTTTTGCCAAAGGTTACTGGCCCTTCTGCCACTGGAAACTTATTTAGTCTATCAAAACCCTTCATGATTTTAAACATCAAATGTCCCCTTAACCTGCTCTGCTCTAAAGAGAGCAACCTCAGCTTCTCCAGTCCCACCAAGGAACTGAAGTCCCTCATCCCGTGGACCATTCTAATAAACCTCTTCTGAACCCTCTCCAAGGCTTTGACATCCTTCCTAAAGTATTGGCCAAAATACTGCAGCTGGGGCCTAACCAGTGTTTTATAAAAATTGAGCATCAGTTCCTCGCTTTTGTATTCTGCTTCTGTTTATAAAACAAAAGCTCCCGTGTGTCTTTTTAACAGCCTTCTCAACTTGACCTGCTGTCAGTCAGGTCAGCGGTGATCTTATTGAATGGCGGAGCAGGCTCGAGGGGCCGGGTGACCTACTCCTGCTCCTAATTCGTATGTTCGTATTCGGCCCTTCATGTCCATGCTGGCTCTCTGTGGACTGAATTTTACCGACCCCTGGGTGGGGGGGTGAGGGTTGCTGGTAAAAGAGCAGGGAGCCATGTCAGGAGGACTCCCCACATTGTCCCACTGCCCAGGACGTTTCCCAGTGGCAGGCTTCGAGGCAGAATGCTGCCCACTCCATGGAGGAGGAAGCCAATCTGCATAATTAAAGGCCCTATTAAGGGCCATTTTGTGCGTCCACCAGCATTTTCAAAATGGTGGGATTGCTCCCCGACATGAGGGGAAGCTGCCAGCTTTCTGGAGGCAGCTTCCCCACTGCAGCCAGAATTGGAGGCTACTTCCAGTGGCATTGCTGCGGATTCAGAGCTGCCAGCCATCTGATTGGGCGGCAGCATCAGGTGTCTGACTGCAGTCCTCAATTGGACAGCGGGCACGCAGGTGGCCAATCAGAAGGTCGCCTGTGGTAAAATTGCTGAGCTGCTCCCGCTGCTGGCAAGTGTAGGTTTGGGACCTGCTTTTTGGCCCAGCTTCAGGGTCACGAAGCCCGTGGTAAAATCAGCATTGCAAGATCAACTCTGCTAGTCCCAATCTACCAACCTCTCCCCGTATTCCTGCAAATGTTTTCTCTTCAGCTGATTATCCAATACCATTTTGAAAGCCCCAATTGTTTCGGCCTCCACCACACTCTCAGACAGTGCATTCCAGATCCTAAACACTCACTGAACCTGACTCCATCACACTCTCAGACAGTGCATTCCAGATCCTAAACAGTCACTGAACCTGCCCCCACCACACGCTCAGACAGTGCATTCCAGATCCTAAACAGTCACTGAACCTGCCCCCACCACACGCTCAGACAGTGCATTCCAGATCCTAAACACTCACTGAACCTGCCTCCACCACACTCTCAGACAGTGCATTCCAGATCCTAAACACTCACTGAACCTGCCTCCATCACACTCTCAGGCAGTGCATTCCAGATCCTAAACACACACTGAACCTGCCTCCCCCGCACTCTCAGGCAGTGCATTCCAGATCCTAAACACACACTGAACCTGCCTCCACCACACTCTCAGACAGTGCATTCCAGATCCTAAACATTCACTGAAGCTGCCTCCACCACACTCTCAGACAGTGCATTCCAGATCCTAAACACTCACTGAATCTGCCTCCACCACACTCTCAGACAGTGCATTCCAGATCCTAAACACTCACTGAACCTGCCTCCACCACACTCTCAGACAGTGCATTCCAGATCCTAAACACTCACTGAATCTGCCTCCACCACACTCTCAGACAGTGCATTCCAGATCCTAAACACTCACTGAACCTACCTCCACCACACTCTCAGACAGTGCATTCCAGATCCTAAACACTCACTGAACCTGCCTCCACCACACTCTCAGACAGTACATTCCAGATCCTAAACACACACTGAACCTGCCTCCACCACACTCTCAGACAGTGCATTCCGGATCCTAAACACTCACTGAACCTGCCTCCACGGCACTCTCAGGCAGTGCATTCCAGATCCTAAACACTCACTGAACCTGCCTCCACCACACTCTCAGGCAGTGCATTCCGGATCCTAAACACTCACTGAACCTGCCTCCACCACACTCTCAGGCAGTGCATTCCAGATCCTAAACATTCACTGAACCTGCCTCCACCACACTCTCAGACAGTGCATTCCAGATCCTAAACACTCACTGAACCTGCCTCCGCCACACTCTCAGACAGTGCATTCCAGATCCTAAACACTCACTGAACCTGCCTCCACCACACTCTCAGACAGTGCATTCCAGATCCTAAACACTCATTGAACCTGCCTCCACCGCACTCTCAGACAGTGCATTCCAGATCCTAAACACTCACTGAACCTGCCTCCACCGCACTCTCAGACAGTGTATTCCAGATCCTAAACACTCACTGAACCTGCCTCCACCGCACTCTCAGGCAGTGCATTCCAGATCCTAAACATTCACTGAACCTGCCTCCACCACACTCTCAGACAGTGCATTCCAGATCCTAAACACTCACTGAACCTGCCTCCACCGCACTCTCAGACAGTGCATTCCAGATCCTAAACATTCACTGAACCTGCCTCCACCGCACTCTCAGACAGTGCATTCCAGATCCTAAACACTCACTGAACCTGCCTCCACCACACTCTCAGACAGTGCATTCCGGATCCTAAACATTCACTAAACCTGCCTCCACCACACTCTCTTGCAGTGCATTCCGGATCCTAAACATTCACTGAACCTGCCTCCACCACACTCTCCGGCAGTGCATTCCAGATCCTAAACACTCATTGAACCTGCCTCCACCGCACTCTCAGGCAGTGCATTCCAGATCCTAAACACTCACTGAACCTGCCTCCACCACACTCTCGGGCAGTGCATTCCAGATCCTAAACATTCACTGAACCTGCCTCCACCACACTCTCAGACAGTGCATTCCAGATCCTAAACACTCACTGAACCTGCCTCCATCACACTCACAGACAGTGCATTCCAGATCCTAAACATTCACTGAACCTGCCTCCACCACACTCTCAGACAGTGCATTCCAGATCCTAAACACTCACTGAACCTGCCTCCACCACACTCTCCGGCAGTGCATTCCAGATCCTAAACACTCACTGAACCTGCCTCCCCCGCACTCTCAGACAGTGCATTCCAGATCCTAAACACTCACTGAACCTGCCTCCACCACACTCTCAGGCGGTGCATTCCAGATCCTAAACACTCACTGAATCTGCCTCCACCACACTCTCAGACAGTGCATTCCAGATCCTAAACACTCACTGAACCTGCCTCCACCACACTCTCAGGCGGTGCATTCCAGATCCTAAACACTCACTTTTCCTCTTGTTGACTTTCGTTCTTTTGCCAATCATCTTAAATCAGTCTCCTCTGGTTCTTGACCCTTCCGCCAATAGGAACAGTTTCTCCCGATCCACTCTGTCCAGACCCCTCATGATTTTGAACACCTCTATCAAATCACTTCTCAACCTTCACTTCCCTAAGGAGAACAGCACCAGCTTCTCCAATCTATCCACATAACTGAAGTCTTTCATCCCAGGAACCATTCCCATAAATCTTTTCTGGAATCTTCTCTAAAGCCTTCAGATCCTTCCCAATTGGGCACAATTTTCCACTTGAGGCTGAATCATTGTTTTATAAAGATTCACTATGAACTCCTTGCTTTGGTACTCTATGTCTCTATTTATAAAGCTCAGAGTCCCAGGTATCTTATTTACCACTTTCTCAACCTGTCCTGCAACCTTCAACAATTTGTCCATATACCCCCAGGTCCCTCCTGCACTTTAGAATTGTATTTTTTATTGCCTCTCCTCCTTCTTCCTACCAAAATAACTCATTTCACACTTCTCTACATTAAATTTCATTTACTTCATGTCCACCCATTTCACCAGCCTGTCTATATCCTCTTGAATACTATCACTATCCTCCTTGCAGTTTACAATACTTCCAAGTTTTGTGTCACCTGCAATTTTTGAAATTTTTCCCTGCACACCCAAGTCTAAGTCATTAATATAGATCAAGAAAAGCAGTGGACCTGGTACTGACCCCTGAGGAACCCTACTGTATACCTTCCTCCAGTCCGAAAAACAATCTTTCACCACTACTCTCCGTTTCCTGTCACTCAGCCAACTGCATATCCATACTGCTACTATCCCTTTTATTCCATGGGCTCTGACTTTGCTGGCAAGCCTGTTATGTGGCATTTTATCAAATGCCTCTTCGAAGACCATGTACACAACATCAACCACATTACATTCATCAACCCTTTCTGTCACCTCATCAAAAAACTCATTCAAGTTAGTTAAATGCGATGTGCCTTTAACAAATCCAGGCTGGCTTTCCTTAATTAATCCACGTTTGTCCAAGTTACTGCTACTTTTGTCCCAGATTATTGTTTCTAATACCTCACCATGCCCTCTGACTCCATGTGTAAATCCTCTTTTTGGTCTGTAATCAGCTTCACTCCTCCTTTTACCACCTTTTTTTACTATTTATATGCCTCTAAAATACTTCTTATTTCTACTTGAAGGGACAGACAGGGCCTCAATGTAACATTTAATCTGAAAGACAGCACCTCCAACAGTGCAGCACTCTCTCAGTACTGACCCTCCGACAGTGCAGCACTCTCTCAGTACTGACCCTCCAACAGTGCAGCACTCTCTCAGTACTGACCCTCCAACAGTGCAGCACTCTCTCAGTACTGACCCTCCAACAGTGCAGCACTCTCTCCACACTGACCCTCCAACAGTGCAGCACTCTCTCAGTACTGACCCTCCAACAGTGCAGCACTCTCTCCACACTGACCCTCCAACAGTGCAGCACTCTCTCAGTACTGACCCTCCAACAGTGCAGCACTCTCTCCACACTGACCCTCCAACAGTGCAGCACTCTCTCAGTACTGACCCTCCAACAGTGCAGCACTCTCTCAGTACTGACCCTCCAACAGTGCAGCACTCTCTCCACACTGACCCTCCAACAGTGCAGCACTCTCTCAGTACTGACCCTCCAACAGTGCAGCACTCTCTCCATACTGACCCTTCAACAGTGCAGCACTCTCTCAGTACTGACCCTCCAACAGTGCAGCACTCTCTCAGTACTGACCCTCCAACAGTGCAGCACTGTCTCAGTACTGACCCTCCAACAGTGCAGCACTCTCTCAGTACTGACCCTCCAACAGTGCAGCACTCTCTCAGTACTGACCCTCCAACAGTGCAGCACTCTCTCCACACTGACCCTCCAACAGTGCAGCACTCTCTCAGTACTGACCCTCCAATAGTGCAGCACTCTCTCCACACTGACCCTCCGACAGTGCAGCACTCTCTCCATACTGACCCTCCAACAGTGCAGCACTCTCTCAGTACTGACCCTCCAACAGTGCAGCACTCTCTCAGTACTGACCCTCCAACAGTGCAGCACTCTCTCAGTACTGACCCTCCAACAGTGCAGCACTCTCTCCACACTGACCCTCCAACAGTGCAGCACTCTCTCAGTACTGACCCTCCAACAGTGCAACACTCTCTCCACACTGACCCTCCAACAGTGCAGCACTCTCTCAGTACTGACCCTCCAACAGTGCAGCACTCTCTCAGTACTGACCCTCCAACAGTGCAGCACTCTCTCAGTACTGACCCTCCAACAGTGCAGCACTCTCTCAGTACTGACCCTCCCACAGTGCAGCACTCTCTCCATACTGACCCTCCAACAGTGCAGCACTCTCTCAGTACTGACCCTCCAACAGTGCAGCACTCTCTCAGTACTGACCCTCCAACAGTGCAGCACTCTCTTCGTGCTGACCCTCCAACAGTGCAGCACTCTCTCCGCACTGACCCTCCAACAATGCAGCACTCTCTCTGTACTGACCCTCCAACAGTGCAGCACTCTTTCAGTCCTAACCCTCCCACAGTGCAGCACTCTCTCAGTACTGACCCTCCAACAGTGCAGCACTCTTTCAGTACTAACCCTCCCACAGTGCAGCACTCTCTCAGTACTGACCCTCCAACAGTGCAGCACTCTCTCAGTACTGACCCTCCAACAGTGCAGCACTGTCTCAGTACTGACCCTCCAACAGTGCAGCACTCTCTCAGTACTGACCCTCCAACAGTGCAGCACTCTCTCAGTACTGACCCTCCAACAGTGCAGCACTCTCTCCACACTGACCCTCCAACAGTGCAGCACTCTCTCAGTACTGACCCTCCAATAGTGCAGCACTCTCTCCACACTGACCCTCCGACAGTGCAGCACTCTCTCCATACTGACCCTCCAACAGTGCAGCACTCTCTCAGTACTGACCCTCCAACAGTGCAGCACTCTCTCAGTACTGACCCTCCAACAGTGCAGCACTCTCTCAGTACTGACCCTCCAACAGTGCAGCACTCTCTCCACACTGACCCTCCAACAGTGCAGCACTCTCTCAGTACTGACCCTCCAACAGTGCAACACTCTCTCCACACTGACCCTCCAACAGTGCAGCACTCTCTCAGTACTGACCCTCCAACAGTGCAGCACTCTCTCAGTACTGACCCTCCAACAGTGCAGCACTCTCTCAGTACTGACCCTCCAACAGTGCAGCACTCTCTCAGTACTGACCCTCCCACAGTGCAGCACTCTCTCCATACTGACCCTCCAACAGTGCAGCACTCTCTCAGTACTGACCCTCCAACAGTGCAGCACTCTCTCAGTACTGACCCTCCAACAGTGCAGCACTCTCTTCGTGCTGACCCTCCAACAGTGCAGCACTCTCTCCGCACTGACCCTCCAACAATGCAGCACTCTCTCTGTACTGACCCTCCAACAGTGCAGCACTCTTTCAGTCCTAACCCTCCCACAGTGCAGCACTCTCTCAGTACTGACCCTCCAACAGTGCAGCACTCTTTCAGTACTAACCCTCCCACAGTGCAGCACTCTCTCAGTACTGACCCTCCAACAGTGCAGCACTCTCTCAGTACTGACCCTACAACAGTGCAGCACTCTCTTCATACTGACCCTCCAACAGTGCAGCACTCTCTCAGTACTGACCCTCCAACAGTGCAGCACTCTGTCCGTACTGACCCTCCCACAGTGCAGCACTCTCTCAGTACTGACCCTCCAACAGTGCAGTACTCTCTCCGTACTGACCCTCCAACAGTGCAGCACTCTCTCAGTACTGACCCTCCAACAGTGCAGCACTCTCTCAGTACTGACTCTCCAACAGTGCAGCACTCTCTCAGTACTGACCCTCCAACAGTGCAGCACTCTCTCCGTACTGACCCTCCAACAGTGCAGTACTCTCTCAGTACTGACCCTCCAACAGTGCAGCACTCTCTCCGTACTGACCCTCCAACAGTGGAGCACTCTTTCAGTACTGACCCTCCGACAGTGCAGCACTCTTTCAGTACTAACCCTCCCACAGTGCAGCACTCTCTCAGTACTGACCCTCCAACAGTGCAGCACTCTCTCCGTACTGACCCTCCAACAGTGCAGCACTCTCTCAGTACTGACCCTCCAACAGTGCAGCACTCTCTCAGGACTGACCCTCCAACAGTGAGCACACTCTCCATACTGACCCTCCAACAGTGCAGCACTCTTTCAGTACTGACCCTCCAACAGTGCAGCACTCTCTCAGTACTGACCCTCCGACAGTGCAGCACTCTTTCAGTACTAACCCTCCCACAGTGCAGCACTCTCTCAGTACTGACCCTCCAACAGTGCAGCACTCTCTCCGTACTGACCCTCCAACAGTGCAGCACTCTCTCAGTACTGACCCTCCAACAGTGCAGCACTCTCTCAGTACTGACCCTCCAACAGTGCAGTACTCTCTTCGTGCTGACCCTCCAACAGTGCAGCACTCTCTCCGTACTGACCCTCCAACAGCGCAGCACTCTCTCAGTACTGACCCTCCAACAGTGCAGCACTCTCTCAGTACTGACCCTCCAACAGTGCAGTACTCTCTTCGTGCTGACCCTCCAACAGTGCAGCACTCTCTCTGTACTGACCCTCCAACAGTGCAGCACTCTCTCAGTACTGACCCTCCAACAGTGCAGCACTCTCTCAGTACTGACCCTCCAACAGTGAGCACTCTCTCAGTACTGACCCTCCAACAGTGCAGCACTCCCTCAGTACTGACCCTCCAACAGTGCAGCACTCCCTCAGTACTGACCCTCCAACAGTGCAGCACTCTCTAAGTACTGACCCTCCAACAGTGCAGCACTCCCTCAGTACTGACCCTCCAACAGTGCAGCACTCCCTCAGTACTGACCCTCCAACAGTGCAGCACTCTCTCAGTACTGACCCTCCAACAGTGCAGCACTCCCTCAGTACTGACCCTCCAACAGTGCAGCACTCCCTCAGTACTGACCCACCAACAGTGCAGCACTCTCTCAGTACTGACCCTCCAACAGTGCAGCACTCCCTCAGTACTATACTGGAGTATCAGCCTTGATTTTTGCACTCAAGTCCTCGAGTGGAACTTGAATCAACAACCTTGTGACTCAGAGGTGTAATTGCTACCATCTGAGCACAGCTATCACTAGTCTGGTAAACAGACTAAACAGAATGCTGACGCCAATATCCTCATCCTTGTTGGCAACTCCTTATACACTTTCAGTGTGGGTGTCAGTCATGGCTCAGTTGGTAGCACTCTTGCCTCTGAGTTAGAAGGTTGTGGGCTCAAGACAGACACGAGGAATTGAGTGCACGATGAAGGCTGACACTTTAGTGCAGTACTGAGGGAGTGTTGCAGTCGTAAAGGTACTGCTTTTCCAATGAAATGTTAAACCCAGGCCCTGTAAAAGATCCCACTGCCGCTATTTTGAAGAGGAGCAGGCAAGTTATCCCGGGTGTCTTGACCAATATTAATCCCTCAATCAACAACTGGTCATTATCACATTCCTGTTTGTGGGAGCTTATATGTGCAAATGGATTGCAGCATTTCTTGCTTTCCAACAGTCACTAGACTTCAAAAAGTACTTCATTGGCTGTAAAGCTTTGGGATGTCCTAAGGTTGTGAAAGGTGCTATCTATATGCAAGTTCTTTCTGTTTTACTGCATCCCAGCTTTGTAACCTCCCCCAGCTCTCTCTCTCTGCTCACCGCTTCTCTGCAGTATATCTGTTCACTTCACTGCTGCCTCTGACATGGAGAATCCCTGAAGCTGCTAAAGGTTGAAGGTAACCTTGATTTATGTAATAGTTTCTCATCAGCGAAACATCTTAAAGTATCTCAACAGTTGAGAAGTGGGTTGGAGTATAGGTGCAAGGATGTCTTTGTGCAATTGCTGTTACTTCACTGTTGTTGTATCAAAATCCTGGAATTCCCTCCACAGCACTGTGGGTATGCCCACACCAGATGGATTGCACTGGTTCAGGAAGGCAGCTCACCACCATCTTCTCAAGGGTAATTAGGGATGGGCACCAAATGTTGGCCTTGCCAGTGATACCCCATGAAACGAGTAATAAAAAAAACATGCATCCTCCGCCACCCACCCCCCCCCCCCCACCAAGGTCCCTCTGTCCCTGCACACTCTTTAGAACTGTGCCATTAAGTCTATATTGCCTCTCCCTATCCTTTCTGCCAAAATGCATCACCTCACACTTTTCTGTATTAAATTCCATTTGCCATATGTCTGCCCATTCTGCTCGCCTATCACTGTCCTGTTGCAGGTGGTTCATATCACCGTCACTGTTTGCCACTCTTCCAATTTCGGTATCATAGGCAAATTTTGAAATTCTACTGTGTATTCCAAGATCCAAGTCATTTATATATAGCAACAAAAAGCAGTGGTCCCAGCACTGACCCTTGGGGAACACCACTGTCTACCATCCTCCAGTCTGAAAAACAACCATTTACTACAACTCACTGTTTTCTGTCCTAAAGCCAATTTTTTTATCCAGCTGGATATTCTATGAGCTTCAATTTTGTTAACCAGCTTTTAAAGTGGTACTTTATTAAACACTTTCTTAAAATCCATATCAACAACATCCACCGCATTCCCTTCATCAACCTTCTCTGTTACTTCATCAAAAATTCAATTCGATTAGTCAAGCATGAACTGCCTTTTACAAATCTGTGCTGGCTATCCTTAATTAACTCAAACTTCTCCAAGTGCCTGTTGATTTTTCCCCCTGATTATTGTTTCTAAAACCTTACCCATCACTGATGTTAAACTAACTGTCCTGTAATTGCTCGGACTGTTCTTACACCCTTCCTTGAATAAGGGTGTCACATTTTCCACTCTCCAATCCTCTGGCACCTCCCCTATATCCAGGGAAGATTGGAAGATTGTGACAAGCCCTTCCACTATCTCCATCCCCACTTCCTTTAGCAAGCTGGAATGCAAGCCATCCAGACCAGGTGACTTATCTACCCGAAGCATAGCCAACCTTTCCAGTACCTTCTCTGTCTCAATTTTTACCCTAACCATTGCCTCTACTCTCTCTGCTTCTACTGCTATTTTGTCAGATTCCTCTTCTTTAGTAAACACCAGTACAAAGTACTCATTAAATATATTAGCCTTGCCCTGCGTCTCTATGCATATATTACCCTCTTTGTCTGTACTGGGCCCCACTCCACCTCTTACTACCCACTTACTATGACATGCTGGTAGAAGATTTTTGGGTTCCCTTTTATGTTGGCTGTCATTCTATTCTCATTGAGATTAGCCCTCTTCCAATCTAGACATTCAACCTTATTTTGTTCCTTGCTTTTCTGCATTACTAATCTAAATCTTATGATACAATGATCACTCTTACCCAAGTGCTCCCCGACAGACACTTGGTCATTTGGCCCGCCTCATTTCTCAGCACCAAATCCAGTATTGCTTCCTTACAGAAATTCCTCCCTCTCATTACCCTTAATCGAACATTATCCCAATTGATATTTGGGTAATTAAAGTCCTCTTTAGTTCTTGCACATCTCTGTGATTTCCCTGCAGATTTGCACCTCTGTCACTCTCTCACTATCTGGAGGCCTATAGAATACCCCCAGTAGTATGATCATACTCTTTTTGCTTCTCAACTCTAACCAAATGGATTCTGTCTTTGCCCCATCGAGGACATCCTCCCTTTTCAACACTACAATATCTTCCCTAATCAGTACTGCCACCCCACCTCCCTTTTTTCCTTCTCAATCTTTTCTGAACACTTTGTATCCCTGTATTTAATAGTAATTTAATAGTAATTAATAGTCACATGGGGTTAATAGGGTTAATTAAGGAAAGCCAGCACGGATCCGTTGGGAAAATCATGATTACCAAATATGCTGGAGTTTTTTGAAGACGTAGCAAAGAGAGTTAATGAGGGCAATGCATTTGATGTGGTGTACATGGACTTCAAAAAGACATTTGATAAAGTGCTGCACAACAGACTTGTGACCAAAGTTATAGCTCTTGGAATAAAAGCAACGGTAGCAATATGGATACGAAATTGCCTGAGTGACAGGAAACAGACAGTAGTAATTAATGTAATAAAAACAAGAAATTCTGGAAATACTCAGCAGGTCTGGCAGCATCTGTGGAGAGAGAAGCAGAGTTAACGTTTCAGGTCAGTGACCCTTCATCAGAATTGGCAGATATTAGAAATGTAAAATGTTTTAAGCAAGTAAAGCGGGGGTAGGGCAAGAGATAACAAAAGAGAAGGTGTTGATAGGACAACGTCATAAAGAATAATTAACCAGAAGGTCATAGAGCAAAGGCAAACGGCATGTTAATGGTAGTAATTAATGGATGTTCTGCGGGCTGGAGGAATGTTTGTAGTGGAGTTCCCAGGGATCAGTGTTTGGACCCTTGCTTTTCCTGATATATATTAATGACCTAGACCTTGGTATACAGGGCACAATTACAAAATTTGCAGATGATATGAAACTTGGAAGCATTGTGAACTGTGAGGAGGATAGTGCAGAACTTCAAAAGGACATAGATAAGTTGGTGAAACGGGCAGACAAATGGTAGATGTAGTTCAATGCAGAGAAGTTCAGTGCAGGCGCTGGCGCCATTTTTAAAGCCCTGCTGGCATATTTAAGTTTTTAAAGAAATATCTTCTCCAAAATTAAATTCATATATCTCTTATGCCCCTTTCCCACCCCCGTAATAACAATTACATTAACTATTTGCCCTTTCCCCACCAAAGCACTTACCTCTTACATCTGACCTTCCCCCCCTCCAAACTGCACAAAGTTTAAGGTTGAACCCTTCCCACCATCCCCTACACCCATGATGTTTATTTGGCCCCGCTCCCCACCCACTCCCCCCACACTGATCAACGTACCTCCTCCCCCCTCCCCATCAGTGTGGCGCCTCGTTTCCCTGGATGGGGATCTGAAGGCACGGGAGTGCCGGCCACTGCGCCAAAGATCGCAGCGGGCCCTCAAGATTTCAGGTAAGTATGTTTAAATGTATCAATTTTATTAATTTGAATATTTAAATATCGCCCAGCGGCAGGGGGGCTGCCTCGGAGCCTCGCCACTGCCGGGAGGATTGGGCCGGGCCCTCATGGTGCCGAGGTCCATGGCGGGCCTCATCCAGAGCCATCCTCAGGGCCCCCCACTTCCATGGACCACGACAGCGAGGCCTTCTTAAAATCCAGCCCAACATAACATAAAGGGTACAACTCTAAAGGAGGTGCAGGAACAGAGGGACATAGGTGTGCATGTGCAGGACAGGTTGAGAGAGCAGTTAATAAAGCATACAGTATTCTAGGCTTTATTAATAGGGGCATAGAGTTCAAGAGGAAGGAGTTTTTTTTCAATTCAAACACAGGATGTGGGCATCACTGGCGAGGCTAGTATTTATTGCCCATCCCTAATTGCCCTAATAGAAGGTGGAACTTGTATAAGGTACGTGTTCAGCCTCAGCTGGAGTATTGCATCCAGTTCTGGGTGCCACACTTTAGAAAAGATGAAAAGGCATTGGAGAAAGTATAGAAAAGATTCAGGAGAATGGTTCCAGGGATGAGGAATTTCAGTTATGAAGACAGAATGGAGAAGTTAGGACTGTTTTCCTTGGAGAAGAGAAGGCTGAGAGGTGATTTGATAGAGGTGTTCAAAATCATGAGGGGTCTGGACAGAGTCGATAGAGAGAAACTGTTCCCACTCATGAAAGAATCGAGAATTAAAGGGCACAGATTTAAAGTAATTGACAAAGGAAGCAAAAGCAACAGGAGGAAAAACTTCTTCATGCAGTGACTGGTTAGGATCTGAAATTCGGTACTTGACAGTGTGGTGGAGGTAGGTTCAATTGAGGCATTCAAAAGGAAATTAGACTGTTATCTGATAGGGAAAAATGTGTAGGATTACAGGGAGAAGGCAGGGGAATGGCATTCGGTGAATTGTTCATTCGGAGAGCCAATGTGAACACGATGGGCTGAATGGCCTCCTTCTGCGCTATAACAGTTCTGCGGTTCTGTGGTTCTGTATATTAAATGCCCAGTCCTCGTCATTTTTAAGCTATGTTTCCATTATTGCCACGACATCATATTCCCATACTGCTGTTTGTGCTTGTAGCTCACCAACCTTATTCACCACAAATATATGCATTGTAGTCCTGACTTTGCATTCCTTGTAGTCCTTCTCAGTCCACTCCTATCTAATAGGAAACTACTTCCTTCTCTAGTTCTATTCAACACTTTCACATTATGCTCCTTATTCCTTTCTTCTACTTCTATTTGCTGGTGTCCATCCCCCTGCCAATTTAAACCCTCTCCAACTACACTAGTAAGCCTCCCCATGAGGACATTGGTCTCAGTCCTGTTTACATGCAACCTTTCCCTTTAGAATAGATGCCTTATGCCCAGAACTGTTCCCAATGTCCAAAGAATCTGAAGCCCTCCCTCCTGTACCATGCCTCAAGCCACACATTGATCCTCCCTATCTTCCTATTTCTACTCTCGTTCGTGCATGGCACTGGGACGAATCCAGAGATTACTGCCTTCGAGGTCTTCCTCTTTAACTTCCTCCCTAGCTCCTGAAAATCTGACCGTGGGCCCTCAATACCTGCCCTCTCTATGTCATTGGTACCAATGTGTACCACAACTTCTGGCTCACTCCCTTCCCCCTCAGAATATTCTGCACCCTCTCCTCGATGTCCTTTACCCTGTCAGTGGGGCGGCGAGACACCATGCGGGACTCACAATGACAGCTACGTACTATAGCCTGTGGAGTTTAGAAAAATGAGAGGTGATTTCTTTGAAATGTCTAAACTTTTTTGAGGGCTTGACAGGATAGATACGGAGAGGTTTTTTCCTTCCTGGCTGGGGAATCTAGAACACGGGGTAACAGTCTCAGAATAAGGGGTTGGCTATTTATGACTGAGATGCAGAGAAATTGCTTCACTCAGAATGTTGTGAATCTTTGGAATTCTCTCCCCCAGAGAACTGTGAATGCTCAGTCAATGAGTATATTCAATACTGAGATCCATATATTTTGGGGCATTAAAGGAATCAAGTGATATTGGGGATCGCTCAGGAAAATGGAGTCAAGATACACTTTCAGCCGTGATCTTATTGACTGATGAAACAGGCTCAGGGGACAGTAGGGTTTACTCCTGCTGTTATTTTTCTGTTCTTATGTAAATGTACTGGTGTTATGTGGGTTAATGTACCATCACTCCCAACAACAGTAAGGAAGAACCAGTAAATCTGTTGGATGAGATGGAGATGTTGGCAAGGATTGGTGAACAGAAACACTGCCTCCACCTACTGCTCCGAGCAAAGATACAAGCCAAAGCTTTTATATAAATTACTCAATTACAAAAAAAAATGAGGAGATGTGGAATCTAATCAAAGTGGAAATCTTTGGAGAGGACATGAATCGATCAGAAGCCCATTTTGCCAATGTCAAATTACTCTCGAGCATACTCCCCATCTCATGAGAATATGCCCCAACACATAATGGGCAAAAATCAACCGAAACAATCGGGGTCCAAGGGAACTCTAAACCGATGCCAGGATATTTCTGCTTTAAGCATGGAAACTTAAATTTCAGCTCATTTCTTAATCATTCATGCCCACCAGGTGCTGCCTGTTTAAGAATTTGCATTTGGGAAAGCTATTCAATTTTTAATGTGACAGAAAGCAAAGAGCAGGCCTCAGCAAGGATAAATTTTTAAAATATGTTCAAAATAATTGCGATTAAAAGATCAAAAGAATGACTTAGTTTTCTGAAACTTTGGTCACAAAGGTGAGAGACCTGTGAACAACTGTGATCAGAGGAGTCCCTCGTTTGAAACTCAGGGGTTTGGTCAGCATTGTGGGTGTGCTCCATATTGAGAGTATGGTTAGTGGCATGGTCGTGGCTTGTGTTGTGGGCATAGTACACATTGTGGGTGTGGTCAGTGCTGTGGTCATGGTCAGTGTAGTGGGCATGGGCAGTGCAGTGGGCATGGTCTTCATTGTGGATGTGGTCAGTCTCGTAGGCATGGCCAGTATAGTGGATGTGGACCATGTGGTGGGCCGAGCCGGTATACTGGGTGGAGACTTGTTTGGATGAAGGTTTTGATGAATGAACGCAAGAGATAGAGGAGATTTGGGTGTATAGCTTGTAGAATGCTTTTGTGACAGTTTCCTGGAACAATACATTGTAGATCCAACTAGGGATAAAGCTATTTTAGACCTAGCATTGTGCTATAAGGCAGGGTTAATTAATAATCTTATAGTAAAAGATCCGCTGGGAAAAAGTGATCATAATACAATTGAATTCCAATTACATAGGTATGAGAGGAGAGTTGGCTAAGGATGATTGGGTAAATAGACAAAAAGGTATGGTGATAAATAGTGGAAAATGTTGAAAGAAACATTTCAAATGTTCAACAAAAATACATTTCATGAAGAAAACAAAAACTCAGTGAGAAAGGTTAGTCCTTGGCTTACTATGGATTTTAAGGATATTATTATATTTAAAGAATAAGCTTACGGTGTTGCAAAGAATAGTAGTAAACCTGAGGATTGGGAGTGTTTTAGAAACCAGCAAAGGATGATCAAAAAGTTGATGACAAGGGAACAAATAGAATATGAGAGTTAACTAATCAGGAACATAAAAACAGATTGTAAGAGCTTTTACAAGTATATAAAAAGGAGGAGAGTAGCTAAAGTAAATATTGGTCCATAGAGGCAGAGAAAGGAGAAATTATCATGTGGAATGAGGTAATGGCAGAGCTGTTGAACAAATATTTTGAGATGGATTTTCAGTTGTAGGAAGGGGCAAGCAGGAGTGTGGGTGTGCATTGAAAATTGCATTCCCAGAGGGCAGCACTGGATACTAGTTCCTCTGGACAACAATACAAGTTTCAAAGGGAAAGAGGGGAGGGGGAGGCGTGTAGAACCCACTCGCCTCCAAATTAATGGCCCATTAAGCTCCTTGAGGAGCTTGTTAACAGCTGTGCTGGCACAGGAGGCAAGTTTCAAAGCAGGAATCGCCAAACCCGAACAGTCGAGTGCACATTAGTACATAACTGTTGGGGTCAGTGTCAGGAGCTCACAGAATCACACAGAATCACTGAATCTTTACAGCACAGAAAGAGGCCATTCGGCCCATTGTGCCTGCACTGGCTGTCCGAAAGAGCAATTCCCTCTGTTCCATTCCCCTGCCTTCTCCCCGTAACCCTGCCCATTCTTCCTTTTCATAAAACTGTCTAATTCCCTTTTGAATGCTTTGATTGAACCTGCCTCCACCACATTCTCAGGCAGCGCATTCCAGACTTTAACCACTCGCTGCGTGTAGAAGTTTTTCCTCATGTCACTTTTGCTTCTCTTACCAAATACTTCAAATCTGTACCCTCTCATTCTCGATCTTTTCACGAGTGTGAACAGTTTCTCTCTATCTACTCTGTCCAGACCCCTCATGATTTTGAATACCTCTATCAAATCACCTCTCAGCCTTCTCTTCTCCAAGGAAAACAGTCCTAAGTTCTCCAATCTATCTTCATAACTGAAATTCCTCATCCTTGGAACCATTCTCATGAATCTTTTCTGTACTTTCTCCAATGCCCTCACGTCTTTCCTAAACTGCGGTGCCCAGAACTGGATGCAGTACTCCAGCTGAGGCCGAACTAGTGTCTTATACAAGTTCAAAAAAATGTCCTTGCTCTTGTACTCATTACCCCCATTAATAAAGCTCAGGATACTGTATGCTTTATTAACTGCTCTCTCAACCTGTCCTGCCACCTTCAATGACTTATGCACATATACACCCAGGTCCCTCTGCTCCTGCACCCCCTTTCGAATTGTAACCCTTTATTCTATATTGTCTCTCCATGTTCTTCCTACCAAAATGAATCGCTTCACATTTCTCTGCATTGAACTTCATCTGCCACCTGTCTGCCCATTCCACCAACTTATCTATGTCCTTTTGAAGTTCTAAACTATCCTCCTCACAGTTCACAATGCTTCCAAGTTTCGTATCATCTGCAAACTTTGTGCGCTGTACACTAAGATCTAGGTCATAGAGTCATAGAGTCACAGTCGGACAGCATAGAAACAGGCCCTTCGGCCCACCGCGTCCGTGCCGACCATAATACCTATCTATACTAATCCCACCTGCCTGCATTAATTCCATATCCCTCTATGCCTTGCTCATTCAAGTACCTGTCCAGAAGCCTCTTAAATGTCGCTACTGTTCCTGCCTCCACCACCTCCTCAGGCAGCTCATTCCAGATACCCACTATCCTTTGTGTGAAAAATTTACCCCTTTTATCCCCTTTAAACCTCCTCCCTCTCACCTTAAATCTATGCCCTCTAGTTTTAGTCACCCCTATCATGGGAAACAGACTCTGGCTATCTACCCTATCTTTGCCTCTCATAATTTTATGTACCTCTATCATGACCCTTCTCAGTCTCCTTCGCTCCAGGGAAAACAGATCCAGCCGATCCAATCCCTCTTTATAACTCAAGCCCTCCAAACCAGGCAACATCCTTGTGAATCTTTTCTGCACCCTCTCTAGCTTAATCACATCTTTCCTGTCGTGCAGCGACCAGAACTGCACACAGTACTCCAAGTGCGGCCGAACCAACGTTATGTACAACTGTAACATGACGTCCCAACTCTTGTACTCAATGCCTCGGCCGATGAAGGCAAGCATGCCATATGCCTTCTTCACCACCCTGTCTACCTGTGTTGCCACTTTCAGGGAACTATGTACTTGCACCCCAAGGTCTCTCTGCTCAACAACACTCCCCAGGGCCCTGCCATTCACTGTATATGTCCTGCCCTGGTTTAACTTCCCAAAACGCATTACTTCACACTTGTCTGTATTAAATTCCATTTGCCAATCCCTTGCCCACTTTCCCAGTTTATCGATATCCTGTTGTAACCTTAGACAACCTTCTTCACTGTCCACTATACCACCAATTTTGGTGTCATCTGCAAACTTACTAATCATGCCCCCTACATTCACATCCAAGTCATTAATATATATGACAAACAACAGAGGGCCCAGCACCGATCCCTGCGGCACACCACTCGTCACCGGCCTCCAATCTGAAAAACAACCGTCCAACTTAAGAAAGGAGTCAGGAGGGCAAAAAGGGGTCATGAAAAGTCATTGGCAAACAGGATTAAGGAAAATCCCAAGGCTTTTTATACATATATAAAGAGCTAGAGGGTAACCAGGGAAAGGGTTGGCTCACTCAAGGACAGAGAAGGGAATCTATGTGTGGAGCCAGAGGAAATGGGTGAGGTACTAAATGAGTACTTTGCATCAGTATTCACCAAAGGGAAGGACTTGGTGGATGATGAGCCTAGGGAAGGGAGTGCAGATAGTCTCAGTCATCTCATTATCAAAAAGGAGGAGGTGTTGGGTGTCTTGCAAAGCATTAAGGTCAATAGGTCCCCTGGACCTGATGGGATCTACCCCAGAATACTGAGGGAGGCAAGGGAAGAAATTGCTGGGGCCTTGACAGAAATCTTTGCATCCTCATTGGCTACATGAGGTCCCAGAGGACTGGAGAATAGCCAATGTTGTTCCTTTGTTGAAGAAGGGTAGCAAGGATAATCCAGGAAATTATAGGCTGGTGAGCCTTACGTCAGTGGTAGGGAAATTATTAGAGAGGATTCCTCGGGACAGGATGTACTCCCATTTGGAAACAAACAAACTTATTAGTGAGAGACAGCATGGTTTTGTGAAGGGGAGGTCGTATCTCACTAATTTGATTGAGTTTTTTGAGGAAGTGACAAAGATGATTGATGAAGGAAGGGCAGTGGATGTTATCTATATGGACTTCAGTAAAGCCTCTGACAAGGTCCCGCATGGCAGACTGGTACAAAAGGTGAAGTCACACAGGATCAGAGGTGAGCTGGCAAGACTTTACAGAACTGGCTCAGTCATAGAAGACAGAGGGTAGCAGTGGAAGGGTGCTTTTCTGAATGGTGGGATGTAACTAGTGGTGTTCCACAGGGATCAGTGCTGGGACCTTTGCTGTTTGTAGTACATATAAATGATTTGGAGGAAAATGTAGCTGGTCTGATTAGTAAGTTTGCGGACGACACAAAGGTTGGTGGAGTTGCGGCTAGTGATGAGGATTGTCAGAGGATACAGCAGGATATAGATCGATTGGAGACTTGGGCGGAGAAATGGCAGATGGAGTTTAATCCGGACAAATGTGAGGTAATGCATTTTGGAAGGTCTAATGTTGGTGGGAAGTATACAGTAAATGGCAGAACCCTTAGGAGTATTGACAGACAGAGAGATCTGGGCGTACAGGTCCACAGGTCACTGAAAGTGGCAACGCAGGTGGATATGGTAGTCAAGAAGGCATATGGCATGCTTGCCTTCATGGTCGGGGCATCGAGTATAAAAATTGGCAAGTCATGCTGCAGCTGTACAGAACTTTAGTTTGGCCACACTTAGAATATTGCGTGCAATTCTGGTCCTCAAGGCCACACTTAGAATATTGCGTGCAATTCTGGTCCTCAAGGGATTCGTCTGTTCCTAGCCTTCCAGCCCTTACAAATGCTTCCTTTTTCTTTTTGACTAGGCTCACAATATCCTGCGTTATCCAAGGTTCCCGAAACTTGCCAAACTTATCCTTCTTCCTCACAGGAACATGCTGGTCCTGGATTCTGATCAACTGACGTTTGAAAGACTCCCACATGTCAGATGTTGATTTACCCTCAAACAGCCGCCCCCAATCTAAATTCTTCAGTTCCTCCCTAATATTGTTATAATTAGCCTTCCAGATGAGAAGTATTCATTTAAGACCTCGCCCATTTCCCGCAGCTCCACACATAGATTGCCACACTGATTCTTAAGGGGACCTACTCTCTCCCTAGCTACCCTTTTACTCTTAATATACTTCTGGAATCTTTTAGGATTCTCCTTTATCTTATCTGCCAGAGAAATCTTATGGCCCCTTTTCGCCCTCCTAATTTCCTTCTTAAGTGTACTCCTACATCCCCTATAATCGAGGGACTCGCTTGATCCACTCTTACATCCCCTATAATCGAGGGACTCGCTTGATCCCAGCTGCCTATACCTGACATATGCCTCCTTCTTTGTCCTCAATATCCCTTGTCAACTAAGGTTCCCTAAACTTGCCAGCCTTGCCCTTCAATATAACAGGAACATGCTGGCCCTGAACTCTTCCTATCTCACTTTTAAAAGCCTCCCACTTGCCAGATGTCCCTTTACCTGTAAACAGCCTCTCCCATTCAACTTTTGAGAGTTCTTGTCTCATGCCATTGAAATTAACCTTCCCCCAATTTAGGACTTCAACCTGAGGACCAGTCCTATCCCTTTCCATAACTATTTTGGTCCCAAAGTGCTCCCCCACTGACACATCAACCACCTGCCCAGCCTCGCTTGACGTTCCTCCCGGGATATCCTCTCTAAGTACTGCTGTGATGTCCTCCCTAATCAATAGTGCAACTGCCCCTCCTCTCTTACCTCCACCTCTGTCACGCCGGAAGTATCGGTACCCCGGAACATTGATCTGCCAGTCCTGCCCATCCCTCAACCACGTTTCCGTAATAGCTATAATATCACAATCCCATGTACCGATCCATGCTCTGAGTTCATCTGCCTTACCTGTAAGGCGTCTTGCATTAAAGTAAATGTGGTTTAGCCTACCAGACCTTCCACGCTCCCTGTCCTGCCCCTGCCTGGCCTGCCTACTGGACTTGCTTGCTTTAACCTCTACATTTGCCTCAACTATCTCATCTGAGATCCTACCCTGCAAGACTAGTTTAAACCCTCCCGAGTAGTGCTAGCAAACCTCCCCGCAAGGATATTGGTCCCCCTCCAGTTCAGATGCAACCCATCTCTCTTGCACAGGTCACCTCTGCACCAGAAGAGATCCCAATGATCCTAGTAGCTGAAGCCCTCCCGCCTACACCAGCTCTTCAGCCATGCATTCATTTGCCTAATCCTCCTATTCCTACCCTCACTAGCACATGGCACAGGGAGTAATCCTGAGATTACAACCCTAGAGGTCCTGCTTTTTAACCTTCTGCCTAACTCCCTATATTCACTTTGCAGGACCTCATCTCTCTTCCTGCCTATGTCGTTTGTACCAACATGGACCACAACCTCTGACTGCTCACCTTTCAGAATGTCCTGCAGCTGCTCCGAGACATCCTTGACCCTAGCACCAGGGAGGCAACATACCATCCTGGAGTCTCGCTTGCGGCCACAGAAACGCCTATCTGCACCCCTTATGATAGAATCCCCTATCACTAATGCTCTTCCACCCCTTTTCCTCCCCTGCTGTGCACCAGAGCCCTCTGTGGTGCCACAAACTTGGCTGTTGTTGCTTTCCCCTGGGAGGCCATCCCCCCAACAGTATCCAAAGCGGTATATCTGTTTGAGAGGGGGATGGCCATAGGGGACCCCTGCACTACCTGCCTGCGCCAACTACTCCTCCTGGTGGTCACCCATCCCTTTTCTGCCTGTGCACACCTGCGGTGTGACCATCTCACTAAACGTGTTATCCACGATGTCCTCAGCATCGCGGATGCTCCACTGTGAATCAACCCACAGCTCCAGCTCCGTAATGCGGGGAGCCAGTAGCTGCAGATGGATACACTTCCTGCACACATGGTCGTCAGGGACACTGGAAGCGTCCCTAATTTCCCACATAGTGCAGGAGGAGCATATCACGGGGCTGAGCTCTCCTGTCATGACTTACCTTTAGATTAATGAGCTACTCCCTGAATTAAAAAATACTAATTATACTAGGCGCCTTGTTCTACCCACTTCAATCTAAAGTCCTTAAAAAAAACACTTTAGTAGTACTCACCTTATCACCAGAGGTTTTTTTCCAACCAAAAAAAACTTTCCCTCTTTTAAAGATATTTAAATGCACTAACAGCTGCTACTCACCCAACCAATCACCTTGCAGCTCTCCTCTGACATCTTTGTTGGCTTTTTTTTTTCAGAACTCTGGCGCGTTGGAAGAGTTCCGCTCCACTCCCGGAAGGTAAGAGGTCATTAATATATATCAGCAAAAGCAATGGTCCCAACACTGATCCCTGGGGAACTCCACTACAAACCTTCCTCCAGCTGCAAATTTTTTTATCTGGAATGAAAACATTTTTGCCACCAAGTGTATCACTGCGATATTGGGTGCTATATCGTTTGCTTGGCCATTTGGCTGATTCTCTGTGCACTGAGGCTTCTGGCCTTCTGATGTCCTGCCTCCTTTTTTGTTCAAGGTAGCTCCAGGCCCCGTCATGGCAGCTGTCTGCCTTTGAGGCTCCGACTCCAACAGGCATCTCCCACCTCCTCGCTGAGCTCGCCTCCGGCCCAATTAGGGCATTAACATATGAAGATTGCATTGCATGAGCAATGCAAATCTAGCACAGGGTTAGAACTCGGAAATCTTCTGAGTTTCGGGTTCCCAACTTTGATTTGAAAATCCAGCTGTTTGTGTCTGTCTTCATAACAGAAGTCACAAATTACATACCAGAATTAGAGATTAACGAAGAGGCTAGTAAGAATGAGGAATGAGGATCTTAAGGTAATTAACATCAGCAGAGAAAGACGGGAGAAACTTAAGGTGCTAAAAGCTGATAAATCCCCAGGACCTGATGGCCTACATCTTAGGGTTCTAAAAGAGGTAGCTGCAGAGATAGTGGATGTGCTGATTGCGATTTTCCAAAATTCCCTGTATTCTAGAAAAATCCCAGCTGATTGGAAGTTAGCAAATGTAACTCCATTACTCAAGAAAGCAGGAAGAGAGAAAACAGAGAATTACAGGCCAGCAAACCTGACATCAGTTGTCGGGAAAGTGCTGAAATCTAATATTAAGGCAGTCTTTATAATACACTTAGAAAATCATGGTATGATCAGACAAAGGTCAACATGGTTTTACAAAAGGAAAATTGTGTTTGACAAATTTATTCAAGTTTTTTGAGGATGTATCTATTCGGATAGATAAAGGGAAACCTGCAGATGTGACATCCTTGGATTTGCAAAAGGCATTCGTTAGGGTGCCACACAAAAGACTAATACCTGAAATAAGGCCTCATGGAGTTGGGGTGATGTATATTAGCATAGATAGAGCTTTAGTTAACAGGAAGCAAGGAGTAGGCATAAATGGGGCATTTTCAAGTTGGCATCTGTAACTAGTGGAGTGCCGCAAGGATCAGTGCTGGGGCCTCAGCTATTTACAAGCTATATTAACGACTTAGACGAAGTCACCAAGAGTTTTGTATCCTCTGCTTCTGTCTCCACAGATGCTGGCAGACCTGCTGAGTATTTCCAGCATTTCTTGTTTTTATATCAGTTACTGATCCTTTTCTTTCTTTAACTTTGCCAGAGGACAAATTTATCACATATATTTTTGTTTCCTGATCCAATATACATGAAATTACATTTAGCTACATTATAAATCATCTGCCATCCCTGAGCCGATCTACTTAATTGGACCAGTTAACTTTGAATAATATTTGTATGCCTTATTCTTGCCACCTGGCTTCCTATCACTGACTACATCTACCGTAGAAGTAGCTTCCTGCAAATCTTTTACAAATAATATGATGAGCAAGAGGCTCAAATGGGTCGTGATAGAATAACTGCACTTCCAACACACCCGTCATAACTTTTTCAAGTTATCATCTACTGTTTCCTATTTTCAATCCAATAGGCGAGTTTCCCAATAATTCCATGTTCCCCAACTTTCTTCAAAAGCCTTGAATGCAGAACTTTATCAGATGCCTTCTTAAAAAATCCAAGGCAAATTAAAAGGTAAATTCAGCAATCGTCTGCTTCCATTTGGAGCCAGGCTGGCTGGGAATGTGGATCAGAAATGGGTTGCACAGTGGTGCAGTGGTTAGCACCGCAGCCTCACAGCTCCAGCAACCCGGGTTCAATTCTGGGTACTGCCTGTGTGGAGTTTGCAAGTTTTCCCTGTGTCTGCATGGGTTTCCTCCAGGTGCTCCGGTTTCCTCCCACATGCCAAAGACTTGCAGGTTGATAGGTAAATTGGCCATTATAAATTGCCCCGAGTGTAAGTAGGTGGTAGGAGAATGGTGGGGATGTGGTAGAAAATATGGGGGTAGTGTAGGGTTAGTATAAATGGGTGGTTGTTGGTCGGCACAGACTCGGTGGGCCGAAGGGCCTGTTTCAGTGCTGTATCTCTAAATAAATAAAAATTAAAGAAATTGGGCATGACACAATTCTTTTGATTCTCTAACCTCAGTAAAGTGATGGAAAGTGTCATTGACAGTGCTATCAAGTGGGACTTGCTTAGCAATAACCTGTTCAGTGACGCCCAGTTTGGGTTCTGCCAGGGCCACTCAGCTCCTGACCTCATTACAGCCTTAGTTCAAACATGGACAAAAGAGCTGAACTCAAGAGGTGAAGTGCGAGTGACTGCCCTTGACATCAAGGCAGGATTTGACCAAGTATTGCATCAAGGAGCCCCAGCAAAACTGAAGTCAATGGGAATCGAGGGAAAAGCCTCCACTGGTTGGAGTCATACCTAGCGCAGAGGATGATGGTTGTGGTTGTTGGAGGTCAATCATCTGAGCTCCAGAACATCACTGCAGGAGTTCCTCAGGGTAGTGTCCAAGGCCCAACCATCTTCAGCTGCTTCATTAATGACCTTCCTCCAATCATAAGGTCAGAAGTGAGGATGTTCGCTGATGATTGCACAATATTCAGCACCATTCGCGACTCCTCAGATACTGAAGCAGTCCGTGTAGAAATGCAGCAAGACCTGGACAATATCCAGGCTTGGGCTGATAAGCGGCAATTTACATTCATGCCACACAAGTGCCAGGCAATGACCATCTCCAACAAGAGAGAATCTAACCATCTCCCCTTGACATTCAATGACATTACAATTGCTGAATCCGCCACCATCAACATGCCGGGGTTTACCATTGACCAGAATCTGAACTGAAGTAGCCATATAAATACCGTGGCTACAAGAGCAGGTCAGAGGCTAGGAATCCTGCGGTGAGTAACTCACCTCCTGACTCCCCAAAGCCTGTCCATCATCTACAAGGCACAAGTCAGGAGTGTGATGGAATACTTTCCATTTTCCTGGATGGGTGCAGCTCCAACAACACTCAAGAAGCTTGACACCATCCAGGACAAAGCAGCCCGCTTAATTGTCTCCCCATCCACAAACATTCACTCCCTCCGCCGACACACAATGGCAGCAGTGTGTACCATCTACGAGATGCACTGCAGCAATGCAGCAAGGCTCCTTAGGCAGCACCTTCCAAACCTGTGACCTCTACCACCTAGAAGAACAAGGGCAGCAAATGCATGGGAACACCACCACCTGCAAGTTCCCCTCCAAGTCACACACCATCCTGAGTTGGAACTATATCGCTGTTCCTTCACTCACTGGGTCAAAATCCTGGAACTCCCTTCTCAACAGCGCTGTAGGTGTACCAACCCCACATAGACTGCAGCAGTTCATGAAGGCAGCTCACCACCACCTTTTCAAAGGCAATTAGGGATGGACAATAAATGCTGGCCTGGCCAGCAACACCCACATCTCATGTACAAATAATAGAAAAAAGCTTGCACTATCTTCAATTTTTTCTTCCCTTGAGAGCTTAGATTGGTGAATCTATCCTGCTATCCACTCCATATATCTCATTTGGTTACTTCCTGAAAGAATTCCAGCAGGTTAGTGAAATGTGACCAATTGTTTTCAAATCCATCTGAATAATCCTAAAGGGATTTACACTGTTAAGAATGTTCATTTATAACATCCAGCTCTCGTGCAAATCTCTGTAATCCTCGGTTTCTCGTCTTACGCTTCTGTGACAGCTTCTGCTCAGCAGCTCTTGCCTCTGAATCATGAGGCTGTGGGTTCAAGTAGATGTTTGGTTCCTTTTTATGTTAACTGCCATTCTATTCTCCTTGTCAGTCTTATTTTTCTCTTCATTTTTCTTCTCCACTTGTTGTATTTGCCCAGTGCTCACTTGAAGAACTCATCTGACATGCATCATATGCCCTCATTTTCTTTTCTTCATATTCTCTATCTCCCTCATCACCCAAGGAGCCCTGGCTTTGGTTGCCCTGCCTTTCCCTCTTATTGGAATGTACCTAGCCTGTCACTGTTCTATTTAAGAAAGCTGAGGGAGGGAAACTAGGGATTTATAGATGTTGAAAGATGTTAGCCTATCACCTGTTGTTGGAAAATTGCTAGAGTCTATAATTAAGGATAGAGTGACTGAACTGTCTGAACCTTTTTAGCTGATCTGAAGATCTTCAAAGGGTAGGTCAGGCCTGATAAACCCTGATTGAATTTTATTTGAAGAGGTGACTAAAGTAGTGGACCCGGAATGTCTATGGATGTAATTTG